>NW_020954546.1:3360965-3432985 GCF_900497805.2 Vombatus ursinus | reverse complement strand
GACTCACACCCTCCCTCCCTCCCCAGCCATAGCCATCCTCCTTCCAAGCCTCTCCAAAAAGAGCTCCAGGAATATGGGATCCAGAAGGAGCTGGGGGAAGGAAATGTCATTTTGGTGGCTGCTGACTTCACCGCAGACAGCTGTATTCAGTCACAGCACCTATCCCTCCTGCTTGGTTTGGGGATGTCAGCTCTTAGGAAGGACAGAGCTTCTCTGAGCTAAGCATCAGCTTCTTTTTCCTGCAAGATAGAATCTGACTGCTAGGAAGGGAAGATGACTTGGGATACCACGCTGACGATTCTGGGGGAAGAGCACAGATACATAGCACAGACACAAGAGCACAGAGAGCTAGAAAGGACCTCAGATGCTTTCTAATCCAGGCGATTCATTTTACAGATGAGAAAGTAACATGACTTGGCCAGGGTCATACAGCTAGCAAGTAGAACTGCAATTCAAACCCAGGTGCTTTGAATCCAAGTCAAGTGCCTTATCCACTATATCAGCAGTTCTTAAAGTGAAATCTATAGACTCCTGAAGGTCGCTGAGCCCCCACAAGTTCAAAACCATATTTATGGTAATATTAAGTCATTTTAATTTCTTATGCAGTAAATATCATTAGATATAGCCCATATAAACAAAGTTCTCGGGGGGGAGTGCTCCATGCTTTTTAAGAGTGTAAAAGGGGGGCAGCTAGGTGGCGCAGTGGATAGAGCACCCACCCTGGATTCAGGAGGACCTGGATTCAAATCCAGCCTCAGACACATAACACTTACTAGCTGTGTGATCCTGGGCAAGTCACTTAACCCCATTGCCTAGCCAAAAAAAAAAAAGTGTAAAAGGGTCCTGAGAACAAAAAGTTTGAGAACCGCTATATCTTCACATTGCCTCATTAATCTCTGTTCTGTAGCTAAGGCCTGATAGGCAGTGATATAAAATCAAATGGACACGGACAAGAAGGAGATATGACTGCAGGGAGGAGAGTGTGGCAGGAGAACTGTTTCTTTTGCGGGGGTCTCTTATGTTCTACATTCTGGTAGAAAGAGAAATGAGCTGAGACCCAAGATGGTAGAAAGTTCTAGAACATCTTGCACATGTAATCATGGACAAACCACTTTGCTTCTCTGTAGTCAAGTTTCCTTACAACTTCAGATCCTGAGCAAGTCACATCAATTCTCTGTGCCTCAGTTTCCTAATCTATAAAATGAAGAGGTTGGATTCAATAGTTCCTAAATAGCTGTAAATCTATGATCCTTCTTTCTAAAACAGGGAGGATAACCTCACCAACATTCTACAGAACAGATGTCAAACACTCAGCCAAGTGCTCCCAAAACCAAATTAAAATGTAACTGGGAAATATTTAACAAAATAAATAAAAATACAATAAGCACGGAAAACATTATATGTTAAAACTAAGTCAATACACAGCCCTCGGGGATCCTTATGTACAGATTGGAGGGCCCCATTTCTATTTGAGTTTCAAACATTGCTCTGTAGGGAAGAATGAAAGAGATTAGGGAAAGGAAAGATGAATAATGTCAGACTTTTAGAGATTATTTTAAGACTCAAAAAATGCTTTACATCTATTACTACATGTGATACTTAACCACAACCCTGCAATGTAAGTACTACAAGTATCATTATCCCTGTTTTACAAATGAGGAAAATGAGGCACAGGGAGGAATTGTCCAGCTATCAGAGGCAGGATTTGAACCCATGTCTCTCTTGGTTCTGTCCAGAATGCTTGCTATTCCTCCATCTCTTCTCAGCCCTTGTGACTGTTCTTTTCAGTGGGGCACCGAGGTGAACCCCTTGCTCTCGAGGATAAAGGGTATGACGAACAAGTCCACTGATAGGTCTGATGAAAACAAAAATCGTGGCTAGTGCCAAGGGTAGCCTGACTCTCATCCCACGCCAACTTCCTCCTCCTTGCGCTCCTTCAGAGCAATCAATACAAGCACCAGCCTCCAACCAGTCCCATCAATCCCTTCCACCTTCCCCTCTGACCTCTCCAAGCCTTTCTCTAGACTCAGCTCTGAAATCGAGGCAGAGGCCATCACTCCAATTGGGCTCAAAAGGAGGTTCAGAATGGCCCGTCACTGGGCCCTACAACCAGGGACAGCTCCTGCTGGCAGAGCTGGGATGGGGGAGACAAAGGCCGTCCAGGCTGAAGATAAATGAACCCCTCAACATGCTACAGTAACTGTGGTCCCCTAATAGAGGAAAACAAAGGATTGCCCCTGCAACACTTGCTGGAAAAGATGAAGGCACATCAAAGGAAGCCAGGCTCGTTCAAAGCCCCAACTTAATTGTCAATTAAGCATGCATAAGGGAGAAAACGCCATGACAACCCTGGGCTGCATGCTGGTGCATTATTGTCGAGCCTGGGGAGAACACTGAAAACAGCTGATTTTGCTGACAATGTGTTTGTAGGGCACCTTGTAAGCAATCAGCACATGACAGAAGCAAAGCTCGCCTCCTCCTCCCCCCCACTGGCCCTATTGTAGAGGACATTCCAGGGCTAGGGTCACCCGGTGGTCATCGTGGACTTGCAGAAGGTGGATGGATGGTGGACAGATGCACAGCTCAAAGTGGGCCAGCACTGTCAACTGGGTTGGCAAGAAAGGAACTGTGCTTGGAGACAGAAAGAAGATTCAGCCTTCCAGGAAACCTCACTACATAGAAAGAAAGTGGCTTGTCCATGATTACATGCACCAGATTTCTTAGGACTTTCCTCCATCTTGGGACTCAATCCATTTCTCTTTCTACCAGAATGTAGAGCACAAGAAACCTTCACCAAAGGGTCCCCTCCCTGTCTATGCCTACTAGATTCTATATCACTGCCTTAGCTCAGATAAGGATTAATAAGGCACCACAACAAGATAGGGGCTCTCAAAGCCACCTCCCTCCCTTCCCCAAAGAGGTGGGGGACTATGGGTGTGGAACACTACAGATCATGTCAGACTTTCTCAACATGTCACTTTTACTGAACTATTTTTTTTCCTGTTTTTTATTCTTTCTTATAAGGGACAGAGAAGAGAAGAGCTATGTCGGTGATGTTAAAAAAATATCAAAAATTTATTTTTAAAAAAGCAATCAGCAGGACCATACTGACAATTCATTTTGCAATGTCTTGTCTTACATCTCCCACTAATTTTTCATTTAGGATCCAAATGTTATCGATGGCTCTCTTTCATAGTTCTGGCCAGTATGGAGCAAAATGGGCATATCATTTAGGACCTGAAGATAGAAACCAGTGCTCTCATGTACTTTTCAATTCCTGTTTCCCTTTCTCTCCTATCTCTGAACTTGCCATCTAGCAAGGTATAGTAGAAAGAGACCTCATTTAGGAGAAAGAGAACAGGTTCAAATCCCATCTCTGATGCTTGAGTGACCTTAGGCTAAGTCATTTTTCCCTTCAACTCAATTTCTTCATTTTAAAGTGAGAGGGCTGGTCTAGGTGGCCACTAAGGTCCCTTCCTGGTCTAGATGGATAATCCTTGTGTGACTAATTAAATCACTTCACTTCATTCCAGGAGAAGGCAAGTCTCTTGAGGGCAAGGGTTAGTTTCAATTTTGCCTCTGCATCCCCAGTATCTCATACCTGACATGTAGTAGGTGCTTAACTATTGTTTATAGAATCAAAGTATATTTCACCTCTTTGGGCCTCAGTGTTCCCATCTGTAAAATGAGAGGGTCCAATTAAACGACTGCTAAGGTCTCCTTAGGTTCCCACTATTCCCATTCATAGAGACGTCCTCGGGATGCCATGTTGGGTCACATGGGTCTCTTTGAGGATGGGGGAGGGAGAAAGGAAGGAGAAAGCCAGAAGGCTGCCAAGCTTGATTTAAGCAGTTGGCAAGACCATGGAAGGAACAGCAACAAAACAATTAGAGCTGAAATTATCCTGACTAAACCTAGCCCCAAAGAAGAAATAAGAGAACGCCCCTCCCTCCCTTCCTTGTAGAGATGGAGAACTATGGGCGTGGAGCACTATAGATCCTGTCCGACTTTCTTAAGGTGCTTGTTTTGCTGAACTATTTTTTTTTAATTCTGTCATACGTCAGAAGGGAGAAAGGAGGATACATTGAGAAATGCAGGTGACATAAAAAAATAGGAGGTTTGTTGGCTGACTAATTAATCCAGGGGTATCCCAGAGAAACAAGAAGGAGCAAATACACACACAAGAAAAACCTTTCCAGTTTCCTGGCTGTCATGGGCAGCTAAGTGGCACATTGGATACAACACCAAACCTGGAGTCAGAAAGACCTCAGTTCAAATCTGCCCTCAGACATATACCAGCTGTGTGACCCTGGGCAAGTCATTTAACCCTGTTTGCCTCAGTTTCCTCATCTGTCAAATGAACTGGAGAAGGAATGGCAAACCACCCCAGTATCTTTACCAAGAAAACCCAAATGGGGTCACAAAAGGGTTGGTCATATCTGAAAAAAGGACTGAACAATAACAACACGGGAAATGGGGTGGCCAATTCTGGAAACTGACACTAATATACGCTCCATGTTTCCAAACCCAAGGCCTAGATGTCACTATTTAGTTCTCTGGGTTCAAACCCACTTAACCTCTTTGGGGTAATGAAAGGACTGAACTAGATGACCTCTGATCCTATAATCACATCCCCATAACTCAGATGGATAAACTGAAAAGGAACATCGAGCCCAGCTGTTATATTTTCTCTGCCTCCTCACTCCCTTCAAAGATCAGCTCAGGCAGCCTCTCTCCCATGAGATACCTTTCCTTACTCCTTCCCAGCTGTCCCTTCGCATTGGCTTTGTGTTTTCTCATCCTGTACAAGGTTATTTCTCTCAGTAGAAGATATGCTCCATGTGGGCAAGAACTGTCTTTCTATTCCCACCAAGTGGCACATTAGGTGCTCAACAAATTCTGCTCTAATCAAATTGAATTGAATTTGGCTGTGCTTTGGTGGTGGTAGTCATTTTCATGACCCCATTTGGGGTTTTCCTGGCAAAGACACCAGAGTGATTTTGCCATTTCCTTCTCCATCTCATTTGACAGATGAGGAAACTGAGGCAAACAGGGTTAAGTGACTTGCCCAGGGTCACACAGCTAGTAAGTGTCCAAAACTGGATTTGACCTCAGGAAGATGAATCTTTAGCATTCTATCCATATTGGTCTACGCTGAACTTCTACAGTTGGTAATGCTTTTTCTCTCTGATTATACGATCAGATGAGTTTGGCCTACATTGAGCCACTTCAGAAAGGCCTTTCTTCCCAAGAATAATTTTTTTTTAAATTTTTTAAATTTTTTTTTTTTTGCTTAGGCAGTTGGGGTTAAGTGACTTGCCCAGGGTCACACAGCTGGTAAGTGTCAAGTGTTTGGTCTGAGGCTGGATTTGAACTCAGGTCCTGATGACTTCAGGGCCTGTGCACTATCCACTGCACCACCTAGCTGCCCCCCAAGAATAATTTTATCACGAACAAGGAGCTTGTATGTGGGACTAAAATGGATACTCCATAAAGGGAGCTAAGTTAACACAGTCCTGGTCTTTGGGAAGGGGCCATGAGAAGACAGGGAAGTAAGTTACAGGATTTGAAACAGACGGTCCACTAATAACTACCAGTGTGGCCCCACTATTTGTCTTCTGGGAAGAAAAGCACTAGGTCACTGGGGTTCCCATATGTCAACGAGGAACCAGTGATTTGGAAACAGAACCCAAGGTTGGCTTGGGCACATATGTTCTCATTCTTAATCCTATCTCTCCATTTAAATTAGCTAAAGATCAAAGTAGATGATAATAGTAAAGAGGTGAGCCCCGTACCTGACACATAATAAATGCTATAAATGCTAGCTATTGTTATTATTAGCATGTTGGAAAGAAACTGAAACTGGAAGTCAAGAGGCCTGACTTTGCCCCCAATAGCTGTGATGTTGGGCAAATCACTTTACCTCATTATGACTCATTTTCTCCAATGAGGAAACTGACCTGCAGAGTCTTTAAGGTCAAATTATACCTCCCTTGAGTTAATAGTATTCCCCTTTTTCCATTCCCAAATTACCTGTGGATATTTTATATTTACTTATCCATATACATGTGTGTTTTTCCCTCTCTAGTCGAATGTGAAAACCTTAAGGGCACAGAGAGACTATTTAATTTTTGTCTCTGTCTGCTCCCCCACCAGATTCTAGCATAGTAACCATGTACACAGCAGGCATTTAACAAATGCTTCTTGAATTAGTATTATAGGATCTTAAATCTTTTAATTAGAAGGGATCATATTGTTCAATTCCTCCCCCCCCCACCACCATTTTATGAATGAGGAAACTGAGGCCCAGGGAAGGTAAGACACTTGTCCAAGATCACACAGATAATAAGATTCAGGGGCAGAATTTTCACTCCAGTAGTAGGATTATAGATTTAGGGCTGGACCTCAGGGGCCATTTAATCTAACTCCCCCATTTAATCTAACTCCAGATGAAGAAACTGAGGCCCAGGGAAGTTGTGATTTGTCCAAGGTCATATAGGTAGTAAGTGTCAGAGGCCGATTTGAAGCCAGATTGTCTGACTCTGGGGTCAGCTGTTTTGGATGGCAGGACCTTTAGAGCCCTAACATTTTGGGGTCCCATGGAGCCCAGGCTCCCAGCCCTGGGAAGGGCCTGAGGGTTCTGGGTTTCAGCTGGGCATGACCATTCTTGTAATGCTATCGCTCCAGCGTGGCTGTTTCTCAGTCCCTGCCCTGCCTGCCTGCCTGCCTGCCTTGCCAGACTGCACCATCAGCCCCTCCAGTGTGGGGCACGGGGAGATAGCCCCAGTAGGAAAGAGAGCAGTCTAAGCTAGTGACCCCACAGTGACCTCCCCACAACCTCAGCTTGTCAGAAAGCCGCCGGGCTTTTGTTTGCAGCTCAGGCTCCCTGACTTTGGTGTGGAGATCACAGGTAACGGCACAATGCACATTGTATTCCCAAGAATGCCCCTCAGCCCTACCCCTCCTTCTCCATTCAGCCCTTTTGCTTACTACAAACTGTTTTCTCCAAACTCAGCTCAGCACCAGCCGCTAGCAGTTTGCTGCTTTCCTCTGAAACGCTTTGTCTTTCCCCAGAGGAGCTGAGTTACCCTGAAACTCACCCCAGCCTGCTCCCAGGGGCTCCCGGGGCTCTCAGCAAGCCACCACCTCTTCCTACCTAGCAGCAAGAATAATAGTAATAATGATAACTGACGTTGACAAAGCACTTTGAAGCTCCCCAAGCACTGGGGACACGTTCTCATTCCTGCCTCACAGCACAACCTGGGTACCAACAATATTGTTTTCCTTATTGTACAGAAGCTCAGCAAAGTTAAATGACTTACCCAGGGTCACGTGTCCAAGCTGGGATCTGAACCCCCTCCCCCACACACCTCAGCCTCTTAAGTTTCCCTATCCTTCCTTAAGGACACACCAAAATCCCACCTCCTGCAGACCCTTCCCCCTCCCCCCAGGTGCTAGTGCCTGCTTTTTATCTATCCTGTACGTAATTAGTTATTTACACCTTGCTTCTCCAATTAGATTGTCTTTGAGGGGAGGGAACGTTTTTTGCCTTTCTTTGTATCCTCAGAGCAGGCACATACAAAGCACTTGATAAAGCTTGCTCATTGACCAGTTGACTAACTCCACCTGCCCGTGTTCATTCCCTGACTCCTAGCTTTCCAGCCAACAGCACAAAGGATAGGGAGCCTAAAGGTATATGATTAGGTTGTAAACTCTGTAAGAGCAAAAACAGTCTTACTTTTGTCTTTTTTATCCTCACTAGGCCCCACGGTACCTGGTATACAGTAAGTACTTAATAAGTGCTTATTGATTGACTGTGGGGCTGATGTTTGTTGTCTCTTGCAAGGAAATGACTCTTTCCCAGCTTGGGAGAGAACAGTCACTGCCACAGCATGTGAATACTTTCCCTGGTACTCTGGCCTCATTAGCCCAACCTGCTTTGGTAAGGTCATGCCAATGCCACTGATAATTGGTGCCAGTGGAGTCATCGAGACACTTGGTTGGGCCCTGGAAAGTAAGTCCCTGTCTGCTCTCAGTCTAATTCTAGTTCTTCAAAGTCAGCTATGGGTCCTCTGACTTCAACTATACTGAGCTGCACCAGGGTGACCCAGAAGAAGATCAAGGAGAAAAGATTCTATTTTGGCTAACCTAGTTGAAAAAGGATGCCTGGCATCTGCTCGATCGGAATGCTGGCTGGAGAGTAGGCACTATGCTAGGCCTGCATTTCCCAGACCATGGAGGACACCAATGGGGACAATGGCTCCCGATCCTCAAGACATAAGTAAGAGTATGAGCATCGGAAAGCCATCTTCACAAAAAAATGCTTCTGAACTCCTAACTGAATGGTGCACATCTTAATATTTATGAACTTCATTAAGGCTTACACACATCACCTCATCTGGGTCTCATGATCTCTTGTGAGTTTGATACCGCAAAGTCTGATTATCCCCAATTTATAGATACGAAGACAGCCACAGAGGGATTAAGTGATATACTCCTGGTCAAACAGCCAGTAGGTTTCAGTGGCAGGATTCATACCCAGGACTTCCTGACTTCAGATCCAGATCCTATTCACAATCCTTTCAGGGTGTATGTTATCTATTTTGCATTTTTCAAAAGAAAAAAAAATTAGAAGGAGCCCAGTTGTATTGTACCTGGCATGAATGAGGGATAGGGCCAGTGTCCTCATCACCACAACACCCCAGATCATGCTATCGGTGTGAAGTTGGGTGACCTCACTTGAAATCTCCTCATGCCTCAGTTTCCTCCTCTGTAAAATGAGGGGGATTGGACAAGATGGCCTCTGAGATACCATCCAGTACTAAAAGAACTGGAATTAGACCAAGACCAGATAGGACTAACTTTCCAGGGCTGTTGGGCCACTCAAGAAGCAAAGAAATGGATAGGTTTTGCCCTACTATGTAGTAATAAGGATGGCTAGCATTTACTTAGTCCTTTAAAGTTTACAAAGCACTTTACATATCATATTAACTCAATCTTTGCAACAACTTTGGGAGGTAGGGGCTATTATTATCATTCCCACTTTACAGAGGAGGAAACTGAGGCTAAGAGATGCTAAATGACTTGCCCAGGGTTCACACTGCTATTAAGTGCCTAGGTCAGAACCGAGGTATTCCTGACTCCAAGGCCAGTACCCTCGCCACTGTGCTATCTGCCTCCTGCAGAGATACCTCTCTCTCTTCCTCCTAGGCTCTGATTCTGTCTCCTCTACCAGATTGGCCCCACCCACTACCCAGCTGCCAGGTCCCTGAAGCCAGAAAAAATGCCCTTTCATTATCTCCCATCTGATGCATCCCCAGATCGTAGCATATCGCCTGACACATAGTAGGAATTTAATAAATGTTGATTGATCGATGAGTTCCTGAATCAGCAGACATCCAGAGACAAGGACGAAGAGAAAGAGACCCCTCCCTTTAAAGGTTAGTCCTTATACTATGACATTGAAAAGGGCAAACGGGCAGGAGTCCCAACCCTTCACTCTCACTATACAGAGCCACCTTCTCTAGTCCTACATTCCTCCTTAGAAAAACATCCTGACTCAAAGGTGTTGCCAGTACCTTCCTAGGAATTACCCAAAGCATCCTTTTACTAACAGAAGGGACCAAGAAACACTCAGCGGGAGGAAGAGGCCCTGCCACTTCAGTGGCCTTTATGTGGAGAGGCGCCCACTCAGTCTGCTTACCTGATAGCTTACTTGGAGGAGAGGCACTTGGTTGTGTGTGGTGGGGGGAGCCATGGGACAGCATTGGGTTCAGGCCGTGTGGCTGGTTTGTGCTGTAGGCATCCATGGCCAGCTTCTGGCGGAAGGCTTCCTCCTTCCGGCGGTTGGCAAACCAATTGTAGACACGGACTTCAGTCACTAGGTTGGAGCCCAGGCCATGAGCTTTGGATGGGGAGACTCCTCGTTGCAGACATTCTGCCCTATGACCAAACAAAAGAGAGATATGTCGAGATAGCATGGGGGGAGATAGGGTCCTTTGGAATTTATTTAATATCAAGCAATGGTCCTTGCTAGGAATACCGTGAGGCTAAAGTTAGGGTGCTGGGGTGGGAGGAAAACTGATTTCTATCATTGAGCCCTGGGTCATTAGATGCAGACAAGTTAAGAAGACCCTGGACACTGTCACAGGGTCTTCTATTCCCTCTCCCCCCCAATTCCCCAAAACAAAAGGGCCCCCAAAAACTGCTGACTATATACTCCACATATACTCTACAGCAAGACATCTTTCTTCCTTCCTTTCTTCTCTCCTCTCCTCTTCTCTTCTCTGTCTCTCTCTGTCTCTGTCTCTCTGTCTCTCTCTCTCTCCTCATATGGCATTTAGAAAAAAAATTTTCCTGCCTCTTAGTATCCTTTTCCCAGCCAGATCTCTCTCTATCTCTCTGCCTCTGTCTCTGTCTCTGTCTGTCTCTTCAACCCCCCCCCACCCCACCCTGCCTTACTTTTTTTCCTTCCTTCCCATTATGGGCTTCTTTGGCAATGTGGTGAAGTCAGAATATTATTTTCACATAAATAAAATAAAATGATGGATTACAGAGGAAACCAATTCTTTTGAAATACAGTGATGAAAATTTAAAAAGAAAAAAAAAAGAAAAGGTAACAGACACCAGGTTCACAGATCTGCTGAATCTCTGTTCTGTAGGCTGCAAACATAACTATGGCTAAAGGGCAGCATGGTGCAGTCGTGAGAATGTAGGATTGCTAGTCCAAGGGCCTGAGTTCAAATCCTGACTCTGCCACTTACTACCCCTATACGCTAGAACAAGTCACCTTTCTGAGCCTCAGTTTCCTCCTCTATAAAATGAAAGAGTTGAATGAACTCAATAACCTCCGGAGTTGCTTCCATTTTCAAATCTGTGATCCTATGACCAAGTCAAAGAAAGTCATTTACATGGACCATTTGGGTGGTTCCTGATGATAGGTGAATGGAGCAGTTCCAGTTTTGGTCTTCTGGGAACTTTCAATTTTGTTATTTTTTTTTTCCCAAAATGTCATCTTCTTCATGGTTCACAGAGCTAGAAGGGACCTTAGCCTTCCTCTAATCATAGGCTCATAGATTTACAGGTGGAAGGGGCCACAAGGGCCTTTTGGTTCAACTCCCCCATTTTGTAGAGCAGGAAAACTGAGGCTCAGAGAAGTGACTTACCCAACAATCACACAGATTAGAAGTGGTGGAGCCAGGATGAGCACCCCATCCTCTGATTCCAAATTCACTGTATCATGCACAAGGTCACATAAGTGCCTAGAAGAGGATCTGAACTCAATTCTTTCTGATTCCAGGTCCAGAACTCTAACCACCAAGCCATCCACCAACCATCTCATTTTATAAATAGGGAAACTGAGGCGTGGAGAGGTGAAGCATTTGTCCCCAGGTCATACAGGAGTAAGCAATAGGGTAGCAATGGGAATCCAGTTCTTTTGACTCCAAATATAATGTTCTTTCCATCGTAAACTGTAACATTGTCTCTGAGACCACCATTCCAGCCCCTATAGAGTACACTGTTCTTTGGGGAACTTCCAGTTAATGAACAAAGAAGTATGAGAGAAATAGGAATTCTTATGCATCTGCCATCTCCTATGAAGTGGGATGTGGAAGAGTCTTTGAAGGACAAAGGATGTGGTTTAGTGGTTGGTGGGTGGTAGACCTAATACTCCTGGCTGCCTCAGTCTGTCAGGAAGCCACAAAAGTGATTGAAAGGCCGCTCTTAAGGATGGTACGGGCTCTTGGTTTCCCTGTGCTCATTATCTGGGCATGGGAAGAGCAGGTTGGGGCTCATGTGGCATTTAGGAAAGGATTTTCCTGCCCACATTTCCCTCCCTAGGCAGATCTTACCACATCCATCAGTGCCCACACCCAATCCAGCCAAATAGCCCCATGTCACTCAAATTGAGATTTGGAAGCCACACAAATCTTTACTGGGTTTTGAACTGGTTGAAAGCAATAAAAAAAATGAATGGCATTCACAGGAAAGCATTTATGACACTCCCTGTACGACTTTGGGCAAGTCACTTAACCTCGATGGGCCTCAGTTTCTTCAACTATAAAATGGGGGGAGGGGGTTGGATGGCCTCTGTGGTGCCCTTCCAGCTCTGTATCTTATGATGGAATTAGTATCTGTGTGACCCTGACAAGTCATTTAACTTCTCTGGGCCTCAGCTTCCTCTGCCATAGAACAAGAGGGTTAAACTAGATTGTCCCTAAGTTCTCTTGCAGATCAAAATCTATGATCCTGTAAGTTTATGTATGAGATGGCAGCATAACACAGTAGAGAGCATGCTAGATTTAACATCAAAGGACCTGGGTTTGAATCTTGCCCCTACCCACATTTCTTACCTGTGTGACCTCAGGCAAGCCCCTCTGGGCCTTAGTTTTCTCATCCATAAAATGAGAAGGTTGGAGTAGTTTTCTTCTAAGAACAATTCCTACATCTATGGACCTATACCAGCTTCCAACACATAGTGAGCACTTGATAAAAGTGTGTTGACTTAACAAATACTTGCTGACCTATGAATCTGGATGAGAAAGGCAGAGTTGAAACACACACACACACCAAGTCCCAGGGCTTCTAACAATTATCTCAATTAAAATTGGCCTTTCAAGCCATAGACATATAATTATCATTTATTCATAAGTTAATATTATATTTAAATATATTACATGGTATTTATAATATTCATTATAATGCAGTAATGCTATTACTAGATTACATATTAATATGATGTTAATGTACGATTGTGATGATATCAATGTTGGCCATATTAATATTATATATGATATTATGATGTATTTTATCTATTATAACTTATTTATAATAGATTTTATAATAATAACAATAATATTATAATGCTACTGAGAGCATAGTATGTGTTGTTACCCATGAGATGTAAGCCCCTTAAGGGCAGAGATTTTTTTGTCTTTATATCCCCCAGTATCTAGCCCAGTGCTATATGTTGTTTCAGTCATGTCCAACTCTTTGTGACTCCATTTGGGGTTTTTCTTAGCAAAGATACTGGAGTTGTTTGCCATTTCCTTCTCCAGCTCATCTGACAGATGAGGAAACTGAGGCAAACAGGGTTAAGCGATTTGCCCAGGGCCCCACAGCTAGTAAGTGCAAAATTGGAACTCAGGTCTTCCTGACTCCAAATCTGGCACTCTATCCACTGCACCACACAGCTGTCCCTAAATGCTATGTAGTAGATGCTTAATAAGTGCTTGTTGAATTGAATCTAAATTTATGATTTAACTAAATTTTCCCAAGTGAGGCCGATTGCAGTCGATCTGATCTCTCCATTCTCTTTTGCCTGCCTCATCAGATCATAGATTCAGAAGTGGGAGGAATTAAGACGGAGGAGCCTTGTTCAACATCACACAGCTAGTAAATGTCTCAGGCAGGGTTTTAGCTAAGGTCTTCATGACTTCAGATCTAGCATTCTATCCACTGCTCCATTCTGTCTCTCATAGTACCCGCCTTGAAACCAGCAACAGGAAGGATGGCTGGCCAAGGTTAAAGCCTGCGACCAAAAGACAGCTTTATTTCTAAAACCAATTAACCTCTGTGGGATCAAACTCGTGCCTCTCACCTCCAGGAAAACATGCCATAGATCCATTCCATCTGACCATCAATAACTTCCAATTGGCTTGCATTTGTCTCTTGATGCATCTTAAATGACCACAGCTGGTTCCCATGGGAACCGTTCCTAAGCAGTCTAGAGGGGGTGTGGCTAGCACAGACTTTTTTCTCCCGGGGCTTATTTACCAACACAGTGTGGGTGCATCTAAATGTGGCCAGTATTAAACACAGTGCCTGGCACATAGTATGCGCTTAATAAATGTTTATTAATTGAGCTATCAATGTCATTACCTGTTGCATTCTTCCACTAGGGCTTCCCTCTCCTCCTTGCTCGGGTTCTTTTGCCGGTCGTAGGCCTGGTACAAGATTTGCTGGGATGCAGGCCCCCATTTGAAGCGGTTCCGGCGCATCTTTTTGTTGGCAGGCTCAGAGCAGGCATCGTCCGGCTGCCCAGCCCCCTGGCTCTGCTGGCTGAACTCTGGAAAGAGAAACAGCAGCTGATCCTGACTGCTTTTGTCTGTCATATTTCCAGAACTTTGGACTGTCTGGTTGAATTCTGAAAAGAGAAAGGAGCAGATTTGATAGGGTCTGTAGCCTCTACCCAGATGACAGACAGATAAATAAACACCTACATTCCCTTCTCCTAATTTTCCACTCCAGCTCTGATCTATTATATCTGTGTGACCTTGGGCAAATAATGTTACTTCTCTAGGCCTCAGTTTTCTCATCCATGAAATGAAAGGATTTGACCAGATGGTCCCTGTGGTACCTTTCGGATGTAAAACCTACGATTGTATCAGCCAATATTATTTCTTTTTTTTTTCTTTTTCAAGGAGTTGCAACCCAAGAGCCATTGTTTCAGAGATGATTTGTTTTTATTTGACCCTCAGACATGAAGCAATACTCTAAAACCAAAGACCGTTTTCTCTTGTTTTGTTTATTCTAGCATGTTACAGAAAGAATTCTTGGCTGGGTTGGAACATCTGGCTTAAGAGGCCCTGGCACCAAATCTCTTTAAGTCAAAGCTTTAAGGTAAACTGCTTTTTAGTATCTTTTTGAGTCACAGTCTTTAAAAGAAACATTTTCAGGGAATTTGAATTCTTAAACTCCTGATGTCTCTAGTTGTTTGTACCCTAGATGTTCAGATTTTTAAAATAAATTATTTAACTCCTTTCCATAACCACCTTGGAAGGGACTCTTTTTATTTACATTAGCACACACACACACTAACATCTATCCCAGAATTCTATAGCACAGAATTGCCAGGAATAGGAGAAGCTTTACAGACTAATTCACTTAATCCCTAACAAGAATAGTTTATGAGAAAGGTAAATTAATAATAGCACTTTCTATAGCACTTAAGAGTTTTCCTCCCTCTCAACAATCCTGTGAGATATGAAATATAAGCATTATGATTAGCCTTATTGTGTAGGTGGGGAAACTGAGGTTCGGAGAGAAGTGATTTGCTTAGGACTCACATAGCTGGTGTGTAACAGATCAGAAATTCAAACCCCAGACCAGAGAGGTAGTGAAGTACAGTGGAAAGATTCTGAAATTAGAGAACCTGAGTTCAAATCCTTTGTTCCATTATTCCCTATCTATATGGCCTTGAGCAAGTCATCTGACTTCTCTGAGCTTCAGTTTTTGTTTTGTTTTTTTGTTTGCTTGTTTGTTTTTTGGTTTGGGGTATTTTTTTTATCAATAAAACAAGAGAGTTGGAGTAGATGTTCCCTTCTAGCTCTAAATCTGTGATCCTGTGACCTGGGTTCAAATCCCACCCCATTGACTACTTTCTTGGATCCTTCTAATGTGATCCTAGGAACTAGAGCCCTGAAGGACACGCTCACCAGTTGCAAGTGACCATGATGGCCAAGGCCTTAGATGTGGACAGGAGACTGGACATTGTCCATCCTATCTTGCCAGTCCCATTTGATGACCACCCATGTTTCTAGTAGAGCACAGGATATAACGCTTCCTTTCTTTTTTAAAATCTTGGTTATAAGGGATGGTTCACTGGGCAGGGGATAGGGAAGAGATATTTTCAGAAATGAATGTGATGGAACAAAAAAAATGTCAACAAAAACAAAGTAATTTTTTTAATTAAAAAGAAGTTAATAAAAAAATTTAGAGCTAGAAGGGACCTTTATCCATGAGGACGCTAATACTCAAGGACATGAAATGATTTGTCCAAAGTCACACAGACACAGACACAGACACTCTTAGGAGAACGTAGAGGGTCGATCTAAGATTGGAACTCATGTTCTCTGCCACCAAGTCCAGTGATCAATATTCCCTATCAGCGTGGTGCAGCGGGGAGTGCACTGAATTTGGAGCCAGAGGACCTCAGATCTTGGGATCTCAACTCTGTCACCTGCTACCTGCGTAACCTTAGGCAATTCACCTAACCTCTCACAACTCGTTTCCTCATCTGCAAAAATAAGAGGGCTGGATTAGGTTGTCTTTAAGGTCCCTTTAAGCTCCAGACCTATGATGCTACAAGTTCAGATTCAAACTATGGGTGTATACCTGCCTGGTTGAAAGAAAGCAGGACAGAATATGCCACAGCTGTTGGTTGTGGCTCTGACCCCATCACTAACTCATCTGATTTGGAAGACTCTCTGCATACTTCTCTTATCATCATTTAAATCATGCTCTAGGCAGTCAGATTTACTAGCAGGGGGAGTCATTGACTAAATTGGACTCCTGTCTGGGTCACTCAATTTCTCCATCTGTAAAATGGGTTCAGTAGAAACCTAAAGAGCATTTTGATAGTCTTAGCCACATTTTGGAATGTAGTCAGAATCTAAGTGGGGTGAATAACAGCAGCAGAAATAGCGATAATATCATGAACTTGTATTGTGCTTTTCAAATCACTTTCTAGTCTATTATGATACATGCTCACAATAGCTTCAAATATCAATATTCACGTGTCTTTTTCCTACAAGTCTACAAAGTGCTTTCTAGAGTTCCACACCTTGATAGGGTCCATCTTTTGTTGTTTTCCCTACTCTCTGTGCTAAGCCAAGCACTCAGAATAAGAACAATCAGCATTTCTAGATTTCTTGAAAATGTGCAAAGCCCTTTATATTATCTCATCAAAGCCTCATAACAACTGTTTTAGGTAAGTATTACAGGTGTTATTAGCATCTCCATATTATAGATGAAGAAACTGAGGTTCAGAATGGTTAAGCAACTTGCCCCTTGATCATGAAGCTAGCAAGTGTCAGAGGTAGGATTTGAAATCAGGTCTTTCCCAAGCCCTGTCCAGGGCTTTTATTCATTATGCCACAATGCCTTTCATGGAGGATCACCGAATAATAGCTAATATTGAAACTGATATTCCCAAGGACCTAGAGGGATGAGGTATTTGACTTGAACAGACATTATGTAAAAGAAAACTCAAATTTGACAGTCTCAAAACAAAACAATCCTCAAGAATAGAAGAGACAGAGTGATACAAAGAAAAGATCACTGACTTTAGAAATGGAGGAAATCTCAAATCTGACACCTACTACTTATATGACTTTGGGTGAGTCATTTAATTTTACTGGCCTCATTTTTCTCATCTGTAAATTACTAGATGACCACTAAGGTCTCTTTCTGAATCTACAATCATATGAACTATAAATAGTAACCTCAGGTGAAGCCATTGCTCTGCAGCATGTGCAGGAGGAGGGGTGACTGCCAGTTTACAGACTGTACCTTATAGAAGTAGTACATCTTTGCTGCATGCACAGCCCTGGATCAAACTACACAGGAATAGTAATATCCATGAGCTGACAACTTCAAAGCCTCTCTAGCCTTTCCCTGTTTTAGAGAATTCAGCCTCCCCCACTAACTTCACTGCTCACACTCCCCTTCACTTGGCTTCCTTTCTAATTTCAGTTTAATTGGAGGAGGTGAAAAATGTAAACTGTCCATAAAAATGGATTTGCAGAAGTCGGCTTCTGTTTCATTTCTAATGGGACCCAGAAGAGTAGCCCTGGCGATTGTTGTTCTAAAGTCCTTTCATGAAAGCAGTCAAGACTGATGGATGGTTCCTTTTCTTTTCTATAGTTCTATAAGGAAATGTTCTCTGTCTCTCTGTCTCTCTGTCTCTCTCTCTATCTATCTCTCTCTCTGTCTCTCTCTGTCTCTCTCTCTCTCTCTCTCTCTCTCGTTATGTCTCTGCTGGTCTGACTCTGTCTTTTTCCATCTCTCTTTGTCTCTGTCTGTCTGTCTCTGTCTCTGTCTCTGTCTCTGTCTCTTCCACATACTCACACACACATTCCCATCCTTCTGTGCTCTTTACCTCTCTTCTCCCTCTTTCCTCCTCCTCCCTCCCCTTTGCCTCTTTTCTTCTCCTTCCTTCCTTCTAATGCCTAAACTTCTTAAATCTGACACTTTGAAAGAGGGGTGGGGTGGGGGTGGGGAGCACCTATCTCTCACTCTATGATAAAGGTCTTAGGATACTAGATCAAAAGCTGGAAAGGACCCCAGAAGCCACCTACTCCAATCCATCCATTTTATAGAAGAAGAAACTGAAACTCAGATGAAGTGACTTGGCCAAAGCTATGCAGGTAGTATGGATGGAGTGGGGATCTGAACCCAGGTCCTCTTGACTTCAAATACACCATTTTTTCCACTACACAGAGGAAGCAATATTCTTAAACCCCATGGGATTTCTTGAATTCATATAGTAAAAGAAGTGGGAGCATGAACATCTTAATTATTTTAAGAGTTTCATTTCCCAGCTTTTGAGGGAGTAAAAGCTAGATGTGGCGTCAAGTAGCTTTGTATGTCTAAAAAGTAGAAGCAGTTGGCTAGAGGAGCCTCAAAGGAAGGTAGTGGGAAAACATTGTATATATACACACATATATACATACAAAATTTTATATATATAAATGTGTGTATATAATATATATGCACACACATATACAAGTGTGCCTGTGTCCATGTGTGTGACATCCATTAACTATTTTTTTAACCAGGAAAAGAACCAGACCAAAACAATTGAAGCACAAAGAGAAAAACAATGCTTTCCTAAAGCAAAACAATTTGTCCTTCATGCTCACATTATTCATCTATAACTGAGTGAATTTTCAAACTCTCCAAACTTAAAAAAAATGTAGAGAAAAAAACCTTCTTAGTGGCAAGATTAAACAGAAAAAGTCTTGTGGTGGAGGTGGGGGGAGGAGTCTAGACTTGGGGGTGGGGGGAGAGTTGGGATCAACCAACAGCAACTCCCAGCAAACTTCACCAAGTATTCTACTGCTGCCCACTGGCCCAGCTTGCTATTCAAACTTGGACAGAGGAAGGAGCACCAAGGAGGCATTCGAGGACCTGTTCGAATTGGAATTTTTCCAACGATTCTGTTGGTGAACATCTACTCAACCCTCAGTGTCCCCTTTGGGAAGTGGAGATTTCAATACTGGACTGTTCCCTCTCCTTGACCCCTAAAAACCTTCCAGACTTCCCCAAGCAGGGACACTGGGACCACAGCTAGTGGCATGAAAAGCTAGAGGGCGAAGGGTATGTCACCTATATACCCTGTGCTTTTTCCAAAAGGGAGCAGGGTGTGGAAATAGCATATCTCCCTTGGAAACTTGCATCAGCAATATAGTACCCAGTCTAGGGGGGAGATGGGGGAAGGAAGGCAGGGCATTTTCTCCTCAACCTACTTGGGAATTCGATGTACACAGAGGAAACTAGAAACTAGATCAGGGCCTTTTGCAGATAATAAGAGGTAACCCTTTGACAGGTAAGCAGCCAAAGGCTTGTTTCCATCCCTACACCCGATCTCTGTCTGTCAGTCCTATAGTGGCAGGGGGGCTAACCCATTCCCTTACCTGGCCCCCACCTTCCTCCTTGAAATTAACCAATTGCTCTAGTAAGTGTCCTTAATGATGAAGAAACCAAGGCAGTATAGAGAGGTCAGTGACAGAGCAAAGTTCCTTCAACAAGCCAGATTCAGAAAACACTTACGTCTCAAGATCTCTCTCTGCTTCCGGACATACCAGGTGTACAGTGCTGCACGCTTCTGGGTCTTCATCGGCGTCCCCTTGTTGAGGTGCTGCGAGAGGTGTGACTGGTTCAGGCCTGTAACATCCACTACCTCCCTCTGGGGGATGTTATGCTGCTGCATATATCCCTTGATCATCTTGGCTGCCCTCCAGGGGTCCTCACTAAACAAAAAAAGCACACAGTTAGGATGCTCGTTGTAGAAATTCAGGAGAAACACTGATGCAGGATCGTAGAATTTTCAAGTTGAAAGGGGCATGAGAGATCACCCTGTCCGATCCCTTCATTTCACAAAGGAGGAAACTGAGTCCTAGAGAGATGAAATGCTTTATCTAAAGTTACCCAGGAAGTGGCAGAGCCGGTATGCCTTCAGCTCCAAATCCACAGCTCTTTCTACTGATGCAGGAAATGCAGCAAAACAAAACAAATCCAAACCAAAACACAAAAACTTAACTTTCTATGGCTCCAGGTTAACAGTCCCAGTTCCCCACACAGCCTATTCCATCCTGGGGGAGCTGGCAGCAAGTGAACAAATGTGAAGTCCAAGCTCAGACTATCCAGACGAAAGGAGATGAAGGTTCTGTCTCTGAACTGGTGACCACAGAAACCCGTCCTTGAAAACTAACTAAAACTGATAGCTTTCTGATCGATTTTACTTATTTTTCCCCTGATTAGGTAGGAAATGCAAAACAAATTAAAAACAGTAACAACAAAGATGCAAATATCATTATCTGCGGTGGGGTTGATCCCAAGATGATAGGGAATAGAAAGGAAGTGAGGGTGAGCTTCTTCAGCCGTCTAATTCCACCTTGATTACATTACTTCCTTTGGAGTGCCTTAGTTTCAGATGAGTAAAATAGGAATGGCCCATACCCATCTACCTCAAAGAGAGACTTAGAAAAGAGACATTGTTCCCCTTTTGTAGGTTTGTGAAATGGATTTTCAGCATTCTAGAAAAGTATCAAGAAATTGTCACTAGGTTAACATTTCCCCTCTTTGAAGGTAACCCAAAATGTTTTGTTTTTTGTTTTTTGTTTTGTTTTGTTTTTTGTTTTTGTTTTTTAATATGGACTCTAGCTTCCCTACCCCTGGAGAAAAACAATGAAGGACAACGCAGGATTTTACAATTCTGAATAATACATAAAAAATTTCAGCCTAGTCAAGGTTAAAAAAGAAAAGCTACTGTTTCTTCATATTCTGGCCAGATTTCTCCTCTGATGTAGTGGGGGTAACTGAGAACGCATTTTGCCCATTAGCTTCGATTTAGAGTCCTGAACATAATAATGCTTTTCAATTCTATTAAACTAAATGGGGCGGCACGATGACAACAACAAAAATCCAAACCCAAAACTCTTCAGAATTTGGGAAGAAAAATGCCCAGGCGACCTACTGCCTCCCTTACAATAACCTTCAAATTCCATCTATCCTTTAGGATTTTTTTTTCATTGTTTCCCCATGTCGTATCAGGTGGCTTGAAATTGACGAGATTTTTATCTAAAACAAAAGGTTATACTATAATACGGCTGGGGGGGGGGGGCATCTCCCCTACCTGAATGTCAACATGCCTGTTAAAATTCGTCTGGGCCTGTGTGAATCCATTAAAAATGATTTGGAACGATCATAACAAGTCATGGCGTCACAACATAATCAGCAACTTCATTCTTAATTATGACACTCAGAAACATTTTCATTATACTTTTATAAATGAAATAAAAACGTCTTACTAAATAATTATGCTACCATATTTTAAAAAACGTGTTCTCTAACTGCAGCGATTCCTTTCGCAAATCCTTAGGTAATAAATTAATGAGGGGGGAAAACGGTGTTAGATCCCCGAGTTTGGGTAGCTGCCGGTAAGAGGAATTCGGAGATTAGCCAAGGAGCCATTCATCGCCAATATTTATAAACTGTCTCTAAATTAGACATTACTTTTCATCAGTGCTAAAGGCAAAATGAGGAAGAGAAAAGTTTCAAACACAGAAAATTTCTCTGGAATCTCTCTAGAAATGGAACTATTGGTGTTTTGGACACTGGCATTTAAATATCAGAAATTGCTCAGAAAATGTGCCGAGCCGAATGTTTACTAGATTTCCTTAGAGAGAGGGGAAAAAATTTTGGAGGAGAGATAAGAAAAATAATTTTAAAAGCTGACAAATTCATTTGGTTGTTAGCTTCTTTGTTTGTGTTAACAGATTCGGCGATTTGGGATCTAGTTTTTAACCTGGTTTTATTTTAACGTTTCAGAAACGCTGGGAAGTGAAGCAGCTTGGGGCCACGCTTAGCTCAGCCTGCCCGTTCCAACGAGGAATTCGTGGAATAAATGAATGGAACGAAAACTCTGTGCCATGAATCCACAATGGAGCAGCTTCAAAACATGCACCAAGAAAAACAGTGGAGCCCTACTTAATAAACAAAAACAAAAACAAAAAATCCTCCCTAGAAAAGATCTCTTAAATCTTGGGATAAGGTGGTGTGGGTAAAAATTGATCTCAGAATTCAGGAGTATTCCCTAGGGGGGGAAAAGGCTGCTGAACCAACTCTCTATTTTTTAAATACTATTTTTAAAAAAAGAAAGGAAAGAAAGAAAGAAAGAAAGAAAGAAAGAAAGAAAGAAAGAAAGAAAGAAAGAAAGAAAGAAAGAAAGAAAGAAAGAAAGAAAGAAAGAAAGAAAGAAAGAAAGAAAGAAGAAAAGAGAAAAGAAAAGAAAAAGAAACAAATCTTTCAGGTGGCATTTACTCCGAACAAACATACTGGACAAAAGCTCAGGCCACATTGTATTAAGAAGGCAGGTGTCAAACGCCTTTATCTCCCTGTCCGCGGGCCAAGCGCCGGCAGCCCTACGCGGCAAGGTCCGTCAGGCTCACGCGAGTTTTCAAAACAATTCCCCATTAGCCCTCGTGTGTCAATTTCCTGACCCCCGGGAAACTCGCTTTGCCTGGGGTGTAAGGGGCTTTATCCCGGGGTCTTTCTAAGGGAGGAAAACATACTGTGTCAAAAACAGGCCGCCTGGAGCCCAACCCAGACCTGAGCTCAGCACCACCCAACCCCTGCAGCCTCAGCCCCAGGACACAAGGAAATTTGAAAGAAAGAAGGCGTCTTGCCTCCCCAACCCCCCCCCCCCGGCCCAGTGAAAGGAAAATTCACGCGGGTTTTCTTGCAAGTGAGGACTCTGGCTGTGTGTGCGCCGTTCAAGGGAGGGAGGCTCACGCGGCGGGACAGCCTCTCAGATTTGTCCAGGGAAAAAGAATGCCTTTCTTGGGACTTAGAGGCGAGTCACAGTTCGGGACCCAGGGAGTGAAGGAAGCGCCCGCCGCCCGTCCCCGGGGGAAAAAAGCGGAGAACTTCATACTTAACACTTAGCCTAGAACCCAAGGAGAAGGGGTGTGGGGGTGTGTGTGTGTGTGTGTGTGTGTGTGTGTGTGCATATTTCCTGTCCTGCCTGTGACCAGAGTAGAGCTCTGGCTGTAGGATAGCTAAAAGGAAGGAGGCAAAGTAAAAGTAAGGAGACCCGGTGTCGGGCCCTACTGGGGTTTACAGAGCAACCCCCCGGGCGCTTTAGGCTGGGCCCGCCCGCCTAGGGGGATGCGGCCCCAGACTAGCGCCTGCTAGGCGGTAAGCCCCTCCTCGCTGGGCCAAGTGGGCCCGAGGGAGGGGCTGGGCCCAGGTGCGCGCGACAATGGTCCCGCGTGTGTGTTTGTGTAGCAGCTGGGAGTGTGCCCGTGCCCGGTGTTATGTTTATTTCCTTCCCCCTTTTAAGCCCAGTTTACAACTTCACCAATGAATAACCCGCCTCTCTATTCAAGCCTAATCACAGCCCTTTGTGTATCTTTCTGTTGATGATTTATAGAAATAAATTAATAACACCCCAACTCCACGTGCTGCCGTGTACGTTTCATCCCGGCTGAGAGTGGGCCGGGCGGAGATGGGGGTACACACGGGCGGGACCCCCGAGGATTGCGGAGACCCCGCTGAAACCCTCCCCAGTCTCCTAAGGGCAGTGGAGTCCCGTCCAAGAGAAAAGTTACAACTCCCATGGCCCTTTCAGCAGCCCAGGCCTCCGGCTGCCCTGGGAGTGAGTGAGCCTTCGGGTCCCAGCTTCTATCAGCCAGGCCGGGGGACAGAGCCGGTCCTATTACCCTGCCAGAGCCCCAGCAGCCCCAGACAGCCGAGGGTCACCCGGGAGCGGAGCTCGCACTAGCAGCCAGGAGGGCGGCCTAAACTGCTCACCTCTCGCTCTCCGGGATTCTCAAATCCTAACCCGCGAAGGTGGGTGAGCAATCGTCCACTCCACCCCCAACTCCATTTATTGGGGGGGAGGGGAAATAAAAAATCAAAACGGGCCTAGGAATCCTTTTGGATATTATCCATAAGTGTCTCATTAAATTGGGAATTGGGGGCAGCCTGGAGGAAGAGCTAGGGCTCCGGGAACCAACTTCAAAAGCAAGTTCACATCCTACCCCTAGACAGCCAGCTTCTGGGGCCCTAGGCCGACCCAGCCTGCTGACCAGGCCCGAGATCTACTAGCTTTGTGAACTGAATTGCGGCCGGGTGCTGGGGCTGGTCAGAACGATCCGGGAGCTGTGGGCTGAGGACAGGCCCAGACGGCCACAGTGGGGCGAGTTAGACCCCCTTGGGATAATTAGTAACCAGCTGTCAAAGCCTCTCCGGTGTCCTGAGATGGCAGCTAGTAGATCCCGGGCCGCGCGGACTGACTGCCGACTCCCGGAAAAGCCCCCAAAGGAAGCCCGAGACTCCCACAAGTCACCACACCCCAACCTGAGCGTTAGAGCAGCGGGGAACAGTAAAGTAAATTTCTGTTCTTGGCTATTAACGCGAAGAAGGATTGTAAATAAGTTTGGGATGGATGTTGGCCCTTTCAGGCGGTGTATTCTGTCTGACAGTGGCACTAATAATCCCCTCTGGGAATCCCAGATCAGTGAGCTCTGTAGGGTCCAAACGCACTGCTACAACCGAACCAAACCTCTGGGGAAGCTCAAAGTCTGTTCCCTCCCGCCGTAGTTTTTGGCTCAGGTCCGGGTGGGTCTTCCCTAGGATCCTAGCAAGAGCAGGGCCCAAGGCCGGTGGACTGTCCCAATCCGAAGAGTGTGTATCCGCTGCCAGCTCAGGACTAGGTAGGTTCTCAGATTTGGGACCGTGAGCTGAAGTCAGGCCTCCGCTCAGAGCGCAATCACTTCCCCCGGGGTTGCTGCTTCCCATCTAAGCTCGTCCCTGAATAAAAGCTAAAAGCACCCACGTCTCTGCCACTCGCTGGCTTTAGGAGGCCAGGTCTCTGTCTTTCCGACAGAGAGAACTGTATATAGAATCAAGGTGTTCCACGGCGAGCCACAGAGAAAGGAGGACTGGCTCGGTCCTAGTCTGGACTGAAAGGAGGGGACAGTTTTAGGTGAGTCTGGGGGTGGCCCAGCAGGGGCTTCTCTGTCTGGGGCCCAGGCATCCCTAGAGCGGGAGAGAGGGGAGAACCAACCTTGGAGGGACGGGCCGGATAGAGCTGCCCTGCCAAGACGGCACAGAGCAGGAGAGAAGAGCGAGGGCCAGGACTCACCCAGCGCGCCCACTGGGCGCTCCCCGTACCTGAGCATGCGGTCCACTTCGGCCCTCTGCTCCACAGCCTCCTCGGTATTGAGGGCCTGTAACTCCTTGAGGATGGGAGGGGTGTCATAATCGTCTCCGTCCTCTGACCCCTCGTCCCCTGACAGGCGACCCTTGGCATGTCCATTGGTAAGGGTGTGAAAGACCGGCTTGGTGTCAGGCTCAGCCCCGCTGCCCGGGGACAGCGGCAAAGTCTCCAGCTTCACCCCGAAAGTCGGGGCTGGCAGCAGTTCCTCTAGAGCCTGGGCCAGCACTTCCTTGGTGACCCCGGAGCTCAGCAGAGCGCTCAGGAGTTCTTGCTGGAGAGACGTGAGCTTGGACACCATTTTCCACGGACTGGAGAAGAGGGGGGCTCGGGGTGGGTGGGGAGGGGTTGGTGTGAGAGAGGAGGGCGGAGGGGAGCTTCACGAGCAAACCCCAAGTCTGGGAGCCCCCCCGAAGCCTCCGCACACCTGTTACTCCCCGGTCCCGGAGTCTCCTCCGAGAGGAGTCAGCAAACTTCTAACTTTCCATGATCGCCTCCATTAGCCAATATAAGATATGCAAATCAGTGGGAAGGGACGGGCATTTCGGCCAGATGCAAATGGAGGTGGGGAGGGGGAAAGTCGGCTAGAGGAAGAGAGGGAGAGAGGGAGAGAGCGCGAGAGAAGCTCACGGAAAAAGAGAGAGCTCACGGCTAGAGAGCTGGGTCTGCTCAAGCCCATGGTGTTTACACTGGGGGCCGGGGACCTTCTTTATTGGTTCTGTTTATCAGCCAAACTTTAGCTGAACTTTGGACTTGTTAAGCAAGAAGTCGGCAGCCAAGTGCGACTGCTGGGAGAACCCTTCCACCCAGCGGCTCACCCGGCCCCAGCCCCAGCCCCTATCCCTACCCGGAGGAAGGGAGAAACTGACATCTCTTCGGGGGTAAGGTGAGAGAAGGAGGATACCGGGGGGGGGGGGGGGGGGGATGGTGGTAGGGAAAGGGGGATCTTTTGGAGAGAGGAGGGATGAATGAACAAGAGCCGACTCAAGATATCAACTCAACACGTGGACTGAAAGAAGAGGTGCAATCAGGTCAAACCACGGGCGCTGATGAGTGGGGATTGGAGGTGGGAGGACTCCTTCCTTGTGCGGATAGGGTTTTGGGATGGGGGTGGAGGGCCTACCTGCTACTAACTCAGATCCCATTTCAGGGCTTAAAGAGGCCTTTCTACAGGGCACTATAAACGAGGGCAGGCTCGAATTTATAGAACCCCTAGGGTCGGGCAAACGGTGTGTAGCTGGGGGTGGGAGGGAATGCTCCCAGGACACTGGAACGAAGACCACAATAGACTGCCTAAATTTAGGCTGAGCTTAGAGCCCTGGGGACACAAAATGGACAGAGCAAAGGCAGGCAATAGTCTCGAAATAATAACAACAACAATAATAATAAACAACAAATGAATGAATGAATGATGAATGGACAGAGGACAGAGCTGGGGACTGGTTTGGACAAAACCTCTATGTCTCTGGTCGAGTGCCCCCTAACAAACTAGGATAAGGCAGCAGAAGCCTATCAGATTCAAATCGCTCTTCTCTCTTATGCCTCTCTTCTTTTGATTCCCTGGCATACCTACTTTCCAGGCATTTTCCCATAGCTCTGTAGAGCAGAGTTAAAGTTTCTCTTCAGTGTCTGCTGACCTCTCTTCTCTGGTCTCATTCCCAGTTCCCAAGAGTGTTTTGTCCACTCCTCCAGGAGAATTACACTCCACAAGGCCTTGGGTCAAACATTTTGTAGGGACCCATATGGATGAAAGGACCAAGGCAGAGAAACTTTCCCTTTGAAACAGCGCAAAAAGAAAACTGACTTGATTCAACCCCACAAAATTTCCAGCCTCACCTGCCTTGAGGTGAGGAAGAGGAGGAAGAATGCAAGGACTTTAGAGTCAAAGGAAAGACAGAAGCAACAGGGGATTTGTCATCCTGGACCTGGTCTCTGAAGGACACAAAGTTGTCACTTAGGTTGAATTAAGGAGTTACTGGAGCCTGAATAAAGGTTCACAGGAGCCAGATCCCCAGCAGCCAAGAGAAAGAGTACCCCTCCCATTTCAGAGACCTCTCTGCCTTGGTCTTGACCAACAGGGGATTTTGGAAGACACTACCCTATTTGTATTTTATCTCTGTCCTCAACTCACACTGTATTTGTGTTTCAGCAGAATTTATTGATATCTTTTGTTTTTGCATTCCCTAGATTTCTACCTATATCCCTCCCCATTCTCTCCCAGAGAGCCATCCCTTATAACAAATTGATTTTTTTTAAGGAATAATGAAAAAGAGGAAGAAGAGGGGGTAAATCAACAAAATCAATCAATCAGCACGTGGAAAAAATATGACATATCCAATTCTCCGTGGCCAGAGACAGCCCATCTCTGCAAAGGAGTTGAGGGGAGATATCTTTTCACAGCTCTTCTTTGGATCGAGATTGGTCTTTGTAATTCTGCAACATTCATTTTCATTGTAGACATGCCCTAACATTGATGAACATAAGCTGCTTGAGAACAGGAAGTGTTTTGTATTTTGTCTTTGAATTCTTAGCACTGTAATAAGTCCTGCCTCACACAGAGAATAGGTGTTTAAATGAATGAATGAATGAATGAATGAATGAATGAATGATGAGGTACCCCAGCTGGCAGTGTCCCATTCCTACTCTAATTATTTATATTAATATTTGTCCCATGACTGCTTCTGGAGCTTCATTGATGCCAAATTCCCGCTCCTCAGTCTTTTGACAAGAAGAATGACTGAATATCTTTCTATTAACATTAATGTTGAATACTCATTAAGGGATCCAGAGAGCCCAGTCCATGAGTTAAAATACAGGGGCCAAGAAGATTGAATTGTGCTGGATTACATTATCAAAGCCTACATAGACACACACATGTGGATGGTGGGTAGCTGGCCCTTCAGGGTGAAACTCTGGGAGAGTCCTGGGGATCTGGCGATAGGCAGCAATAGGGGCTGTAGATGGGGAACATTGAAAGGAGAAAAAAGAGGAAATTTTCAAAAGCTGTCCTTGACTTTCCACTTTCTAAACCTGGTTCTCCAGGCAGCTACCACTGTCATTGTCACCAGTGAGGCAGGGAAATGGTTGGAGAGGAGTCCTGCAGAGAAGAGGGAAGGAGTAGAGCCCTGAACATTAGATTACCTTCTCTTTATCCTCCTTGGTCTCCTTTTCCCCTTAGAGCTGAGGGAGCTTTTTTTTTTTTTTTTGAGTTGGAAAGATCCTTAGAGATCATCTAGCCCAACCCTCTCATTTTAAAAGTGAGCAAACTGAGATCTGAGAAGGACGGTGACTTGCCCAAAGCTTTTTGTTGTTGTTCCATCATTTCAGTGATATCCAACTCTTTATGACCCCATTTTGGGGTTTTCTTGGCAAAGATACTGGAGTACTTTGCCATTTCCTTCTCCAGTTCATTTTTACAAATGAAGAACTGAGGCAAATAGGGTTAAGTGATTTACTCAGTGTCACATAGTACATAGCCTGAAAGAGACCTTCTGGTATAATGGCAGGGCTGAATTTGAACCCAGAACCTCTGACTCCACTGTACTTTCCATGATACCACATTCTCTCAAAGGGAAAATATGAATTATCCTTCTGGGATTTGAACACAGGACCAGTCACATCCAAAGCAAGAATGGTACCCCTAGACCAATAGGCCAAAATACAGGGTGGGATTTTTAGGAATGAAACTTATGGGGAGTCTCTCAAACCTGCCTTTCTTTATACATTTTGGTCCATGAGTTTAGCTCTCATCTGGGCTGGCAAACAGAATGCTGGTACTCAAAGATTTCTAGGGCACCAAAGGGATAGGAAAGCAGATGTGAGACATAGAGTATCCTAAAGTTTTACACATATTCTGACTGCCCCACCGCTACCACCACCTCCCAAAAGTGGAGGGAAGAGACAGTACCTGGGAGTTAAGGATCTAATTTAGTTATCTTCATTGCTTTCTTATTTGACATCAATTTAATCTGTTTGCTTTCTTGCTTCATCAGCAGTAATGAGAAAATTTCTCTCTGGGTGAGGAAAATTGTACCTTCCTCACCCACTGATGCTAAAAGGCTGATGAATGAGGACTCTGAATGAAAGGTTCTATTTAAAAAAAAAAATGAAGCCCCCGTTAGTGGAATGGAGCCGGGATTCAAAAAACTCAGTTCGAGTCTCAGCTCTGTCACTGAATAAATCACTGGACCTCAGTTCCTTCATCTGTAAAGTAAAGGGTTATACTCTATTGTGGAAAGAAGATTAAATTTGGAGTCATAGGCCCTGGATTAAAATACCACCTCTCACATTTATTCCCTGTGTGACCTTGAACACTGAGGGGCAGCTAGATAGATAGGATCGAATGCCAGTCCTGAAGTCAAGAAGACTCAACTTCCTGAGTTCAAATCTGTCCTCAGACACTTATTAGGACCCTGGGCAACTCACTTCACCCTGTTTGCCTCACTTTCCTCTTCTGTAAAAATGAGCTTGAAAAGGAAATGGCAAACCACTCCAATATCTCTGACCAAAAAAAAAAAAACCCAAATGGGGTCACGGAGAGTCGGACACAACTGAAATGTCTAAACAACAACACGTGACGTGAAACAAGTCTCTGCCTCTCTGAGCTTGAGTTTCCTCGTCTATAATATGACGGGATTAGAATAGATGGCGTCTGAGCTCCCTTCCACCTCTAAATCTCAGATCCTACCATCTCAAAGATCCCTTCTAGGTTCTAAGGTTATGCATATGTGGCCATCCTTCAAATTATAGAGTCACAGTATTGATGAGAATTGCTTTCTATGTATTTATTTGACTTTGAAGACCAATTCTAAACCAACAGTCATTTCCTCTGTAAAAACTGCCCTTCGATTTGCAGCTCCAGTAACTATTAGCCAAACTCCACACATACACACACACACACACACACACACACACCTATTTGAAGCTTTTTGACTCTTAAAATCAAATTTCAGCTGAACTTCCTCATCCTTCACCTACCCACCCATACATCCCTAGATTCATTCCCAATGAGACCATAATGTCACAGATGCTTTGGAAGACTTATACACAGCATGAAGTACTTGGTTTCCACGTATGAGTCACCAGATAAGTTTTCAAATAAAGTCTTATTAGTGACTTTTGTTTTCTTTACACATTCACTTCCCAATTTGCCTTGTCTATTGCCATATAACTCTCCTTTGTAATAAAGAATAAGAGTTTTGAAAAACCAGCAGCAACTGTGCCTGATGGGATATACCACATTCCACCTCCATAGTCCTCCGCCTCTCTAGCCAGGTAAGTTTTTCAGGAACTTGGCTCCATTTCTTTTTAGCTGTTACTCATAGATTCCTAACTTGCAGGTGTGCAATTTACATAGAGTAACTGGTATACCATAAGTGGGAGAGGCGGCATGGTGTAGAAGATAAATTGATGGATTTGGGTCAGCAAGATCTGTTTCAGACATTTGCTATCTGTGTGACCTGAGGTAAGTCACTTAACCATATCTGAACCTCATGGGATAATAGATTTATAGTGAAAAGTGACCTTAGCAGCCATGTAGTCCAATTCTCTCCTTCTGTCAAGGAGAAACTGAGACCCAAAGAAGTTGACTGACTTGCTTGAGGTAATACAGGTGGTAAATAAATGAGTTGGAAATCAAATTAAGGTCCTCCCATTCATCTGATTCCAAATTCAGTGTTCTAGCCATTATATATCACATTGTCACCATGTATAAGATGAGAATAATAAAGTATTCAGGAACTCTGAATGTACTTTTACTGATCACAATCTTTTCCACTTGGCCCTATGCCTTATTTCCCCTACACCTACTCTCCACCCTCACTGTAGCCTCCAATCTCTATCCCTGAGTACTATATCAAGCGGTCACTTCTGCTCTGGTTACACTCTCCTCCTTTTCCAATCTTGACTCCTCAGTGAGTTCAACCCTACACTATCCTTTCTCCAATTCCTTGCCACACTGTCCTATCATCAATCACACCTTGCCAAACACCAGCTCTGGATACTCCTTTACTCCTCCTAACCATGCCCTGCTAAACAGAACTGGAAGAATCATTTCCACTACAAATTTATTTCCACTACAAATTTACTCTCTCATCTTGACTGGGTCTTCAGTATAGCAAAACAAGCCTGCTCCTTCTCTCTAGATGATTCTTTATCCCATTAACCACAGTGGTTGTTTCAAACCTTCTCATCTCTTCTCAGGCCTCCCACACCAAATATTCTCTTCATCCTACCAGCTGAGGGTTTTAGCTCATACTCAGATATTGAGGTCATTGGAGACAGCTCTCTATTCCCTCCTCCATCACAACTCATATACCATTGACATCCCCCTCACACCCACTACCACTCACACTACCACCATTTTGGGAGGCAATCAGGGTTAAGCGACTTGCCCAGAGTCACACAGCTAGTGTCTAAGGCCAGATTTGAACTCAAGTCTTCCTGACTCCAGGGCAAGTGCTCTAACCACTGTGCAACCTAGCTGCCCCACTACCACTGTTTCCTCCTTCACTCCAGCCTCTGATGAAGAGAGGGCTCTTCTCCTTGTTAAAGCCAACCTACATGTAATGTTGATCCCCTCCTGTCTTCTCTTACTATCTTCTTTGGGATGACACATCTCTTAATCCAGGGGGTCTAAACTCTTTGTGTTTCATAGATACTTTTGTTAGTCTGGTGAAGCCTATGGACCCTTGTCTCAGAAATGATGCTTGTGCTAATAATGTTCATAATGAAGGAAATGCTACATTTCAGTTAGAGGTAATTGAAAATGAAAATGTAATTTATTTCCCAACCAAGTTCATGGACCCACTGATGTCTTAACCAGGTTAAGAACCTCTGCCTAATACTCAATCTCTCCCTATCTACTGGTTTCTTCCCTGCTGCCTACAAACACACCCAGATCTCCCCCATCCTGAAAGGAAGAAAGAAAGAAAAAAAAGAAAGAACCTTCACTAGATCCTACCACACCTACTAGCTATCCTTTAGCTTTTCTCTTTTTCTTGGGTAAATTCCTTGAAAGTTTTTTTGCATTTGGAGAGGTGCCTCCAAATTACTGGATTATATTGGAGACCTTCCTCATTTTGTTTTGTTTTGTTTTTCCTCCTAAATTTATATCACCAGAACTGTGTCCTCTCAATTCCCCTCTGGCCATTCAACCTATTTGTTTATTTCAAAGGTTTTAATTCCTCCAGTTTACTTGGGCAGTATATAATAATCTCTAGGGCTAGGCTGCTTCCACAGTATGGCCACTCCTTAGGGTGAGGGGTTAATTTCAGAAATCTTTGCAATCCCATTTTGATCCAGGCTAGCAGAGGGAAGAGTTTGCTTTGATACCCCCTGATTTTTATCAAAGGAGGCCTTGGCTGCAACCACACAGGACAAACTCCTGGAAGAAATCATTTCAGTTATTTGTGCATTGGGGTGACATTGTGAGAGATGGCGTTTACTCTCTCTTCAAGAAACTACATCTCCTTCATGAGGTATAAAAGAAGCCAAAAAAGCATGACATCCAAAGGGACAAAGGGACAAATGACTTGGCACAATGGGAACCTTTCCTCATGAATAGCAGAAAGCTATGTTTATGTTATGTAAATAAACCCCAATTTCAGCCCAACAGGAAAAGTGTTACAGAGCTCTAGCCCCAGTCTGGGCTCCCCATCACTTCCTAAAGAATGGGGCTTGGTATGTTTTCTGTGGGCAGAGCTCAAGTCACTTGGAGTGATAGCCCTTGGCACAAAAGTACAGCCATAATATTTTGGTCCATGTTACACAGAAGCAATGAAAAGTTGACATATCTCATCTTGTAAAATGTTTGTCGTTCCCTAATAAAGCCAAGTGTGGCAAATCAGAAGGAGGGGGTGGAGAAACAGTCTGGCCACGTTACTTTAGCTACTTTTCCTTACACAAGACATTCCTGTCTCCCACTTCCATTCCTTTACACTAGCTGTCCTCTATGCCTGGAGTGCTTTCTCTCCTAAACTCTGAGAATCCCTGATTTCATTTAAGAGTCATCTTAACCATCATCTCCTCAAGGAGGCCTCTTCTGGTTCCCTGAGCTGCTAGTGACTTCCCTCCAAGGCTACTTTCCATCCATTCTGTATTTATATTGTATGTACCAATTTCTGTACATGTTGCTTCCCTCATCAGAATGTAAGCTCCTCGAGGAAAGGACCTGTTTCTACTTTTTCTTTGTATCCTCAGTTTAAACCAGTATCTCAAATGTTGTAAATGCTTAATAAATGCTTGTTTATTGATTGGCTAACAATAATAATTTACCTCAAGACTTGTTAGGAGGTTTAAATCAGGTCAAGTACATAAGGCACTTTACAAACCTCAGACCACAACATAAAATTGAGTTATGACACGTGACATAACAATAAATAACTATCTATGCCATGGAATTTTTATGTTAATAAGTTATACTTTATTTTTTCAATCCTAGTAATTTGATCGTGGTCACAAAAGAGACTATGTAGGGATGAAGTAGGTATATACAATGACCATCACCTTTCCAGAACTTCAATCTTTACAGCAATGGTTCTCAAAGTGTGGTCTGGGGACTCCTGAGGGTCCCTGAGACCCTTTCAGGGCATCTATGAAGTTAAAACTATTTTCATTAAAATTTTAAGATGCTTTGATTTATAATATGATAACCATTGATAGGTATATCCTACATAAAAGCTCTGGGGGTGGGGGTCAGGTAGTCCTCAATAATTTTTAAGAGTGTAAATGGGTCCTGAGATAAAAAGTTTGATAACCACTGCTTTATAGCAACTCCTCTCAAATAGAAATTAAAATAAAAAAATTAAAAAGCACACTACAGGCTTCAAGATCCCTGTCAGAGGTACAAAAGAGCCTAATATAATTCTATAGTGGAACTATACCAAAGAGGAAAAGGTAGTGGGGAACATGGTGATTTGGAGCCTCAGGCTTAAAGCTGAGTCCTTAATGGTGGTTACTTATGGAGAATGAGGGGAACTGAGGCAGTATGGCATAGTGTTAAGAATACTGACTCTGGAGTCAGGACATGGTTTAAAATTCCACCTCTGACATTATCTGGGTGACTTTGGGCAAGTCACTTAGCCCTGCTGGGCCTCAGTTTCCTCCTCTATGAAAAAGAACATTTAATTAGATTATGTTGGAGTCCTTTCTTGTTCACTTTCTATTCTACTATGAACTATGTAGGCAATGCATGGTTCATTCCTCCACAAAAAGTCTTATTCTGATGATGTAGCATGGTCAGATCCTGGGTTCTTGAGGACCATGCCAATGGAACATGAGTTCTATAAGGTCCTACAAAGTTGGATCAGATTCAAGTAGGGGCCATATGATGGCCTGCTTGCCACCTGACCAACACAAGAAGCAAGTCCAGCTAAATTTAGAAAGTCTCATCCCTGGCTTAGCTGCAGATGTGTAGGAAGCATGCTCAAGGACCACATCACAGATCCTTGGAGCTTTAATGGATGTTTCCTTTCGGCCTTTCTTGACAGACCCCAGAGATTCACTCATCAAAAAGAGAATGGGGACTAGTGCTGGTCAATTGAGGTGGGGCAACAGACAGGCTTAAGGAGAAAGTGGGCAAGCCTTGCCAGATCCCATGAGGGTCACTCCCATGGGCACAGAGAGATATGGGCAGCTCTCCTCGGTCTCTAGACATTTAAATCTTTAAGACTTAAATTCTATTAAGCATTTTCATAGTAGAGCCCTTTTGGAGTCCTTGGGGGGTGGGGAACTAGATTGTGAACTCCATGAGGACAGAGACTGTCCCATCTAAACCACTTTGTATCTTTCAGCACCTAGGACAGTTCACATATACTAGACATGTTTGTTGAGGCAATCAGTGAATAAATGAGTGAATTCATGTATCCAGCCTCCTTATTAGGTAGAAATGTTGTCCCCTGGTCCCTTACTAGCTCTGTTAAATACTACTTGTGTGACCTTAGGCAAGTTTTCAGCATCTCTGATCTTACATTTTCTTATCTGTAGATTGAGAGATTTGAGCTATATCATCCCGTCTATTTCCACTCTAACCATATATAAAGTCTGCTTAGGAGTGAGAAGCCTAATTTAAAAGACCAAAAGAATAGGAGCGTTCATCTCCTTTGACTCTTCTACCTCAAACACTAATTTTAATTTAAGCAAAAATGCTCAAATTTTTTTTAATTTAATATTTTTGTTTTTACATAGCCTTCATTTTGTTTTATTTTTAAATTCAATTGTATTTTGTTTTCAATTTTAAATTCTCTTCTTCCCACATTCCTTTTTCTTACTGATTGAAAAAGCAAGAAAAATAAAACCCATTACAAATATGTATGGTCAAAGAAAACAAATTAACCAGGTCTGACATGCTTCAGTCTTCACTCTGAGTCCATCGGCTCTATCTAGAAGTGGATAGCACATTTTATCATTAGTTTTCTAGAATTGTCAATTCCATTGTTTTTATCAAAATTCCTAAGTTTTCCAAAATTGTTTAGTTTCACAATATTGTTGTTATTATGTAGATTGTTCTCCTGGGTGAACACTCCCTTCACTCTGCATCAATTCATGCCAGTCTTATCAGGTTTTTCTAACAACCCACTTCCCTGTCCTATCAAGAGTGTCATCTCTTGTAACAGAGAATAAAAAGTAAAGAGGAAAAAGAGTAGTACAGCAAAATTAACTAACAATTAACCAAACCTGACAGTATGTTCAATATTCTGCACCTACAGGGCCCCACCTCCGCATAGAAAGGAGGCAGGTCCGTTTTCCCATTTCTTCTCTGGAGCTGAACTTTGTCATAATTACCCAGAATTCATTTGGTTTCATCATTCAAGCACTAATTTTAAAGGAAACTGAATTTGAAAAGAAAATATTAAATCCTGCCTAGATCATGCCTATGAAATTATTTTTGAAGACCATTTAGGGCCGGGATTTAAAATCTTCTACCTACTACCTACTATCTATAAACAAACTTGGTTTGTTTCTTTCATTTCAACCACTGTGTTTCAATATAATTGGTTTCTTTTGTCAACATGATTCTGAGAAAGGTCTCATAAGCATCACCAGACTGCCACCAAAGGGGTCCAGCCAGGACCCAAAGGTGAAGAACCCCTGATTTGAAGAGAATGCCTACTCATTTTGTTTACAACTCCAACTTGACCTACCTTATGAAAGCTTTCAGAGTGATTGAATTATTTGTAAAACATTCATAATCAAACCTTCAGGATTTCTCAAAATGAGCTAACAAGTTGCTATGGGATGAGCCTCTTTGGGGGATTAGTATTATAAGTGATTTTTTTTTTGTAACTCTATAAACAGGGTATTGGCTTTGAAGTCTCTGTCACTCATTGGCCATATGATTTGGAGCAAATCATTTAACTTTTCTAAGCTTCAATTTCCCCATCTGTAAAATGGACTAAATGATGTCTAAAATCCTTTTCATCTCCAAACCTATGGTCCACTTTCTTCCTTCGCATGATTACCTTCTAGTACAGGGCAGGAAGAGGTTGGTCCAAACACATTTAAGAGATTTTACACTTATTGACTGCAACATAATCCTGTTTCTTAGACTTTCAAGGGCAGGACATCTGAGAGAATTTTGGGGGGGAGGCAGAACTGATGTTTAGAGAATGTTAACAAAACTTGCAGTCCTTTAGCAGGGTAGAATCAATTGCACTTCAGCGTCTAGTTTGAATAATTACCTAAAATAAAATGCTAAATGCTCCCTCCCCTGGCCCCAATAACCTCAGCTGAGCACTTCTCCAGTCCAGCCCCAGTCCCTAATCTCAGAAGCAGCTGGACAATGTCCTGGGCTCTCCCCTACTCCTTTGGACTAAAACTTGATTGCTCAGTTCTAGTCTCTTGCCTGAGGCACAAAAAAATTCTAGTTATGGCATTGTCTCCAGGTGTCAAGGAAACATCAAAATAAACAATTTTAATCCACCCTGGTTTTAGAAAAGAAAAAAAAACAAATGTAAACCACAAAACAGGTCTGGGTAAGGTGTGATGTAATCAGACAAAGCAAGATAGGGTACCTCGCTGTGTGTGTGGGATAATGGAATCATAGACTAGGGAGTCAGAAAACTGAATTCTGGTCCCAGCTCTGTCCCTAGCTAGCTGTGCATCCTTAGGTAAATCACAATTTCTCTAGGCCTGTTTCATCCTCTTCAAAATGTGAAGATAGAACACAATCAATCAATAAGCATTTATTAAACACTTAATACCAGCACCAGACACTGGTCTAAGGCAGTGAGAACACAAAACCAAAAATGAACTAGTCCTTGCCTTCAGGGACATTATATTCTATATGGAGAAATAACTTATACACATTATATAAAATTAAAATATTTAATGAAAAAGATGCTAATACCTGAGGGGAGGGGAAGAGAAGGAAGAAAGGCCCCTTTCAATATGTGCTGGTTGAGCTAAATTTGGAAGGAAACCAGGGATTCTAAAAGGGAGAAGTGAAGAGAAGATGTTTTCCTGGGCATGGGGGACTTACAGTGCAGTTATAGAGTGAAGACATTGAATGTTGTATATGAGGAGCAGTAATGAGGCCAGATTAGCTGGATCAAAGACTGGGTGAAGAGGAGCGATGTAGAATTTGGCTGCTTACAAGTAGGTTGGATACAAGTCCTGAAGGGTTTTAAAGGCCAAATGGAGGAGCTTGTATGTGATTCTGGAAGTCATACAGAGCCACTAGAGTTTATGGAGAAGGGAATGATGCTTTCAGACCCATTCATGCTTTAGGAAGATGACTTTGGTAGTTACATAGAGCATGGATTAGAGATAGAAGAGACTTGAGACAGGCTGGACAATTAGAAGGCTATTGCAATTATGTAGGAGAGAGATGATGGGACCTGATCTGGGGTGGTGGCTATGTGAGTAAATAGAAGGGGACAGTTATGAGAGATGTTGGGGGAGGGGCAGAGAATGTAGAATCAACAAGACATGACAACTATTTGACAATATAAGGTAAAGGGGAGCAAGGAACTGAGGGTGATTCTGAGGTTTAGAGTAAATGACTGGAAAAATGGTAGTGCCCTTGACAGAGATTGGGAAGTTCAAAAGAAGTGTGGATTTTGAAGAGAAAGATAATGGAGTTCCACTTTGGATTTGTTAAGTCTGGTATACTTATGGGACATCCAGTTTGAAATGTCAGATAGGCAGTTGGTTTTGTGGCACTGAAAGTCAGAAGAGAGGTGAGGGCTGGATATGCAGATGTGGGAATGATCAGCATAGGGATGATAATTGAACCCAAGAAAACTGATGAGGTCACCGAGAAAGAGTGAGGCAAGGGAAAGAAAGGAAAAGGAAGGTAAGGGAAAAGAAGGGAGGGGGAAAGAAGGGAAAGAAAAAGAAAGGGGAAGGAAAAGGTGATGGGAGAAGAGGGGAGGGAAAGGCAGGGTAAGGGAACTAGGACAGAGATTTGGACAGACACAAAGAGTGTAATATGATGATCATTTAGCAAAGGGACAAGAGTGTTTAAATAAGTCAGAGAATGAAGAGAGAACAGTGTCAGAAAAAACCCAGAGAAGGGAGAATATTCAGGACAGGGTGGCTATCAGTGTCAAATTGCAGAAAGGTCAAGAAGGATATGGTTTAAGGAAAAAGTAATCAGAATTGTCAAATTAATTGGTAACTTTGGAAAGGAATTTGACTGAGAAAAGGAGAAGAGATAGGATGACAGCTTAAGGGACTGGTAGGGTCTAGTGAGAGAGTGGATTTTTTTTCAGGATGGGAGATTTAGACATACTTGTACTGAGCAGGGAAGGAACCAGAAGAGATGGAGTCAATCTGCCTGAAGAAATGAGAGGGAATACAATAAGAGTAAAGTTCAAGTAGAGGAGTTGGCCTGGGTGAGAAGATCATTTTTTCAGAGGTTAGAGTAAAGAATGAGAGAAAGAAGGATGGCATGAAGAGGTTTTGAGATGTATAGTAGGGAAGGAGAGAGGGTTTATTTTCTTAGTAAAGTATGAGGCAAGGTTTTTTCTGAAAGGGTAAGGGGAAGAGGTGGTATGAGAAGCGAGTCAAAAGAAGAAAAGTTTGGGAAAAGCCTCTGAGGGAAAGCAGTAGAGAATCTGTTAGGAAAGTATAAAAGGAAAGCAAAGAAAAGAAAAAAAAATCCTTGCTGGGTTGAGGTCCAGCTGAGACTAGATAACCTCAATTTGCATTATACCCATTCAACATTATTCCATAACTTGTTCCAGCACCATTCAGTAGTATATGAGTAAGAATGGAAGAAATAGATGATGGGAGTTAGGATTTGATGAGGCCAGAGCCTAGATAGGACAAGGAATCAAGAGATTTTAGAGCTGAGGACAGTATCAAATTGAACTATAGATCCAGGTTTAAGAAGTGAGAAAAGTGGGGGCAGGTAGGTGGCACAGTGGATAGAGCACCGGCCCTGGATTCAGGAGAAGCTGCATTCAAATCCAGCCTCAGACACATAACACTTATTAAATGTGTGACCCTGGGCAAATCATTTAACCCCCACTGCCCTACCAAAAAAAAAAAAAAGAAGAAGAAGAAGAAGAAGAAGTGAGAAGAGTGAAGGCAAAGTAGGAGTTCTAAGAGAGTAAACTTTAGAGTAAAAGGACTGCAGATCATGATGGAAATGAAGAGTAGGTTTAGGAGCAGTGAGTAGATATTGGGAAAACAGAATGATAAATTAGAATCAGATAAAGATTGGATGACCCCTGTTGTCTTTCCCATTTATAAAATTCTTCTGTTTCAAAATTCTATGATTCTGAACTTTGAGAGGGATAAGATGAATATCCAGGCAGAGTAGGGTGCAGATGCAGAACTTCCAAGTCACTAATCAAGTGTTTAAGGGTGCTACTTCCCACCCACCTCCATCCCTCCAACCTTAAACCTTAAATTCTTAGTTCCTCTAACTCCCCAAGGGCATATGCCTAACATAGGAGGACCTTAATAAATGTTTGTTGACCAACTCTGAGGCAAAGTCTCAAAGACGTTGATGTTCAATAAAGAATTGCACCCCGATCTAATCCCATCCTCCACGCATTTATTTAGTGCCCACTTATGCCAGGCACTATCCTAGGTGCTGGGTATACAAAATGAAAAGAAAAAAAACCCAGTGCCTGCCCTCACAGAATTGACATTCTCTGATATCCCATCTGGGTACCAGCAAGGAACAAGTTTCACCATCTAGATTATCAGACCTGACTTTCACTGGGAGTGATCCTTCTGAGGCCCCAGGCCAATTATAAAGATTTGTGAGCCCTCCCAACATACCTCCCATCAGTTTCTCCTCACCCCTTCCTCCTATGAGAAACACTTCCCATTATGTCCCTCTCAGGTTAACTGCCTTAACATAATGAGCCCCTCCCTCCTTTTTATATGCCCAAGATTTCCCTGCATGAGAGGACTGATTGCTAAGTTTTTCCAGCAACTCTGGGACATCATAAAAATTCAAATGATTCCTATAATTTTCATTTTTACCTTTTTGGTTCATATCATACCTAATGGGAAGAGAGGCTTGATCTGATGTCCTTCCTTGCCCTAGGACCTGAATAAAATCCCCAAGAACCTGCCACCAAGTCCTGGCCAATTGACAAAATATGAGCTCTTTCCCTGCAGTGTAAAAGAAATAAATATAGGCAGGTCTCAGGCTGCTGCCACAATGTTTTATTCATCTGTGTTCTGGGCAGCTGACCATGGAGTTGCTCTGAAGCCTACAGCCTTTCTATGGGGTTAATGGGGCAGTTCTAGGGTTGGGACCTCCTTCACAAGCTCTTTGGAGTCTTAGTAAATTTGTCCTGGCGTCACTGAGGCAGAGCCTGGACAGTACAGTGGCAGATGGTGGGATGGGCAATAATGTGAGAGGCACTGAGGTGGAGTGGCTGGTGCAGTTTCTTTGGAGTCAGAATAAACCCAAGTTCAAGTCTAGCCTCTGAAATAAAATAGATTTATGACAATCAGTTACTATTGAACTGCCAATCTGCAACTGAAATTACAGACCATGTCCTAAAATTTAGAGCCAGGAAGGCCCAAGCAACAAGCGTAAAATGGCAAACTTTTAAAGGAAAACAGTCAGTTTATGGTAGCATTTTTATAAATTAACTTTCAGAAGAATTGCATCATTATATACATACATACGTACATATAAGCAATGTGTGTATACACATATATGTACATATATATCAATCACTTTAAGTAGGGTGAAGCAAATGATTTATTGTTGCAATTGACCCCTGCCTTCCATATATACATGTGTGAGGGTGTATACCTCATACTTAAAGTGATAGATAAGCTGTTAAGCCTTGATACCTCTGTCAGATGAAAACCATTAATCAGAGGTGCGAACAAGGCCCAGGCTTTTCGATTAAATCAATAAATAAATCATAGACTTCAGACTAAGTTCCAAAGATCTTGATCAATTTAGAAGTCTCCGAAAGCCATTAGATGAAAGGGAGTGATGTTAGACAGGAGTATTTTGTTATTGGTGATAGAGACTTGACCATACCCTGTGGGTCATCTATAAAATAGTAAGCCGATTCTGAACTAAGAGGGTTCCAGGGTCTGGCATCAGAGAGGAAAGAGCTATTGGTCTTCCTCATCACCTTGGTCTCTCTTTCCCATTCCAACCTTGACTGAAGGAGGACCTTAGGAACTTCAGAATCCTGTAAGCATTGTGCTGATTTTGGCACTGGTTCATAATTTTTTTTTAATACAAGTTAATACATTAGGAAGATGGTCATTCAGTTGACTAGCATTTATTAAGCACCTACTATATGTCAAGCATTGTGTTAAGTGCTGAAGATACAAAAAAGGTAAAAGACAGTCCCTGCTCTCATCCTCTCATGGGGGACACACCATGCAAGCAACTATGTACCAACAGTGTATAGACAGGATAAATGTGGGGTAGTGTCAGATGAAAAGCATTAAGATAAAGGATGACGGGGAAAGGCTATTTGCAGAATGTGGGATCTTAACTGAGATTTGGAGGAAGCTAGGGAAGCCATGAGGTAGAAATGAGAAGGGAATTCCGGACATTGGGAACAACCAGTGAAAATGGCCACAGGTGGGAGATGGAGCATCTTGTGTGAGGAATAGGAAAGTGGTTCATGTCATTGGATTACAAAGTTCTAGGAGGGGAGTAAGGCAGAAGAAGACTGGAAAGGTAAAAGAGGCCAGGTTATTAAGGGCTGTAAAAGTCAAACAGATGATTTTATTTTTTACCCTGGAAGTAATAGAAAGCCACTGGAATTTATTGAATGGAGGGGGGTGGTGACATGATCAAATCTTCATTTTTCTGAAGATCACTTTGACAGCTGAGTGGAGGGCAGACTAGAGTGGGAAGAGACTTGAGGCAGGGAAATGAACTGATAGGCTATTGCAATAGCCCAGTTTGGGGTGATGCTAATTGTGTCTTGGTGGCTTTTTTTTATAACATACACAAGCAACTTTGTCTAAAGCCTTCTACCTTTAGCATGTTGGTACACTTAGTTTATTAGATTAGATTTTTTAAAAGCTACTGCACAGCAGAGAACAAAAGAAAACTTAGAAAAAAGCACAGAAAAGCAGGGTAGTTTTGAAAATAATGTGTCACATTTATTACATAATTCCCCCCCCCAAAAAGTAAACTGTGTGAGATGGAAATTCATGGTTTTTATTGAATCCTCTTTTTATGTTAGGATGTGTACATGGAAATGTTCTCTCTCTCTCTCTCTCTCTCTCTCTCGTTAAGTTCAAAATGAATAAAAAGAAAAAAAGAAAAGAAACACACATGCACACAGCTGCATCTGGCTGAGTTCTACTTGCCCATCACACCTCCACAAACATAGTGGTTTCCTGAGTGTTGAGGGGCAGAAGGTCAATCCTAACTGCACAATATCTCTTGCATCTGTCTGCTTCTTTCCCCCTCATGCAGCCACCACTCAAGTAACCTCTTTCACAGCTAGGTGGCACAGTGGATAGTCAGGAAGGCTCATCTTCATGAGTTCAAATCCAGCCTAAGACACTTACTAATTATGTGATCCGGGGCAAGTCACTTAACACTGTTTGCCTCAGTGTCTTCATCTGTAAAATGAGCTGGAGAAGGAAATGTCAAACCATTCCATTATCTTTGCTAAGAAAACTCCAGGGTTCACAAAGAGTTAGACATGACGGAAACAAGTGAACAACAATAACAAACCACCTCTTCCCTGGACTATTGCTCTGGTCTCCTATTTGGTCTTCCTGCCTCTAGTCTCTCCCCTCTCAAATTCATCCTCCACACAGTTGCTAAAATGATCTCCTTCAAGCACGAGTCTGACCATATTACTTCCCTACTCAACAGTCTTCAATGACTCCCTATCGGCTCTAAGAAAATACAAAATCCTTCCTCATCTTGGAATTAGGAGCCAGTCACAGTCTGGCTCCAGTCTACCTTTCTCAATTCATTTCACATTACTCCTCTTCACATAATCTACGTTACAGTCAAACCGAACTACTGCTGTTCCCTGAATTCACATTTCATTTCCAGTTTCCATGCATTTGTCTAAGCTGTTCCACATGACTGTAATGGACAACCTCATCTCCATCACTCAGAATTCTTGTCTTCTTTCAAGACTGAGCTCAGTCACCACTTCATCTACAAAGCCTCTCCCAAGCTCTCTCTCTCTCTCCACATTACCATACCTACTTATGGTACACATGTTGTATCCCTGCACTAGAGTAAAAAATCCTTGAGAACAGGCATTATTATATAGTTTTTGTCTTTACCTCTCCAGTGCCTGGCACATTTCCTTGTTTGAGCTGGATCTCAATATATTCTGGTTAAAGGAATAAACAATTAACTACAAAGAGCTACATAGTGCTTTAAAGGTTTGCAAAGTACTTTACAAATATCTCATTTTATCAACCCCTGGGAGGTAGGCACTATTATCATCTCCATTTTACAGAGGAGGAAACTGTAGCTGAAAGAGGCTAAATGACTTGCCCAGGGTTACAAAGATAGGGTCTGAGGCAAAATTGGAACTCAGGTCTTTCTGAATCCAGGTCCAATGCTCTGTGCACTATGGCACCACCTAGCTACCAAACGAAGGTAGGGAAACTGTAAGCTATACTATATAGCACCTCTAAAAGCAGAAGTCCAAAAATTTGAGGGAATATGGGGGTTGTGGAAATGGTGTGGGCTTTGGAATCACAGGGTCTATATTTAAACCTCCACTCAGCAATTTACCTCTGCTATGACCTGGGGCAGGTCCCTTCGCCTCTCTGGGCCTTGATTTCCTCCTTTGTGAAATGAGAATGCTGGACTGAATGTACTCTAAGGTTCATTCCTGCCCAAAGGTTACCGGATATAGAGTTCAGTACAAAGTGCTTTATGGGACTGCAGGGCTGATGAGAACAAATTCTTCTCGTAGTCAGTATCAATGTCACATCCAGAAGTCCCTTCTAGCTCTCTGCCCCGTCCTTAAAACATCCTGCAATCAGATTATCTTTGCTAGGGAAGCTACTGAAGAGTCAACTCACTTTATCATTTTTATTCAACCACCCATGACTTTCTCCCTGAACATTTTTAGAAATAAGGTGTTCTGAGTACCTGACAGGATCTTTTCCTAGTAAAAGATTAAATTCAAAACTAGTAACCTAGTATGATATTAAGCTAATACTACACCCTAGCTCAGAATGCCTTCAGGACAATGAGCTATTCCTCTCCCCTTCTATAATACCTGAGTCTCTCTCTCTCTCTCTCTCTCTCTCTCTCTCTCTCTCTCTCTCTCTCTCTCTTTTTTCACTTGCATCTCTCTTGAAGGAAAGTAATATTTCCAGTACAGATAGTTCTTGCTTTATGTAAATTTGCATTATGTAAACTTGACTTTACATAAAGAATTGAAACCCTAAGCAATTGGAGAGTCATTGATTGCTTATGGAAGGGCTAGCTTTATGTAATAAAAATGATGATACTCCTCAAATTAAACTATAAATTTAATGAGATTACAACCCAAAAGCCAAGGAATTTCTTCACAGAATTGGAAAAAATCATAACAAAATTCATATGGAAAAACAAAAAGGAGAATGATTCTCAAGGGGCTATGCTGAAGAAAAGTCAACTCAGGTATTTTTGTATTTGGAGATTTTAAAACATTATGAAGTGTTGACAAAACAATCTGGTGCTGGGTGGGGAGGTAGGGGATAGAGAAATAAATCAAGGGAATCTGAGATCAGAGAATCAAATGTCTGCCAGAAATCAATGTTTGGTAAATCTATAGAAAATTAAAACTGGGGAAAGGATTCAACAAATAACAAATAAACTTGAGAAATTGAATAACAATTTTGCTAGAAATTCCTGTAGGTTTATATCTTATACCATTCATCTCGGTGAATTCCAACTGGCTAATCCATTTAAATATTTTTTTAAAAAACTATAAAAAGATGAAAGAGAGTAGAATAATATGTCTATCTAAGTGGTAGAGGGGAGATCATTTTTTATTGAAAAAATAAATTATTAAGGAAGAGATAAGTGTTCTTAATATAAAAGTTTTAAATTGAATTGAATTAAAATAAAAAATATATCAAAAAAGGATTTGAGAAATATTTGTGGTAAATATGACAGATTAAAAACTTGAAATATAAACTGTATAAGGAATGGTCAAAATTTACAAATGTCTCCCTGATTCCACAATGGATAAATGGACAAAGGATTTTTAACAGAAGAAACACACATTACTAATAACCACTCGATTAATATAATCAAAGTGGTACAAATCAAGACAACTGTGAGGTACCACCTCACACTCATCAATTTGGGAATAATAATAAAAAGCAATAAAACTCCATGCTGGTGGGGTTGTGCAGAAATAGAGAAAATAATTAATTATTAATGGAATTGCAAATCTGTAGAATCTTTTCTGGCAGTAATTTGGCAGAATATAGTAAGAGTTACAAAAATAATTATTTCCTTTGATCCAATCATTCCTTTTGGGGCAATATGCCCTGAAAGTGTTATTTTAAAAAAAAAACTCTTCAAAGATTTTCATAGCAACATTATTTATAATCGCAAGAACAACAAAAAAGGAAGCAATCTAATGTCCAACAGCAGAAGGAAGGAGTTGTTAACCATGAGGAGGAGACAAGAGGTTGGGTAGCCAGTGGCTTAATAGCAGCAGCATATGTGTGTACCATGTCCAGGGTGAAACTATATTATGAAGACTTTCCGTAACTGAAGACTGAGGCCAGTGACTTTGAGTCCCCTTCCTACTTTTTATCTTCTCTCTAAAGAGGGAAAATGCACTCCTTTTGAACTCAATTCTTCCCTTGGGGCTTGTTTACCCTTGCGTGTTTAAAGGTTTACTTTGTTTCTCAAGAGGGAAAATGTGATAAAGCTATTGATCAACAGAATTACTAAATAGCATATGTTATTGCTTGAATGAGTTGTTTAAAGGGATTTCTAGCTGGGGGCTCATACTCAAAGGAGGTATTGCTTATTTTAACAACTTCTCAGAGAAGAGACAATACATTCACTGGGGGGTTTCTCTGGACATCAAAATGAGTCAGTAGCACTCACAAGTAATAGCACAGTGGGAAGCTGACTGGTAGGCATTGGTCATTATTCATGGCCTGGTTTGAATGGTGAGGCTGAGGTAGTCACTGGAGAGAAAGTCATGTCCCAAGAAAGGAATAACTTGGCCTAGACAAAGGTGAGAGACAGAGAAGTAAAAAGGACTGACCTCTCTACCTGTCTGCTCAGCAGCCTCGCAGCAAGAAGTGTTCTTAACAGACCATTAATTTTTTAAAAAAGGAAAATGAAAAAAACAAACAGCTTTTTGATGGGAGAAAAAGCATTCGGTTGATTTCCGGATATTTCAATGCGTGTGTGATATGAAATGTATTCCTCTTTTCTGCTCCAAACACTAGACTTCTTTCTTTTGAAGTTGTGCTATTCTATGTTTGGCAGACACATTACAATGCTGAGATAATAGTGGTATGAAAAAATATGGGCTCCTATGGCAGTGAACAGCTTGAAATCATTCCAAGCATAGTTTTTTTCTTCAATTTCACAAATGTGATCTAGCCTGATCTCCTCTTTCTGTTTGCAAATGAAAACATCTGAATTCTTTGTGGTTTGGAGACCACAGTAACTTCAACTGAAGATGACTGCAAAGTTATTAGACTCAGGTCTTCCCTTCCTTGCCCTGAAAAATAAAATGCTATGTATTTCTCCTATATCCTTTCCTCATTGTTCATGTCAAGAGGCAATATGGTAACATGGAAAGAGTCTTGGTGCCAGTAAAGAGATGGCTTCAAATCTTGGCACTTGCTAATTGTATGACTATGGCCAAGTCACATAACCTCTCTATGTCATTAGATTGTGAGTTCCTCCATTAGGTTGTGAATTCCTTGAAGGCAAAGGCTGTTTTTATCTTTCTTTGTATCCTCATCCCTTATCACAGCATCTGACATATAGTAGGCACTTTAAAAATGCTTTTTGACTTGACTTGCCTCACTTTCCTCATCTGCAAAATGGGTAGCCTAAAATCTGTAGTATCTGTGTCATAGTGTTATTGTTGTGAGGGTCAGGAGAATGCCAAATGCTTCACAAACCTGAAAACACTATACTCATTCTAAATATACGAGGGGAAAGACTGAAGCAACCTGTGCAGCCTCAGCACAGGGAGTTTTTCCTACAAGGACCAAAGACATCTTGACCTAGCCAACCAGGGTGATACAACTAGGATGGTGCAACCAGGGTGTCCTAGGTAACACAGAGGCACAAAGCATTGCCCCAGAAGGCACTATTGTGTTCTTACAGATCATTAATTACTACTACTACTACTACTACTACTACTACTACTACTACTACTACTTCTACTACCACCATGACCATTACTACCATTGCTACTGCTAGTAATGACCAACATTTCTATGGTATTTTAAAGTTTGCAAAGCACATTATCTCTGGGACTGGAAATGTGAGGTCTATACTTCCACCCAGCCTCAGTTCCCAACTCTGATAAGAGCGAAATTTTTTAACCTTGGTTTAATCCCTTATCACTTCTCACCTGTACTATTTCAATAGCCTCTAATTGGCCTCTGCCTCCAGACTCTACCCACCATAATTGTCCATCCTAATAGCCACCAAAATGATTTCCCCTAAATTCATATCTGAGCATGTTACTCCACTATATGATAACATTCCAGTGGCTTCCTACTGCCTCTGAGATAAGATATACACTTCTCTGTTTGGTTTTTTATGCTCTTCATAGCCTCATTATACATTCCTTCCCTTCTTATGCTCTATAGTCCAGCCAAAGGGGAAGATGATACTTGATCTTCCATCTCACTGCCTTTGCTCTGGTCATCCATCATGCCTGGAATGCCCTCCTTCACCTCTGCCTCAAAGAGACCTTATCGTCTTTCAAGAAGCAGATTAAGTGCTGCCTTCTACACAAAGACTTTTCTGATCCTCCCTATCTGTTAATGTTCTCCCTCCCAAACTACCTCATATTGAACTATTTTGTATTTTTTGTATTTATTTTGTATTTCTAGAGGAACATGTTGTTTCTCCTCATAGAATGTAATCTCCTTGAGGGTAAAAGGATTCTATCTGCCTTTTTATCTCCAGGACCAAGCACAGTACAAAGCATAGTGTATACTGAATATTTCATCAGTGACTGATTCCTGACCCCCAGTGCTCTCAAGGAGGTGAGCACATTCTCATCTTGGTCATTTTGTCCCTGTTACTTTACTCAAGATTGGAGAGACTCAGCATAGAAAGGCTCCAGGTTAATGCCACATGAGCCAGGAGAATCTACCCCACTGTGGTTCTGCTCTGGACTTGAGGGGAGACCCACTCACTCCTCTTTACCAAATACCCCCTGCTCAAGGATCCATGAACCAGTTATGCATACAATTGTATGGATTTACCCAAAGGGTAACCACAGACCATGCACCTTGTGCATGGTGACAGGTATGATCACTCTGCCCCACAGGAAGGATTCTCAAGGTATCTGGTCATGCTCTGATGACTGCACATTCACCTTGGCCCTAGTTCTGCAGGATGGAGATTCTGTCTCATTATTATGCAGTGCTGATGTAGCACTTCTCACTTAAGATATTCACGGAGCTTTATGGAGTAGGGAAGACAGATTGCATTCTTGTCCCCATTTCACAGGTGGTAACAATAACCCCCATAGTAACCTCTCCTCTTCTTCCAATTCCACTTCATGTTTATGTGATGCTTTCAGGTTTACCAAGCTTGATTGTGTGAAGCAGGTGATGCCAACATTATTCCCATTTTACAGAAGAGGAAAACTCAGGCCCAGGTTAAATGACTTGCTTGTGATCACAGCTAATAAGTCTCAGAAGAGAAGGGTTTGAACCCAGGCCTCCTAATTTTAAATCCTTACACTTTTTCCACTACTGGCCTGAGAGGTCCAGTGATTTAACAGAAATTCATAGCACATGGAAATAAGTCACTGGTCCTAGGATTTTTACTTCTTTTGAGCTCTGGATCCATAATTTGCTTCCAACTGAAAGCCTTCCTCATTAGCATCATCCTACTGTGATTATTTCTACTTTTCTACATCTCTGCCCCATGAATGGGTTCCAATTTTAGTTTGTTTATGTAGCTTATAACTGTTCTTAAGGCATTTCATGGGTGCACACTTTCTTTACCCAATCAGATCATAAGGCCCATTGAGGGCAAGAAACATGTCCCTCCATAAATCCTAGTACAGTGTTCTTTACACAATGAGATCTCAAGGAATTCTTGGTTAACTGAAGTGCCAAGGTCTATGGGTTCTGGACCAAACAGACTGCATTGTTCACAGCTAACATGTTCTCCCTCTGGTTGAACAGCAATTTGGGAGGTGAGAAGGATCTTAAAGAAGGATCTGGTACAACACATTCATTTTCTATTTGAGGAAACTGAGCACAGAAAGGGAAGTAACTCAAACAGCATTCAAAGGTTAGTGGCAGACCTGAGGCAAGTAACCAGGGAAAAAAAAGAGTAACAAGGACCCCATTTTAAATAGAAAACACTCCACCTTAAGATGCCCATTTTCAAACCTCCTTTAGCGACATTGCTCAGTGCTCTCTGGTTTTGAGTTGAAAATCAACCTCAAAAGAGTCATCCATTTTTGTCAATCTCTTCGTTTGATGGCATTTCATAGGACCTGGAGCCATTCAGATGCAATACTCCGGCCCTGGCCTCTGCAGGAGCTGAGGAATCTCATTTGAGCTCTGGTCAATGAGGCTGTAAACACTGGTGAGTTATAAGCAAAGTGTTACTTTCTTAAAAACAAAAGCACTTTAAAAGGGTGTTTTTTTTTTCTTGACAACCAGGACCTTGTCCAGAGGTCACCTGGCACCCGCTTTTTGGGAATCAATTTTTTTTTATTTTAAAGTGAGGGTGAAAAGACAGGAAAGAGAAGAGAAATGGAGTACAGGAAGAAAAGACAGAGGGTAAAGGAGACAGAGGAAAAGGAGAAAGAGAAAAAAACAAAGAGGAGAGAGAAGAGAAATAGAGTATACACAAAGGTAAAGAGAGAAAGATAGAGAAGAATCACAGAGAAGATAGAGAGAGGAAAAAGAAAAAAGAGAAGAGGTACAGACAGAGGGAAGGAGAGAAAGACAGAGAGAGAGAGAGAAGAGAGTGGAGATATGAGAGAAGAATGGAGAAAGAAAAAGAGAGAGAATATTAACAGAGAAGGGAAAGAAAATGGCAGAGGAAGAGAAAGAGGCAGAAGAGAGAAAAGAACAAGAAAGAGGAGAGAAAGAGGAAGAGAGAAAGGAAAAGGAAGACAGAGAAGAGATAGAGAAGGTGAGAGAGAAGAGAGAGGACAGAAAGGGAAGAGAGTAGAGATACAGAAAAAAAGAGAAGAAAGAAAAAGAGAAGAGAAAGAAAATGGAGGAAAGAGAAGAGACAGAGGAGAGAGAGAAGACAAGAGAAAGGAAGAGACAGAAGAGAGAGTAGAGATACAGAGGGGGAGAGAGACATAGAAAGAGACAGAGAGAGATAAGACAAAGAGAAAAAATACCAAAGAGATGAAGGAAAGAGACAGAGAAAAGGGAGAGAGAGAGAAGACAGAGAAGAGGCAGAATAGATACAGAGGAGAGAAAGAAAAGAAGACAGAAAGAGAAACAAGAGAAGCTGGGGAGAGAAGAGAAGGGAGAGAAAAACGCAGAGACAGAATCAGAGAAAGAATTTTCCCCAGAGATAGAAAAAGAGAAGAGGGGCCATCTCAGGGCTCTGGCCTTTGCCCGGGCTTCATGGCAGTGCCTTACAATGATGTTCTGTTACAGTCTGTAAGCTGGACCTTGACCTCTTTCCACACATTTAGAATCATCGAGCTAATTAAGTGGATATCGTTTTCTGGTCCATCTCTCTTCCCCTATCGCTCTCTCCCCCTTCTGTCCCCTTCACTTAACAGTAGTGTCAGAAGTAATATTGAGACTGACCTTTTCCCATCACTGTCCCACACACCTCATTAACTCCTCTCTGCAGATGAAGGCAGCCATTATGGACTGGAAGAGCTGACAGGTTTGTCAGAAAGCTGAGGAGCACACAATTCCCCAGAAGTTCCTTACCCAGGAATTTTCTCTTGAAGGACATGGGAGGAGGCCTCATAAGGCTCCCTCCCACACAAGGCCTTTCCTGACCCCCCCTCCTCCCACTTGTCAAAGATCTCTCCCTCTTTAAGTTAGTCTGTCTTGTTTACATGTTATATCTCCCCCATAGAATATAAACTCCTAGAGGTCAGACACTGTTTGATATTTATGTTTACGTCCCACCCCACCAGGGTTAGGGTTAAGGTTAGAACTTGGCTCAGTTCTTCCTAGAACACAGTAGGTGCCTTAGTAGGCAGCAGTAGGAATCGTCAAAGTGAAGAACATGCATAGTTATTTGTTGCAGTCTTCCCCATTAGACTGTGAGCTCCTGGAGGGCAGGGACTATGTATTTGCCTTTTTTTTTTGTATCCCCAGCAATCAACACAGTGTCTGGCACATAGCAGGCCCTTCATAAATACTTGTTAACTAACATCACATTAATTTCTGAATGTATTCCTCCCCTCCCCAGCAAGCCATCCCTTGTAACAAAGGTTTAAAAAAATAAAGAGAAAAAAATAGTTCAGTAAAACCACTCAACAGATTGATTGTGTCTCATGGTACCAAGAATGTAAAGATTTTCCTCTGTTGGAATGGACAGATGAGAACAATTTGTTCCAAGGGCCATGAAGGCAGCTGAAACAGACGCAGTGGAGCGCTTAGAGCTTGATCAGACAGCAACGATGCCAAGGTCATCCACCACATCCCGGTACGTGCCAGTCATCCTGACTGTTGTCCTGCCACTGGACTTTCCTGACTCTGAAAGAGACAGAGAGAGGCTGACGATTTTGTGCAACTCTGCCTCACTTTGAGCCAGTTCCCTTGCTAGTCAAGACATCACCTCACGATATAACCGGTCCTCTTTGAAATAAAAGACAAACCATAATATGCTATATTACACACACAGGCTCTCACCTCTGTAATGAAGGGAGAGAAGTGCATTTTCTCTGTTCTTCATTTATATAATACACATGTATTACATATTATGTCTAAAAGCCCTTTGTAAATCTTAAAATGCAATAGAAAGGTCAATCCTCATTATGATTGGGTCTGGAAATTAGTCAGGTCACTGTTTCTTCTATTAGAGCAGGTCTTTCTGACTTAGGAGATGATCTTCAAAAGTTTCTGTAGCTGAAAAGTTTATCCTCTTTTTTCTAGTCTGGAAATAGATCTCCCTGCATGGAGCCAGGCTGGTCCTCAGATCTAGCTGGGCTGAATTTGAAACCTTTCCAGTTTGGTAGGACCTCTGAGAACTTGTGCCTTTTCAGCTAGCTAGAGACCTGAGGGTCATCTCCATGGATGTGCTGGCAAATATTTAACAACTGGCTCTCTGAAAAGGGGGGCAGGGGGAACCCTGTATATTTTAAATTTACTTTACATTATTTACATTTTCTCCATCACTTTCTTCAGTCTAGATAATCAACAAAACAATAAACCAAGCCCTGATTTGTAGCTTGTTGATTTCTGGAATATAAATGCTCACACTGAAAATTTAACAGTGGGCTCTCATGAATTGATTCATGCTGACTCCAGCACTCCCTCGCACCCATACACACACAGACACACACAGACACACACAGACACACACACACACGGCCCTGTTATGCCATGATGTGGCACTGTTAGTAAGAGCATATTCAACACACAGCAGTATGGCCCAGTGATTACAGTACTGAATTTGTAGTCAGAAGCCCTGCCCTCAGAACCCAGTCCCCAAGAGTAACTAACTGTGTAACCTGAGGGCCAGTTAACCTAATCTCCTAGCCTGAGGCAACTCTTTGGTTTAATTTTTAATATCAGCCTTTTCTACTGGGTTCCGCAGCTGACCAACTCTGGAGGAAATCACACAACTATTCTGAGAGCATCCTCTACCAGACTGTTATCTAATCTCAACTGCCTGTTCACACCAATATTTTTTAAAATCAATTTTGTTCACATATATTTTGGTTTTGCATCACCTATATTTCCCACTGTAGCCTTCCTATCACCCCATCCACAGAGTCATCCCATATAAAGAATTTTAAAAGAAAAAAATCAACAAAATTGATCAATAAATGGCAAAAACTTAACATATTCAGTCTTTTGTATTTGTGGATGGCCCTGCTTCCCCTCCACATCCCTCAATATGTAAGTCTCTACAAAGGAGTTAGAGGGGCTTGTTTTCTCCTATGTCTTCTTTAGGACCAAGGTTGTTCTTTGTATTTTGGCAAAATCCATTTTCGATTGTCTTAGAGTAATTGTTATCTTTCCACTTAAGTTTTAGTCATCGTCTCTAGCTCTCTTGCCCACCCCCTTCACGCTGCTTCATGTATGCCTTTCCACGCTTCCTTAGTCATCATTGTAGTGGTATTCCATTACATTCATGCGTCATAACTTCTTTAGCCATTTCCCCCACTGAGGACAAGCTCTTTTTCAACAAGGTGCCTTGGCCTACCCAGCTCACTGTGCCTAATGAATACCTGTTGAACTAAATCAGCTAGTTAGTGCATGGGACCACAATGTGTCACACATGCATGGGAAGTGACTTACCCAAGGTCTCACAGCTCATTAAGGATGAAAATGAGATATCAAAAGAGAATCCCAAGGTTGGTGAAGAACTGCACATGAGTTCTTCAGAACTGTATGCTAATGTGGAAGAACCTGGAAGGTAATTAGTAGCCTAGAAAATAGAAAAGAAAATAGGAAATTGGCTCAGTGTGTAGCTCTTTTGACCAGTTGTTCCTTTTCCTTTCTTACAGCTCAGAAACCTAGAACTCATTGCAATTCTTGGTACACAAGTAACACTGCTGCTACTCCAAGCTAAGCTTTAACTTTTTCTCTCATCTCATATTTATGTCAACAAGAATTTATTAAGTGCACACTGTGTTCTGGGCACTGTTCTAATTGCCGTGTCTCCAAGCAGAAATATTCCTTCTAACTCATATTTCTGTAACTCACTTCACAATGAGCATATGAAGAATGCAGGGCAAGTGTTATTATCTCCATGGTTTTTTTCCCAGTCAAATGTGATTTCATTGGCATAGGGAACTCCAGATATGGAAACTCTGTCTATTGGTGCAAATTGCAGCACTTCTATAACTTAGAGTCTTAGGGAGCTGAGTGGGTAACTGAAAAGCTAAAATGTCTGTGGCCATCCAACTATTATGAGTCAGAGGCAATACCTGGATCTAGATCTTCCTGATTCCAAGGTCAGCACACTCTCTACTATCCCTGAACTGCCTGTCCTTTTACAGCTGAGGAAAAAGAGACTCAGAACAGCTCAGTAGATTGCCTAGGACCACACAGCTAATGTGGGTCAGAGCAAGGATGCAAATCCAGGTTTCCTGACTCCAAGCTCATCTCTCTTTCCACTGCACCATAGTGGCACCTACCAAACTAGTTATCAATTAGTACTCTCTCTCTCTTGACTGTGGGAAACTGAAAGAATGAACCAAATTAATAGCTCTAGGAGCTAATGATAAATTGCTATGCTATTTTTTCATTGCTTCTCATTCTGGTTTTCCTTCAACCAAGAGAATCGGTAATGTTCTCATTGCTGTTAGCAATGGAACAAGAGGACAAATTATTTAGGATGTTAAAATGGACACTTTAAACATCTGCTGTTATAACATATAGAGCCTGAGGGGCAGTGACGTGGTGCAGTGGATAGAGCTCTGGTCTTGGAGTCAGGAGGACCTGAGTTCAAATTCAGCCTCAGACACTTAACACTTACTAGCTGTGTGACCCTAGGCAAGTCACTTACCCTAGTCAGCTAAGCAAAAAAAAAAACAAAAACAAAAAAAAACCTACCAGCTATAATATATAGAGCCTGAAATTACTGAGAGCTCAGCTCTCATGACTCTTCTGATATTGTTGTTGTTCAGTCATTTCAGTCATATCCAACTCTCCCTGACCCCTTTTGGGGTTTTCTTGGCAAAGATACTGGAGTGGTTTGTCATTTCTTTCTCCAGCTCATTTTACAGATGAGAAAACTGAGGCAAACAGGGTTAAGTGATTTGTCCAGGGTCACATGGCTAGTAAGTGTCTGAGGCCAGATTTGACCTCAGGTTTTTCTGGCTTCAAGCCTGACGCTCTTTCCACTGTACCACCTAGCTGCCTCTGTGCCACCTCATTGACCCTGGTATTAGAGATATTTATCTCTATGCCTCAATTATAGGACCTGAAGTCAAGACCTGGGTTCCAATTCTGCCTCAGATACTTTTCAGCTGTGTGGTCTTGGACCACACTTTATCTTTATATCTTTATCCCTCTTTATTCCTCACTTTCCTAATCTTAAAACAGGGATAATAATGGCACTGACTTCATGGCGTTGTTGTGATGATCAGATGAAGCAAAGTGCTATACAAATGAGAGCCACTGTTATCTCAGACGGTGGAAATTAGCTAAGTAGCATGTAGACTGGAACCAGGAAGACCCAAGTTAAAATGCTGCCTCAGACACTGACTGGGTGACCCTTAGCCAATCACCTTCTCTTCCTAGGCCATGGTTTCCTCCTCTGTAAAATGGGGATAATATAGCAGCTACCTCCCAACGTGATTATGAGAATTGAATGAGATAACATATGTAATGTGTTTAGCAAACATTAAAATGCTAGAGAAACGCAGTGCAACTTGTGTGACCTTCGAGAAGGCCTTATTCTAAATCACCCCCAACAGTCCTTCCCTCTCTGAATCCATGAGCCCAGTGTCTACTGGGTCATCTCACTGCCACTGTAAATCTGGTCCTCCTTCGTTATTGTTGACATTTCCCCTTTAAAATGTTTCAGAAGCAGCTCTGGTGATGAGCCCCATTCATAAATCTATTGTTCGAGATTTCAAACTGTTTACAGGGGAGGGGCTTCAGAGCTGTTTATTTGCTTGGAATTGTATCAAGGTCCTCAAATATTTGCTAGGAGGTTTGGTGGAAAATGTCTAGACCAATGCAAGTCCCAAAGGCTCCAGGAAAATCCAGGAGGCCTATGGGAACAATTCAAAATGGCCTGGTTTATCCTAATTTCACTAAGAAGGAATACTTTGAATTTTCCCCAGGTGGAAAGAGCTGGGGGTGGGGGAGACAGGGTGCGGGGAGGGTGTGGTAAGCGGCTCAAAGAGGCCAAAGAAAATGAAATACCCCAGTGTTCACTACTGGGTTCATAATGCCATAGGAACATAGCTTTAGAGGCAGAAGAGCTAGACCTAGAATCAGGAAGACCTGAGTTTGAATCCTGCCTCAGGCACTTAATAGCTGTGTGCCACTGGGCAAATCATATAACTACTCTCTGCCTCAGTTTCCTCATCTGTAAAAGGGAGATGATAATAGTATTTATTTAACAATCAATACATATCTATTATGTGCTTACTATGTGTCAGGCTCTATGCCAAGTGCTGGTGGGTTGCTGTTCTTTGTACTTGAAGAGAACCAAAATGACATCTCTATGTCAGGGTCAATGTAAAGTGTATCAGAACTGTAGTTAATTAGACCAAATGAACTCAGAAGGCTCTACCACAGGTTAGGAAAAAATAGTCCATAATTTGTCCAAAGTCATAGAGATAGCAAATGGAAGACATTTGATCAGTGAATGTCACTACTCTTAGAGATGAGTAGGAACAGAGGGAGAGTGGGAGACAGTGGGGTCAGGGATAACTAGAAGTGGAGTCTGATAAATGATAAGATGAGTTTTTCAACAGCATAAAATTTAGACGTATTTAAGAAGAGTGAGCTCCTTAAAGTCAAATTGTTTACTTGTCATATATATGAAAATGTTATCAGTGTTCTTAAAACTGTCATCATTACTAAGATAATTTGAAAGAAATGTTGGGGCTGAGTTGTGTACGATGGGGTGATTCTTTAAAAATTGCGCGGGAAAAAAATTTTAAAAATCAAAAAACAAAAAATTGGGTAGGAAAAGGTAAAAGGGAACAATTATGTTATAAAAATGGGTCAGGAAAGGAAGAGCTAATACAGAGGAAGCAGGTGGGAGTGGAGAGCTGGGAATGTTGGAACCTCACTCTCATATGGGTTGAGGAAGAAACAACATTTTCATCTGGAAAGGTTTAGAAGTCTTTTGAATATGTAGAGAGGTCAGAAAACTGGGGGATAGGATGGTGGCAGGGCTTCTAGAGGGGCGTATGGATTGAGGTTGGGGGTAAGGGAGGGCATGGGGGGGACTCTTGGAGAGATGGGTGAAGAGAGGAAGGGAAAGGGGAGAGGAGAAGATAAGGTAACAGGGATAGGATAAAAAAAAAGAGGCTGAGAAAGAACATAGTAAAAATAAGATGGAGGGAAATTAACAAATAGTAAGTGTAACTTTGAATGTTTATGTTTATAGAAGCTCTCTTTGAGGTGGCAAAATACTGAAAATTGCAGGGATCTCCGTTAATGGAGGAATGGCTAAACAAGTTGTGGTGTATGGTTGTGATGGAATACTACTGTGCTATAAGAAATGATGAGAACAATGATCTTAGAAAGGCATGGAAAGACTTGCATGAAATAATGAAGAGTGAAGTGAGCAGAAACAGTAATAGCAATATTGTTTAAAAAACAACTTTGAGTGACTAAGTCATTTTGACTATTATAAATACATAAATTAAAAATAAAAGACATATGAAGAAAGACACTTTCTGCATCCATAGAACTGATAAATAGAAGTATGTATAGAATAATTTTGCATCTGTATACCTATTTGTGTCTAATGGTGGTCATCTCTAGAGTGGGGAGGAGTGGAGTGGGGCAAGAGGGAAGAAAAAAAAAGAAGAAATTTACAGGATAACTCTGTTGTATGTTTGGAGGGAATAGCAAATTGTACATAGTAGATTTACAGTTTCATGTGCAATTGTCTTTTTTATTGTACTGTATTATGGAAAAGCTTGTTTTGACCAGTGAATTGAAAATAAAATAAATTTACAATGCAAAAGAAGAAGAGTGAGTAGAATAAAGGCTGCAATGTACTGATTGAAGGAACCCTTGGTGCTTTGGTATTTTAGATTTTTGCTGGGATCATTCTGGACTGGACTGTTTGGGATTCCTCAAATGTATCCTTGAGCCTTTTTTCTAATCCATACCACTGCAAGCATTTTTTTTCCCTTTAACATTTTATTGATATCTTTGGTTTTTATATTGCCTTCATTTCCAATCATCATAGGATGATAGATTCAGGGTCAGAAGGGACCTTAGAAGTAGAGTCAGATCCCATTATTTTACAGATGAGAAAACTGAGCTGAAAGAGGTTAATTGACTTGTCCAAATTCACCTGGCTACTAAAATTCAGAGGCTAGGATTTGAATTCAGGTCTTCCTGATTCAAAGCCCAGAACTATATCCACTGTGCCACCTAACTTCCTCTTTTTACCCTCCTACCCTCGCACATCCCTTATAACAACGAACTTTGGGATGAAGAAAAATCAGTTCAACATAACTAATGAACATAAAAATCAAGTCTGACATTATATGTAGTATTCCACATACATAGTCTCCCACTTCTGAAGAAAAGTGAAGGAAGTTCCATGCCAATATTTTTGATTTTCCCTTTTAGGTTCTATACTCCTGTGTTCCAGGAGGATTTTTTGTATGTTTTAGCTTCATTTACCCCTTAATCCAATTGTAGTAAGACTCAAGTGTTCTATCTTGGACAGAATAGCATACAACCTTGGTACATATACACATCCAGGCTCCAAGACTCACTAGTGTGTGACCCTGGGCAGGTCACTTAACTCTGTCTCAATATTCTCATCTCTCAAATGAGCTAAACAAGGAAATGACAAACCGCTCCAGTATCTTTGCCAAGAAAACCCCAAATAGAGTTATGAGGAGTCAGACATGACTGAAAACAACTGAACAACAACATATACATGTGGGCACTTATGCAAACACAAGTCCACTCCAAAGGGGATACTGTATGTAAATACAGAGCTTTATGGAGCCTTGGATAAAAGATAACCATTCCATAAAAATCCCCTGTTGCAACAGTAGACTCTATCTGTAAGAAGGGGATTACACTAGAGGTCCAGGTACTGTGACCTCTGAGCCTATCTCTTTTGAATCCTTTAGCTCTGGGCCCCCAAACCTTCCGAGGACTTACTGGTAACTTTTTGGCAAACGGCAATAGTAAACAAGGGTCAAATGCTTTAGAAAAGTCTGAACCTGTGGCTGTTTGACCCTAATGATATGAAAACATTTGTACTGCAATCCAAAGAGTGGATATGAATGTAGACGCTGATAATAATAACTGATATTTATGTAACACTATACATGTTTTATCTTATTTGATCCTCACAATAATCCGGTGAGCTAAAGGTTGTAGGTATTGTTATCCCCATTTTACAGATGAGGAAACTGACACTCAGACAATGACTTGCCCAGAGTCACTCAGCTCAGAAGTGTCTGAGGTGGTCTTTGAACCCAGGTCTTCCTGACTTCAGGTCCATCACTCTATTCACTACCTGAGTTATAGACACATTTGGCCAAGCTCCCCATTTCTTCCCCCTATCACCCCCGACCATGAAGCTTCATAAGATAATTTCCAAAGTTCTTACACGAAAGTTATTATGATACCAAAATAAAGGAAGAAGGGCCAAAGCGAAAGTTGCTCACAACTTATTGCCAGTAGCTACGATGTTGGAGGAGGCAAGAATGAACAGGGAAGACCAACTGGAGAAAATGAAACTTAGACTAATAAGGTGATCATAGAATGCCAGAGCTGGCAGGACTCAGAGGCAGCATGCTACAGTGCTAAGACAACTGGCTCTGTCAGAGGACCTGGATTCAAATCTCCGCTCTGTCGTGTACTACCTGTGTGACCTTGAGTAAGTCACCTAACTTCCCTGGTAACTGAGAGGGCTGGACAAGACAAGATGGACTCTGAAGACCCTTCTCGCTCTCGCCCTATGACCTCCCTGACCTCAGTGAGTAGGACGCCTGGGAAAGTGAAGTGAATCGAGTTGTTCCAGGTCCTAGAGTTGTTTGGTGGCGGGGCTACAATCTACTTCTCTCGCCTGTGTTTTCTTTCCACTGCTCTCCTCTGTGTCCAGGGTCCTTGGGGACCCCACAGTCCAGCCTCCTCCCTCTCAGAGGAGGATGGCGAGGGCAGCAAGGCAGAAAGAGCAGGGAGGCTGAGGGGCACTCAGAAGGCAAAGGCAGAAAGGACTTTCATCCTTTTGGACTCCCTGGAGTTTATCTAAGCAGGACTTGCAGTCTTGTCTTTCTTCCTTTCTGTGTCACAGTAACTTTGACCAAGAAAAGGCCTGTCTTAGGGAAAAGGTCTCACGGACTTGATAAACAAATGCCCATATTCACTGAACCAAGCGAATTTCATGTACTCTCCCTTCCATTCCATGCCAGTGCCTCTGCTAGGAAGTGGGGGATGGAAATCAGTACCACTGGAGTGGGTGAAGGTTCATAGGCTCATGGAGCTGGAAGGGACCTCAGACCCTCAGGGACCATAGCCTGTCATTTTACAGATGAAGAGACTGAGGCCCATAGAGGTTAAGTGACTTGCCCCAGGTCACAGAGGTGACCTAATACTACCATGGCAGGAAATAATAACTTTTTTAAAACCATCAATTAATAAATATAATAGAATTTATACTTAAAATAGCAAATATATTCACAAATTTATATTTAAAACAATTAAGTATACTCATAATTTATATTTAAAATAACAAGTATATTCATATAATTCATATTTAAAATAGCAAATGTAGTTATACTATTTATATTTAAAATAGCAAACATATTCATGTAATTCATATTTAAAATGGCAAGTATATTCATATAATTTGTATTTAAAATAGCAAATATATTTATTTATGTTATATATTCAATATACAAATAAAAGTTACGAATATAGTCAAAATGTGTAACACAAATAGAACTGCAAATAATTAAAAGCAATGCTTACTTGACTCATCAATAAAGTGATGACAGAAGCAGGATCTGAACTGTGTACTTGTAATCCAAAGTAAGCTATTTTAGGCTGCCTCAAATCAAGGATTTGTTTTCCTGGGACAAACTCCCATCACTAAAATAAACCCAAGTCACAATAGCCCATACTTAAATGATACACATCATCTCCTTTAGGATTATAGATTTGGAGCTAGAAAGCCCCATAGAGGCCATTTAGTGTAATCCCCACCTTTTTACAAACAAGGATACTGAGGCCCAGAAAGATGAAGTGGTTTGCTCAAAGTTGCAGAAGTGGTGGGATTTGAACCCAGTTCCTTTGACTCCAAATCCAGTATTCTGTCCACTATGCCCTACAGGCTTTGCAGAGCCTTGTCACAACCCTATTATCTAGGCACTGAAAGTGTTATCATCCCCATTGTCCTTGTGGGAATGTACTAAGGTCCGTCATCATTTGAGTATGCATTACCGCCAATACCAGCATCTTGCTAATCCCCAGGCTTAGAAATTTGGGAATCATTTATCTGCCAATAACTCAACTGGCTGGAGCCATCATCAGCATTTTTATTTGCACAGAGGGGCAAGCTTTACAAAATGCATCTGGGGCACATTTCACAAAAGGCAAGGAGTAGGAAAAATCTCGTCAGGGAAACTTTTAGGACAAAGTTTTGGGGGGCTGGCAGGAGGGGTTCACTTTCAGTGTGGAAGCAAAAGGGAGGAAGCTGGGCTTAGGAAGGAAGAATGTGTCATCTGTGAGCTTTCTCTTTGAAATGATTATTCTTGCTAGCAACATAATAAATCAGGGGTCGCTATATCCCCGAAGAAGAGTCAGTGCTGTTCGCGCCCTCTCCATTTCAGCTCCCATTCCCAGTGAGTTAAGGCACTCATCCCTGCCTCCAAGGAACCAGAGCTCCGGCTGTAAGCAGAATACCGACATCGTTGATGCTGCATGACATGGAACAAGCAGAGGCTTGGAAATAAGAGGACCTGAGTTCAAATCCTACCTCTGACACTTACTAACCTTAGGCAAGTCGTTCTAATGCATGCACCTTAGCTGCTTCTTTTGTAAAATGAAGAGGTCGGATTAGATGCCTCTCCTCTCTCGTTCAGCTCAAAGTCTGTTATTCTATGAGTGCTAAGAACAACCTAGAACCCTAGTTCTAGACCCAGAAGGACAGCCGTGTGGTGGCCAGCTAGGTGGCTCAGTGAATAGAATGCCGGACCTGAGTCAGAAAGACCTGAGTTTATATCTGGCCTCAGACATATACCAGCTGTGTGACCTTGGGCAAATCACTTAACCTCTATCTGCCTCTGTTTTCTTGATTATAAAATGGAGATAATAACAGCACAACCCTCCCAGAGTTGTTATGAGGATCAAATGAGCTAATATTTATAAAGCCTGGCACATAGTAGGTGCTATAGAAGTGTATGTTTCCTCCTCATCTAGTCTAACCCCACCTTATCATATATATATATATACATAATGTGTATATTATATATAACATATATATTATAGATGAAGAAACTGAGGCCAAGAGAGCTGAACTAACTTTCCCAATATGACACAGGTGCCCTAGGAGCTGAGACAGGATTCAAACTCAAGTGTTCTGACCCAAAAGCCAGTTTGCTTTCCACTATACAATGAGAGGGACTCTATGGACATTATAAAGTTCTCTTATCATGGCTCGGAGTGGAAAAATGTCATAGTAAACAAAGAATCTGAAGGCTTCTGGGAGGATATGAATCTTGAAGGGTGTGGTCTGGTGAAGAGGAAGCTGAAGGGTGTTTCAGATTGTAGGAATTGCATAAGTAATAATAGCTTCTTATAATAATATATCATATATAACAATATATAACATGCAACAAGATAATCGTCTGTGATATAATAATAATTTAAATGGTCCCTTACCATTACGAAGGACTCTAAATATATTATCTCATTTGAACTCCCCATTCCCTAGTCTGACAATTCTATAAAGTATGTAATACAGGTACTATTATCTCCATTTTACAGATGGGGAAACTAAGGCTTATAGAAATTTCAACCATGGACATAAAACTAGTGAATGCCCGAGATGGGAAGGGGACACAGAGTTCTTCTGACTCCAGTCAATCAACAAGCATTTATTTGGTCTCCAGTGTGAGCCAAGACACAGTGCTATGGCCCTGAAGATACAGAAAAAATGCAACAGACCCCACTCAGGAACTTTAGATTGGAAGGGGCACCATGGGTATGTATCAGGATACACAATGTCTAGCACTCTTTCCACTGTGCCCAGCCTCTGCAGGACAGCGAAGGGGGATGGGGAGGGGGCCATGTTTTATTTTTCCTTCCTTTGCTCCCACTTCCAGAGTCCAGATCACCTCCTTCCACTTGGTGCTCATTTTCACAGTCTTTGGTCCCTTGGTCCCAGTTCTTGGGAGTCATCGAGATGAGAAGAATCTTAGAGGTCATAGAGTCACTCTCATTTTACATCTGAGGAAACTGAGGCCCAGGGATATTAAGTGACTTGTCCAAGGTCATACAGGAAATAAGTAGTTCTTTGGGAAGGTGTTTAATTTATTATAATTGCTTTCTTACCAACCGTTCTGCTAATGGCCTTGTAGTCTACTGTTCTGGGGGAAATGCCACTCTTGCAGCAACCATTTCCTAGCATTCTCTGAGCCATAGGGTTGCCAAATTCTCTCTGATTTGCCAGGAGTCTCCCTGGATTACCCATCTGCTCCAGGCACCCCGGCCCAACCTCTTTCTTCTGGGTTTCAGGGACCCTGTCTGCAGGATCAATGCACCACCTTGTGGTGGTACCTCACATTTAAAATGGAGGAACTGTAGCTTCCCTATTGTACTCAAGAATAAGGGGGCCTGGGTCCTTGATGTAAGAAAGATCAGTGTCACTCTTGAGCATAAGTTTGGTGCAAACTAAATGGAGAAGCCTATTTGTGCCACCCCCTCCCCACCTCAGATTTCCAACAAGAAGGAAACTTCAGAGAGCTGATCCTAGGCTTTCAGGTTCTCCCCTAATCAGGCTAGTCTGTTCTCTCAGACCCCCATACCTTTGACTATAACTCCGTGGTGGGTTCTATATGGACACCACCCCACTCGGTGGACATGCTATTGTATGCTGCAATGACTTCCAGATAGAGAGCAAGATGGAGAAAGAAGCAAGAAATCTGGATAATACTCATGTTGGACAATCCATATTCTGGATAATCAATCCCATTGACCTTCCCCATGCTCCTGGCACAGCTTTGAGAAAGTTTTCAACTTGACCTCCCTACATTCTTCATGGCAGTTGCCTAAGGCTATTTGCTATCATGGCCTCACCTTGCCAGGGAGTCAAGAGTTAGGAGGGAGAAGGGGCAGGAGAAAGCTGGATTTAGACTCGAAAGACCCAAGATCAAATCCCAGCTCTGTTACTTTGAACAAATCACTGCCTCTGTCTAGGCCTCAGTCTCCTTATGTGTAAAACAAGGATGTCAGATTAGATGACTATAAGGCCCGTTCTAGCTCTAAAACTATGATACTATGAACCCTAAAAAGAGACAACAATGCCAACAGCCAAATGTGAGAGGTATGGCGGCTGGTACAGGCTCAGGCAGCTTCTTGGACTTCTAAGTCAGTTTTCTAGCCTCTCTCCCAGTCGTAGCAAACTCCAATAGAAACAGCTCGCTGTGGGTGCATTTTGACTCAGAAAATCACAAATTAACATTATCTACGTTGTTTTGTCCTTTTATTTATTTTGTTAAATATTTCCCAATCACATTTTTATCTCCTTCAGCCTTGGTGGCTTGCAGTCCACGGGCCAGGAGTTTGACATTTCTGTGAGTTTACACCATTCAGCCCTTCGCTATGGTTTTTTTTTTAATTCTCAATTTTTAAAATGTTATTTTTAAATTAAATTACAGTGGAAAAGAGCACTGCATTTGGAGTCAGAGGACCTGGGTTCAAATCTCACCTCTGTCATTTACATTATGTGACTTTGGGCAAGTCATCTCTTGCCTCAGTTTCCTCGCTGTAAAATGAGGAGGTTAAACTAAATAGCCCCTAAGGTCCTTTCTACCTCTAGATCTCTGCCCTTATTTTCATCATGTTATTTAATGTTCCAGCCAGGTTCAGATGGTCAGCCCCCATGGGATCCCCTCTTATAGGGGCACAAAAACCCTTGGAGCTTCTCATTGTCTGCTGACTCTGTGCCCCCTCCCTCCCCTTACTCCTTTACCGTGTGAATGGTGATGTCATATTTTTATGCCTCCCCACCTTTATTAAATATGACCTGTAAATGATCCCCTGCGGGGAAAACAATCAGCCAGAGAAAGCTGTGGTTTCAGAAAGGGTCAGACACGAAGGGGCAAGGGAGCCAGCTGGGAGGAGAAAGGTCTTGGAGGGAGTGGTATCCAAAGGCATTGATGAAGTTCCTGTCCTAATATTTACCGTCCAGGGTCAGCTGCTGGAGGAGAGTGAGGGTGAGGGAGGAGGGGGAGGAAGGGAAGAGACACAGACAAATCTGAAGGCAGCAGCCTTTTCTGAATGAAGACAGAGCCCTCGGAATTTTTCTCTGGGAGGCTGCCAATTTGGTAGGCGCTTCAGGGCAGGAGTAAGGAACATTTTTGGTGTTCTTTTGCTTTGTTTTGTTTTTCCCCAGTAGAGGTTCCGAATCATTCCAAAGAGTGCCTATTAAGACACAGACAGTCTAAGATGATAAAAATTATATTGTATAATGCAAAAATATAACTGCATTTTCCCCCTCCCATGCATATGGACAGAAGCAAACACAAATAATGTTGCATTCATTCACATTTTCCAATATTAAATTATTTGCTACTTTATGAAAAAAAGAGAAAGAAACTTTCTCTGAAAAAAGAACAAAAATTAACATATGCTGCCTTGGACACCTACTGGCTATGCGAGCTTGAACCTGCCCAGGGTCACCTAGCTAGTAAATGTCCGAGGCCAGATTTGAACCCAGGAAAATGAGTCTTCCTGACTCTAGGCCCAGCACTCTATCAACTGTACCTCCTACCTCCCCTGGGCCTGTAATGTCATAAATATAAAGAATTCCTTAGTGAGGAAACTCCTTTTTACTGCTGTGAGACAGCACCTTTTCTTCAACTTACAGTCTTAGTTGCCTAGAGCACTTATGAGGTTAAGTGACTTCCCAGGGTCATATAACCAGTACATGCCAGAGGTAGCCCAATACCTAGGTCTTTTTGGTTTTGAGGAAAGCTCTCCATTCGTCATGCCATAATGCTGTATCAGTTATTTTTATAATCATTATTATCATCAAAATTTAACACAGTTGATTAAATGATAAGGCAGGAACTAAAAGTCTTTATTTGCTCAAAACTCAGCTTAAGTATCACATCATATAAATTCTTCTTTATCTCCCAACTGCTAATGTCTTTCTTCCCTCTCCCAACAAAATCCTCTGATTTTATTTTAAATATACTCACTGTCTGGATTGAACCAAACGTATATAGAAAGAGTATATTCCCACTGGAGGTGATACAATTGTGAGGGTGTTGAGAGATCAATATATAAGGTACATGAAGGAGACAAAGATACCAGTCATGGGAAAAGAAGCTTGCGCGTTGTTAATGGCAGAGAAGAGGTGAACTAAAGAACATCAAAGTCTGATAGCTTAAGTTTCTATTATCTCATCCATACAAAATCTTTATGAGAGTCATGTATGCACAAATTGAAGGCATAATAGAAAAGGGTATTAGTAGGGAATAAACAGGGCAGGTAGGTGGCGTAATAGACAGAGAACCAAGCCTGGAGTCATCTTCCTGAGTTCAAATATGGCCTCAGACACTTACTAGCTGCATGACCCTGGATAAGTCACTTACCCCTATTTGCTTCAGTTTCCTCGTCTATAAAATGAACTGAAGACGGAAATGTCAAACCACTCCAGTATCTCTGCCAAGAAAACCCCAAATGGGGTCTTGAAGAGATATGCATGACTGAAAAACAAATGAAAGGGAATAATTAGACTCCCTGAAGTCATATTCAACAATAGGCTATATCTTTATCACCTTACAATTAAGCGAAATATGCAGAGAATATAAGATTCTATTGTGTTTATTGTTTATTAAGTAAAAGCATTCAATTCAATAAAATAAAATGCCACCTTACCAGTTCTTCATATGAAGGTGCTTCCAATCCACATATCAAAAATTATTTAGGATTACTTCAAAAATATAACAATGAAAATAACCCTGTTCAATGCCCCACCCTCATCCCTGATAATAAACTGTCAAACAAAGCATAAAACAGGAAATGTAGGCTTGCTGAAGGTATTTACCACTGAGATGGAGGAAATCCAGAACAGAGCCCAGGCTGAGAAAAGATTCATTGTGGATGATGAGCTCCTGTTTATATGACAGTATGCTGATTGCAACAAGCCCAAAGACATTGCCAAGTGTCCTGGAAGAGATCTAAAACCACTCAAAGGAGTTTGCCCTAACCATTCACATGAGAAAGATGAAGTGGATAAAGAATGTCAATTGATCAGATTTCAGTATGTTTTTAAAAGGTCACCCTATAGAACTTATTCAACAGCATACACACACACACACACACACACACACACACACACACACACACACATAAAGGACACATAGCACATACAGACAATGAGCTGAGGCCAGAGTTTAAAAAAAAAAAAAGCACAGGCTAATTGCTCTGAGGAACTTACAAAGTTCTCTCACTTCAAGTTTTCCATGAAAGTGAACAATCTGTCTTTTCAAAGCTAACGTTTTACCAGTATTGCTATATGCATGGCAGCAAGACATGGAACTCTTCTGCCTTCACGGAATGGAGAGGTTCATGGTGGGTGTGATACTTAATGAGAAATGCCAAAGAGCAGGACTAAAGGACTTCACCATCCGAGGATAGTAAGACAAGCAAAGAAGAGGGTCTGATCCTATAATAAGAGTGAGGTATGCAAAGGAATAGCCAGAATGGACCACTGGTAGCTTTGCAGTGTTAAGAGAAAGCATAGTGAGTAGACCTCCTATGAACCTTAGAAAGGACATGAACGAAAGTTGCACAGGATGGAAAGGTTTGAATGAGGTTTGTTGTTGTTCAGTCATTTTAGTCATATCCAACTTTCCCTGACTCCATTTGGGGTGTTCTTGTCAGAGACATTGGAGTGACTTGCCATTTCCTTCTCCAGCTCATTTTACAGATGAGGAAACTGAGGCAAATAGAGTCAAGTGGCTTGCTGAAGGTCACATAGCTAGGAAGTGTCTGAGACGATTTGAACTCAGGTCTTCCTGACTCCAGGCCTAGCTTTCTGTCCACTTTGCCACCTACCTACCCAGACCTGGACAGAATAGGTGAAAGAACACAAACGTTGCTGACTTTAGTACACATAGTCATCTTCCCTCACCCAAACCCTTTTGTGTTCTCTTGGCCAAAACCTCAGGTGGCTAATAGTACAGCCTAATACAAGACTTCTCAACGACACAAAAAATGTAGGGGGGTGAAATCAAATAGGAAAAGCTATTAAGTAACACTGTAGTCACATAGTCATACTGCTCAACCATAAAAGGGTCTGTACCATAAAAGGTCTTGGCTGGTGCTCTCCCTTTCTCTTCTTTGTGAACAACCATTTCTGTAAGCAGTCATCCAACGGGCAAGCCTAAAACATCAACCTTGCTTCTTCTGCCTTCTGTCATTGGCAGGCAGCTTAAAATCAGAGAGAAGTTCAAGGCTGTTGTTTGTAGGTGTTCCCATCCCACCATAACTCTGCTGTCTTGGTTTACTTAGAGTGGCAACAAGATATCCTTTGGGAATTCTCATACACTCTCCTTCCATTTGGGATGCTCCCTCTTTTCAAGACTGGAACAATCTTTTGAGTGCGGTTTAGCAGAACCATTCAGCTCAGTGGGATCTGACTATGACTTGCATCACTCCTCCCTGCCTCATTCTTTATACCGTTTACCAATCCAAACGCTATTGTAGACTAGTAAAGTACTTAAGGGTTCCATGGCAGACCCTTCTGCCCTTCATGGCCTTATTACTGTGTCTCTGAACCTCAAGGGCAAGCCAGGGAGAAGAAGGAAGCTGGGAATTTCCATGAGGAGAACACAGAGAAAAGGAGTCATTTTTAAAAGCTTTTTTGTCTTAAAAAGTAAAGATGTTTGGTAGGAAAAGCTTTACTGGACCTGGCTCTGGACTCCATGGAGGTGATTGGCAGACATTGCTTGGGATCCCATCCCCTTCCTCTTTTTTCCCCAATCCAGTCAGTTGATACTGTGTGCCAGGCACTATGCTAAGCACTAGGGATATGAAGAAAGGCAAAAGACAGTCCCTGTTCTAGTGAAGTTCACAGTCTAACAGGAGACAACCTGCAAACAAGTTTATACAGGATAAATTGGAAATAATCAACAGAGGGAAGGCACTAGAATTCAGGGGGGATTGGGAAAGAACAAAGTGCGCTAAGGTGGCATATGCCCACCAACTCTTTCCTTACCTGCTGTGCCTATGTAAAGGCACATAAGGCCAGCCATGTTTCTCACAGTCTCCTCTGACCAAAGATAGGCAAGCTTCACACAAACTCAGTTTGATCACTGTCCCAAACTCACAGCGTGTTTTTGTATTCGGAAACAAGACTGACTCCCAGCTTAACTCCCACCCCTATTGTCTCCTGGGGAGTCAGCAACATGAACAGAAGAAAACGTAGAGAGTGGCCAAAGGCCCAGGGGAATAAGTATCCATTGAGCACTAATATATTGCCAGACTCCAGAAGAACCAATGACTAGGGTCCCAGCCTGGCTAGCCCCAAACCCAGCCCAAAAAAGACAGAGGACCCAGAACAGAGAACAATAGGGAATATTCAGGGAGAGATGAAAAACTGTGGGGATCAGTGACATGTTGTAGCCTAAGGTCTAGGACTGAGAGGATCCTTAGAGATACTCACTAGATGAAATCATTCAGCTGTGGTGTCTGGTCTTCTACAAATCTGCCATCTGAACTTAACTGGGTAGCCCTTTTTTCCTTCTCTGATTAACTCTCTACCACCATCCCTATGGTGTTTCTTTTAAACCTTTGCTCTCATCAAGCCCCTTATATCATCCCCGCCTTCCTCTCAGCAAATGATCCTGCCTCCTGTTCAGAGGTGTGAAAAGAAATGTTTAACAATCAGCTCTCTGTAATTAAAAAAAGGTACTTATGACACACTTTTAAGTGTGATCTGTATTCATGACATTAACATGTTCACCATAATTTTCTTTTTTTTTTGTTTTTAGGCAATTGGGGTTAAGTGACTTGCCCAGGGTCACACAGCTAGTAAGTGTCAAGTGTTTGGTCTGAGGCCAGATTTGAACTCAGGTCCTCCTGAATTCAGGGCCGGTGTTCTATCCACTGCGCCACCTAGCTGCCCCCATAATTTTCTTAAGTCTAGAAATCAACAAAACAAAAAATTAAATTAAGGCTTGATTTGTAGCCTATTTCCAAGATATAAATGCTCACACAGAAAATTTAACAATTAACTCTCCCAAGCCTGATGAGGTAGCTCCTGAAACCTATTTTATTGAGAAAATTGAGACTATCCATCACCTCACCTCCTTATTTCACATCTCAAAATCCCTCTTCATCTTCAACAGTCTTCTTTGCTCTAATTCTGACAAGAAGGTTGCCCTTCTCCTTGACAAGACTAGCCTCTCTACTTGTGACCCTGATCCTACTGGTTCTTGTCTCTGAGTGTCTGTCTCATCCCAGATACACCCCTTCTCATCTTCAGTCTCTCCTTATGTACTAACTTCTTCCTTGTTGCCTGTAAACACGATCATATCTCAACCAATCTATCAATAAACGTTTATTGAATATCTACCATATACCAGGCACTGTGCTAAGTGCTTGTTATACAAAATGAAATAAAAGATAGTCCGTGTCCTCAAGGAGCTTACAGTCTAATGGATCTCTTCTTTTCTAAGAAAAATTTCATCTGACTCCATCCACCCCTCCAACTCTGGCCCTTTACTGCTCCTACTTTTCACTGCCAAATTCTAGGAAGTCGTTTACACTGGCTGCTCCCACCACCTTACTATCAGCTTCTATCATTTTATTGGAACTGTTTTCTCAGTTCATTTAACTACTATACCCAATAGCTGGTTCTCAGTCCTCATCTCCCTTGATCTTCCTGCAGATTTTGACATTTTGGACCACCTTCTCCTGGATACCTTTTCCTCTGTTGGCTTCCATGACATGGCTTATAGATTTGGAGATGGAAGAAACATTAAAGGTTATCTAGTCTTTTTTCCTTTATTTGAGAGATGAGGAAATAGATCTCTATCTCTCTGTCTCTCTCTGTTTCTGTCTCTCTGTCTATCTCTCCTCTCTCCTCTTCTCTTCTCCCTCTCCCTCTCCCTCTCTCCCTCCC
>NW_020954546.1:3323078-3360955 GCF_900497805.2 Vombatus ursinus | reverse complement strand
TCTCTCTCTCTCTCTCTCTCTCTCTCTCTCTCTCTCCCTACCTACCTTCTCTCTTCTCTCTCTCCCCTCTCTCTTGCCTAACACTCCCACACAGCCTCCTTTTCCAATTTATTATTCCCCGAGTATGGTCCTTCTCTTATCTCTACATTCTCTCCCTTGGTGGTTTCATCAATTCCCATAGATTCAATTACCATTTCTATGCTTATGATTTTCAAATTCATAATATAAATCTAATCTCTTTCCTGATTCCTGGCCTTTGTCTCTAACTACCTCTGGACATTTTCACCAGGATGCCCTGCTGGCTTCTAAAACTCAACATGTTTGAAATCAAACTGTTCTGTCTTTCCCTTTGAATGCATCCCTCATTCAAATGACCCTCTTTCTATGGCAATCACCCCTATTGTCCTCCTAGTCACCCAGGTTTGTCACCACAGAGTCCCCCTTGACTTTCCTCTCTTATTCATCTTTCTCCATCCTCTCCTATCTATTCAAGTGCTGCTTCTATTGATCCTATCTCCAAAATGTCTCTTGTATTTGTCCTTTTCTCACTACTGACAAAACCAAGAACCAAACTGGTTTTTCTTCTGTCTCTCCTGTGATCTCTTAGCTCCTAGTTGTTCTTCCTATTACCAGTGTCTCTTTCCTCCAATCCATCCTCCACAAAGTTGCCAAAATAAGCTTCCTACAGCACAGTGTGGTTCATGTCACTGTTACTTCTAGGATAAAATCCACACTCTTCAGAGTGACGTGTAAGACCTTTCAGTCTGACCTTAACCTCCCTATCCAGACTTATTGCATGGTGCTCCCTCTTCCATATTCTCTGATACAGCCAAATGGGACTGCTGGCCTGCCATGTCACTGATGTGGGGAACTCTCAAGAGAGGAAATTCTCTAAGTTGAGCAATACAGGCTGACATCTTCTCTGCAACTTATAATCTTGGGTCAGAGACAAAAATTGAACCAAGGTCTTCTTAGGTTTGAGACCCACAACACCACATTGACTCTCAGTTATAATTATTATGTTGCTTCTTTGGCCAATTATTAATGAAAATGATCTTGGACTTGAAATCAAAAGATCTGGGTTCAAATCCTGCCTCAGACACTACACCACTAAAGCCCAGGGTCAATCCCTTAATCAACTTTAGTTTCTTCATCTGTAAAATGAGGACATTGTCCCAATTAACCCCTTAAGTTCCTTCAAGATCAAGATTCGGGCAGTCATTTTTGGAGATAATTGTTAAATTTTCAGTGTGAACATTTACACCTCAGAAATGGATGCTACAAATCAGGGCTTTGTTTATTGTTTTGTTGATTGCTTAGACTTAAGAAAGTGAATGTTAATAATGCAAATTAATTTTTAAAGCACATTGTGTGTACATTCCTTCCCTCCTCTCCTCCGACCCTTGTTAAACATTTACTAGCACACTCCTGTCTGGATCTATGATGCTATGTTCCTATGACCTAGACTAGAAAACCAATCCTGCTGCTTACTAGTTGTGTGACCTTGGGTCATTCACTTTACCTCCTCTGGGGCTCAGTTTCCTCTCTTATAAAATGATGCAATTGGATTTCAAAGGTGTCAAACTCACTGCCTTCTGGTTAAGCTGCTCTAGTATGGCCCAATCAGGTTAAAATGGAATTGGGAAATGCTTAACAAAATAAACAAAAATACGATAAAACACAGATAATGTTAATTTAATGTTTAATATGGGCATCTAGGAAGCTGCATTGGATAGGGCTAAGGATCTAGAGTTAGGAAGACCGGAGTTCAAATCCAGTCTCAGATGCTTACTAGCTGTGTGACCCTGAGCAAGTCAATTAATTTCTGCCTCAGTTTCCTCATCTGTAAAATAGGGATTATAGTAGCATCTACTTCCCAGGGTTGTTGTGAAGAACGGTTGTAAAACACTTACCACAGTGCTTGGCACATAATAAGTGCTATATAAATGTTAGCTCTTGTTAGCTACCTATTACTAATTTGTGGTTTTCTAAGTCAATATATACAGTCCCAGGGATCCCTTTCTATTTGAGTTTGACATCATTGGAATAGATGATCTCAGAGATGCCCTTTCCATACCATAGATACTAAATCTATGATCCTATGGTCCTTAGCAAATACCATAGGTGCTGCCACCAAGTCATCTATGGCCCACCCATGGGCCTCATTATGAGTCTTCTACATATTTTCTGAGTTACAGTACTTCTAATATGTTTCAAGCTGCCTTTTGTCTCCAAGTTTGACCATGCCCCTTCCAGTGGTAGCTCTGTGAGTCCTAATTCAAAATGTCCTGTGCTTAGGGGACAAGGTCCCTCGTACTCAGTGGTCAGAATCTGGAACTGGAAGGAACTGGAGAAACTATTAAGCCCAACCCTGAAATTTTATAGATGAGAAAACTGAGGCCTAGGTAAAGTGAAATCAGAGAATTCAGGATAAATAAATAAAATTTAAAAATAAATAAATGAATGATATTTTTAAAATAAATAAATTAGCATTTATATATGACTTTAAATTTTGCAAAGCACTTTCCATAGGTTATCTCCTTTGATCCTCACAACAACCTTGGGAAGTAGGTGGTATTATAATAACCATTTTACAGATGAGGAAATTGAGGCTTAGCAAGGTGAGGTGACTTGCCCAGAGTCACATAGGTAGTATCTGAAGGAGGATTTGAACTGAGGGCTTTCCTGCCTCCAGTCAGGGCTCTATCCATTGGACCTGAGACCAGACCTAGGACTTCTGACTATTCAGAGCTAAAATGATTTCTCCAAGGTCACACAGGTAGTAAGCATCAAAGTCAGGATTTGAGTTTAGGTCCCTCCTCTCTCTCCTCCAGAATTAGTGCTCTTTCTCCTGGGCCAGTTTCCCTCCACAGGTGCCTCTTGCGACATATGGCTAGAGCAAACCCTGGGAAATGCAAAGTCTTATGTAAATACACGGCAATCTGTGGAGACTGATTCTGAGGTGCTCAAGCACACACACACACACACACACACACACCTGCCAAGCTTTCATTGGTAGAGAGAGGCAGTTGGGGGTGGACAGGCAAGAAGAGAGCGAGAGGTCACCAAGCAGGCAGATTTCACTTCACTCAGAGAGTTAATTCCCCCTTTCCCACATTCTTGAAGGCTCTTCTGTGAAGTCACATATTGACCCCTTTGAAGTTTCTAGCTGTCCAAGGCAAAGAAAACGGACTAGCTTCAGATCCTCATTTGAGAGCTCATTCTTCATAGACCTCTATTTTTAAGCTCTATGCCCTGTTCCAGACAAAAGCTAGGAGCTCCAAAGAGGTAAAAAAGGAAATTGAAAAACTGAGTTTGTCCACATCTTTTCAACTTTCATGAACCAATTCTATTTTTTTAAGTATTAAATATTTCTGTTGAAGTATTTAAAGTAATTGTTTTTATTGCATGTTTTCTTTTTACATCACCTTCACTTCTAAATATATCCCTCCCTCCCTCCCTCCCTCCCTCCTTCCTTACCCCTGAGAGCTATCCCTTATAACAAAGAAAAAGGGAAGAAAGAAGTGAGAGAAGCTGATAAAACACATCACTGACCAAGGTGGACAGTGCACGCAAAATTCTACACCCATAGTCCTCCCACTTCTTCAAAGAAGAGAGGGAGATGCATTTTCCTATCTCCTCCTCTGAAACCCAGCTCGTTTGTGATAATTACAATGTTCGATTTCACTTTTTTTGTTGCTGTTCTCTCCATCTACATTGTTGTGGTCATTAATCTATTGTTTTCCTGGTTCTGCTTATGCTACTTGAAATCAGTTCATAGAAATCTTCCCAGGTTTCTTTGCACTTTTTACATTCATTGTTTCTTACAAGACAGTAATATTCAATTACATGTGTTCATCAATTCTTATGCAATATCTAATTATGCAGATTATGCAAAAAGGACAGGCAGTGTGGTATAGTGGAAAGAGCCCTGGATTTGGAGCTGTAGTACTGGTTCTATTACTTAGTGACCTGAGTGATCAGGTCCTTAGTGCTTAATACATAGTAAAAGCTTAATAAATGGTTGTTGATTGATGGGTAGATGGATATTTCCAGCCTCTTCCCTCCTCCCTCCATCACCTTGTTATTGCTGTTTCCCTCCTGAAATCTTCTTGTATTTACTTATCTGTTTTTATATTGAATCTGCAGAGGAAGCCCTAACAAGCCTTTTCATGTCTGCCATTTTCATTTTCATGAGTGCCATTCATTCCACAACAGAATGTAATCTCATTTAAAACAGGCACTATTATTCTCTCATTTTTGTCTTTAACTCCCCAAGAGCTTCGCACAATGTTTTGCACATAGTAGGTGTTTAATAAATTTCTGTCAAAAATGTCTACTATTTGCAAGAAGCACTGTGGTGGTAATGGTCAATATAGAGGTGATTAAAGCATAGGCCTTGTTTGCAAGGCCTATTTCTCTTGAGTAACTCAGGTAATTCCACAAATACTGCAATAAAAGATAACAAGTGCCGTGAAAGAGGGATAAAGTGACTTGGAGCTCAAAGGACATAGTGACTAATTCTCTCTTCGTGGGAAGGGGAGGAGAGGGAGGGAGGATAAGGCAGAACTTCAGGAAGGAGATGGCCTTTGAGTTGGGCCTTGAAGAATGGGTAGTCAGGCATAAATGAAAAGGAGGATTTTAAAAATGGCATAGAGCCTAGTTTTATTAGAGTAGATACTGCCTAAGGGGGAAAAGTTGGAGGTAAAATTGGAAAGGTACACAGGACACAAATCATGGAGGGCCTTGAATGCCATGCTTAGAAGTTTGGACTTTATTCTGTAAATATTTTCAAACCTTTCAAGACTAACTCACTTTAGGGTCAGCTAGGTGACACGGTGGATAGAGCACCGGCCCTGAAGTCAGGAAGACCTGAATTCAAATCTGGCCTCAGACCAAACACTTACTAACTGTGTGATCCTGGGCAAGTCACTTAACCCCAATTGCCTTAAAAAGAAAAAAAAAAGATTGACTAATTTTTAGTGTTTGGATGCCTAGATACAAACATATAATTATAATGTGAAAGATACATGAGGGAGGGAAGTAAGGGAACAAGCATTTAAGTGTTTATTGTGTGCCAGGTGCTTTTCAAATATTATCTCATTTTATCTTCATGATGACCCTGGAGGTAGGTGCTGTTATTACCCCCATTTTACAGTTAAGGAGTCAGTCCAAGTAGAGTTGGAGTAAATTACCCAGGGTCACTCAGCTAGTAAGTGTCTGAATTAGGATTTGAACTCAGGTCCTACTGATTCTAGGCCCAGTGTTCTATCCACTGAACCATCTAGAAAAACCATGTGTAAGACAGTAGGATGCATCTAAGTCCTAGAGAGGACCATGAAGCACATAATGAGAGCTATTGTTTATACATAACAGGGACTGACCAATAGAGGCCCAGTCCTTTGAGGGTGAGTCAGACCTGAGGAGGTTGTTGTTATTGAGTTGTTTCAGTCATGTCTGACTCTTCATGACCCATTTGGGGTTTTCCTGGCAAAGATACTAGAGTGGTTTGTCATTTCCTTTTCCAACCTATTTTGCAGATGAGGAAATTGAGGCATACAGAATTAACTGACTTGCCCAGGGTCACATAGCTAGTAAGTGTCTAAGGTCAGATTCGAATTCAGGTCCTCCTGACTCCAAGACCTGGGCATTATCCATGGCACCATTTACTGCCTCATGAGTTACATGAGACTTAGTGAACCTGCTTCTGGATATGTATGAAGGCCCCTCTTTTGGAAGGGTCATTCCCCAATTCAGAGCACATGAAGATATTCTGCCATTGTTTCCCATGTTTATTTAATGCATGGAAAAGAAAAATATTTTAATTGGATGCTGAGCTAGAACTGAGCGTCCAATGGAGGAACTTGAATTTTTTTCTCTCTCCCTGGTGATGTTTGAGGGAAGAAGAAATGCTACATGCCTTTGGGTAGGTTCATAGTACTGCTATTTCTTCTGTCTCTGTTGTTTCTTCTTTCCTGATCCTAGGGCATCAGAGATGAAATGACCTTGTGAGTGTCTAAAGACTACGAGAGCCACCAGAGGTCCAATAATGGCAGTCCAACTGGAGTCTTCCAGTAGCCATGGCAGCCAAGCGTGGCGAGCCAGCCAAGTGCTGTGGAGCAACCTGCTTGACTCTGCCCAGCAGCAGATTGACTTGGAAGCCAAGACTCCATGTCCTGAAAGCAATGAAGGGTCTCTTCCACTGGCTATGCTCTACCCAGATGTGAACTGAGTGGGGAAAAATACTTTGTAGCTAGCACTTTAAATTTTAGTCTGTACTGCCCAGGGAAATTATGCTCTATTTGGAGGTGAATGGGGATGTGGGACATTTCTGTACCTTAGCTCTTGCTATCTTTTCAGTAACTATCCCTTTGTAAAAGCTAATGGATTATCAATGATATGGAGGGCTGTCAAATGGGCAAAATTATAGAGGGATACTAATCATTGTTTAAATGATGTTAGGGAGATAACTGACCAATCGATATTGGAGAGAATACACTCGATACAGGATTGGGAGAAATAGCATTTGAGAAAAAAATTTCAGCCTCACAGGGTTAACCCTAGAAATCTGAGGGGAGCAATAGCCTTGTTCTGGGGATTCCAACCACTAGTCCTAGTTCATGTTGAGAGTAAGCCCAGAGCCTTTCAAGTGAGCGTTTTAAGGTTTGCAAAGCACTTTCCATTCAGAGGAAAAGGAAACAAACATTTCTTAAGGGTCTACTATGTGCCAAGCACTGTGCTAAGCACTTTACAAATATCATACTTTATCCTATTTATTATTTCATTTGGGTCTCATAACTACCTGCAAGGTAAGTTCTATTATTTTTCCCATTTTTACTGATGAAGAACCTGAGATTCAGAAGTTAAATCAGTATTCAAACTCAGGTGTTCCTGATGCCAAGTTCAACACTCTTCCATTATGCCCCCTGGCTGCCTTTCACTTAATGTCAGAAGTCAAGTGGCTGGCCCAGGGTCATATTGCTAATAAAAGTCAGAAATGAGATCTGAACCTCGATCTTCCCAGATGCCAGGTCTCAAACGCTATCCCAGCTAGTTCTGAAAACAACTGCCTTAAAATAAGGATTTAATGCAACACTGGGACCCCCAAGACATAGCACTAAAGTCCAGGATGATTAGCTGACAGATGAGTGGAATTACTGAGCCATGAGCTCAAATGCATTTTTGCCTACGAGAAGGTTAGCCTACCTTGGTTCTCACAGCCCAAATGATGTCCATGGGGGAGGGGGAAGAGGGGGAAAGCCCATCTGAATTAAAATGTTATAATCACTGAACATGGAGTGCCAAGGAAGATCATCACCTTAAAGGGCTGCGATACTTGTGGTTCTTGGCATTGAGATCTTTCCAAGGAAATTCCTTTAGCTTAATGATAAATAGTGCTCTGCCTTTATCTCGTACCTTTGTTCAAGAAGCTTGAAGCTACAGACACTCTCATTAACCTCTGGGACACCTGTGAGGTGGGGAATGCGGAATTATTGCTTTTCTCCAAATTAGGGAAATCAAAGCATCAGGAAATAGTTGTATTGTCCTTTGGGCTGGGGTGAAGGAGAGGTACAATATGTGTTTGAGATAGAATCTACATGAGTGACCATCAGGCCCCATTTCAGGGTGATGTTAGAGGCTCCCACAGTCAAAAGCTATGGTTATAAGCCAACAGTCTCAAGAATTGAAGGGACTTTCGAGGTCCCCAGTGATTTATTTTACAAGAGGAGAAAACCAAGGCCCACAGAGATGGATTGACTCTTCCAAGGATAGCAGAGTCAGGATTTGAACCCAAGTCTTTTGACTATACATGTAGCTCTCCTTCTCCTGGACCAGTTGATTTCCCTGGACTTTTCAGGACTAGGTGCTTAGAGATGCCGAGTCATGTTTATGGTAACATTGAGAATTGCCACCAGTGAGACATGGACTGATTTCTTTAAATCACCCCTCTTTGAACAACTGACATAGGGCTCCTGGACTTTGTGCCCCTCTGCTCCAGATCTCAGGTGCCTTTCGCCCTTGTTAATCTTTAAGAAGAAAAAGGTAAAATATGCAAAATAAAAGTGGGGCGGTGTTTATTTTCTCTTTGTGGTGGTAAACACCATGTGAAAAACCAGTACTTCCCTCCACACACTCTACAAATGAGATAATATTTGGTGAGTATTTTAGTACAGTGCTTGACATATAGTGGGTGCTTAATAAATGTGAATTCCTTCCTTCCCTGCAATCCCGTTGCATTGACACTCTGTCTCTGTCCTTGTGCCTCATGTCCACCTCAGCCCTCATGCTCTGGATCACCTCTGAGCTGATCTGACTTCCCTCAAGATATGCCACCTGCAGGGGGCCTTTCCAGGTCCCCTCAGCAGCTAGCATCTTTCTTTCTCCTATTATCTTCCATCCACTCCATACATATCATATGCACGCCAAGATATGTACATATAGGCTTCCCCGTTAGAATGTAAGTTCTTGGAGGCCAGGGAGTGTTTTTGCCATTCTTTATGTCCCAAGAACATAGCGCAGTTACTGACACACAGTAAATGTTTAACTGATGTTTGTTAACTGACTGACTGACTCTCTCTAAGAGTCTAATGGGAGAAATTTGGTAGAAAAAGAGGTAGGATTGTGAAACTAAATAAATTTTAAGGTCCTTTCAAAATCTAACAGGCATAGGAATACAGATCTAGAACCAGAAGGGCTCTTAAAGGTCATCTAGTCCAACCTACTCCTTTTACAGATGAGGAAACTGAGGCTGAGAGAATTTATTTCCTTGTATCCCCCCACCCCACCCCAGCACCATGCCTGGCATTAAGTTAACTAAGTGCTAACACTTAATAAATTCTTATTGACTGTTCCATGGTTCTATGTCAGTAAATTAAATTGACTATGTCCTCATTCTCCTACCCTCATAAAGAGTTTGGGGGAAGAAGGTGGGAGGAAACAGTGCTGGCCATCTCCAAATTGATTTTGGGAAAGCCAGATGGGTGTTCCTGGCTTTGGTTTAAGGAGCAGAGCACCGGCCAGTGAGCGGCCCACTGCGCCCACATGGCCTTGGCCTGGCTCAGTGGAGCCAGGCTGGGTTTCACTTGCAGGAAATGACTAATACCTAGGGGCACCAGACATTGTTTATGGGCCACATTCATTGGCAGTGAGAGAAAAACGCCTGGAGCCGTGTCATTAAATGCAGATGAGATTGTTACTGGAACAACTTATTTTATTTTATTTTTTCTAATGCACAGTAAGTGTGGTCAGAGTGGTGTAATGAAGGGGCTTTCTCTCAGCCCCACCTTCCCCTCTCTGGAGGTGCTAAATGAATAAGTCATTCTGCTCCCCTCTTCACTACAGTTCTCTCTCCCTTCCCCCACTTTAGGCACCAAGAGCAGACCTAGCTCCAAATCTTTACTCCAAGGATGCCCCAGGGATCCCAGGGATAGTGGAGGCCCACTCACTGCTAAGACCCATCTAAATCCCAAGAATGAGAGCTTAGGACCGTAGATTTAGGATCATAAAATAAGATTACAGAATCAGTGATACGGATATGGGAGGGACATCAGAAGCTGTCAGTCCAACCCAGGCATTTTGCAGATGAGGAAACTGAGGCCCAGGAAAGTTAAGTGACCTATAGGATCAAAGATTAAGAGGCGGAAGGATCTCGGAGGTGATGGAACCCATTTTACAGATGAAGAAACTGAGGTCCAAGATAATGATGTTGACCAACTAAATTAAATTCAGAGTTAAACAGGTAAGCATAGCTATTAACCAAGCTGCCCTCTACCGCATTTCAGGGGTCAATGGAAGGCAGTGACTCTTAGGAAACAGATGGTGGACTAGAAATGAAACCCAATGCTTGGTTTTGATTGGAGGCCCAGAAGCCACCTTCAAGATCCCTGAGTGGAATCTCTTCATTTTACAGAGGGGGAAACTGAGTCTCAGAAAGGGGAAGTGTTTTGTCTAAGACCATATGGTGGGTAAGAGAAAGAGTTAGGACATCAATCCATGTCTTTAATAATTTAAGGATTTAGAAATTTCATCTAAGTGGGTACTTCCTTCATACAGACAGCAACCCCTTGTTGGGAGTTAGTTAAAAAATGCATCCCATTTTGTCAACCTTAGTAGTAGTAGCAGCAGCAGCAGCAGCAGCAGCAGCAGCAGCAGCAGTAGTAGTAGTCAATGGTGATGGTGGTGGTGGTGGTGGTAGTGGTGGTAGTGGTGTTGGTAGTAGTAGTGGTGGTGGTGGTAGTAGTAGGAGTAGTAGTAGTAGTAGCAGTATTGGTGGTGGTGGTTGCTTGTGTTAACCTCATTTGACCCTCACAACAATCCTGTAAAGTGGCTGCTATTAATAGCCTCATTTTACAGATGGTGAAACCAAGGCTGAGAGTTAAGTGATTTTCCCAGAGTCATATAGGTACTAAGTATCAGGCAGAATTTGAACTTGGGGCTTTCCAGTGAGTTATTACTGCATCTCTTAAATTAGCCAGGCTAATCTTCGGAAAAAATTCAAATCATTGGATGCCTCATCCGTACTCAAAAGTTTTCTGACTTTGTAGGACCATCAGAGCTTGCATGCATTTCTCAGTAGACCCTTTGAGGACTCAGAGTTACACCTATATCCAGATGAGGCACTGGAGTACAATTTTATTGGAGGAGAGAAACACAGGCCCTAGAACTTGAAAGCTCCTAGGATGAAGGTTTCAAAGCTGGAAGAGCCTTTAAAGGTCATTAGTCCAGCCCTTCATTTTACACATGAGGAAACAGAGGCCAAGAACTTCAGTGACTTACCCTAGATCACATGGGCCATAAGTGGCAGGGCTTGGCCATGTAGCCCAACCCATTGATTTTATAGAAAAGGAAATAACCTTGGACTAATTCAGTTGTGAAGTACTGTGTTTCCTGAATACTGGGTCCTGTGAACCCTATTATTTTACATCATAGTTGTTTATTTTTTAAAATAGGGATTCTGAAATAAAATTTCAATGCCAGAGATATTTTTATTGTAAAATACAAAATATTAAATGATGGATGTATCCAAATTATTACATGCCCAATCATTTTTAAAGCATGAAAATAGCATGGATTTCCTGTTTGGCTTTCAATTTTCCCAGCCCTGATTTGCCCTGTGGGCATTCTATACCTCTCAGAATCTGAGCACTGGGAATAATAAAATAGGCACAAACAGTCAATTTAAGGGATTAAAAATGTTGAACCAGAATTTATAGGTCCTATCCATATATTTCAAACCCCAAGTATATGTTCCGTGATACTATAATTCCTGTAGAAAAATATTTTACTCATTTTTTTCTCTTTTTCCTTTTTTTCTTTTTTTGAAAAAAAATTCTTTGTTATATAGGATAGTTCTCTGGGAAGGTAGATGTGGAGGGAAATTTAGGTGCCATAAAACAAAAGATGATAATAAAAATAGTTTTTAAAAAAGAAAAATAACTTTGTATAGACAGGCTGTCTAAAGAGAATGCTGATGGTGCCGCCCTCTTCCCTTGAACAATCTAGAATCGGGCTGGTTGAAAACAATTCTGAAACATAACAAGTTTACCATTTCATTAGTTCTAGGAAGGCACCATTCTTGAAAGATGCAATGAGGTTTTCTCTATTCCCTTGGGATTCTAGCAACAGAGCAGTATGGACCTTGAGGTCACCTAAGCCAGCCCCTTCATATTACACATCACGGAAACTGAGGCTCAAGGAGGTTGTTACTTGTTCAAAATGACACAGATGCAAAGCATCAGAGTCAGAATTTGAACCCGGGTCCTCTGACTCCAGACCCAGGACTTTTTCCACTACTGTGATCTGAGCAAATAAACATGGTTTCATGCTGGACTCCCCTGGATTCCTAGAAAGCCCAGGCTACTGCAGTGGCCCTTAGAGAATGGCTTATGATCAGTGTCCTTCAGTATATTTTTTCCTCAATTCATATAAAAAATTTAACATTTGTTTTTTAAAAATTTTGAGTTCCAAATTCTCTCCCTCCCTTCCTCCCTCCACTTCCCCCTCCTTGAGAAGGCAAGCAATTTGATACAGATTATACATGTGCAGTCATGCAAAACATTTACATATTAGCCATGTTATAAAAGAAAAAATAAAAGCAAGAAAAATAAAGTTTAAAAAACATGCTTCAATTCACATCCAGACCCCATCATTTATTTCACTGGAGATGGATAGCATTTTTAATCATAAATCCTTTGGAGTTATCTTAGATAATAGCATTGCTGAGAACAGCTGAGTTATTCACAATTGACCAATGTACAATATTGCTATTATTGTGTACAGTGTTCTCCTGGGTCTGCTTACCTTACTCTGAATCAGTTCATGTAAATCTTTCCAGGTTTTTCTAAAACCATCCTGTTCATCATTATTTTATAGCACAATAATATTCCATTACTTTCATATACCACAACTTGTTCAGCCATTCCCCAATTAATGGATGTCCCCTCCATTTTTGATTCTTTGCCATCACAAAAAGAGCTGTTATAAATATTTTGGTACATATAGGTCCTTTTCCTCTTTATTTGATCTCTTTGGTATACAGACCTAGTTGTGGTATTGCTGGGTCAAAGGGTATGCACAGTTTTACAGCCCTTTGGGCATAGTTCCTAATTGCTCTCCAGAATGGTTGGATCAGTTCACAACTCCACCAGCAGTGTGTTAGTATCCCTATTTTTCCATATCATATTTGGCATTTGGCATTTTCCTTTTCTATCATGTTAGCCAATCTGATAGATATAAAGTGCTACCTCAGACTTGTTTTAATTTGCATTCTCTAATTATTAGTGATTTAGAGCATTTTTTCCATATGACCATTGATAGCTTTGATTTCTTCTTCTGAAAACTGCCTGTTCCTCTCTTTTGACCATTTATCAACTGGGGAATGACTTATACTCTTACAAATTTAACTCAGTTTTCTATATATTTGAGAAATGAGGCCTTTATCAGAGATACTTGCTATAAATTTTTCCCCAGTTTCCTGCTTTCCTTCTAATCTTGGTTGCATTGGTTTTGTTTGTGGAAACCCTTTTTAATTTAATATAATCAAAATGATCAATTTTACATCCTATAGTACTCTCTATCTCTTGTCTGGTCATAAATTCTTCTCTTATCCACAGATCTGATGATAAAATTTTCCATGTTCCCCTAATTTGTTTATGGTATCACCCTTTATGTCTAAATTATGAACCCGTTTTAACCTTATCTTGGTATAGCCTTTCAGTATTTGACTATTACTGTTGCTACATTACACAGCATTTTGCATTTTCCTTAAGATTTGTTTTACTAGTTATACACAGCATTGTGGTGACTTGAGGAGCGCCCTGGAGTCAAAGTCAAGAAACTTATGCTCATTCACCTATTATATAGCTAGGCTCAATTCCTGAAGATAAAAAGACAAAAAAAAAAATACAACACATCCCCAGTCTTAGTACTAATTATAATAATTGCTAAGTGCTTTACAATCATTATCTCATTCTTTGTTCATAAGAACCCTTGGAGGTGGGTGCTATTGTTATTCCTGCTTTACAGATGAGTAAACTGAATCAAATAGATGTTAAGTGACTTGCCCAGGATCTCACAGCTAGTAAGTGTCTGATGCCAGATTTGACCTCAGGTCCTCCTGACTCCAGGCCTGGTGCTCTACCCACTGTATCACCAGGTGCCCAACTTAAAAATTAATAAAGTTTTAAGCTTTAACAACTTGAGCTGCAGCTAGGTAGCATAATCAATAGAGTGCCAGGCCTGGGATCAGGAAGACCTGAGTTCATATTTGGCCATAGATATTTGCTAGCTGTGAGACCCTTGGCAAGTCACTTAACACCTGCCTGTCTCAGTCTCCTCAATTGTGAATAGGATGAAAATAGCACCCATCTGTCAGGGTGGCTGTGAGGGTGAAATTATATAATAATTATTAAGCACCTAGCACAGTGCCTGGCACATAGTTGGTAGTTATTAAATGTTTCTTTCCTTCCTTTTTAAATAGCTCTGTTGCTATTTAATAAGCTTACGTGATAAATTAATAGCTCTACTAGCTTAAAGTTTCACTAAGACTTTTGGAATACCGGATAGGTCCTGCCCTCAAGGAGCTTACTACATTCCAATAGGAAACAACATGAAAATTCAGAGAAAAACGAATAAAAGATATGTGTGCAGTAAACCCAAAGTAATTTCAGGGGTGGGGGTGGGGGCCTCAACCACTAGGATGATCAAGGTAGACCAAATGTCAGCAGTGGTACTTGAACGGGATTGGGGTCCTTCTCTTATCTCTGCCAGTTACTGGCTATGTGACCCTGGGTAAGTCATTTCTCATTTCCAGGTCCTAGTCTCTTCAACAAAAGGATTGAAGTGGTTGTCTTCTAGCCTCCCTTCCAGACCGACCTTCTGAGGTTCTATTTCCAGGCAGAAAGAGCGGCATGACTGGTATGACCATGGTCTCAGAGCCTATGGGGAATAGCAACAATATGACCCTCCTTGAGTCCCAGAGTCCTCAGTCTATTAGCAAGCCCAGAAAAGGAGAGAAAGATGAAAGATGGTGAACAGACTCTTCAGTTTCCATTGGGAGTTTCTAGCTTCTGCTCTGAATGTACTTTGAGTCACAAACTATTCATGGTGGAAGGAAATTCGAGATCAACTCACTCACACCTCCATTTTGTAAAGGAGAAAACAGAGGCCCAGGGAAGGCAAGTAGTTTGCCCAAAGTCACACAGAGAGTCAAGTCAGATCAAGCCAAGAAGCATTTATTAAGCACTTGCTGTGTGCCAGGCACTGTGCTAAGCACTGGGAAAACACATACAAGTCAAGAAAGACAATCCTTGCCCTCAAGGAGCTTACATTCTAATGGAGGAAGACAACTCATTAATGGAAACTGAAAAGGGGAGCAAAAAGGAGAGAGGAGGAAGGGGGAGAGGACCCTAAAAGGGCATGGTAGAGAAACTCTATAGAGTTAGGAGGGCAGGCTGGAGTCAATGGCAAAGTTACTCCTGGAACCCAGATCTTTGAATTTTAGCCCAGTTTTATTCATACCACTCTAAGTTTCTACCCCATAAAAGAGAGGATGATGTATTGTGAGTATATTTCCCAAAGTAAGAATTGGGTTACATGGGTTGACAACAGATAGGGCTTTTGCAAAGGTTCCTTAAAGGATGTCTTCTATTCCACAGATCCCCAACTCTGGGCAGAGTGGGGAGGACTATGGGTAGAGAATACTGCATACACGGCATTTATTTTGCATGACCGTACATATTTGTAATAGGTTTTGTTTTTCTTGCCTTCTGATTGAGTTAGGGAGGGGAGAGAATTAGAACTGAAAAATAAAAGAATGAAAAAGTCTCTATGCTTAAAAAAAAACAAAACCCACTGCATATAATCTCAGATCTTTTAGCTGACTGTCTTTTTTTTTCTTTGCTAGAGAAATACCTCTGGGGAGGAAGAAAGGGGAGAGATACTTCTGGAATCACAGGTGATGTAAAAATGAAAGATATCAATGAAAGTATCATAAAAAATTAAAGAATAATATGGCTACTAAAAAGTTTGCCTTATCTTGCACAATAAAAATAGTATTATTAATAATAATAGCTAGCATTTATAAAGTGCTTTAAGGTTTGTTCCTTACAACTACCCTGTGAATTAGGTGCTATTATTATCCCCTTTTAATAGATGAGGAAACTGAGGCTGAAAGAGTTTAAGTGATTTGTCCAGGGTCACATAGCTAGTAAGTAAACGAAACAGGATTCAAATTTAAGTCTTCCTAACTCCAAGGCCATTGCTTTCTCCGTTATATCACCTAACTTCTCCTACTCTTGAAAGTGGAACTGCCCTGGAAATCCTAGCACCTAACCAGAGGATTAGATGCCCAGAAGTCCATGCTATAGTCAACTGAATTTAAACTGAATCCTAACTGTGGAGCCTGCGTCATACATCACCAGAGTTCAGTCAGTAGGCTGGCAGTTTCCAGGGTAGCACTACCCAACCGGCCTCAAATGATGCTTCCAACAATCATGCCCAGCCTGAGCCTTCCACTCTACACCTCAGCCAGCCCCAGACGCCCAGCTTAATGATTAACTCAGAGTTTACGTGAGCAGGCTGGAATGTACAGAAGCTGGGGAGCAGGTTGGATCTCTGCAGAGCCAAAAGAAAGAAGGTTCTTCAGACCCATATGAAACATAAACTGCATTCTCTGCAGAGGGGGTTTGAACTAGGAACCCTGACTCTGCTCCCTGATCATCTTCCAAGAAGGGCACCTCTAAGCTCTCACTACTATGACATCTCACAGTGGGAGCAGGTCCTAACATAGCAATTACCAGCTCTATGGGTGTTGTCACCAAAAGGTATTTAGGGCAGAAATTTATTTTTTTTAAGTCAATGGGAATTAAAATGGATTTTTTGAGAATTTTATAATACATCTTAATATTAATAGCTTATATGTACACAGTTCTAGTGTATTAGACTTAAAACTGGAGGCACTTCAGAGCTCATCTCATCCAAGCTCTGCATTTAATAGATGAGGAAATTGAGGCCCAGAGAAATGACGTGATTTGCCCAGGGTCACAGGATAATAGATTTAGTACTCAGAGATCACCTAGTGCAGCTCCCTTACTTTACAAATGAGGAAGCTGAGACATGCCCAAGGTCACAGAACCAAGATTAGAACCCAGATCTCTTTGGCCCCAAATCTAGGAAAACAGATTTAGAGGTAGAAGGGACCATAGAGGTTGTGGAGCCCAACTCCTTCACTGGATAAGGAACTGGAGCCCATGTATGTTAAGTGACTTGCTGAGGGTCACACAAGGTAATAAATGTCTGAGGCAGGATTGGAACTCAAGTCTTCCTGACTCCAAGTCCAACACTTCTCCAGTCTTTCTACTGACCAAGCATCCATGATTTCATGTGAGGCAGCTGTGGTCATAGGAAAAGGACAATGGTTTGGGAGTCAAGAGCCCTGGATTCTAGTTCTGAGCTGCTCCCTGTATGGCCCTGGGCACATCAATTCAACTTATCAAGCTTCACTGACTTCACATAAAATGAGCTTTATAATGTTTTTCCTGCCTCCCTCATAAGGATGTGCAAAGTGTGTTGTAAACACCCTCTATAAATGTCAGCTATTATTATTAAATATTATTCATCATAACCCTCGTAAAAGCCCCGTGAACTAAGTAATACAGTTATTTTTTTCTTCCCTTTGTATGAATAAAGCAGCTGAGGTTCAGAGATGAAGTAATTAGCTCAAGGTCATACAGTTAGGGGCAAGACTAGAATCCAGGTCTTCTGATTGCAAACCCCATGTTCATGTCTCTAAATCTTTCCCCTCTTTGAAAGAAAGTTTAATTCTCAGGGGTGTCTCAAAACTAGTGTTGATAACCTTGACTCTAAAAAGACCCTGTTTGTCCTTTGTTTTGGGTTTGTTTTTTGGGTTCGTTTTTTTTTTTTTGCTTTTTGGTGAGGCAATCACGGTTAAGTGACTTGCCCAGGGTCACACAGCTAGTAAGTGTCAAGTCTCTGAGGCCGGATTTGAATTCAAACCTTGTTTGGTTTTGTCTTGGTATCCCCCAGGGCCAACCAGAGGACTGCGAACATAGTAAGTGCTTAACAAATGCTTATGGGTTGATTTAAAGAGTGCTTTTTGTGCATACAGTGGATAGTATTGTTTTTGGGAGTCAGGATGACCTAACTTTGAATTCTTCCTCAGCCTCTTATTAGCTATGTGATGCTGTGCACATCACCTTTTTTCAACCCCAGTGTTACCATCTATAAAATGGGGATAATAATAGCACTGTTGTTCCACGGCAATTGTGAGGATATGAGTTAGCATGTGTAAAGTGCTTTGCAGACTTTAAAATACCATGTAAATCCTTGCTATTATTATTAAATGGGATGAAAAATGAGTTCTAGGATCATAGATTTCAAGCTGGAGGGCACCCTTATGGTCATTTCATAGTGGTCATGAGAAGGTTCCACCTTCTCATTTAATAGATGAGCAAATAGGCCCAGAGAAATGAATTTGGTTGTGCCAGGTCACACAGTGGGATGGTAGTAGAACCCTGGCTCCCTGACTCCAAAATCTAGCTCTCTTTTCACAACACTCCCACCAATCACCTGGTTCCCCTGCGGAAGTCATTTTTTCTCTTTTGATGCTCCTTAATGTTTTCAGGTCACATGAGAATATTCACTGCTTTGGGATTCTTGGAGGCAGATCTTACTCCAATAAGATGTGATATTACATTAAGAAAGCAAAATAACCCAGAGGAAGGAAAGTCTGACCACTGTAAGGTATGTAATTGCTCCCAAAAAACAATTCCATTGGAGGCAGAGAACCTGAATTCAAATCCTACTTTTATCACTTACTGCCTATGTGATTTAAGACAAATAAGTGGACCTCTTGGGGAATCAGTATTCTCACCTTTAAAATAAGGAGATTGACATACATGATCACTGAAGTTCAAGGTCTAAAGCCCGTGATCACTATAATAGATGGTAGTTTTTGTATGACATTCCAAAGAACCTAATAACAACCAAATGAGAATTGGGTTTCAAAAAGATTTTCAGCTTTCTGTTAAGGGAGAATTCCATTGGAAAGTGGAAGCTTTAGGTGCCATACCCTATGTTCCTATAGTATTTGTCATGTATTTCAATGCTTTAATGGCTCTATGATCTTGGGTAGTTCCTCCAACACTGGAGATCCCAATCCAGCCATACTTTCTCATCCCATGAAATTCTTGTTCATGGTGCTATAGAAAGAGTGATGGATCGGGAGTCAAAGGAAATGAGTTTGAATCCTACCTCTGCCATCTATGGCTTGTATGACCTTGGGCCAACCACTCAACCCCTATAGATCTCAGTTCCTTCATCTATAAAATGAAGGGGATGAATGGGATGACCTCTAAGGTTCCTTCCAGCTCACAGAATCAGAAGATCACAGAATTTCAGATTTAGAAGGAACCTTAGCTGCCTTCGAGTCCAGCACATACTACAATCACTTTATAAGTGATCAGTCATTGCTTGAAGCCCTCTAGTGAGGGGGAGCTTACTACCTCCTGAGCCAGCTCTAAAACCATGATCCTGCTCTCAATCTTTTACCTGGTCTTCACCCAACACATTGTAAACCTGAAGGTCATAGATCTCGGCTGGAAGGGACCTCAGAGACCATTTATTCCAACCTCTTAATATTACAGATGAGGAAACTGAGTCCCAGAAAGGCACTTGCCTAAGATCATGCAGGTAGTAAAGGTTAGAGTTGGAATTTGAACCCAGGTCCTCTGATTTCAGGCCCCAGATTCTCTATACCATGATGCTTCCTGACACTTAAAAGCTTTAAGGACCAAAAGTATTCACACAGCTCCTTGTTTTTCTCCATCTCCTAACACCCACCAAAGTTGTGCTCAAATGCCCAAAAATCTGCTGTGGAGGGAAAAGAACTCTTTCTCCTGCAAATGTTACTAATGTTCGGGGTGATACTGAGAACATTATGAGTAGCCTCTGCATTAAATGCAATTTTGCATTTGTAAACTGCAAAGTGCTATATGTCAGCTATTATTGTCACTGTTATCTCACTCACTATTTTAAAAATAGATTTCATTATTATCTTTTGGTTTTTTTTATATTGTCTACATTTGCTTCTTTCTTTCTCCCTACCCTTGCCCAGAAAGCCAGCCCATACAACAAACAATTTTTTTAAGAAAGAAGACAAAGGGGGGCAGCTAGGTGGCTCAGTGGATAGAGCACTGGCCCTGAAGTCAGGAGGACCTGAGTTCGAATCTGACCTCAGACCAAACACTTGACACTTACTAGCTGTGTGACCCTGGGCAAGTCACTTAACCCCAATTGCCAAAAAAAAAAGACAAAGATGAAAAAGAGGGGAAAAAAATCAGCAAAACTAATCAATGCACCCCAAATGATCTGACAATATATGCAATGTTCCATATCTGTGGACCCTCCTCCCAACTCTGGAAAGAGTTGGGGGGAATGAAGCATCTTCTCCTTTCTCTTCTTTGGAGCCAAGATTATTTTTGTAATTTTGCAACATTCATTTTTTTAAAAGTTATTCTATGATTGTGGTTCTTTCTGTTTACATATTTATAGTCATTGTGTATATTGTTATCTTGGCTTTGCTTACTTCACTTTGCATCAGTTCATTGAAGTTTCTCCATGCTTCTCTGTATTCATCACAGTCATTGTTTCTTACAGAAATACTCTATTATATTCACATACCACAATTTTTTAGCCATTCCCCAATTGATGGGAATCTACTTTGTTTCTAGTTCTTTGCTACCACAAAATGTGCTTCTATAAATATTTTAGGCAGCTAGGTGATGCAATTGGATAGAGCACTGGGCTTGGAATCAAGAAGATATCTTCATGGGTTCAAATTCAGCCTCAGATACTTACTAGCTGTGTGACCGTGGGCAAACCATTTAACTCTATTTGCTGCAGTTTCCTTATATGTAAAATGAACTGGAGAAGGCAATGGCAAACCACTCCAGTATCTTTGCCAAGAAAACCCTAAATGGGGTCACAAAGAGTTGGACATGGCTGAAAAATGACTGAAATAAGTATATTAGTGTTTCTGGGGCCTTGACATCCTTAGGATATATACCCAGTAGTGGAATCGCTAGGTCAAAGGGTATGGATATTTTGTTCCCATCTTTCCTGATGTTCAGATAGAAATAGTGCTGGGATAAATTGCTATCCTGCTATTATTCTTTTATACTTAATCTTCTGCAGACAGTTGTAGAAGTGGATAAAATGATGGTTTTCTGTAAGTGGATGAGAGTATTTGAACATAAACTCATCTTCTGTAAACTCACCAATAACATTTTGGGGATACTGCAATAGCAGACAGGATAACAGTGTTGACTTGCACCTTGTCCAGTTTTCAAATGGTTTTGATTTCTTCCACTAGGTTTCTATATTTTAAAAACTTTTCATTCCCTGTGGTTTGAAGGTTATGAATGGTGACAATTATTAAAAACACAATTCTTTCATTCTTATGGGTCAGTGTTAAGTTCTTGAAGTCTCTGATGATGCGCTGGATACAGCTCCAGCAAAGTTCACTTGTGAAATCCTGAGGGATATTTGAGACATATTTATAGCATGGAGATTCATCATCTGTTTCTTTATCTAACAAGGCTGCAAGGGGATGCCCATCAATTGGGGAATGGCTGAACAAGTTGTGGTATATGAATGTCATGGAATACTGTTATGCTATAAAAAATGATGAGCAGGTGGACTTCAGAAAAACTTGGAAAGACTTACATGAACTGATGCTGAGTGAAGTGAGCAGAACCAGGAGAACATTGGTCACAGTAATAGCAACATTATGTGATTACTAACATTGATGGACTTAGCTCTTCTCAGCAATGCAATGAACTAAGACAATTCCAAAAGCATCATGATGGAAAATGCTATCCACATCCAGAGAAAGAACTATGGAGTCTGAAAGCAGATTGAAGCATATTATTTTCTTTTTTTTTCCTTCTCATGGTTTTTCCCTTTGGTTCTAATTCTTCTTTACAACATGACTAATGTGGAAATATGTTTAATGTGATTGTACATGTATAGCCTGTATCAACATGCTGTCTGGGGGAGGGGGAGGGGCAGGAGGGGGAGAAAATTTAAAACTCAAAATCTTATAAAAATGAATGTTGAAAATGAAAACTAAATAAATAAATGTGAAAGTAAAAAATAAAAAGGCAGTGAGTTTCTGATGTATGATTCTAGCCACTTGATCACGTTTTTCCAGGTATCTGATAAGTGCTAAATTTTTACAACTTGTAGTGATATTGTTGCACGGTTCTAGTATTTTGTTGTCCAATCTGCATAGATCCGTAAATCTAAGCTCCCTAAGAATACACTGTAATTCCTGATGGCAATAATTTGATCCTGAATTACTTACTATCCTAAACCCTTCGATTGATAGATACAAATCTGTATGACTTGGCCCTTTGTCTGATGTTTCATTAACAACATATTGTTGATTGAGTTCATGCATAGATTGCTTATAAAATCACTGTTGAATGTATTCTTTGACCTTAGCTGTTTCATGGGCTCTACCTAGAGATAAAACACCTTAGGTTATATTTGTACCTGGTGTCAAGATTGTACTATTGTTTTGTGCAGTGATCTGTTCGTTCAAAAGGCGTTTCTCTGCATTTTAACCTGTTTATCATATGTTCTGAGAACATCCATCGATCCTCTCCCTCTTTCTGTCAAGGAAGTATTATTCTTTCTATAACTGCTTTGGGGTGTTAGCCCTATATTTAGTGAACCTTATGTGAGTTTTTTTTTGTCTTCTATTTTACTGAACCAGAAGTATATGCAAAGTCTGGGTATGTATGTGCATTGATGCTCTAAATATATTCTTTCTGTTAGGCTTCAATTTCAGGATGCCATTCAGTCTCCTAATTTAGATAGTCTTATTCTTTGGTAACTTTGTGGTCAATATCACTTGCTTGGAGAAGAACCAGGTATAAATATTGTCTATATCTATTGGTTCCATTTGACTTTCAGATTAAAGCTCAAAGTCAGTTACTGTTCTTCCTTATTGTACATTAAGAATGTCATGCTTATAAAATAGTCCAAACAGCATTCCAAAAATGTCAGAGAAAATTTCCAAAAGATGAAGTAGATTTTAATGTGTTTTTCAGTGGATATCATCCAAGTACATCAAGTGATTAATATGATGCTTTGGTACAATTCCCTTTACTTGAAATGCGTACTCAGTTCTATTTAGGAGTGGTAATAATAGACTTAATGCTACAAAGAACTATAGTGGGCTTAAACTATCTCCTTGGAGGATGCCATGTTTTATATCAACTAGTCTTGACATTATTGTGTTGATGGAGTATTTTGAATGGAGAAAAGTTGATGCAGACGAGTTTTCCAGATGAACGTCAAATCCTTTAGCATCTTCAATGTGCTTAAATCTATTTTCCATATTTTGCAATAACTAAGCCATAAGTGTAAAACTGATTAAAAGTTTTGTGATAACCCATGATGGTGTTAGAGATGTTACAATGCTTTTAGGAAGCTGTCAATAATCATAGAATAGATTATGAATTGCTTTTATACACCTGTGCCACACTTTTGGGACACTTTTTGCTCCTCAGCTAACATATTGGGGGTTTTTTTCTAAGTGTTTAGGTTGAATGATATAAGCTATGAATATTTTGCTTAAAGCACATGAATGCATAATTGACCCATATTTGGAGGAGGTCCCTGGGACTCTCATCTTTTGATAATAAATATGTGATGTTTTCTGTTAGGAAAGATGGAAATAAGCTTGCATCACAGAGGAAGGTGTTCAAGTACTTTGTTCATAATTTATGCACTACTGATAAATGTTTAAACAATAATTAGGGGTTTTTCTAGGCTTACCACTTTGTAGTTATTTTTATTATCACCTCATTCTTCTTATAATTTTGATGGGGTTCCAGTAGACATGATCCCTGTAACAGGTTGTTTTCCTTCTATTATTATTTTATATTTAATATGCTGTGAACTATTTTGTAGGTGGAAAAAATAATAACTTTTTGTAGTTGAATAAAAGTACTAGGATATTATTAGCATTTGATAATAATAATAACCAGCATTTTGAAAGGCCAGCTTTTCAAATATTATCTCATTTGATTCACACAACAATCCTGGAAGGTAGATACCATTATTATGCCCATTTTACAGTTGAGAAAACTAAAGTAGACAGAGGTTAAGTGACTTGCCCAAGGTCACACAGCTATTCAGTATCTGAGGCCTTCTCTGTCCTTAATGTTTGTTTCTAGCTCTACATCTATTATCAGCTTTAGGTGCTACTTACTATTCACCTGGTTGGAATTTGGCCAGAGTTAACTTCCCCTAACAAGCATTCCATCCAGGGAGCATGAGGTAGTGGAATGAACAGGGAATTTGGGGTCAGTTTCAAATCCCAGTTCTGCCACTTTTCACCTGTCCTTGGTTCTCAATTTTCTCATTTGCAAAAGTAAAGGATCGAACTCCATGGCCTGTTTGGTCCCTTCTGTTTCTCAATCTATCACCCACTGGCAGCTCTGCCACAGAATTGCAGATTTAAAGCTAGCAATTTTTAGACATCCTTTGCTGCATCTGTTCTGAGACAATTCTTCAACTCTTATGAGAATCACAGACCTTATTGTAATTATTAGAACTTAATTAGAATTTATAAAATCTAAGAACTCAACCTGTTAGGATCTGACCGCATAGGAGAAGCCTCTTACCAGGACCATGGGACAGCAAAAAATACCAGAAATGCAGCTGCCCAGGTCACCTGGCTCCTTTCCCTTCCCTTCTTGGCCATCTCCTGCCCTTAAGAGTATGGGTGAAATGAGAGATAAATTGACAAACAAGGCACAGATTTCCTTTTTTCAACAAATGTCCTGTCCTCCATTCCTATCCATGGCAGTCCTGTGTGTGGAGGGTTCCAGCGTGCCAAGCCAGAACTTCTCTCGGGGTAACAGGTGCCCTGTGTGTATGGGAAGGCATGTGGTGAAGATCTCCCCCATCAGTGACTGCCCCCCCCAAACCTCTACTCCCCTTCCCCACTCTGAAACTGACCATCTCTATTCATCCCTTGAGACAGAAGTGGGGGAGGGGTACAGGGAGGGGGGAGGGGAGTGGGGTGGAGAATCAAAGAAAATTGCAAAAGTCAATGGCCTGGAACTGGAGGCAGCCTCAGCAACTGCAGTGTGACTTTGATTCAACTATCATAACCCTGAATTAAAAATTCAGGCAATTATCTGCATGGCTTCCCTCTGATTAGGCTGAGCCCAGGGCCTCATTAATGCAGCTGCACAGAGGAAAGCCATTAGAGCTTGTGAAATGGAATGTTTCTCTGAGAACAGGTTCCGCTTGAAGAAGAAGGGCCCAGCAAAAAGAAATTTCACACATTTTTTGAGCTCAGAGTCACAGGACGGCACCCAGCTTTGGGGCTGCCCACCCCACCCTCAGTCTCCTCTGGGTTGGAGCTGGGTGAAAGCCACCTTTGTTCCCCAGTCCGCCTCCAGCTCCCCCTGAAGTTGGAGTCCGTGGGGGCGGGGGTGGGAAATAATGGCGGGTGCAGGTGAACCTGATCTGAAGGGGAGCCTCTCCTGAATCGTCAGCCTGATGCTGAGGATCCTGACTGACTCCGGATACTAGATCTAGGTCAGGGAGGGATCTTAGAAATCATGTAGTTCAACCCTTCTATTCAACAAAGGGGGAAACCGAGGCCCAGAGGGGAGAAGGGACTTGTCCAGGTCACACAAGCAATAGGTGGCAGAATTGGGACCCTACTGTGTGATTCCACGTTCAGAACTCTTTTGGTTACCTCCCTATGTCTTAAAGTCACTGAGTCCCAAACCATGGAGTACAGGGAATAAAATAAGCCGGAGGGAAAATTCAGGTCATGTCCAAACAAAAGATAACCAACAAAAATTTTTTTTCTCTCTTCTTTTGAAAATTTTTTGTTATAAGGAATGGCTTTCTAGGAGGCAGAGGGATACGGGAGGAAATGTAACTGATGTAAAATATATATATATATGTGTGTGTTTGTGTATATTTTATATATATATATACATGTATGTATTTATATGTATGTGTATGTTGGGGAAAAGAAAGGGAAGAAGAAGAGAATAAGCATTTATAAGTGCCAGGCACTGTGCTAAGTGCTTTTTACAAATATCACTTCCTTTGATTCTCACAATAACTCTGAGAGATAGGTGCGATTATCATCCCCATTTTAGAGTTGAAAAAACTAAGGCGAACTAAATGACTTGCTCAGAGTCTCACAGTTAGTAAGTGTCTGAGGCCAAATTTGAACTTAGGTCTTCTGACTCCAGGCCCAATGCTCTATTCACTGGGCTACTAGATGCCTATTCTATTTAAATAAAAATGAAAATGAGATGGATTTAGAATCAGAGAATCTGGGTTTGAATCTCAGCTTGGACCCATACTACCTGTGTTGTCTTGGGCAAATTATTCATTTGCTCACTCACTCAATCGATAAGCATTTATTAAGCTCCTATTAAGTACCAGGCACTGTGCTGGGCACTGGGGATATAAAGACTACTCACAAAAGGAGTTCATATTCTAATGGGAGAGACAGTAAGTGTACATATGTATATACACATACATATATGTATTGTGTCTAAACATACGTATAAATACATATAGATACACATGTACGTGTATATGTGTTTATATACATGCATGTGTGTCTATATGTATTTATGCATACATACATATATGTATGCATATTCAGAATAAGAGTAGAAGAGCATGCATACCCATCATCCTAAGCTAATTAGGAAGGGAGGACGTTAACCCTTGGGACAATCAGGAAGAGTTAGAAGATGATACCTGAACTGCATCTCGAAGGAAAGGAGAGGTTGTGTGAAGTGGAGGGAAGAAGAGAGTGGTGTCCATGCCTGAGGAATGGCAAATAAAAAGGCACAGAGAGGGGAGGGAAATATTCTCTGTGTGACAGACAAATGATTCCAAAACCATTTATGAAGCTCATACTATGTACCTAACACCATACTGAGAGCTGAGGATACAGAGACCAAAATGTAATCATTCCTGCCCTCAAGGAGTTTATATTCTATATTAACTTTTCGGGCTTTCAGTCTCTTCTTCTGTAAAATGAAAGCCGTCCAACTCTAAATATATACTCTAAAGTAATATATGATGCAAAAGGAGAGCAGTTCTGGGCCCTGACTCTCTAGAACTCCATGGGAAGTCACTGCCTGCCCTTCCTTGACTTGAAAGAATACAGCTAGGTCTTCATTGGCACAAACTATCATTCCTTAATAGGTTGCATTATTGTAATTCTTGGGCATATTTCCATTGACCTGGGACCAATTCCCCTATTTTACATATGTATAATTCCAAATAGTACAAGTTCAAATCCATTTGATCACTTTGCAGGATTTGTTACTTGCACTAAGGGCACCTTGCTGGAAAGCAGAAGCCTGGGGAGGGGGAACCATTAGATCAGGGAGATAAAGACCCTGTCCATCTATCTCTCTGTGCTATACCTCTAGAATGTAACACCAGCAAACAATTATTAAGCGCTTACTGTGTGCCAGGCATTGTGTTGGGTGTTCAAAGACAAAAGCAATCCCTGCCCTCGAGGAACTTGCATTCTGCTGAAAATAACAGCAATGTCAAGCTTTCCAACTTCATCAACAAGCATATGTTCCTTTTCTAAAAGTTGGGTTTTTTTTTTTAATGTTTTTACATTGCAGCGATTTCTGGAAATATCTCTTTACCCTGTTGAGGCTGAAGCCTTGCTGGTAACAGAGAAAAAACAGTTAAGCAAAACCTCCAGACACACTGACCTAAACTGTCAATGTCTACACCACTCTGCTCTGGTAAAGCCTACCTCTTGGAGGAGAGGAGGAAGGAGACAGACTACTCTGAAATGCATCAAGTTGGCATTGTAAGATGATTGCTGGGAGTCATCAGTTAAGGATTGACCCTGAAAATATGGGTAAGAAAGTTAAGTGGTGACAGGGCAAGGCCTGCTGTGGCCCACATAGAAAATTTCCTTTAAAGGGTTATAAGAATATTTGGGCTCAATTATTACAGAATTCAAATAATATGGAAAGAGCATAAAGAGTTGGCCTGATGGACCAGAAAGATCCACTTTCAAGTCCTACTTCTGACATATACCTGCTGTATGACCTGGAGTAAGTCACTTAATCTCTTGGTCCCCCTAGCCAACTCACAGAAACTATAAGTTACAGAGGTGCAAACATGTATTGGTAGAGTGAGTTCTCTCATGTAGGAGTTCCCCTATATCAGTGAGGACAGCTAGGTTGCAAAGTAGATAGAGTACCAGGCCTGGAGTCATGAGGACCTGAGTTCAAATCTGGCCTTAGACATTTATTAGCTGTGTGACCCTGGGCAAATCCCTTAACCCTGTTTGCCTTGGTTTTTTCATCTGTAAAATGAACTGGAGAAGGAAATGGCAAATCACTCCAGTATCCTCGCCAAGAAAATCCCCAGTGGGGTCACAAAGAGTCAGACATGACAGAAACAGCTGAATATCAACAGAATTATTTGGGAGTTCTTTCTTTAGGTTAAGCTCAAATTGTCCTCCCTGTGACTTCGACGCAGCACTGTGGCTAGAGTATCAGACTTGGAGTTAAGAAAGCTTGAGTTTGAACCTTGCTTCAGAAACTTAGCCATGTGACCCAGAGTAAGTCTCTTAACCTCTCTTAGCCTCAGTTTCTTCATCTGTAAAATGGGGGTAATGATAAAGCCATGCCTCACAGGGCTGCTGTGAGGATCTAACCGGACAATACACTAAACCTTAAAGTTCTAAGTAAATGCTTTATTCTACCTGTTGCTCATAGCTCTACCTCTGGAGGCATGAAGAATGTGTATTCTTCTTATACATGACAGCCCTTCACAGGCTTAAAAACATTTACTGTGTTCTCTCTCCCTACCACCTTTGAAATCTTTCACTTCCCTTCTCTTCTTTCATTTGAAAAAAAAAAAAAGAGCTCGGGCTTTTTGTATTTAGGTTTGGGTTTGGATTTTTACTGGATTTGTAATTTTAATGGCAAGGAAACTCCCAGTGAGAAAACACCTTCTCTAAATGCACCTGCTTTGCTAGAGAGTCACCTGGGGAACAGTGAGAAGGAAGTGACTTGCTCAGGACCACCCAGCTGATATGTGTCCAAAGGAAGGCTTGAGCCCAGGTCTTTCTAACTCTAAGACTGGGTCTCTGGTCATGGCACCACACTGCCTCTAGAGATTCTGCCAGAGACATCCTCGTAGACAATGAGAATGTTGAAAACAGGCTGGATCTCACATTAGCAACATCTCACTATTGGCAAAATGTGAAGAGTTTTAGAAAGAAAGAGAACTATCCATGGTGGCCAGACCAGTCCTTGTCTGTCATTCTCATTCTAGCTCTTCATCCCTCTTCATCCTCTGTGCTAACACTTTACAGTCAACTCTGAGCCTCTCTAGGACATCTTCTCTGTCTCTCTGAACCCTTCATGGTGTTCAGTACCCAGCAAGGGCTTCAGTGGTTGCTTAATAACCATCGAAATGAGAATATTATTTTGTACACACAGTGCCCTCTAGTGGTTGGAAGCAAAGTTGTGGCAATTTTGAGTCAAATCTTGGATGGGAGGACAAGGTCTTGAGCTTAAGTGAGGTTTTATGTTCTATAGAGAACATCCAGAAGCTAGGTAAGAATATGTTCATAGGCCCAGCTATTGCCCCAAAGACCTTTTCTCTTTTAACTAGATTGTAAGTTCCTCAGGAGCAGGGGCTGTGTTTTCTATTTCCTTTGTTGCCTAACATCTAGCACAAAATGGATTCGTCCAAACGCTCTCCTGTACCCTAAATCACAGCAAAAAGAGTTAAGTTTAAGCTTTATTCTTGTAAGTTCACCATTTGGTGTTTGAGTTAAAGTCATCAGCCAAGTCAAAAATGTTTGGTTTTTGAGCAAGATGCTACCACAAGTCAGGAAATTCTCCTGGAGGAAAGGCCTCCATTTCTTTATCTGGTTAAGAAAGAGAGAGAGAGAGAGAATGAGAGAGAGAGAGAGAGAGAGAGAGAGAGAGAGAGAGAGAGAGAGAGTTGGACTAGAAGACATCTCAGGCCACTTCCCGCTCTAAATCTATGACCCTATGTTTCCATGAACATATGAATATATCAAGCCTCAACCTTCTATCTTTTTAGTTTCTAATATGCACACCCCTTCTAAGTCAACCCCATCTGCCTGCTGCCCCATCAGTGCCCTGTGCAAGAAGATAATTCCCCAACTTTGCACTTGTTAGCCACCCTCTCTCCCCCAATCTAGAATGTCTCCCACTTCCTTTTGCCAATCCATGTCTCTTCTCTATTTCAAAGCCTGACCAATCTCATTTCTTCCTGGGAGTATTGCTTGACTAACCTTTGATCGATCTTTTGGTTCATGTCCCCCTTTCTGCATCTGACAATTACTGGCTATTAAGTGCCTGACCTGGGAGAGTCACTTCATCTCTTTTTAGTCAGCTAATGAGTAGAGAGGGAAAAAAAACATTTAATAAGTACCTACTGTGTGCATTTAATAAGTACCTAATATGTGCATTTAATAAGTGCTTGCTGTGTGCATATAATAAGTGCCTATTGTGTACATTTAATAAATACCTGCTTGTGTCAGGTACTTTATAAATATTATCTCATTTGAAACTCACAACAACCTTGGGAGGTAGGTGCTGTTATTATTCCCATTTTACAATTGAAGAAACTGAGGCAGGCAGAGATGAAGTGAATGTTCAGAGTAACATAGCTAGTAAGCGTCTAAGGCCAGAACTGAACTCAAGTCTTCCTGACTCCAGACTCAGCACTCCATCTACCTCACCGTGCAGCTGTCTAAATGCCTAGAGTGCAATACTTAGAATCAGGAAGACCTGTATTTGAATCATGCATCAGACACTTGCTTAGCTCTGTGACCCTGGGCGAGTCACATAACCTCTCTGTGCCTCAACTTCCTCATCTGTAGATTAGGAGTGATAATAATAGCATCTAATTCATAGAGCTTTTATGAGGATCAAATGGCATAACATGTATAAAACCCTTCACAAACCTCAAATAACTATATGACTGCTAGTTGCTGCTGCTGCTGCTACTACTACTGCTACTAACATTACTAGTAGTACCACCACCACCACCACCACCACCACCACTACTACAACTACTACTACTACTACTACTACTACCACCATCCTAGTACTATTTTTGCCTGAGCATTCTCATCTATAAAATAAAGACATTAATTCCTACCCTGCTTCCTTAGGACTTTGTTAGGAACAAATGAGATAATCCCTGTGGAAACCCTTTGTAAGATCCAAAGCACCATATAAACTCATGTTGCTGTTATTCTTACCTCTCTGTTTTCACTGTCATTTACTTCATAGTAATTCTTGAGTTTTCTTCATGAATTTATTCTAAATTAAATTGTAAGCTCCTTGAGGGCAGGTTCTATGTGTTCTGTTTCATTTTTCTCCTCTCAAGTTTGACCTTTGACATATACTAGCTGTGTGACTTTGGGCAAATCACTTGCCCTCGAAGTGCTCTAAGTAGTTCTGTATGGGAAGCAAATATAAGCATTTATATAGCACTTAATGTATGCTAGGCACCGTGCAAAGTGCTCTCTAAGATTATAAGTTGCTGAGAAGGTGCTGATGTGTATTGGAACAAGTTTCCTCACCTGCTAGGTAGGGAGAGTCCCTATACCAATGAAATCATAGATTCACTCTATATCCCTATGTGTCTGGCACCGTGCTAGTTGCTGGGTATACAAAGATTAAAAACAAAATAGCCCTTGCCCTCAAATAGCTCACTTTCTATTGAATAGAAACAATATAAACACATGAAAGTATATATAATATATACAGGATAAGTACAAAGTTAATAAACACTTACTAAGCGCTTACTAAGAGCCAGGCACTGTGCTAAGTGCTGGGGATACAAAGTAATTTGGGGGGAGTACTTTGTAAACCTTAAAGAGCTTATTATATGTGCTAGCTCTTATTGCTGATTGACATTATATATGTGTGTATATATATATACATATATTTATCATGGGTGAATTGTGTACAAAAAGCAATGAAAGAAAGGAAAGGAGGGGGGAGGTGTATCAAGAAATGACTGTGGTAAGCAAAAGGCATCATTAAAAATTTTTTCAAAAGCAATGTAAAAAGATTCAATCAGAGAGATATATGATCAGAAAAAAAGTCAGGCTAGTCATCTAGCTAGAGGAAGAAGTAGACATTGCTATATTCACTTTTATCTCAAAGACTTGATATGAACAGTAAGATGGCTTTCCTGAAAAATTTTTAAAAATTTAATAAGTGCCAATTTTTTGAAAAATAAATTGTTTTAGTGGTGTTTCCGCAGTATCATTTCCATGTCAATGGGGAGCCTCCTGTCCAGTGAAATGGAAGACCAAGTGATGATTGATACCCATACAGTGTCAAAAGACCTAAAGAGCAAATGAGATACTGTATATAAAATGTTTCACAAACATGAAAGTTGTATATAAATGTTAGCTATTACATTAGAAGAAAGCTTCCAGCTCTTTAAGTACACCTGCCAAGGATTTATGGGAAGGAATAGGCAAGAATCACATTGGATTATAACTTACCTTTTGCTTATCATCATCATCATCATCATCATCATCACCATCACCATCACCATCACCATCATCATCATCATTGCCTTTATCTCATTCTCATATTTTTGATAGAGTTCAAATAGAAATGGTCTGAAAACAAGTTACCACCCTGCTCTTAAAAAAAACATATTTAATGATCTACAGATTATTGTGCCTGTGATTAAAATGATGACTTTTTGTAAATGAATAAGAGTATTGGGATGTCGGCTCATATTCTGTATGCTCCCTGAGAGAATCTTAAGGACAACTCCAGGAGCAGAGAGGGTGACTCTTGTTTACGTTACCAATAACCATAACAACAACAGAGGGAATAGTTAATCTTGTTCTCCCCACCCAGACATAGCACTGGTCCATAAAAATTTAAGCACAATGTCTTAATAGATGCCACCATATCAAATATTCATAACCTCCAAACTACATGAAATGAAAAGCTTTCAAAATATAGAGACCTAAATTAAAACCATGTAGGAACAGGGTAAGGAGCATGCTATCCCTGTCCTCCTGTCTACTATTGCAATTATTGCAAAGATACTTTCAGCGAATCCACAGAAGATCAGTTTATGACTCAATACTCTGTATTATTAAAAAAGCAGTCATTTTAGTCATGTTCGTAGTAGTCCATAAAACATTAAATATAAAAAAAAGCAGGATATTGTCTTGTGCTCAACCAATCAACCAGTAAGCATCTATTAAATTACTATCATGTGCTCAAAAAAGAAAAGCAAAAACAGTCCCTGCCCTCAAGGAGCTTACATTCTGATGGGAGGAATAACATGTATTGTCTGTAAATGGGAAGATCTGAAACAAATATAGTGGAGGCAGGAGGTAGCCTTAGAGAGGAAGGCAGTAGTATCCGGAGGGACTAGGAAAGAGTCATAGAGTAGGAGGGAGAATATTTCAGGCATGGGAGAAAGCCAGTGTGAAGATACAGAGAATGAAAATGGGGTGTTGTGTATGAGGAAAAGCAAATAAGTCTGTTTAGGTGTCCTATGGCTGCATGGAATATACTAATGTGAAAGAACACTGGACAGATAGGACCATTTCTGAGTACCATTAAAAACAATGAGTTCATAAAATAGGATCACAATCATAAGCCATGCAAGTACTTGTGAATAATAGGTTCCTTGAAAATGCTTTCTGATGTTTAAGATTAAGCAGTTCTTGCCCTAAAAATTTGGTCTATGATTTGACATTTTCACCAGAATAATCTTGCCAAAAGATGCAGCCTTTCGTTAAGTTACTAAAGAATTAAGCTTAGCTTTGTAGGGTAGAGATACTAAGGAAATATTCTTAGCCCAAAGAGTGATGTACCAGAGCCCCCTGGCTTCCCACTCACTTAGTTCAATGCCACTGATTGATTCCATAGGCTCATCAGCCCAAAGGAGACCCCAGGAATTTACTGTAGGCAAAAATTATGTATCCCATTGAAATCCAAGGAACCCATCGAGCTCAAGGCAGAAAGGAGAAGGAATGTGAAGGTTTTCTCTCAAAAAACTTCTATGCTGTTTAGTAACATTGAGAGTTATTTTAAACAGAAATCACATACAGAGGCACTGAAGCTGGTAGGACCATATTTTACAATGAGGCAATGGAAGAAAATAAAAGAAATCATGATTCAAAGAGGCAGAACCACAACAGGGTGGGGTCATCAGGCTTTTCAACATAGGGCACTAAAGCTTTTTGGGTTTTTTTGTTGTTGTTTAGGCAATCGGGGTTAAGTGACTTGCCCAGGGTCACACAGCTAGTAAGTGTCAAGTGTCTGAGGCTGGATTTGAAATCAAGGGTCCTTCTGACTCCAAGGCCAGAGCTCTATCCACTGTGCCACCTAGCTGCCCTTCAAAGGCATTAAAGTTTGCAGGGCACTATGAGCACTTACTCCTCCAGCATGCAGAAACAACTGAAGAAAATCTCAGGTGTGGTCAGGTGAACCACTCACACTCATGAAAGAGTGTTGAAACTTTCCTGTGTCTTCTTGCTAAGGTAAATAAATTTTGTGATCACAGAAAATTGACTGCTTGTGTAATATATTGTTGATTTAGCCTAGAAATTTCCCATATGTGGGGTGGGGGGTCTAGATTTTTCTAATAATAATTCCAATACATATTTTATACCAATTCTTATTCTAGAATTTAGAACCAGTCAGCAAGGGCTTGTTTCTTGCCCAGCTGTTTAAGCCCAGCAACTTAGCATGTTCACACACACGCACCAAAGCAAACCTTCTGTGCACACATCAGAGAGACCTTGATGAGACCACTGGGCTAGTGGCTTGGGTATAGTGCCGCCTAGTGATCAAATTGTATATTACACTCCCTCACTGATTAATAAAAAGAAATCTTTTTATAGGCTTATGTATGAAAGGCAGTACATGAGCTGGTATGGGATGGCTGCACTATTACAGTGCCCCAAATGTCACATAGACTAACCACCAAGTGCACATACAACATACACCAGTGTCAGTATGGCTCTTCACTTCTGTTCATGATAATTTGATCCTTTCTTCTGATGAATTACAAATATTTTACCACTTCACCATCCATTCAGAATGAAAATATGTGTAAGTTCCCTATGCTTGCATTTTAGACTCAGTTTCCCCTTTTATGAAATGAGAGGGTTGAACTAGATGATCCTTTAAGGTCCCTTTCAGGTATTGTTCTTAGGATATGAAGTCTATAAGCATGAATTGATATCTTCAATACATACGTAGTAACAAATCAAGGAGTTGACTTCTATTCAAATGGAGAAGAAACCAGCAATCCCACCACACTCCCTGAAGACTTAGCATTTTTTGTATTATTATTATCATGGCACTCAGAGTTCCTTGAATCTGCTGCATGAAAGGTCTCTTGATCACAGTCAGAGGAAATGCTGCACAACCTGTTTCTAAGTTCAAAACCTGATGGGAGCCTTGGTCAATGTCAGGAAATGAACCTCTTTTATGCTTTTTAAACTAGCACAGGTGGTTTCCTACCTGGTGAAGAAACAGCTCAGAGAAGGAATTCAGGAAGTCAAAAGTTTCTGCCATGACCAGGCCCTAGGTGCTGGTGCCAGCTCAACACACCTGGGGACTGGGTGTGTTGGTTCACTCACTCAGATATACTCATCTGCTCTTACCTTCACTTTCCCCTCTTCTCTGACTCAGGAGATATATATATATATATATATATAAACACATATATTCCCATTAGCAAAGTTCTTTTTCATTTCTGCTGACTGAGACCTTCAATGTTCATCAGACAGACCTTGCTAAAAAAAAATTTTTTCTCTTAATTTCAATCTTCAGTTTTGTTTTTCAAATTGGGCTCCATGCCTCTAGTGACTGCATTTTGTAGAATCTCAGAGCTGGATGGAACTAATTCAACATATTCATATTGTAGAGAAGAAATGAAGCCCAAAGGTGGTGGGAGGGAGCATTTTGCCCGAAGTCACAGAGCTTGTCAATGAGAGAAAACTAAGATTTCAAATGTCCTGACCCCCCTGACCATCACACCCACACTATTTGCCTCATCCTCTTCTCTTATAGGAATGCAAACTAGACTTTAGATCTGGTCTTCAACTACAATAATCTTAGTTCTAGCCTTGTCATATGTCACTATCTTACTCAAAAATGAGGAGTCAGTACCTCACTATTGTGCATAAAGGGTAAACTGCTGAGAGCGGCATTCAAGGCCCTCCTTAGCCTGGTTCTCACCTACCTTTCCAGCTTTATTTCATACCACTCCCTTTCAAGAATTCTGTATTCTACCCATACTGTTTCCCCAGGTTGACACTCCTGCCCCTTTTCATTTTAGGGAGTAAAATGCCTCCCCCCACACACTATCCCCCATGCCTGAGATATATGTTCTCCATCTCCTCCCCTTAGAAATTTTAATCTGCCTTCACGGCTCAGCTTAGGCATCACCTTCTCCAAGAGCATTCCTCTAAGGAGAAGGTATGTTACAGTAGAAAGACCGTTGCCTTTGAAGCTAGCCAGAGGATCCAGGTTCAAATCCTACCCTTGACACTTACCTTTGGCAAATCCCCTAAGTTCCCTGGGTCTTAGTTTCCTCACATGTAAATTAAGAGGGGGGACTAGAGGACCTGTGAGGTCTCTTTAAGTTCTACATCTGGGATCCTATTTTAAGGGTTCTCTTTCTTTCCTTCCTCCCAGTTTTCCTTATTTGTGTACATGTTGTAGCACTCTTGTGAACTATAAACTCTTTGAGGGCGGGGGTGGGTAGGCATCGAATGAATAAATATTTGTTAAATCGACTTGAATTAACCTAATAACACTCCTGACCTACATCAAAGCATTTGCTTCGAAATGTTTTAGAGAGAAGGGGGAATGGATTTATACAGAGCCCTCTACACTCACTCAATCCCTCACTTTCCAAACTCCTTGGCCTTTTTTGTAAATAATCACAAAACAATCAGCTCCCAGGCTGGAATTTGGGTTACAGCCTCAATGACAGATAGAGATATGAGTTAGATCAGTGATTTCACTTGGCACAGGGAAGTCCCAGCTGAGGAAATAATTTCCACCAACGCAATCAATGCCTTCTCTGCAATTTATAGTCTTAGAGAGTTGATTAGTAGTGCACTGGTGTCAAACTCAAATAGGGGGAGGGGAGAAATGATAAAAGAACTTTGCTAATAGGACTACATATATATATATATATTTTTTTTTTTTTAAATCTCCTGAGTCAGAGAAAAAGGGAGAGTGATTAAGTAATTAAGTAGTTAAGCCATACATTAGAATCCCTGCTGGCAGCATATTGACTTAGTTTTAAAGTGTAATGTCTATGTTTTAGGCAGCTAGGGAACCCAGTGGACAGAGTGCCTGGCCTGGAGTCCAGAAGACCCAAGTTCAAATCTGGCCTCAGATACTTATTAGCTGTGTGACCCTGAACAAGTCACTTAACCCAGTTTGCCTCAGTTTCCTCATCTGCAAAATGAGCTGGAGAAGGAAATGGTAAACCACTCCAATATCTTTGCCAAGAAAATTCCAAATGGGGCCACAAAGAATCAGACACAAATGAAAAATTACTAAATAGCAATTTATGTTTTATTGTATTTTTATTTATTTTGTTAAATATTTCCCAACGTGCACTGGGGAGTGAGTTTGACACCACTAAGAGGATAAATGACTTGCCTGAGGTCACACAGTCAGTATGTGTCAGGACTAGTACATGCACTCTGGCCTTCCTGGTTGTAAGGCCAGTAATCCATGGTGACTCCCAAGCAGTGACTTAGACTTTCAATATCTTTCTCCAAAGCTAGAGAAACAAGTTTCATTCTTTCTGCCTTTTGGTCTGTGATTCCTTTCAACAGTTCTTTGAATATATATGTATGGATGTATATATGTGTATATGTAATTTTTAAATCAACCTCTAGTTATGAAAAAATTGGTGTTGAACTACAAAAATGATCTCAAATTGTTGGCTGCTGCTATCTTGCCATGACCTTTTCTTCCCCATTTATATAAACCTAATCGCTGAACTTTGATCCTCACAGCTCTTTTAAATCTGCCTCAGTGAGGATACTAACAGAGTGAAGCTTCTCTCTTACCTGATGATCCCCGGAGAACACGGACAATTTGGGTTCCTTCCACTTCCCTCTCCTTCCATCCCCACCCCCCACCATCCCCTTCCTCCCGCTTTCATTCAGAACCAAGGAGAGTTTAACCATAGGTGGAAATCATGAATGAATGAATGAATGAATGAATGAATGAATGAATGAATGAATG
>NW_020954546.1:3283913-3323068 GCF_900497805.2 Vombatus ursinus | reverse complement strand
ATGAATGAATGAATGAATGAATGAATGAATGAATGAATGAATGAATGAAACCACAGTTGCCCAAGCAAAATATGGGCCCAGGGAAAAATGATGGATTGCTAATGTTGATTGCTGAGCTAATATGGTTGGCTTTCCTATGACCAACACATAGGGGAAAACTGGATAGGGGCATGTGGTCTGGCCTAGAAAAGTTATGACCGCATATTTATATATCCTCTGTCTTCCCTACCTCTGCCTCGTAGGACACCTAGTTTCCTTCAAGGGTGAATGATCACCTCTTAGCCCTAGCCTATCCTGATCCCAGTCTCTCCCAAATTATTGGCCATTGACTTTGGATATATTTTGTGTTTGCTTGGCAGAATCCCTCGTGTTTCCTCCTAATAGAAGGTATGTTCCAAGTTTCAGCATGTTCCTCTTCACTGCTATCATAGGGCCTCTATATAACTTTGTCCTTCCTGTGACTCAGTCTTTCCATCTGAAAAATGAGAGTGATAATCATGAGAAAGAACCAATTGAGGAGGAATGAGCAGAAGTCTGCAAAACTTTGGCAAGAGGCCAGGGCTTACAGCGATGGGCATTTCCCAGGGACATCAGACAGTTTAAGCAGGGCCCTACTTGAGATCTGGCAGTTCTACTTAGAAGATTTTCAGAAGGCTTTGAACTTGCCGTCAGAACAAGGGAGACTGTCTCATCCCAGGGGTACATTCACTTGTAATTGACTCCTCCAGGTTGGGGCTCTGGAGTTCTGTGGTCACCAAATAAATCACTCCCTGAAGCCCCCTTGTTGTGCCCCCACCACCCTGCTGAAAAGGAGAGTGACAAGGGCCAGGGGAGGCAGGCTGGGGGAAAGCAGAGAGAGGAGGAATCACTAAATGAGAAGGTTCCTGGGAGGGAGTGTCCTATAGACACAATTTACTCTCACGGCTCTGCTCCTTAAAACATAAATATTTCTGACTCAGATCACAGAACTCCCCCACCCAAAAAGCAATGAAACCCACAGGGGAAAATGATTTCATGCATGATTGCTGCAGAGATATCTTGGAAGGAGGTGTTTCCCATCCTGTAGGAAGGGCAGCTGGGATGGTGGATGGGCTGAGTTCTTGCCCTGGCAAGCAACTCCTGCTTGCTGTGGATTGTCCAGAGTAGGGCTGAGAGACTATGCAGTAGCAGGCCCCAGCTGGGTCTGGCCTAAATAGCTGAGAGTTCTAAGAGGTAGTCTGGACTGTTCTATGTAACCTGCTGTGGAATTCCTATCACAAGATAAAATGTCAAAGAGACGAGTAGACAGAAACATCTACATAGCACTCTAAGATTTGCAGAGTTCTTTACCTATGTTTAATTTAATTCAACAAACGTTTATTAAGCACTGTGCCAGGCAGCCTTGCATAATGGATAGAATGCTTGCCTCTGAGTAAGGAAGACCTGGGTTCAAGTGTAGCCACTGGTCCAATGAGAGAGCTGGTTTAGAAGTCATGAGAACCTGAATTCGAATCCTGCTACAGATACTTACTGGTTGTGATCCCCGGAAGAATTCCTTAACATCTCTGAACCTCAGTGTCCTCATCACTTGAGATTGGACTTGATGACTTAGTTTATAATTCTACAGTTTTGGAGTGTCCATGGTGAACTATTTTCTGTCCTCCTCTTCCCCCATATATGTTGTATCCTCCTAATAAATACAAGTTCCTTAAAAGCAAGATTTGTCTCACTTTTATATTAGTATCCCCAGGACCTAGCCACATGGTGGTACTTAACAGATGTTCATTCATTCATTCATTCATTCATTCATTCATTCATTCGTTCATTCAGCACCCTCAGTATTCTCAGGTCTGAGCCCATGGATAATTATGGGCTGATAACTCATGCTGATCATCTGGGTCCCCAGCCCCTAATGAGTCAGGCTCTGTAGGTGGTCTCCATTCCCTCAGGTTCTCCACACCCAGAGTGTCAGATAAAAAAGTGACAGCCTCTGGATTCAGGGCCCCCCTCTTCTTTATGGTAGAGATACCCCCTTGCCCCCCCCCCAGAATTGTCAGGTTTCCCTGACAACATGATACCAACATGAAATTTCCTCATTACCTAAATTGAACTTTAGGTTGTCTCCAAGTGGGTCATCATCGGATACCAATTGTCCATCTATACCTAGGGGACAGGTGCTGCTTAGAACCCATTTCCCAGTCTCTCCAGTACCCCTATCCTCCTGGACACGAGGGAGCCTGCCTCACTCTATGAGGGATAATAGGTAGCTGTAACCTGTCGTCTTTGGAGGCTCTGACCATTCTCTTTTGGTAGATTATGGCAGATTGGTAGAAGGTAGATTATTCAGTCTTTTTAACTACTCAGTAAGGGTTATGTTGTCTGCCAGACCCAACTCAGTCCAGTCTAATAATTTAGGTTCTGAATGAAATGAGATATTTGTAGAATATGTAACATGGAAAGGATACTCAGCAGGTATAGAGCACTAGTGGAGCCTCTAATTCTCTCCTACAGAAAAACATCTGGTCAGCAGGGTGTGGTGGCTTGCACAACCATAAGCAGCTGCCAAGTCTAAAGGGCATGGTCTCTTCAGGGGATGGCCTCTTTTATGCCCTCCAGTTACTTGGAAGTCCCACCAAGGGCTCCTGCCCTAGAACCCTGGATCAATCCAGGATGGTTTCCTTAGTTTTCAGTGGGTGGAGGGGGAACTAGGCTAGCCTACATGGCAGGGACTCTGACAGTTATTTTCCTACCACCATTTTTCCAATGACCCATTAGCTTGTAATTTCCCTGGACACCAGGTTTTTGTAGCAGGACTTTCTATCTTGGCTAAAGTTCCAGACGTGGAACTCAACCATTGTACTGATGCGTGTCCTTCTCCCAGTTCTTCTGAGTTGAGACCATAGGCAACCATTGGGTTTCCTTAAACTGATCTCTCAGCTGAAGGATGAACTTTTTAATATAATAACCCAGTCAATAGATACCTTCTCTCCAAACCAACAGTCCTTGAAGAAGTTCACATCCCCCTCCTAGGCACCAATTCTCCAATAACTAAATAGCCACAGTGGCTACTCATCATAGCACACAAGTATTGTACAATGACAGTTCCACTGTGCCATCTCACCAGACGTTACCAAGACAAATGGATAGATAGAACATTTCAGCGGAACTCAGGTTCCCTTCATCAAAGTTATTTTTAGCAGAGTACGCAATTTGAGAGCACATAGGTGGCACAGTATATGTAGAGTGCCAGGCCTGAAATCAGGAAAATGCATCTTACTGAGGTCAAATCCAAGTTCAGACACTTACTAGCTGTGTGACCCTAGGCAAGTCACTTCACCCTGTTTGCCTCAGTTTCCTCATCTATAAAATGAGCTGGAGAGGGAAATGGCAAACCACTCCAGTATCTTTACCAAAAAAATCCCAAATGGGGTCATGTAGAGTCAGACACAACTGAAAAATGACTGAATAACAACATGCAATGTCACTGCAACAATAAATAACAAGAGACAATCATGCTTTCACACACAATAGTACAACGGTTACTGGAATCAAGTTGTCTGGCCTGCCAATAGAATTTACAAAAGAAAAAAATGTTGTCAAGGGAAAGATTAGACTTAGAAGAAAACAAAAAGTCAGGCGTGGGGAGAGGGGAAGGGGGAAGGAAGAAATTTAGTCTAGACCACAAGAGTGGAAGCAGGCACTACTACTACTACTACTACTACTGCTAATTATTATTATTATTATTATTATTATTATTATTGACATGCATACATTATTTTAAGATTTTAAAAATGTTTTACATGCATCATCTTATCTGATTTATTGATATAATATGTAACAGAAACATTGCCCATATAATGATGATAAGGCTACTGGCAGAATTAATTTACACTTTGAAATAGCTCTGTGTGTGTATCTAGATAGATGAACAGAGAAATAGAATAGGTAGGTAGCATGTTCTTATACATATATATATGTATGCATACAAGTACATTACCCATAAACGTATTTGTCTGTAGATACATAGATAAATGAAACAACCAATCTTGATTCCAAAGAAGAAAAGAGAAAATATGCCCCCACCTTCCTTTTTTCAGAGGTGGGGGCTTACTATGCTTGTATAACATTGCATGTACCACTTAGAAAACTGAAGGATAGGTAGAGGAGAATTTGTGAAAGGAAAAAGCAGTCAGTGAAAGAGGGGGAAATAGTATAAGCCAAAGTATAGAGGATGGAATGAGAATTGGGTGTAGGGGGTACAACAAGAAAACAGGGTTAACTGAACTCAATGGCTAGTATTGGGGAGGAGTGAGAAATAAGGTTGGATATTTAATAAATGACTAGTGAATGAATAGTAGAATGGAAAGAGCACTGGCTCTGGTGTGAGGTGGCCTGGGTTCAAATCCCTCCTATGACGCTTACTTGGGTGACCTTGGGCAAATTGTGGCACTCCTCTGGGTCTCAGTTCCTCACCTAAAAAATGAAGGGGGTGGGCCAACATCCCTTCTAACTCTAAACCTCTAATTCTAAGATCCTGATCCTATGAATGAATACTAGGTGAAGGGGGAAGATGGAAGGATAGATTGTGGAGAGAAAGGAAGACCAACCAGAAGAGGTTAGACTAGATGAAGAACACAATAAGGATTCATCAACGGTTCCTGAGTAGGGGAGAACAATGATGAATAAAGCCTTGTAGAAAGCCCCATCTCCTTGGAATCAATTGTAAAGGAAAACGAGAACAGCTCAGAGGTGTTTTCAGTTATCTGTTATGAGTTGGTGGAGATGGGGACAGTGGTGATGGAGAGAAAGGGATATTAAGAGCTAACAAGATGGAAGAGTCATCAGGACTTGATGATTAGATGTGGAAAACAAAGGAAAAGAGAGAAGTCAAAGGCAACTCAATCTAGAGCTGGTGAGAATAGAGGCGCCATTTTGAAAATTTAGATAGTTGTGGGGAAAAGCTAGTTTTTTGGGGGGAAGGAAATAATGAATTCCATTTTGAACATGTTGGGGTTAATTAAATTTAATTCAAGTATTTATTAAGCATTTACTATGCAAGGGCAGCTGGGTGGAACAGTGGATAGAGTACTGGCCCTGGAGTTCAGGAGGACCTGAGTTCAAATCCAGCCTCAGACACTTGGCACTTACTAGCTGTGTGACCCTAGGCATGTCACTTCACCCCAATTGCCTTGAAAAAGGAAGAAAAAAAAGAGTTTACTTTGTACAAGGAACTGTCCTAGAGGCTGAGCTTGCAAAAAGAGATCAGTCCTTGAGATCAGTGAGTTTACATTCTACTGGGGGTTACAACATGTCCACAAATAAGAAAATATAAGGTAATTTGAGGAGAGAAAGAATACTATAACAGAGAATATTGGAGATGGCTTCGTGGAAGAGGTGACACCTGAGGTGGGTCATGCAGGAAGGCAAGGATTCAAAGGAACAGGAATGAGAAAGGATGCATCCCAGGCTTTCAGGGATGGTGTGAACCAATACACTGAGGCAGGTTCTCAGATCTAGAGGGAAAAGGCACCTCAGAAGCTATTTAATCCAACTCCCTCATTTTACAGAGCAGGAAACTGAGGCCCAAGAGAGATTAAGTGTCTTGCCCAAAGTTACTCAGACAGTATCAGAGGCAGGATCTGAACCCAGTTCCCCTGACTCAACAGTAAGTGGTCCAGTCTGACTAGAACATAGCATACGGGTAAGAAGAAATACAGCTGAAAAAGTAAGTTAGAGCCAAGTTGTAATAGGCTTTCTACACCAGTCAGGGAAGGCTGCATGTTATCTCCTAGGTACAGACAGATTGCCATTCTGCCTTCATCAAAGGAGTGCCAGTGAGAATAGAAAGGTTGGGACAGATCTGAAAAATTTCTGAAAGGAAGACTGCAGGATATAACAACTGATTTTCTGTGAGGAGTGAAGGGGGAATCACAGTAGTGCCATTAGCATAAAGAGAAGGTTAAGGGGAAAAGATTGATCAATTTACTTAACATCTAGGTCAGAAGATCCTCTGTCTTTGTCTCTATCTATTGGTCTCTGTGTCCTGTTTTTATCTCTCTGCGTCTCTGTCTGTCTGTTACTCTCTGTGTTTCTATCTGTGTCTCTCTGTCTTTTGGACTCTCTGACTCTGTCTCTCTTTACCTCACTCCCATCTATCCATCTACCTCCCTATCTTATCCATCCATCATCTATCTAATGCTGGAGTCAAAGTGGTGTAGGCAGAAACTGCCCTGCTGAAGTCCTCCTGCCCTCCCTGTCCAGAGAGTGTTAATCTCCCAAACTGATATTTCCTTGGGGTATGAGAGGCTTTATCCTTTCTCCTTAAAAGTATGTTTACCCTTTTGTATTTAAAAGTTTACTTTGTTCTCTTAAGATTGCAAATGTGATAAAACTATTGATCAATGAACTGTTGCTCCAACAGCTGGGGGCAGGGAGGGGGATTGGGAAATATCCCGGGGAGGGGAAGATAGATTTAAAACAACTATGTTTGTTAGAAGGAGGTTTCTGACTGGGGGCTTGGAGTTAATAAGGAGAGTTATTGGTTTCTATCTACAAGTTCCCAGGACAGATTTTACCAGCAAATGAGTCAGCCATAGTGGTTGGGTTAATTAACTTTTCTGAGTGTTGAGACAGAGACCTAGCATTACCACAGCTTAGTTTGCTAACTTAAATGAATGCTTGGTAGGGGTTGGGGTTGGGGAGGGGGAGGGCAGGACTTCATCCTCGTCGGCCATTCCTTTGTTCCAATAATGTCTAGTTCTATTTATATCTAATATGCATGTATACATACATATGTGTGTGTATACACACACACACATACACAATCCCCCTGGGTTATCTCTCCCACCTTATTATTCATTGGTTTGCAGGTTGGGTTCCCGGGGGATTCCTACTAAAGTTGTAAGATCCCCTCTGGATCAACACTCCTAAAACTGTAGCTTCTCAGCCCCCATTGGTTAGCTGGTTTTTTATAGTCTGCCAAAAAGTACCATTAGCTCAAAGCAAAGGCATTTACTAAGACGACAGTAACAATAGCTGCTACAGTAAATAAAACTGGGATGCACTCTCCCACAAATACACACCACATCTGTGGGAAAAGTGGGTACATATTTAGTGCTCATTGGTAGTGATGCACCCAAACAAGTGTGGCCAAGGTAACTCACCTCCCTGGGAGTGGAGGCCACTAATGACCTTTCTCTAAGTATGCTACTCCCTCCAAGTGCAACATCTCTTCTGAGTGGGGTTGCTCAGCTGGTGGTCCTTCTCCTCACCATAGCTTAAGTCTCAACTGCTAGGGTTAGTTCTTGTTGGAACCCATAGACAGGATCCTTCTCTGCTGCCAGATGTCACATTCATTGAAGGTGCTTCCTGACCCCAAATCGCTGTATTTGTATGTCTCTCTCTGTGCCCTACTGGACTTGGTACCTCTATTATAAGACTCCATGACCAGTAGGGGTTGAGGGAAGGGGAAAAGAAAAATCCCGGGGCAGCTAGGTGGCGCAGTGGATAGAACACCAGCCCGGGATTCAGAAGGACCTGAGTTCAAATTCGACCTCAGGCACATAACACTTACTAGCTGTGTGACCCTGGGCAAGTCACTTAACTAGGCAATAGCCTAGCCAAAACAAAAAAAAAAAAAGAAGAAAAGAAAAATCCCCTATTCCTTTTGCTGCCCTCTGGTAGGGGTTCAGAGTTTCATAAACCTATTCCCTGCCTTAAATGTGCCTCAGCTGCCCCAACTTGGGATCATAGGATTGTGGATCTTAGATTTAAAGAAGGGAAGCTTAGAAGCCATTGAGTCTGACCCCCTTATTCCTCAGATGAGAAAACTGAGGTCTAGATTTATTCCAGGACTGGCAGGCTTAGTTTTTTAAAAACAACCCGGAGCATGACCAATCTTTTGTCAGCCAATGGCCAACTTCCCTTCTAATGGTATCAGAGAGAACCATAAAGGGATAACAAGGTAGAGGCACATCTTTGTACTTTGTTTTAATGTATTAAGACCTCATTGCTTCTGTTATCTGCCCTTGAGCTTACGTCAACAAGGTTGGAGGGGAGATCAACTCTCCCCCACTAGATATGTGTAAACTTTATATACATATTTATAATTAAATATGAATGTGTATGTGCATGTTAGTATACACATATGTGCATACATATACACATATATGCATGCATATACACATATGTGCATATATACAGATACAGATTTGGAGCTTCTTGGAGCTGGTTTCCTTTCATCAAATTGAGACTGTCAAAACTTGGAAGAAAAATTAGATGATTCAGACCCAAGTTTAAACGCAGTAAAATAAGGAGAAGGTGAGCAGAATATCCAAATGGTGGAACATTCTGAATGTGCTGAACTCCAGAAAGAAACCTGATGGTGCTTCTCTATTCCTTAAACGTCTCTTTAAACAATCAGCCTGTATGTGGAGCTGAGAAAACACACCCAAGGCTGCTTTAGAAAGAAAACCAGAAGGTCAGGCAGTCTTTCATTTTACTTGCCAACTATACTGCAATTGGGCTTTTAACTTTTAAATTGGCGTCTTCTGTTCTTCAAATCTTTTGTGTTCAGGGTTTTGCTAAAATCATCAGAAGCTCTGAGAAACTACCCCACCAGCGGCCAGGGTAAATGGTGGAACTCATAGGATCATAGACTTGGAGCTGGGAGGGACCGTAGAGGCCCTCTGGTCCAACTCCTTCATCATACAGGTAAGGAACATGAGGTATGGTGACTTGCCCAAGGTCACCTAAGTAGCTATGGCTTTGCTGTTGTTCTTTCTATTTTCACTGTTCTGATTATTGGGTCTGTTGTTTCCAGCAATATTCACGATGACTACGTCTATAGAAATGGAAAGAATAACAAAACGATTAAAACTGAATGTCGCTAATTATAATGACCTGGTTTGGCCCCAAAGAAGAGACCTGAGAAGACACATGCCCTCCATAACCCTCACTCCTTGGAAAAAGCAGAGGTCCATGGGTGTGAACTCTTGCATGTAACACCAGACTTTGCTATATTGGTTAATTTCCTAGGACATCTCTTCCTTGATTCTTCTCTTTGAGTCCTTTATCTTTAAGTTCTCTTTAAGTCCTTTAAGAGATGACTCTCTGGGAAGGGATGCAGAATGGCTAAAGTGAGGCATATAGGCTATATAAAAACAAAATATATCAATGAAAATTCATTTTAAAACAAGCAAACTGGGAGAATAACTGGGAAGTGATGTCTACACTGCTCCCTCTCAAGCTATTTGTTTCACTACTAGACCATCCTGTGGAGGCCAGAGGCTCCTTTGGACCTTCTTCTGACTCCTCAAACCTGGGGAATTGATATGAGTGAGCAGGAATCTCCTAGGAAGAAGTCACTGGTTTTTTTATTTATCCTGAAATAACTTCTTACCTACATTTTCACAAGTTCCTAAGAAATAGAAATAATCCAGCAAAATAAGTCATCCACCTCAGTGTCTTGAAATAAGTAAATAGGAGAAGGTTAGATCTGAAAAGGATCTTTGAGAACATACAGGTCAGTCCTCTCATTTTAGAGAGCAGGGACTGACTTGTTCATATTTTTGTATCCTCAGTGATTTGCACATAGTAAAGCCTTAGCAAAGCTTTTCTTTTTTCAGTTTATTTTTTTTTCAATTAACAAGCATTTTAGAAAATCAGCCTCTCCCACACCCCCATTGAACAAATTAGATGAATGAATGAATGAATGAAGCCCTCAATGCATAACTACATAGTTAGACAAAACAAATACCCACATTAGCTATCTGAAAAATGTATGTCTCTTTCAGCATTTTAAGTTTTTCCCCTCTCTGGCAAGAGGTAAGTGGCATGCTTCATTTCCCATTTTTTTGGACTCATGTTTTATCATTACATTGATTAGAGTTCTGAAATCTTTCAAAGTTGTTTTTCCCTATTAGGTCAATAGCATTGTGTATATTTTTCTGGTTCTACTCACTTTGCTCTGCATCAGTTCATAAAGATCTTTACAATTTCCTCTGAAATTATCCATTTCATCATTTCTTATGGCACAACAACATTCCATTGCATTCACATACCACAATTCATTTGGCCATTCCTTACTATGAAAACATTCCTTTAGTTTCCATGTTTTGCCTACTATGAAAAGAACTGCTATAAATAATCCTTGTACAATTGGGTCCTTTTCCTTTTTCTTTGATATCTCTTTAGGGTATTGGCTTTGTAGTGATATAGCTGGGTCAAAGGGAATGAATAATTTGGTAACTTTTTTTGGCATAGTTCCAAATTGCTTTCCAGAATGACTAGCCCAATTCACAGATCCCAACAGTGCGCTACTGTGCCTGTTTTCCTACAGACCCCCCAACAAATAAATGATTCTTTCTTCCTCTCTTACACCTTCCCTCTCTTTCTACTTTACTTCCTTCCACAAAGGAGAAAATAGAGGAGGGAAGTAAGTCACTTCCAGTATAATTCAGTTACCAAGTGATAGAGCTGGGCTAGAACCTAGACCTTTCTAACTCCCAAGCCCATGCTCTTGTCTCTAGAATCATAGACTTGAAGTTGGAAGGGACCTTCCAGACATCTGTACCCTAATCACATAGTGAGGGATTCAAACCTACGTCTTCTGTATCCAAAGCCAATGGATACAGCAAAGCCAATGCTCTTTCCACTATACCCATAGGGTTAGCCTTTCTCAAATAATCTGCCCATTCCAAAAGCCCAAAACAAAGCCAAAAGTTGAAGATGTATTGCCATTGGGTTCCTATTCCTATATTTTCATATAATTAATAAAAAAGAATACATAAGGAGATGGGGTCAGACACTGGAAAGACCACTGAATTTGAAATCAAGCACTCCTTAGGTTTGAATCCCAGCTCTGCCATTTGCTACCTGTGTTACCTTGGGTAAGTCACTTAACTTCCATGGGCTTCAGTTTTTTCACCTGTAAAATGAAGGGGTTGAACCCAATGGCCTCCAAGTTCCCTTCTAGCTCCAAATCTATGATTCATTCTTTACCATTCATATTTTGCAGAGTCAATAAAAAGGGGAAAAAACCCTCCAGGATGCTCACTGGGGATTAAGGGTCTACATTATCTGAAACATATTTATCTATTATTTTTCCCCCAATTACATGTAAATACAATTTTTAACATTCATTTTTTTTAATTTTGAGTTCCAAATTCTCTCCCCCTCTCCTTGAGAAGGCAAGCAATTTGATATAGATTATACATGTGCAGTCATGCAAAACTTTCTTGAGAGTCTAAATTTAAGGGTCTAAATTCTTGATAATAATTCCTTCCCTAAATTTTCCCCTATTGCCTGTTCTACGCCCACAGGAGCTATGTTTGTCTCTAGAGCAGATAGCCACCTACAGAAGAGCTGGAATGCCCCTCCCATCTGGCTGCTAAGCTTGACGTTTAAATAGGGCACTAGGCAGACTGCTAAACTGAGGACCCAGACCTCCATCATCGGGGCTTTTATTCCAGATTTTCATTTTCTGGATTCTGTGAAAAGTAGGAAAAGCTGCCTGGTCGATGTTTTGTAATTTGCACCACCTAGTGGTTAAATCGACCCAGAAGAAAAACAAAAAACTCATTCCAGAAAATGTAGATGATGTAATTACATAGAAAATGTGATAATCACTTACATAGTAAAGTCAGTTATATACTAGCATCCTGCATGTAAATAATGTCTATATTATCTTCCCTCAATGGAATGTAAGTGTCTTGAGAGCAAGGATGGTCTTGTTTCCTTGCATTTGTTTCCCCAGTGCTCAGCACAGTGCCTGGTATATCCTAAGTGCTTAATAAATGCTTTTTCTATTCTTTTCATTCATATTGGATGCTTATATAGCACTTTAAGGTTTATAAAGCACTTACAACGACCTCAGTGAGGCAAGCACTAGTTTTTAGTATAAACCTGGGAGTTCACTGATGAGACAGAAACCCTTCCACCAATGCAAATAAATGACTGTTCTATAACAGTTTTAGAGAGTTATCTGGGGATAGTGAGGGGCTCAATGACCGTCCTCAGTTCACACAACTAGTATACATGAATGGTAGGACTTGAACACAGGGCTTCTTGACTCCCATGTCAATTGTTTATCCACTTCCCCATTCCACAGAAGTCCTATGGGCATTACCACTGTCATTCTACAGATGAAGAAAATGAAACAAAGGAAAAAGTGACATGTCTAAATGTTAGAGAAAGGATTTAAACCCAGATCTTTCCTGACTTCAAGTCCAATGCCTTTTCTACTAGATCGCACTGCTTACGATAGAACTAGAATGAATAAATGATGAGTGGAAAAAAAACATTTATTAAACATTTACTTGTTTATTGTTCAGTCGTTTGAGTTGTGTCTGACTCTTCATGACTCCATTTGGGGTTTTCTTGGCAAAGATACTGGAGTGGTTTGCCATTTCCTTCTCCAGCTCATTTTACAATTGAGGAATCTGAGGCAAATATGGTTAAGTGACTTGGTCAGGGTCACACAGCTAGTAAGTATCTGAGGCTAGATTTGAATTCAAGAAGATGAGTGTTTTTGCCTCCAGGCCTGCCACTCTACTTATTATATATACACATATGCAAAGAATTATGCTAAGTCCCAAGATACAATAGAAAACTAGCTGGCTGAAATATTCCACTTGCTACAGTGACTCACGTAAACATAATGGGATTTGTTTGTTTATTCATTTGTCTGATTTTTGGACACTTGCTCTAAGCAGCTAAGTTACCTTGGAGTTTGCACTGACCTCTTCTGTGATGGTATCTTAGGCAGAGCCAAGCCAGAGGTCCCCTCTTTTGGAAAAAAGCAGTAGATTAATGACTGGTTTCTACAGGGAGGGGGAGAATTGTCTGGAAAAGGTGGTTGCATGTTTGGCAGCCTAGGAATTATACACACACTGGGCAAAGTCAATACAGATCAGGGAAGTGACTGCCCTGTACTGCTACAGTGAGACAAAACATCTCCACTCTGAGGCTTACTCAAATTTAGCAAATGATTTTCTTATGAGTGATGCAGTAGAAACTGCATTTGGAGTCAGTAGGACCTGGGTTTGACTTCTGACACTGCCTCTTAAAAAACCTGTGTTATCTTGGGTAACTCTCTCTATCCCTCTGGGCCTCAGTTTTCTCATAAAATAAAGGCCTTGGATTAGACGGCTTCTAGGATCCCTCCCAGTTCTAAATTTACAATCCTGTGATACCTGGACAGAGCATCTGGGGTCATAATCACATTTGGGGGTGGGGCGCTGCTTTATTTGAGGTGCTCAGGCCCCAGCTGGAAGTCCCCACTGATTTTTTTATATGCCCTATGTATATTGCTGGGTTCCCTCAAATACTAAATTCCTCAAAGTGGGGAGAGGGAAACAGCAAGGCTATAGATGTTTGGGAAGCAAGATGCTTGTGAGATCTTGGTTTGATGAGGGCCACTGTCTCTAGAAGGACACCATAGACCTCTCTTCCAAAGGAAGTGGCTGGTATTAGTAAATATTTCTCATCTTACCACTTCCTGGTGATGCTCCTTAGGTAGATCAAGCAGGCCAGTGGGGAATCCATGCCCCGTATGATTCTGCATTTGCTTTTCACCATTCATAGAGATCATTGGAGAGAAAGATTTTCAAGCCTGAACGTTAGATGTCATCTATTCCAACGTTCTCATTTTAAAAAGGAAGAAATGAAAGTCTAGGTAGTTGAAGAGATTTGCCCAAGGTCATAAGGAGGAAATGGGACAGCCGGAAACTCGGGTCCTCTGACTCCAAACTAGTGTGTTTCCCACATCACCACAGCTGCATCTGTGGGATGGGTCTATTTTGTATCTTGTTTAGATAAGAGATCTACAGCTAGCTATGGGGGGAACCTCAAATAAATCACTTTTCCTCTCTGGGCTTCAGCTTCTTCCTCCCTAAAATGAGGAAGACAAAGTGATCCCTGAGCTCTCTTCTTGCTTTGAAATTCTAATACCCGTGTTACTTTGTATTTGTGTAGAAATTCCTTCAGATTGTCAATTTATCTAATAAGTGTGTTGTATCTGTGTGTGTGTATATGCATATATGCTCACACACATACATATATACATATATATTCATATGCTGGCTATAAAGTTATTATTTGCAGGGGTTCTTAACTTAACGTCTGTGAACTTGTTTGGTTTTTTTTTCATCTGTCATTATTCCTTTGCAATCCTATGCATTTATATTAATATTTAAAGACAGTATCCTAAGAATGGGTCCATAGGCTTTACCAGAATGCTGCCAAAGGGAGCCATGACCAAAAAAAAAAAAAAAAAAAAAAAGGTTAAGAACTCTTGTCTTAGAGAATTGCCTGGGACTCTGGGAAACCTTTCAATTGACTTGCCCATGGTCATACAACTAGTATATGTCAGAAGCAGGACTTGAATTCTGGTCTTCTTATCTCCAAGGCCAGTCCCACACTGCCTTTCATTACTTTGCATATATTTCCCATTTATCCGTGTACATGCCAAATCCCCCTAGTAGAATGTAATTGGGGGCAGGTTCTGTTTCACTTTTGCCTTTGGATCTCTTAACACCTCACCCAGTGCTTGCACATAGTAGGTGCACATAGTGTCTGTTTAATTAAATCGTTAAGATCTATTTACCATTTCTTCCAAAGATGAGGGAGCGTCTACCTTTAAGGCACCAGAAAATGCACCAGACAAAGTACCCCATTAGAAAGTTTCCAGGCCTTTGCCATCTTGATTGCCCCAATTGCCAATGACCTAGAGCGCATACCTGAGCAGCAGTGCACAAAGAAGGGCCCGTTAGCTTGCTGTGACTGCATCTAAGCTGACACAGCACCAGGCCCCACAAGTTGGGAGGGTCATGAGCAAGACACCCATGGGACTGAAAAGGCTTTTTGTCCCAGAGGGCTGCTTTGGTTCAGCAGCTTGTGGATCATGAAGAAGTTAATCAGTGATCACTGAGGGATTAATTTCTAACTGGCCAACAGACAAGATAGTTCAGATTAGTGAAGGATGGAGATGAACTATGGAGTGGTGTGACCACAGAAGGACTGGGCTTTTCTTCTGGTTGGGATTTCCATTCTGTTCAGTTCAGTTCAGTTCAGTTCAACTCAACCCAATTCAATTCAACAAGCACTTAGGTAGTACTGGGGATACAAACACAGAAGTGAAACAGTCCCTGCCCTCAAGGAGTGTACACTTCATGCACGTACACATATACAAAATATAAAAGAAATAAATAACCACTAGGACTGAGACATTAGGAAAGGCTTCAGATGGATGGTACCTTTTGATCTGGCCATGGAAAGGATTCGAAGAGGCAGAGATGTAGAGGGAGTAAATCCTCCTGGGAGAAGCATAGAAATGTAGTGTCCAAGTTCTAAGAGACTTTTCAGGCCATCTAGTTTAGAGGGTCTCTCCAAACAGTGAGAAATGGGCATAAACCTCATCTGACTCTATCCCACATGTCCTCTGTATTCCATCTTCTGAAGCATCCTTTTGCCCTGGCATCCAAAGAGCTTTAGTAAAGTAAAGTAATTATAACAGTAACCCACATTTTTATAGAGCTTGGATTTGAAGCTAGAGAAACTGGGATCAAATCTTGGCTCCACCACTGACTATCTTTGTTTTCCTAGAAAATCCATTTCCTTCTCTGGGCTTCAGTTTCCCTGTGATAAAATGAGGGATCAGTCTAGATAACTCCCTTCTGTCTGTAATATCCCAATGATCTGTGATTCTATTTCAATTTAATTCAATTCAACAAGCTGATAGCACCTACAAATGGGCCACCAGACACTGGGCTATAGGCTGAGCAGACAAAGAAAAATAAAACAGTATTTGCCCTTGAAAGTTTGCATTCTGGGGGAGAAATGGTAGGGAACCACAGGTACACAGATAAGTGAATGCAAAACCTATACAAAGTAAATATGGGCGGGGGCAGCTAGGTGGTGCAGTACACAGAGTACCGGCCCTGGAGTCAAGAGGACCTGAGTTCAAATCCAGCCTCAGACACTTGACACTAGCTGTGTGACCCTGGGCAAGTCACTTGATTTCTCTGGGCTTCAGTTTCTTTCTCTGCAAAATGGGGGAGAGAAGGGGACTTGATGGCCAGATCAATTCCCTTGTAGCTCTTGAGCTCATCCAATGGCCAATAATAGCCCCAACCCAAGCCTCTGTGCCTCATTGTTTGGGTTTTGATGGCTGAGAAAGAATGTAAACAAATAGCAAATGTTTTCTGTTCTGGTCAGAAACTCTGAGGGTCTTGCATTCCCAGACTGATATCTTCGTGATGGTAAATTGAGCCATTTTTTGTCTCAATTCTTACACAGCCCTTAGTCACTGAATGGACATGACCTCAGACAAACTGAGACCTGGGAAAGACCTTAATTTAGAAAGGCCAAGGGCACCCACTGCATCCTGGGCAATCACCAGTCATCTTGACCTTCATCTTGCCACTGGACTTGCATGACTGTGGAGAAGAAGAGAGTGAGGTTGATGACTTTGAGCAGCTCTGCCCCACTCATATCTACTTCACACACAAGTCAAGACATAATCACCGTCCTCATGTCCTTGGTCCTCTTCTATTATTTCTTTCTTTTTAGGCAATTGGGGTTAAGTGACTTGCCCAGGGTCACACAGCTAGTAAGTGTCAAGTGTTTGGTCTGAGGCTGAATTTGAACTCAGATCCTCCTGACTTCAGGAGAACGCTGCTCTATCTACTGCACCACCCAGCTGCCCCTCTTGGTCCACTTCTACGCTGCTCTATCTACTGCACCACCCAGCTGCCCCTCTTGGTCCACTTCTAGAACAAAGAAAGAACAACAGCTCTTGAGCTATGATGCCATTCCAACAAGAAGCCCATCCAATGCATGAGGCCTGGAAGAGGTGACCAGAGTCACTTTCGTGATTCACCTCAAATGCAGGTTGTTGTGGTCACAAACCTTAAAGTATAATTTACATGCGAGCTACAATTATTATTACTATTACCCACTATTAGAAATGGGGCTTCATTAAATATATCTGATTATGAGCCCATTTGGAAGGATTTAGAAGAACAAAAATGTGGACTTCTCCCACCAGGCTCTGCTATTTATGAACTCTGTGAAATCCAGATGCTTGTCCTGGATGGAGGTAATTCTAAGGGTCTCTTCTTCCAAGTAATTATGTCAGGTTTTCCTTCCCTCAAGGCTCTTACTTGTGCTTCTCTCTGACTTTGAAAAGACATTAATTTTTTTTCTGTTAACAAAAATCTATTTTCTGTCCCTCCTATCTTCTCTCCTCATTAGAAAAAGAAAACCATTTAACAAATATTCATAGCTAAGTAAAACAAATTTCCACATTGGCCACCTCCAAAAAAAGTTTGCCTCATTCTACACCCTGAGTCTGGTATCTGCCTTCAAGTAGATGTGTTTGTAGACAGAAGAAAACCAAGTTCTGCCATAGACCAACCTCCTTTGAGAACTCCCTGCCTTTGCCCACTTTTATGTCAGGGGGCTGGTCTCCATCTTCCTGGGAAAAGAACCTCACTTGGAAGGAGGCAGTTGTACCCCTTCTATGGCCCAACTTCCTTTGTGCCTTCTGCCTGGAATGTGACCATGTGTGTGTTTTCTGAGGGGCAAGGTGGTTTTTCCTGTTGTTTAATATAGTTGGGTTTTTTTTTTTAATCTTGGTGAAGACTCTTTTAAGTAAGATCTAAATAAGGTCTTTCATACAGTAAATCACACGGAGTCCAGCCAGGATGTTTTTACCTGCCTGATACATCCTGGACTTGGCACCATTTTCAAAGCAGGCACTGTACCCATCTGTCTCACTGGGATCCTTTTTGATCTGGTTACCTTGGGAGAATTGGGTCAGTTAAAATTGCCTAAAATTTCCATGGTCATGGGAGCACAGTTTTTTAACTTAGCACAGAGCTTGGCAAACAGTAGGTGCTTAATAAATGCAACTGACTAACTCACCTGGAAGGGACCTTAGAAGTAGCTCTGTTAATTGACCTGTCCCTGTTCCCTCTGGACCACTGGACCTCCTGATATCATGCCCTGGGAAGATTAATCCACTTATCTGTGGAATGCCCACCCTGGGGCCATGCTGTTCTGATTGATGAGAAAGTCATGGACATCATGGACCCCAGACCATGCTTCTTCTTGGTTATCTTCCTACCAGACCACCATTGGTTCTCCCATCCCACTTTCTGCCTCGGATTCTAAGAGCAGTTTTCAAATCTGTACTACCACTGCTTCTGGAAAGGGTATGTAAATGGATTTGCCTCAAGGCTCCGTTCACCATTCCTGCCACTTCTGAGATCCAGACATCCTTTCCTAACAACCATTACCCTATGTGTTGTGTCCCTCAATTTGCAAGCAAACTCCTTGCCTTCAACGACTTCCTTTTTCATGTTTGTTGTTGTGATTGTTCAGTCATTTCAGGCTTGTCTGACTCCCCATGACCCCATTTAGGGTTTTCTTGGCAGAGATACTGGAGTGGTTTGCCATTTCCTTCTCCAGCTCATTTTACAGAGGAGGAACTGAAGCAAACATGGTCATACAGCTAGTAATTGTCAAGCCAGATTTGAACTCACCTCTTCCTAATTCCAGGCCTGGTGCTCTATCCGCTATACCCCCTATTCTCAGCATTTAGCACAGTCCTTGCGTATAGTAAGCATTCTAGTCAATGCTTCACATTCATCCAAATCCATCTTTTTGTGGTTGAGAAAGCTAAGGCCCAGAAGAGGAGGAACATGGCTTCTCTGAGGTCACACAGGGAGTGTGGACAGAGGAGCTGGTATTCAAACTGAGACCCTCTATCTCTAAACCCATTGTTATTTCTACCACACCATGTCAGATCTCTAGGAGGACCTCTTGGGGAAAAGAACAGAAATGTTAAATAAAAAACTGAACTTAACTGAAAAATCCCAATTGCTAGGTGGTATTACTCTTATATGAGGGGCTTAGAAAGAAGCACAATCTGCTGAGATAAGCCCCATGTCAAGACCCAGAGTATCTGGCTTCTCAATATTTTTCATAAGAATCTATGAGTTTGAAGGGAGGACCTAAGGAATGGTCTCACCCAATCCTTTCATTTTACAGAAGAGGCAAATGAGACCCAGAGATAAAGGAATTTACCCTAAGTTATACAAGTAGAAGAAGGCAGCTGGGTGCTGTCATAGTACACAGAGTGCTGGGCCTGGAGTCAGGAAGACCTGAGTTCAAATCCAACCCCAGATACTTACTAGAGCCTGATCCTGGGCAAGTCTTCACCTTGCTTTGCCTTAATCCACCGGAGAAGGAAATGGCAAACCACTCCAGTATCTTTGCCAAGAAAACCCTATAAATAGTAATAGTGTGCTATGGTCCACAGGCTCACGAAGAGTCAGACACAACTGAACAACAAAAACACAAAAGTAGAAAAAGCTGTGCAGGTAAATATTAAATTGGCTCTCTGAAAAAAATGTATACCTAACACACTTGTTTTTGTAGTTTTTACAATTTATATACCACACCCTTGTAAGTTTCAGCTGCATTATTGATATTTTATCCATCACTTTCTTAAGTTTGCTCAATCAACAAACCAAACCTTGATTTTGGTGGCTAGCTGATTTCCGAGGAGTAAATGATCACACTGAAAATTGAAAAAATTGACTTTCCCAGGCCACTTAGAACTGGTTCCAACCCCCCCCCCCCAAAATGGGTCCTCTGCCACCCAGTCTAGTTAGAAAGCCTTTCTAGCAAACATCTCCCTATGGAGAGAGGCCAATGACAAATGAACAGATACATGGACGGTAAGTGTATTTAATTAACAGTGATTATAACTGTACCTTAATTAACACACGCTTCCCAGCTCTCTGTGGCCTGGTTCAGGGTGGAGTCTGAGGTCTCCTGGTGGACAAAACAGGAAGATACCAAGAGCTAAGGTACTTATTAGAGAAGGTGAGTAGTGTTGTGCTGGGAGAGAGGGTGGGGCAGGGAATGAGGGAGAAGGGAAGCCAGAGGAGCCTGGGAGGTACCTGGAAGGCCCTTGGCTGGCAGTTGACAGCAGAGGACCTGCTAACTTAATATTCTGGCCTCCTCATGGAACTTGAGACCATAATCTCCAGTTCCCCAGCCCAGACTTTGCTTCCATTCTCTCTTATGCCCTCTTCACCTATACCTCTTGGAATGTTTCCATGAACATTCAAAAGGAAAAAAATATATATATATATATACACATATATGTGTATATGTGTGTATACATATATACATATGTGTGCATATGCATGTATGTGTATGCATGTGTGAATATGCATGTGTATATGTATACATACACACACGTGTGTGGTGTGTTCACTGCCCTACTGCAGCCATCACGTCTTCCTCTGGCTGATATTTGAGCAAACCATTGCTCATCATTTGTTTTTCAAAGGGAACCAATGACGTCACAGGGTGATGTCTGGACTCGAGCTTGAGTGGGAAAGAAGGAGCCAGCTCTCCATCGATGCTCTGATGCCCCTTTTCCCTGCCAAGAACCTTTTCTAAATTATTTCTGGAATGGACAGCACTTCCATTTGTCTTGGCTCTGATTTCCCCTTCCTTCCTCACCCCCACCCCCGGAACATTTCATGGAACAAAAACCCTTCAGTTGCCAAGACAGTCATCCATATATGTATAGGATTCCAGGACGATGGATTTGGAACCGGAAGGACCATAACGGCCATGTAATCCCACTCCCTCATTTTGCACGTGAGGAAACAGAGGCAGGGAGTGCAATGTGACTTGCCCATGATCATAAAGGTTGTAAACATCAGAGACGAGATTTAAAGCTGGAGCCTCAGACTCCAGAAGCTTTGGTCTTTCTGCTGGGCCATCCAACCAAAACATATCATCTCCCTGACTAACATGATGCTGTGAGAAAGGTGCTGGTCACTCAACCTCAACCTCTCTGGGCCTCAGTTTCCTCATCTGTGAAGTGAGGGGGTTGAACTTAATGACCCCTAAGAACACTTCCAGCTCTAAGTCTACAATCCAACCCATCTCTTAGTAGGTGCTTGTTGTTATTGTTATTTTTCCTTCGTTCTGGAAGAGGACCGTGACATAAGGTAGGTGATGCCATTACTTGCAAGTGAATTAGATTACAGTGAGGGAGGGCTGTGCAAAGTCACTAACCTCACTTTCTCCTCCAGAGCAAGATACAGATCAGGACGACTGAAGATGGTCCTTACCCATGTACTACCTACACAGGTAATAATTAGGAGAGCTGGGATTTGAACCCAGGTCCTTGGACTTCAAATTCCACTGCCCTAACCCACTCAAGTTCTGAGAAGGACACAGAATATGATAACTGCTCACAAAAGTTCTTTTACTTGGGACTTCCAAGTAATTGTCCAGTATAATGAACAAGATCAGAAATTGGTTCATTACTCAAAATTTAATGAAATTTGCCTCCAAACATTTTAATATACATTTTTAAAAGAAGAACCTTGTGTTCTAGCCTTGAAAATAACTACCATGTACTCCTTAAGTCTAAACTTCTCCAGGCAAAATGTCCCTAGTTTCTTCAGTATCTCCTTATGTGCTATCGTTTGGAGACCTCTGATCATCCCGGTTCTCCAATTCCAATTACTCTCCAATTTAATCTCCTTCTAAAAATGAGGTGCCCAGAATCAAGCACAATATTCTAGATTTGGTCTGACCAGGGCAGCATACATCAGGACTGTTACTTCCTTCCCTAGTGCACACTTCCTACTAATTCAGTCTAATTACTATTTTTTAGGTGCCACATCACACTGCTGACTCATGCTGAGCTTGAGGTCTATTAAAATCCTCAGGACTTTCTCACATGACCAAGAGCTACCTAGTTAAGACTCAGTGACACTGTACTTAGACAGTTCATTTTTAATAAATGATGGTGAGATGAATAGATGAATGACTGTTAGTGGTACAAGTTTTTAGGCTAGGAGAATGGAAGCACTGAGGGGCTGCATGGCAGAGAGGAAGGAACCTTAGCTTTGGAATTAGAGACTATGGGTTCAGATTTCCAACTCTGCCTCTTAATATCTGATTAAGTAAGTTGTGGGCAGCTAGGTGGCCCAGTGGATAGACTGCCAGATCTGGAGTCAGGAAGACTTGAGTTCAAGTGTGACCTCAGACACTTACTAGCTGCATGACCCTGGGCAATTCACTGAACCCTGTTTGCCTCAGTTTCTTCATCAGTAAAATGAAAAGGAAATGGCAAACCTCTCTAGAATCTTTGCCAAGAAAACCCCAAATGGGGTCATGAAGAGTCTGAAAAGACCAAAAAATAACTGAACAACAACCTTGAGCAAGTAATTTCCTCAGTTTTCTCTTCTTTAAAATGGGCTAGATAATCTGAGGTCCCAGTTCTAAATCTGTGGTCCACACCAGTTGCCCTCCTCAGGAGATTCTCCAGGTGATCGATGCCCTTCCTAAAAAGTGATGCACAAAGAATAGTTTACTTATCAGATCTATAGAGAGGGGAAGAATTTATAACCAAACAAGAGATAGAGAACATTATGAAATGCAGAACGAATGACTTTGATTACATCAAATTGAAAAGCTTTTGCACAAATAAAGCCAATGCAACCAAGATTAGAAGGGAAGCAGAAAGCTGGAAAACCATTTTTACAGCCAATATCTCTGATAAAGGCCTCATTTCTAAAATATATGGAGAATGGAGTCGAATTTATAAGAATACAAGTCATTCCCCAATTGATAAATGGTCAAAGGATATGAACAGGCAGTTTTCAGAGGAAGAAATTAAAGCTATCTATAGTTATACGAAAAAATTCTCTAAATCACTATTGATTAGAGAAATACAAATCAAAACAACTGAGGTACCACATCACACCAATCAGATTGGCGAATATAACAAAAGAAGAAGATGATAAATGTTGGAGAAAATTCAGGAAAATTGGCACATTGATGCATTGTTGGTGGAGTTGTGAACTGATCCAACTATTCTGGAAAGCAATTTGGAATTATGCCCAAAGAGCAATACCACTTCTAGGTCTGTATCCCAAAGAGATCATAAAAACAGGGAAAGTACCAACGTGTACAAAAATATTTATAGCAGCTCTTTTTGTGGTGGCAAAGAAATGGAAATTGAGGGGATGCCCATCAATTGGGGAATGACTGAACAAGTTGTGTACATGAATGTAATGGAATACTATTGTGCTATAAAAAATGATGAGCAAGCAGACTTCAGAAAAACCTGAAAAGACATATATGAACTGATACTGCTTGAAGTGAACAGAACAAGGAGAACATTGTACCCAGTAACAGCCACATTGTGTGATGACTGACTTTGGTAGACTTAGCTCTTCTCAGCAATGCAAGGATCTAAGACCACTCCAAAAGACTCACGATGGAAAATGCTATCCACATCCAGAGAAAGAGCTATGGAGTCTGAATGCAGATGGAAGCATACTATTTGCTCTCCTTTTCTTTTGTTGTTTTGTTTTGTTTCTTGTTTCTTGTGATTCCTCCCATTGGTTCTAATTCCTCTTTACATCATAACTAATGTGAAAATATGCTTAATATGAATGTATAAGTAGAGCCTATATCAGATTGCCCGCCATCTTGGGGAGGGAGGGAGAAGAGGGAGGGGGAGAAAATTTAAAATTCAAAATCTTACGGAAGTGAATGTTGAAAACTAAAAATAAATAAATAAATAGTTGTGGTTTTTTTTTTTAAAGTGATGCACAGAACATTATGTCCCAGCTGGGATGTGAATAGGGCAGAGTACAGCAAGATTATCACCTCCCTGATCCCGGATATGTCACCTCTTTATTACCTACCCACAGAATGACCCTCCAAAAGGATTCATGAGGGATCTCTGTGGAGGCTATCTGAGCCTCATCACCGAATGTGTTGTAGGCAGAGAACCTAAGAAAACCTGCAAGGGTCATTTAGGTAGCTGAAAAAAATCAGGAAGTTCCTAATGAGTTCCAGACTTACCTGTTTCTGGGGCAGCTAGGACTTGGATTCAGGAAGACCTGAGTTCAAATCCTGCCTCAGAAACTTCCTAACTGTGTGACCCTGGACAAGTTACACTTAACCTGTCTCAATCTGTTTCCTCATCCGTAAGGATTTTATTAATAATAGCACCCACCCCACTGGGCTGCTGTGAGGATCAGATAATATATGTAAATTATTTTACAAACCTTAAAGCACTCTAGAAATGCTAGCCATTCTTCTTGTTAGCCTAGAGAACAGTTTATCCAATGCTAGAGTTAGGAGCAACTGTGGACATTATTCTGTCCAGCTCCTTCAGTCTTCCAAGGTGGGAACTGAGACCTTAACAGGGGAGCAGCCTGCCCAAAGTCACACCAGGAGTAAGGAGCAGAGAAATCTGCAAACGCCTGGAGAGGGTGACTGGAGGCTGATGGCAGAGGGCTTTGAAAGTCCAAGAATCTACCACCAAAGTACTTTCTAGCCCCAAAATCCATCCAGCAGTAAAATTTTTGGATGACTCAGAGTTGCATACCCTGACAATCACCGATGACGATGGTGATTCAGTTAATTCTTGATTAGAAACTGTTCAAATGGTTACAGGAAAAGACTGGATTAATTTGGGGCTCTCATGCTGACTTAGGGGATTTGGGCAAGCCAAATGGGCCTTCAGTAGACTTAGAATCAGAGGAGCTGAGTTCAAATCCAAGTTCAGCCATTTATGATCTTGGGCAAATCACCTTCCCCCACCCATGCCGCGCCCCAGTTTTCTCTTCTACAAAATAAAGGAATTGGACAGGATGACCTCTGGGGTCCCTTCTAACTCAAGATCGATGACCTTATGAACACTTCGTAATGGAGTAACTCTGGGTTTGGAATTAAAGGACCTCCATTTTAATCCTCACTCTGCCACTTACTGGGTGTGGGACTTTGAGCAAGCCATTGAACTTCCCTGGGCCTCGGTTTCTCCATCTGTAAAACAAAAGGATTGAGCAAGCTAGCCTCCAAGGTCTCTTCCAGCCCTAAATCTATGACTTTTATGACCTTATTACTTGACATTTTCCACCTAAAATAAAACTGAAAGGCTGCTGATCATCCTGAAGCATGTAGAGATGTGTAGCTAGAAATAGATGTGGAGGGCAGAGTCTTGGCAGAAGACCACACAATCTGGATAAAAGAGAGGTGGTATGGAGCAGTGAAAATGGCTGTCCTGTAAATCAAGAGGATTAAGTCTTGACAGTGTCAAGAAACCCAAGGTCAATTCCCAGCTGCATGATCATGGCCAAGTCATGTTTTCCTTAGCCTCTCTTGTCTCATTTATAAAATGGGCATCCTAGTAGAAAAAATCTTCAGTTTAGCACTTGGAGGGACCTCAAAGAACACCTATTCCAATACTAAATCCAACACCAATATTACAATATTCCTCATGTTACAAATAAGGAAACCGAGGCCCATAAAGGTGGATCAATTTGTTTAAGGTCCCACTGGATTAATTAGAACATAATTAAAATTGGAGCATGGGTCCTCTGGCTTCAAATCCTACTCTCTCCTTTTGTTTTGTTTTTAAAGACAATAACACTTTCACGAACCTCATCACTGGGTTGCTGTGAGACTCTAATAAAATTCTGTAAATAAAGTGCCTTGTAATTGTAAGGCATCAATGCCAGTATGAACTGTTATCATGGCCATTTTAATCTGCAGACATGGGTGGCCTAGAAATTTCTAGTGTATGCCCCATTCAAACCCAGCACCCCTTCAAGGGCCACCATGGAGATGCCAAACCACTTCTCTTGAAAGTACTCTCTCCCTCCCCAACACCCCCTCAGTATCCTCCCCCCCAAAAATAACTGAAAGGGAAGAGTCAAGGATGAGCGCACAAAGAGGTTTCCGTATGCCCAGCTCAGCAGATTGATGGCTGACCCCTGCAGAGTTTGGACTCTGACCTGGCACTGGCATTTTCTCTGCTCAGTGGTCATTCACACAATGAATTCATCTGTGTAATTGTGCCTCCTTGCTCACTGTCCCCAGTTAACTCCATGTTTGCACGTAGATTCAAATGCTTAACTTGAAAAAAGCTGGGTTTTATTCCATTTCAGGCTTATCTCGGAGGCATTCATGCTGGAATTTCCTGGGCTTACCTTTTTTATCTTTTGCTGGGATTGAGAGCAGGAGGGCAGGAGGGAGGGAGGCATCCCGTGTTCGATGGTTACTTTGGGGAACAACCATGAACAATGGTTCTTGACTGGCCTCATGTCCCGCTCTCCAGGTGCATAAGCCTTTGGGCAGGAGCGACCCAATGAGAGGTACAGAGGTGTGGGAGAAAGCGAATGGCTATGGAGTCAGAACACCATGGCTGCTACTCACTACTGTCTGACCTGGGGAAAATCACTCAAGATCTCTGGGCCTTGGAATCTTGATCGGTAAAATGAAAGGGTTGGGCTACCTGGTGTCCAAAGTGTCTTCCAGCTCTAAATCTTGGATCTTAGGATCTTCCTTGCATGCCTTTGGAAAGTCTTTATCCCTCTTTGGCCTTCAGTTTCCCCTTTTATGAAATGAGGGGATTTGACTCAATGATATCTGAGGTTGCTTTCAATTCTGTGTCTATGAGCCCATATGACTTTGCCTAAGTCACCAACCTTACTCTGGCCTTTAGTTTCTTCTGCGGTGAAATGAGGGAGTTGTATTGAATAGTTGTATTGACCCTCAAAGTTCCCTTCCAGGTCTTAGCCCTATGGGATGGAACCTAACACCCTAAAAGGTGAAAGTTCTAGTGATCAATTAACACACATTTAAGTGCCTACTATGTGGTAAGGACTATGCTAAGTGCTAAGACTAAAGAGGGATGTGAGAGTCCTGCCCTCAGGGAACTTACTTTCCCAAACATATACACATATAAGTATATACAAAATAAACTCAAGGTAATTCCAATGGGGAGAGTCAGGAAGAGCCTCATAGAGGAGGTGATGTTTGAGCTGAGCTTCGCAGGTAATGAGAATAGATGAATACTCTGCAAAATGGAAAACCATGCTTGGTTAACAACATGGTGGCATTGTGGTGGGGTGGAAGAACTACCAGACTTAGAGGCTTTCCCTTGGACCAGTTCCATATCTTACTGAATCTAATTTCCTACTTGTATTGTCTTATTTCAGCCCACCAATGTATCCATCCATCTATCAATCCACAAGCATTAATTAAGTGCCTACAATGTCAATAAACATTTATTAAGTGCCTGCTATTTTCCAGGCACTGGAGATAGAAGTACAAAGAATGAAATGACCCTAATGGCAATAAGCTGACTTTATAAGGGGGGGAGACCATAATATGTTTGTGTACTTACACATATATGGACATATGTTCATACTCTAACTCTAATCCTAACCTTAACCCTATACACACATGTGTACATATAAACACATATATGTATATATGAATATTTGCATAGACACATGTTGTTCATCCTTCATACTCAAAGAGGACCAATGACATCATGATGGTGGGGTCAAGCTACAGTGTCTTTGACTGTGGCTGATCAGTCCAGTATGAACCTCAGAAGGCTCTATCACAGGTCAGGCACAAATAGTCCATCTAAACATTTGGGATGATTTGTGTATCTCGAGTTTCTTTTGAGCTACTGCAGTTCTGCTTTGCTCATTGAGCACACAGTACCTTCTTCGTTGTGGGCACACTACACTGGGTAGTCCTGTGCCAGTGTCCGCCATGTCTCCTGATTGATTCCAAAGTTCTTCAGAGAGACCTTGAGAGTGTCCTTATATCACTTCTGACCTCTGTGTGAATGCTTGCCTTGTTTGAGTTCTCCATAAAATAGTCTTTTAGGCAAACATACATTTGGCATTCGAATAATGTGGCCAGCCCATCAGAGTTGCTCTCTCTGCAGTAGAGTTTGAATGCTTGGCAGTTCAGAGAAAGGACCTCAGTGTCCAGTACCCTATCTTGCCAGATGATCTTCAGAATCTTCCCAAGACAATTAAAAAGACCTTGAAAAGGCTACAAGCCAAGACTAAAGTGGAGGGAGAGTCGGCAAGCAGCTTTTTGTTTGCAAACGATTGTGTACTCAATGCAGCCTCTGAGGCTAGGATGCAACAGAGCATGAATTGCTTCTCTGCTGCTTGTATTAATTTAGGTCTGACAATCGATTGCAAGAAAACAGAGGCTCTCCATCAGCCAGCACCATACCATCCATATATGGACCGTTGGTTACAGCAAATGTGGTTACATTTGGTTACAGTAAATGGAGAAATTTTGAATGCTGGGGATAAGTTCACTTATCTTGGCAGTATACTTTCCAGGGGTGAACACATTGATGATGAGGTTGACACATGCATTGCCAGAGCTAGCTCACTGTTTGGGAGGCTCTGAAAGAGAGAAGAGGTACTAGACTGCCTACCAAACTGAAGGTCTACAGAGCTGTTGTGCTGACCTCATTGTTGTAAGCCTATGAAACCTGGACAGTCTACTGCACCATGCCAGAAAATTGATATACATGTATAGTCACATATGTGGATATATATAGAAATATATATACATATGTGTATGTGGGATAAATGTAAAGTTAGTTTAAACTATTTAAACACTTATTGTATTTAAATAAAATGTTTGTGAGGGAAGGCACTAGCAATTGAAAGGATCAGGAAAGGTTTGATGCAGAGAAGGAAAGTTGAGCTGTTAGAGAGCTACTCTGGGGCAGAGGTAAGGACAGTGCATTCCAGACACGTGTGCATTCTGTCCTTCCAACAGGATAAATCACAGCCCATTCAGGTCTTAACCTGCAGGACTCTTGTCCATGTGTTCCCATAATTCCTCTACAGGAGGCCCACTCAATGTTCTGGGGGCCTTGCTCTGTGTTTCCTGACAGTCTAAGAGTACTAACATAACACATAGCTGTGTGACCCTGGGTAAGTCATTTAACCTCTGCCTCAGTTTCTTCAACTGTAAAATGAAGGGTAATAATAGCATCATCCTTCCAGGATTGTTGTGAGAATCAAATGTGATAATTTTTGTTAAGTGCTCAGCACAGTGCCTGGCACATAGTTTTTGTTTTTTATTGTTGTTGTTGAGTTATGTCTGACTCTCCATGGTGCCATTTTGGAGGTTTCCTTGGCAAAGATGCTGGAATGGTTTGCCATTTCCTTCTCCAGATGAGGAAACTGAGGCAAAGAGGGTTAAGTGACTTGCCCAGGGTCACACAGCTAGTAAGTGTGTGAGGCCAGATTTGAACTCAGATCTTTTCGACTCCAGGGCTGGTGCTCTATCCACTGTGCCACCTAGCTGCCCCTCTGACACATAGTAGGGGTTCAATAATAAATGCTTCTTTCCTTCATTCTTTCTATCCAAAGCAGGTCAGTTTTAGTTTCCTGGAGCCCTAAGATGTTAAGTGACTTGCCCAGGGTGACATAGCTCCTCTGTGTCACAGGCAAAACGACTCCATGTGTTCCTGCCCCCAAGGCCCACTCTCCATTCGTTACGCCACGCTGCCCCTCTGTACCATGTACTGTATAAATATGATTTCTTATTACTGCCCCAAATCCTGCTCCCCTTACAACAAGATGCAGGAATCCTCTGGTTTGCCTCTTCCTTTGGAGGAGTGCCACCTAAAGGCCAGGTCATGGAAAGGCATCTTCCTTCTTTTTCAGGATAGATGCCGGGGAGAGTGGAGGGAGCTGGTATCCTAAAGTCTGAAAAGATTAGCTTCCCAGTTTGGATCTCTGCCCTTAAAGTTACTAACCCAGACACATTCTTTGACCTCTACCCCCAAAGGTATCAAAGAAAAAGGAAAAGGACTGTCATATACTAAATTATTTATAGCATAGCTCTTTTTGGCAAGGAAAAGAACTGGATTGTATCAAATGAGGAATGGCCAAACCAGCTATGGTTACGGTGGGCAAATGTGAATGGATGGTATATTCTTGTGGTATATAGGAAATGATGAAGGGGATGGTTTCAGAGAAGCCTGGGAAGACTTGTATGAACTGAGGCAGAGTGAAGTGAGCACCAGGAGCACCATTTATACAATGACAACAACACTGTGAAAACAAGCAACTTTGAATGGCTGAAGAACTCTGATCAACACAGTGAAGAACTACAATTCCAGAAGGCTGGTGATGAAGCATGACAGAGAAGTGACGGACCCAGGATGCAGAGTGGGGCGTTAATTTTATGAACACGGGGATTTGGTTTCCATGACTATGTGTGTGTACATACATATATATACACACGTACATATATGTGTGTATAGCTGTATGTATATAGAGAGAGAGATATATAGATATAGATATAGACACACACGCACATATATATATATACATATTTGCTACAAGGGTTTTCATTTTCCTTTGTTCTCATGGGGGGGGAAAGAAAATAGATTTTTGTTCTTGGAAAAAAAGTAAAATCTAACTTTCAAAAAATAAGTTTGGCTTTCTCCCAAGTCTCCCGTTTCACTCCATTTGTACCTTCCTCAGCTCAGTAGGTCACATGCTCCATCTGAACTTGATGGAAAGGACATTGGGGTGGTTGACATCATGGGGGGAGGGAGCTGAGACTTTTGACGAGTATGTCAAGTTTTCACTTAATCATTACCCCTGCTGACATCAACGGAAATGAAATCGCAAGGAGCTTCTAGAGGATGGTGAAGTGGTGTTCTTGATTGCAGGCCAAACCCCAATACTAACAGTCTGACATCCCAGATCAGGTGTTCTTAACGATGGACATGGATCCCATATTCATGGATAGAGTTCAGGCGTCTGTGAATTTGTTTGTTTTTTAAAAAAGACATCTTTATTTTCATTAACTTTTTTAGCATTTCCTCCAATTATTTAAAAACTGAGAAGGGGGTCCGTAGTCTTCACCAGACTTCCAGAAGTGTCCGTGACACAAAAACCTCTGCCCTAGATCTAAGGGCTAGGAGGGCTCTTAGAGATCCACCAGCCCAACTCACCCATTTTACAGATGAGGAAATTGAGAGTCCCAGAGTGGCCTACATGGCAGCAGAAATGAGATTACCCATAGAGATGAGTAAGGTGCAGTGAATGTGCACAAACTCACAGGCCTGTCCGGAGGCTTGGGTAGATAATATTTGTTGTTGACTCCCCCATGGAAATAAAAATGGCTCATTCTGTTTCCCAACAACGTCAGGCAGAAGTAGAGGGTTTGCATTCCAAAGCAGCTACCCTTAGCAAAGCACAAGGAGGCCTTGAGAGCAAATGGACATCTCTCGAAATAGAAAACTAGTTGTTTGCTTATTTGGGTAACGCTATAAAAAAGACTTTATGGGCTGGGCTGAAGTCTGAGCTTTGGCCTGACCTAAGGGCTGAGTTGGAAAAGCTACCGGAAAGAAGGTAAGTCCTTCAACCCTTGAGCCAAGCTCAGGAGTACACAATAGCTTAAGTCTCTGCATATCCCCTTGGCCTTCAAGTTGGAAGCAGACTCTGAAAGAGTGTGCCCACTGACCATGTTGGCTTAAGGAGCAATTACCAACCTGATTCCGTAATTCATCTTCTTATGACAGTAGCTCTCAGATGGTTTTGCAAAGCCCTTTTTTTCTTAACAACCTTGTGAGTTAGCTAACGAGTATTGTTTAAAAAAAAAAAACGGGAATACCGAGGTTATACAGCTAGTAGGTATCACAGACATTCCAACTTGATCCAATAAGTATTTATTGATAGACTAGCAGTTTCATGTGCTATGATCTTTTTTTTTTATTATACTAAGTTATAGAAATGCTTGCTTTATTTTATAAATTAAAAATAATTTTTTTTTAAAAGAGGCTACAATGTGCCGGGTACTACCTACATTGGGTACCGAGAATATTTTTTTAAATGAAAAAGACAAAAACAAAAATTAGTTCCTCCCTTCAAAGATCTTTTGTTCTACCTGAGGCAGCATTCAAACTCAGGTCTTCCTGATGCCAAATCCAGCCCTCTATCCACTATTCCTCTCCCCAGACATATCCCATGTCATATACTTGCTCAAAAAGCTTCATTGTTTCCCTAGGATAAAATAAAGACTTCTCTTATATTCAAAGCCCTTCGCAGTCTGACTCCAACCTGTGTTTGCCGGCTGATCTCCTATTGTCTTGCTTGTGACCTTTCTATATTAGCCAAGCCAGCCTGTCTGCAGATCCCCATACCCAGGATTCTATCTCCTACCTTTTTGCACAGGCAAAATTCCATGCCTGGAATGTGCTCTCTTCTCTCTCCTGCTTCTTGGAATCCTTAGCTTCCTTCAAGATATCACTTAAGTGCCTCTTCTTATTGGCTTTTCCTGATTACCCCCCCCAAGTTGTCAATGCACCCCCCAACACAAAAAAAGTATATTTATTCTATAGAATTCAAGGTCCTTGACAATTTGAACCTAGCAAGTAGGTGCTTCATAATTGATGTGGGGGCAGGAGGGAACAGCTCTCACTACAAATTGCGTTTGGCTTTGTACAGGCACACCTTGTTTTATTGCATCTCATTTTTATTGCACTTCATAGATACTGCATTTTTAGCCAATTGTAGATCTGTGGCAAGTCTATTGGCACCATTTTTCCATCAGCATGTGCTCACGTTGCGTCTCTGTGTCACATTTCGGTCATTCTCACGATATTTCAAGCTTTTTCACTATTATTATTATATCGATTATGGTTATCTGTGATCAGTGATCTTTGATGTTACCACTGTAATTATTTTGAGCGACCATGTTCATATAAGATGATAAACTTAATTGATAAATGTTGTGTGTGTTCTGACTGCTCCACCAATCTACTTTTCCTGTCTCTCTCCTTCTCCTCCCACCTCCCTATTTCCCGAGGCACAACAATATTGAAACTCGGCCAGTTAATAACCCTGCAGTGGCTTCTATGAGTTCAAGTGAAAGGAAGAATCAATCGATTTGGCAAGCTTCATTGTTGTCTTATTTTGAGAAATTGCCACGGTCACCTCAGCCTTCGGCAGCCATCACCCTGATCAGTCACACTGTCCCCAATTCCTGAGTTCAGGGTTAAAATGTAATAGGGAAATATTTAACAAAATAAATAAAAATACAATGGGACATAGATAATGTTTCTAAGTCAACATGCAGTGTAGGGTTCCTTTGGTACAGTTTGGTGGCCCCACCTGTTTCTGGTGAAAGGACACTGGACTAGAGTCAGAAGACCATGCTTCCAGTTTCTAGAATGTTTCTAGTTCCAGCCTTGACATTAGCTAATGGTACGACTTTGGGTAAGTCATATTCCCCTTTGGGACCTCCATTTCCTCCTCTTTAAAATGAAGGGGTTGGATTAGATGATCTTTATAGAGTCCCTTCCAGAAAGCTGGAATTAAAGTCAGCAAGGCCTGAGTTCAAATCCTGCCTCAGCCACTTCCTAGCTATGTGACCCTGGTCAAGTCTTTTAACTTCTCTCAACGTTTTCCTCATTTATAAAATGAGGAAGTTGGACTCAATAACCTCTCAGACGTCTTCTAGTTCTAGACCTGTGATGCTATGGTCCTGCCATCCTGTAGATCTGTGGGTCAGAGGCAGAATGTCATGTTCCCAAAGGCCATCCAAAGAACATCAGACTAGCTTTAAGGATGTTTCTCATTCCTTTCATTTTGTGCAAGGAGCATAGGGACATACTGGCAGTACCAGAAATAACCTGAGGAATTCTTTGCAGAGTTTCCCAGATTTCATTTAAAAGTGTTATTAAAAGACATGGAAAACACTGTTTTAGAAAATTATGAACTTGACAAGCATAAGTAAACACAAGCAGTCCAATAAACAAAGCCAAGAAAGAAGGTTATGCATGAACCGGTGAATTTCTACGTGGATTGTTTTTTTAATGTGTACGTTAAATTTAACAAGGCAGTAACAGAATTGTCTCATTGGTATCCCTTTGGCTTTCTTCTGTGTATTTAAAAAAAGTCTTTGTCACTTTTCTTTCTTTTTTTTGTACTTCTTTCATTTAATGAAAAGCATTTCTTGGCAATGTTAGGATATAATAGAAAAGGCATCAGAAGGGGCAGCTCGGTGGCGCAGTGGATAGAGCACTGGCCCTGAAGTCAGGAGGACCTGAGTTCAAATTCAGCCTCAGACCAGACACTTGACACTCGCTAGCTGTGTGACCCTGGGCAAGTCACTTAACCCCAATTGCCTTAAAAAAAAGAGAGAAAAAAAAAAAGAAAAGGCATCAGAAGTGGATGATATAGGGGACTTGGGGAGGGTGGGCAGGGTGCTTAGTCATAGCTCTCCTGTCTTACTGTGTGGTCTTATATAAAATAATCTCTCCCTGCCTCATTTCCTGCAGCTACCAAATAATGTTGCTAATCCCATCCTTCCCCCATAGAGGTGGGAGGATGTAACAAACGGGGCAAGGTATGTGGAAAGTTATGTGAAATGCATAGTTTCACAAACATAAGGCATCCTTTCATTTGTAGCTTTACTCGCTTGTCATATTCCCACCAGACTCATCTTCCTCGTGATAGATCTGATCATGACCTTCCTCTGTTTAGAAATGGTTTGAGTCCAAACTCCTACACCTGGCATTCGAAGCCAGGCCTTACCCTGCCAACAAAGCCTTATCTTGTTATGGCATTCCCCACTCCTTATGCATGCGCCGAAGCGAACCACTCTTGCTCCCCAGAACATATTCTTTGCTCATGAAGTGCCTATGCCTGGAATGCCCTCCCATTGTTCTGTAAAATTCAGTGCCACTTTCTTCATGAAGTCTTTCCTAACTATCCCTTCATTAAACTTCCTCTGGTAACAAAGGAAAACAAGCAAAAGACAGTGACTAAATCTGATAGTACAAGGAACATCCCACACCAGCCCATCTCTCCACTGAGAGGAGGGAGGTGAGATCCATTATTTGTTGTCTGAGACCAATTGTAATAGCAAACATTTACCATTTGCAAAATGCTTCATGGAAAGACAGTGAACAGCACTGCTAGAAGCTGAAATCTTATAATTGAGTGGTTTCCGGTTTGTGAAAAGAAAGAATGGATGTGGGTTTTATAAGTTTGGAGATGCTACTTCTGGTAGAGTGGTCACATCATATGACGAAACTGCCTTGAAGCACATGCACAGAAATTCTGTGAAGGGTTCTGGTCTGCTAACCACACAAATAAGAGAAGCTTTGATCAGCTGCATGGAAGAACTGGGTGCTCCTTGTTGGTCCTTCATTTCTGAAGAGGACCCACGAACACCACGGGGTGATGTCTTCACTCAGAGGTTAATTGGATTTAAGTGAGACAGTGCACAAAGTTGTCTCTTCCAGAGTCATCAAAGTCTAGTGGCAGGACAAAAGTCAGGATGACTGGCAGTGGCTCAGGATGCGGAGGACCTTGGCATCTTCATTGTCCAACCAAGCTCTAAGCATTCCACAGAGTCTACTTCAGCCGCCTTCATGGCCGTTGGAACAAATTATTCTCATCTACCCATTCCCCTGGGGGATGTCTTCACATGCTTGGGGTATACATCCCTCTAACTCACTGATGGGTTCAAGGCCCACTGGTTTAGCCTTTCTGCCAAGACAATTTTACTGGGGTGTGACTGCTGTGCATGCTACAACTTATTTGAGCCAAAGGTTAAAGTTGAGTGCCAGGTGGACACCTAAAGTGTATGAGTAGTCCTGAAAATGGCTCAGCAAGCCCTCATATCAGAGGACTAGTCCTTCATGAACACTCCCTGTACCCCAAGTGTATTAAAGAAGGCACTAGAGATCAGAGCCTCTGACATTTTCTCTTAGACTTCTCTCTCTTGGTTTGACTTCATAGTCAGCATCCATTGAGAGACAGTGCTCTTAGGGTAGAGACCTTGGGCCCTTCCTGCTGAGGTGAAAGTGTGGCTCTGTGAAATGGGCCTTGATCTCTGTGTTTATTCTTTCCTGTTTTAGGAGAAGAGATTAGACTCTGACCTTGTGAGTTTTGAAAGGTCAGTAGACATTCTGACCTCTGGGCATCCTGACATCCCAGTATCTGGGTTTTTTAGCCAGCCCTGCATCAGTGCCCAAGGAGCAAGGACTGACCCAGATCAGAGGCATCTGAGACAAGAACTCATCTTGTATCGATACTACATTTGGACATGAACTTGATGGTACCAAAGTTATGCAGGAACTGAGTTAAGTTTGAGCCCACTCTCCCCAGTGACCAAAGTAGTATAGGGAAGAGTATTCTTCCTCCAAGGTGCTGGAAATATTTGCAAGGAGGGAAATATTTGCACTTTTGGTCTTCCTACATTTTCAAAGTAATTATCTTTAGAAAAGCTAATTAACATTAAGTGGTTAAATTGGACTAGAGAGCTAGTCACTCATTGGTGGCTAATGGCGGGGGTGGAGGGGAGGTGAAGGAAGAAGGAACACAACCAGAAATAGAGAAGAGACCCACATATTAATTTGAATTCTTCATATTTGCCATTGGCCAACCAGCAATTGTTTCTCCCATCCCACAATCCCTAGGCCCCCAGTTTATTTCCAAGGTTGGCTTTTGTTGGTTTGTTTGCTATTACCCATAGTGCTTTGGGGAATATTTTCATATAGATAAATTCTATGGTCGCAGATTTACAGCTGGAAATGGACTTGGAGGCAGCAAGAGATAGAATCAGGATTTGGCTCCATGAGCTCCAGTGGAAAGAATTCTGGATCTGGAGCCAGAGAGCCTGGATTTGAATCCTGGCCCTGTCACTGATGATTTTGGACAAGTGACTTTATTTCTTGGGGGCTCAGTTTCCTCAGATATGGACGACATGGCCTCCAAGCTTCCTTTCGGTTCTTCAGTCCTCCAAATAAAGGAATTTTTCCCCACTGAATCTTGTTCGACTTTCCTTGTTGTAAACAAGGAGGGTGAGAATAAGGAAGACAATAACACCAGGGATGGAATCCCTGGGGCAAAGGGTGTGAACAATTTTGTAACTCCCCTTCCATGGTTCCAACTTGTTTTTCCAAATGGTTGGAGTAATCTGCAGTTACATCAGCAGTGAATTACTCCACCCATCAGGGTTTTAACTGGTTTTGGTTTTTAGAGGAAATATATCCCAATTATTTTCTGTAACTTCAGGCTGAAGTTCATTCCCAGCGAGATGTAATTTTTGATCCTAGCAAAGAATCCAAATTTTGCTCTAAACGCAGTGTCTTGACATTGCCTTCCCACCTACTTCTCTGTCCCTGGGGCATCTTTGTGTAGCTCATGGTTTGTTTGCCGTTTTTTTGGCTTCTGTAACCAGGAAGTCTATGATTTTACAAGCCCTAAAACAAACGGTACGAATGATTGTGGCATTTAAAAATGTATAATAAAAGAGTCAAGGTCTCAAAGAGGAGTGGCAGTTTGGGAATATCAAGAGGAAGGGAAAGACTGACAGCGGAGACTCCTGGCCCTGGACTTCAGAGGTACCAAAGCTAGACCGGAGGAAAAACAGAAAAACATGCTAGTTGCTGACTTCAGCTGATGGCGTCCAGGGGATGGAGGGGGAAAGTCACCTTAGAGTTGGCGCAGCATATTCACACCCATGAGATCGTTTGGACCTCATTAGAATCCCAAGAAAACATCAAGGCACGGATTATTGTGATTCCTGTTTTACAGATGAGAAAAGCAAGAAATAAAATGATGCCTACCCAAGATCACACAGTGAATTAGTGGCAGACCTGGGACTAACTCAGGTCTATCAAGTGCTGGAGTCTCACAAGACAGCGTAGTGGAGGAATCACAGGGGATCTGGGTTCCAATTCCAGCTTTACTTATAAGAATGAATTAATGAAAAAGCATCAGTGGACTGGAAAAACATTAAAAAAAGTGAAGATAGGAGACAGCACATATAGGGGAGAGGTGGACAGGATTGAGTATTTTGGTTTGAAAGGTTAAAGAGATGGAGCCTGGAGCCACCAGGTAGAGACTGCAACCCCATTCTGTGACAACTGCATTCTTGTTTTGATTAGGATTCCAGAATTGGAAAGGGGGGAGGGGGAAGAGAGAGAGGAGGATGGCCGTGAAGGACACAATGAAGGATGGATGGAGCAGCTGAGCTGCTGTAGTGGGCCACACATGAAGCACCCACCAGCTGGGACAGTGGGGTCCCAGGGCAGATGAACAATTAAATCCTCCAGTGTATGGATTCTAGCCCGTGGGTCTGTTGAGGAGACTGAGGTGTGGAGAGGAGGAGGGGAGTAAAATGTGACCTCGGCTAAGTCCCTTAGCCCCCCTAGGCCTCAGTTTTCCCACCTGTAAAATGAGAGATTTGGACTAGATGATCTCTGAAGTCTCTTTTAGCTCCTGATTTAAAATTCTATGATCCCATGAACTGGCTACCATCCAAGGGCCCTTCCTGTTCTCAGTCTATGAGCCTATGAATTGAAAGTGGAGTATGTATAGCAAAAAAGGCTACTGGACCTGGAGTGAAGAAAGACCTGGGGTGAAAAGAGCAATGGGGAACCTGCTCCTCACACTTACCAGCTACGTGACCTTGGCCAAGTCACTTAACTTCTGTGGGCCTTGGTTTCCTTGTCTATAAAATGAAAATAATAACACCCATAGTACTTACTCCACAAGGTTGCTGTGGGACTCAAAAGTGATTACTTTTGTAAAGGGCTTTTCAAACCCTGTAGGGCTATATCATTAACCCAAGATGCCTCTGGTAGGTCATAAATAGGTAGGTCATGCTTGGTCTTGTCTTCTGTCCTGTGAGGGGACAGGAAAGAAATCGATGACATGTTAGCATAGAGACCACAGCATCCCAGAGTTGGAAAGGATCACCATGTCCAGCCTACCCTGAACAAAATCCTTTCTCTCATCTCCCTCACAAATTGTAATCTGGCCCAGGACCCAGTCTCTATGCATATCTGGAGATATGTGCCCAACATGCTCAGGGAATGACAGAAAGTCACTTAGAAAACAGGCTTAGACCATGTGGAGTCCATCCCCCAGCCCCTGAGGGCTTTTTGGGGTTAAAACTACAGAGAATGGTAGATGCCACAGGTACCCTCTTTAAGTATCCAGGACAGGTTGGTTAGAACACAAAGAAATTAATTTGGCTCAATGGGTGATTTTAAAGCAACCAAAAACACCATATAAATGTTAGTATTTGTAAGCACTCTATCTTGGTCTTGAATACAATCAGTATAAAAATGCCAAAAGTGATCAAATGAACGATTTTCTATGTAAGTTACCTTGGAAATGAATTCAACTAAATTGATGTCACCCAAGTGGTAATAAATTTTATTTCATGTTTTAAATACAAAAAAAAGAAAGAAGGAAGGGAAGGAAGGAAGGAAGGAAGGAAGGAAGGAAGGAAGGAAGGAAGGA
>NW_020954546.1:3231589-3283903 GCF_900497805.2 Vombatus ursinus | reverse complement strand
GGAAGGAAGGAAGGAAGGAAGGAAGGAAGGAAGGAAGGAAGGAAGGAAGGAAGGAAGGAAGGAAGAAGAGAGGCTTCGATTAGTATCTGACAACCCATCTAACCTTGGAGCTCGCACCTGAAGCTGAGCTCTCCCATTGGGTGAGTGGATAAATGAACACTCACCTAACAGATGATACCTAGCTGGCCCAAGACCCTGCTTCACAAGCCATCCACCATCTATTCACCCTGGACAACTTACCCACTGCTCCATGTATAGGACTCTCCCTCCCTCATGCATATTCTCCTCCTCTTGCTCTGGGAACAATCATTAAATCTATATCAGGTTGATTGACTGCCCTATAGGTCCTATCATCATCCCATGACTTCTCAGACCAAAATTCTTTCCCTTTTCAACACTTCCCTATATCTATTATCCTGCCACCCCCATTAGAATGTAAGTCCCTTATGGACAAGGTTTATAACACTTTTGCCTTTGTATCACCAGCACTGGGCACAGTGCCTTGTATACAGTAAGTGCTTGATACATGTTTTATCACTAAGTCATTCACTCACTCATTCAAGAGGCAGATAAGATCCACACAATGGTTAAAACCCAATGCAGTGGATATAGTGCTAGTCCTGGAGTCAGGAAGACCTGAGTTCAAATCCAGCCTCAGACACTTATTAGCTTATGTGACTGTGCAAATCACTTAACCCTGTTTGCCTCAGTTTCCTCATCTGTAAAATGAGCTAGAGAAGGAATGGCAACCACTCTGCCAAGAAAACCCCAAATGGGGTCAGAAAGAGTCAGACATGACTAAAACAACTCAATGATGACCACTAACAACTGGTGAACTGTCTGGGAAGCAAAGGTGTATCTGGGTGCTATGGTCCCTTCTGAAATGGGAGGTGGCAGAGATGGGCAAGAGCTGAGCTTTAATTCAATTAAATCTATTTAAATTTATTAAATGCCAACTAACTTCCAGGCAGCGTTCTAGGTTTTGGGAATACACAAGTGAACAAAAACAAAAACCCAAAGTGATCCCATGATTCAGACTTTCGGTAACGAAGAACTTCCTAACTATTAGAGCAGTCCAAAAACGGAATGGGCTACCTCAGGAGATAGTGAGTCCCTCCTCCTTGGAGGTCCCCAAGCAAAGGATGGATCACTGCTTGTACGCCATGTGCTACATGCTGGAGAGATGGATGGCTTCTCATTGGGGTGTAGGATTGGATTAGACGGCCTCAAAGGCCCTCACCAATTCTGAGATTTGGGGATTGAGTACTAACTCATTTTGAGTGTGCGATCCACTAGGACCTCGGGGTCACTTTCACTGTTCATAGAATAACTCAGAAATGCAGTTCTGGCTTTACAGAATCTGATTTGGGGACTGTCAAGTAAGTTAGGAAAATAGAACTCCGTTAGTCCCTCAGGTCAAGTGGCCATGGTCTGGATTATCAACCACATGCATCAACTGTGAGTTGCATGAGTTCTGGGTGTGAATCCCATCTCAGACACTTGCGTGACCTTGGGTAAGTCATTTAACTTCTTTAAGTCTCCATTGTCTCATCTAGAAGATGAAGGGCATTGGCTGGACTCAGGGACTTCTAAGATCCCTTCCAGTTCTAAATTTATGCTCTTGCTTCTGTCACTTATCATCTGTCCACCTCTGGGCAAGTTAAGCAACCTCTCCGGGCCTCAGTTTCACAAGCAGGGTTTAGACTAGATACCCTTCCAGTTCTAACTCTACGGTCCCATCATAGAAGGTTAACTCATATGGAATGGGAACAGCGCACACCCATGCAAGTGATTTTTTGAAGAGGAAGGAGGTGAGGAGAGACAGCTGAAACACGGGATGGGAGAGGCTGACTCATCAGACCACAGAGGCGGAGCTGGAAGCAACCTTAGTGGGCCAGTGCGACCCTCTCGTTTTTACAGATGAGGAAACTGAGGCTCAGAGAGATCGGCGATCCACGATCCACACAGCCTGGGAAGGGTCTTTCTGATTCCAATTCCTGTGCTCTACCCCCCAGGCCAAGATTTTGGCAGACTAGAAGGATGTAATTTAATGAAGACAGAATTCTGCTCTTGTGTTGGAAGAAGTCAACGGGGCAAGCACAGGATGGGGGAAGCGCGCCAGTTGAGTAAATCCAGGGGAAAACTTGGGGGCTTTTGAGGACCACAAGCTGGCTATGAGTCCATAGTGGGATGTGCAGCCAGAACAGCTCATCCGGCCGTCGGCCGCCGTCGCAGACGTGTAAAGTCCTCAAGGAGGGGGGTAACAAGGTCTGTGGACTCTGCTCTGCTCAGACCACTCCTGGAGATTTGTAGCGACCGCTTGGCACCACATTTTAAGAAGGACGTTGAAAAGGGTGACCAGAGCGATGAAGGGCCTGGAAGCCGTATGTAAGGTAGCCCAAAAGCTTTGACAGCTTTAAACTGCACTAAGAATTTTGGGACACCCTGTATATGAACCAGCCTGGGCAAAAGACTGGCTTTTTTTTTTTTCCTTCTTTGGTAGGGGGCAGCATTACTGCTGCTTTCAAATCTTTGAAGACCTGACATGTGAAAGATGGGTTATACTTGGTTTTTGTAGCCCTAGAGGGAAGACACAGAATTGCTGGGCAGCAGTTAGAGTGAGAAATATTCTGGTCCAATTCACGAATGACCTTTCTAACCATTAGAGCTATCCAATAAAGGCATGGACTGATAGTGAGCTTCCCATCACTAGAGGTGTTCAAGTAAAGATTAGATGACTTTGTGTCAAGGACGCTGCAGGGGAAGTTCCTGTCTAGGGATGGGAAATAGGATTATATGGCTTCAAAGGTCTCTTCTAATGCTCAGGTTCTGTGAGGCATGGAGCAGAGGAAAGAGTGCTGCCTTTAAGGCCTTTTTGGAGGTATTGCATTTGAGTCCTGGGGCCTACCACTCACTACCTATATGACATTAGGTAAGGCATTTAACCTCACTGGAGTTCAGTTTCTTCCTCTGTAAAATTAGAATTGAACTAAATGGCCCCTAAGATCCCTTATAGGTCTGAATGAATGAATAAATGAATGAATGACTGAATGAATGATGATAGTGACGATGATGGTGATAGGAAGAAGAAGAAGAAGAAGAAAAGGAGGAGGAGGAGGAAGAAACTTGAGTGTGATTAGAAGGCCCTGCTATTGCAATAATCATCACAGGATTTAGAGATGATTTGGTCCAACCCTGGATCATTTTTCAGATGATGTAAGTGAGACCTATGGAGGTAAAGTAATGAATGAGCACTGGATTTGGATTCAAAGGACATGAGTTCAAACCCCACCTCTGTCACTCTCTCAGTGATTTCAGGGAAATCCTGGGCATTAATTTTCCCATCTATAAAATGGAGAGCCCTTTCCAGCTCTAACTCTATGCCACAAAGTTTGTATTAAATTGTAGCATAAGGATTTGAACTCAGGTCTTCTAACTCTAAATCTCATGTTGGTTTTTTTTGCCCCACTGCACCACACAGCCTCTTATTAGCAGACTTCTGCAGATCTCCACACACTGATTTTACTGAGATGCCAACAGTCGGTGGCAGAGTAGGATGCTAAAACGTGATTGGCAGGAAAATATCTGGTTTGGGTGGACAGTACCTAGTGTGGGACTTAAAGGCCTAAAGACCAGAGACTGAAACCAGTCTCTGGGACTTCCTAGCAGTGTGACCCTGATTGCCTACCTTATCTGTAAAATGAGGATAGTAATAGTAATAGCTAGGGCAGCTCCATTCCAATGGACCCTCTGAGCCGCAGGTGCAGACAGTGCAGGGGCACAAATGCAGATGCAGACGGTCTGGAGTCATAATTGATTGTTCCCCTCCCCCTCTCCTTAGCCAAAGATGTAGGCCGTCTGCACCCAGCTTGAAGCAAAGGCCTTGCCCATCTGTCAGAAATGAAGCCCTGAGCCCCAATGCATGAATCAGCTTTCAAAGAGCCAAGTTGGGCTCCGACGCCCCTCCTCATTTCTTTGGCTGTAAATCAATCATGTTACAGGGTATGGTAATTGTCCTCTACCCAAACAATCCACAGAAAAAGCTCTCCAAAGCCCGGTCTGCAAATAAAACAGTAAAAGAGTCTGGACAATATAACTTCCCTCTGGGTGGGGCAAAGCCAACATTTCTTCTGACCATTGAACTTTCTCCCCACCTACCACACCTGGTGGAAGCTGCCAGCATCTGCCCAGCTCTGTGGGTGGCACATTCAGGGAATGGAAGATCTTTTCTTCCTGACTTTTATGCCCAGAGGACTTTCTCCCTTCTCTGCTACCTGATTTGCATCATGGCAGAGCTGTAACTAGCAGTTTTGACCCCTCAGGCAAGCTTTTCATAACGTACCTGGGGTGAACTGCAGGAATGAACAAATTTGGGGGGGGGTGGGTGCAGAGAACACACAGTGTGACACAAGGCCTCATGTGGAGAGATGGAGCTGCCAGAATGCTGTGAACTCATCCCCTGGGCTGGGGTCAGGCTAGGGAAGAGCTCCCTGATATGCCATTATACACTGACAGGTAGGTTCATATTTTGGTTAGCTATGCTTACTGAGTACTAATCTCAATTGTTTATCAGTTTCCCAGACTCCACTGGGGTAGCTGCCAAGAAGGGAACTCTTCCCTTTTCTCCCCTCAACCCAAAACCGCCCTCCAGATCTCATCCAGGGTGGAGTAAGAAGAGATGCCATTGGATGGGGGGGGGAAGGGGCTGTCCCTTCCTCTTTCCTTCTCTTCTGCCTTCCTCCCCAATCCTGGGGCCTCCCAGACCCCATTTGGGGAAGGCTGGACCAGATGAGAAGCATAGTCACCCAAACTGATTGGATGAGCGGGGAGTCACAATGACAATAATCCCAGTAAGATGGAGGACCACCAATACTCGCCATTTTCCAGCTTCTGCACACACCAGACTCTAGGGCACGGCTATCTCAACCTGTCAAACATACTAAGGACCTTAGGCCTAAGCATCTGGGGCCTCTCTTAAAGGGTTGTGTCTCCCATTAAGAATGTAAGCTCCTATCTCAAATTTTTTTATTGTATCTTCAGTACTTAACACACTCTTTGGTACATGGTAACTGCTTCATAAAAGTCTCATTCATTCACTCATTCTAAACTCTAGAGTCAGCTGCTCCCTAAATTTTAGCACCCCAGGCCAAAAGCCCCCACAGGGAGCCCTTTTAGTCACAGCATTACCTAATGGCATCTTTCTAAACAAGGTTATTGCCATGAATATTCCAGATAACAAGGGCCCAAGAAGGTGAGATGAGGAAAGGGTGATGGAGCAGAAGGAGCCCCGGCCTGAGAATCAGGAGAACCAGGCCCTGGCCCAGGTTTTGATGCTAACCTGAGAGGCGGCCTTTGGTAAGTTACTGCCTCTCCTCTGGGTTTTGGTTTCCTCCTCCACAGAATGAGGGGGTTAGTCTAAAGGATCCCAAAGGGTCCCTTCTAACTTGGACATTCTATGAGTCCAGCAAGGGCCGAAACTGTGGAACAGAAAATAAGACTGGAAGGGCAGATGCTCTTCCCAGCTTATGGGTCTTAGATTGTGTATCTGACAGCAAAAACAGAACCACCTTATCGGTTCATGAAAGATTTATTCAGGTCACTTCTCTGTCTCTGGGTCTATTTCTTTCTTTGTAAAATCAGGGAGTTGGACTAAATAAATCATAGAATCAGCTGACCACAGCTGGAAATCGAGGGCTATGGATCCCTCATTTTCCATAGAAACATTTACACAGAAATGTTTTGCCTGACTTCGTATGCTTAGCAAACTTGTCTTCTCAATGGGTGGGGGAGGTGCTGGAGGAGACAGAATTTGGAACTCAAAATTTTTTAAAAAATTGTTAAAAACAACAAAATGTCAATAGCAAAAGTCTCACACACAGTATGAAATTACAGAATTTGAAAATTGGATGAGACTCCTACCTGTTGTAAGAAAAGGGATTCAGTTAATCCCTCTTCCCTAAGGATTCTGAGTAATTGTACAAAGTTAGACAGCCTTTCTGTGTACGTACCCAACAGCATTCTGGAGAAACAAAGAGCTATAAAGCTGAAAAACAATTTAGTGGAAAATTTAAAAGAAAAATCCAAATCCAACTGCCTTTAGAGAAGTGTTTTAATAATGATGTAAAAAACATTTAAAACAAATATAGTCACACATTTCTTACTAAAACCCCCATTTAATGTCACTCAAATGGACAGAGGATTAACAAGAGAATGAGGAAGGTGCAGGGGCTATTTCAGGTACAGTGTTTTAGTTTTCAACAAGAGCGTGTTATTGCTGTTATTACAAAACCTTATTTCTTACCTATTACACACCCAGATAAAAGGTAGAAGATTGTTATTTGCTGCACAAAATCTCTATGCCCGTCGATGCTTAAATCACTGCTGTCGGACAAGCGAGGACAAACTCAAGAAGTCGACAAATGCCCAACCCCAATCCCGACTCTGTGTGTGGTGAGATCTGCTAATGCCTCTAAGAAATGCCAACCTGACATACGTAACATATAACACGTCTGCATCAAATGAGGCGGCCAATCACCTGCGAAGCTAGCATGTGAAGGCCAACGGACTGGCCAGTTTATCTTCTGCAGGGTTAAGAGGTTCCTTCACCGGTAGCTGAGGTGAGAGACCTGTGGTACTCTCGAGTCTGGACAATGGTAGGAAGCTGTGACCCCCACACTTATCCTACACAAAAAGCCAGGGAGCCAAGTGTGTAAAGCCCTTCCTCTCCGTTATAATTCTCTAACAGTCCAAGGTTTTGTAGTTCACTGAGGAAGCCCCTAAATTATCCCTACTCGTTTTAGAGCTCAGAGGTTCGTGAGACACTTCACTGGAAAGCCTCCACTCAATGCACAGAAGGCACACGAATAAAGCAGTCATTGGGACAACCGAGTTATCGAGGGTAAACTGTCTAGGGCCGTGTTAAGTAAGAGGCCCTCAACTCGGTCTGACAGAGGATAAACTATGTTGGGAACGGAATTTAAAAGAATACATTTATTTAGCTTTCTATTTGGGTTTCTTTCAAAAGTGCAAAGTACTAGTATACATGTCACCAAGGCAAAGATATAATCGAACTCTGGGAAAAACATTAGTGGGCACAGTGCTGTTGGCAGAGAAAATATTTTACATGTGTATAATGACTATCAAGAAGAAACTATTTCTAGCTTGTGAAATTTTTGGTTTGAATAGGAGCTAATTAAAAGGGGTGGAAGAGGCAGGGGGCTATTTGTAAACGGAGCCTCACTTAAAAACAGTCATAAAGTAGCAGATTAGCTTAGCCAGGAGTCATAGCAACAGACTTAAAAGTCCCTGGTGAGTTAAGGCCTCACTGGGCCAGAGGGTGGCTCCCAGAGAGGGGTGGGGCACTGCATAACAGGCCCCTCGGCGGCTCTTCCATTCCGGCTGGCCCTGCTCTGGACACACTTTCTCCCTTTTGTACCTTGCCCTCTGGCGGGCCCCCGGTTAGAGGGGGCTGGCCTGGCCAGCATGGTAGCTCAGTGTGTACACCGATAGCCAGGGCACTTTGCAATAGGAGGATGACTGAAAAGTTATTACCACATTCCCCAAGGAGGCATGAGTTTTAAGTTCTTTTTGCTTCTGCTCCCAAGACGCCATTGAGCACACTGCCAGAGAAGGCCCCTTTCTCTAGGACAGCTTGCTTGGCTTCTAAATTTACCCTCTTGGCACATTTCCCATCTCTTCCTTGTTCTATCCGTACTTGGTATTTGGTCTGCCTTACAGCAAAGAGACACAAGATTCAGTCTCACTGGTATACATGGTCAGGATGCCTTCCAAATAAGCAACGATGACCTTCTTAGCTGTATCACCTGAGGGTTCCTGAACCCCCTTTATATGCCCCAGGGCCTCTGATAGCATTTTGTCTCGTTCCTGGGGGCTCTGGGGTGAGCCTGTGTCATCTCCCTCCACTCCTGACTTCAAATACTGTAAGATGTAGAGCCTGACCATATCACCACTCTGCTCCACAGTTTCTTGAATGCACCTCAGATCTGAACCGCTGGCTAGGTTTAACAAGTGAATCAGTGCCTGGCAGATTTGTGCTCTTAGGCTGGCACAGTATTTGAATTCCAGAAAGTCTGTGGTGTCCTCACTCTTCTGTAAGGCGGTCACCAGCGCATTCCAGATCTGAGCATACTGTTCCACAGACCCATACTGCTCCCTCTTGTCCGGAATGGAAAGAGCAGTTGCAGATTTGATTCGTACTTTGAAATTCTTGCAGAATTTCACAACCGATGTGAGAGCACCATAAGCTTGTGCCGTCCAAGGTGCTGTTCCTAGAAACAGTCATGAAAACAAACAGGTAGTTTGAGAAGAGATTGGGAAGCAACACATGGCTACCCCAACTAAGTTAGCCCCACACTACTGAGAGGTTTTCTATTACAGAGTAAGCAGAAAGAATCAACTCCTCAGCTGAGGAAAAACCTAAATGTGCTTTTTGGGTCTTCAGTAGGGTAACAATACTACTTTCCACAGTAGCAGGCTACCCTAGTGCAAAAAGCACTGGACTTTGAGTCCATCAGCTCTACCACTCACTGCCTTTGTTTTCTCCTCTATAAAACAAGAGGGTAGAGTCCACGATCTCTTAGAAACCCCTTTCAATTCTATCTATGGCTCCACAACTGAATCTTTCTGCACACAAGTCACTTGATGATAAGTTTCCTCTGACCTGACCTGCCCGGCTCTTGGCTGACCAGAAGCCTACAGTCTGGAGTTTGCTCTATAGCAAGAAACGGGTAAATTCAAGAACGCCATCAGGTGGAACACTAGGCTTTTTTACAACCTGGCCCTTAAAGTCGAAATGTGGGGCAAGAAAAAAATAACACGAAGGAAAAATGGATTTTGGAAATGGCTATGAGCTACAGGCTGGCACTGGTAAATATGATTACAAGCTATAATCTAAAAAGAAGCCACCCACCCACTGTATTTCTTCTTTCCAAGCAGAATCTCCTTTATCACTTTTGTACCAAAAGCCTAGTCCCAATATTTTATTTGCAGGTCAGAATTTTGCAGAAATAAAAAAGAAAGCAAAAGCAAAACAAAAGAAGTTTTTACTCACCCAGAGGCAAAGCAGAATTTTTAAATACATTTCCTAGGGCATAACATGCATTCCATCGGACTTTCATGGTGGCCTCACTCAGAACAGTAGAGATAAGGGCCTGAATGGATTCCTCAATGGTCTCTGTAAATCTGGGTTTTATTACATGATATGGCTGCAGGAAGTGGAGCAAATTTCCAAGGGCCCGAACGGCATTACTTTTTACCTGGTTGAAAAAAAAAAAGGATTAGAAATAATTCTGCCTCATGGACAATCTTGAAGGCTTTTTAACTTTAAATAATTTCCTAGGTCCCGTAATCTTGTGGAACAGGACAAGAATGCGAATGGGAGGAATTTGGGTATCGCACAGTTCTGGAATTCTTTATGGTGAACATGTGATTCCAATCACTGTACCGATCCCAAAAATAAGGTTGTGTTTGAACATTATTAAAAAGTTCACCTGTCCCATTTGGAAGAATCATGAAATGTTAAAAGCTGAAAAGGGATCTTAGAAGTCACAAGAAAATTGGGGCTCAGAGAAGGAAAATGGTTTGCCCTAGGTTATCCAGCAAAATGGTGGAAGACCTGGGACTTGGACCTGATGAAGGATAGAGGATTCTTTCCTTAAAGGCAGCTGAATGTCCCAGGTCCCCTGGACTCTGCCTATTCTGGGCTCTTTCCACAATACCAACTCTCTTGGTTCAAAGAAAAGAATGAGCTAAGGAGTCATCAGAGCTCTGACTTTTTCCTCCCACTGCCATTTAAAAGTGCTCAAGCCTCTAATTAAAGGCAGCTTACATCAAACAATCCCAGGAAAGACTTTACTACCTTGTCTTTATCCTTGGAAGCTTCTGTTGCCGATCTCAACATTTTTAATAGCAAGAGACTGGAAAATTCTTCTTGGAAACTCTGGCCCAACATTTCCCTGTTCAAACCAAAGCAGATAAAATGTCCAAAAGGTGAAACTCATTTTAATAGACACACATAACATTACACTCTCATTCACTTAATACAGCTATAAAAGCTACAAAGAGCACAGCTCAGTGGGTTGTTCTTATAATAATAAGAAACCACATGAAGCCAAGTGAAAAGATCTGCATCCAGTCACAGTGACTGCAACAACTCATCCTTCACCAGAGCTGTAGCCTCAGACCTCATGGCCTGGAAAAAGGCGCTACCTACTTACATGTTGACAATCAAAGTGTCTGTCAGGTTACCCAAGGACCAGGCTGCTTTGGCACGGACATTTGGAGACTTGTCATGCAGAGACATCAAGATCGCATTTGCTGTGTCTGCAACAAACATGACATCCTACAAGAAAAGAACAATGAAGTTACTTCAGGAGTTCCAAGTGACATCTCTGAGGTTTTCAAAGTTTTGAGTTTCGGTCACAAATCACAAACATGAAAAGTTTGTGTTTGGGAATTTATTTGTATATTAAGGTGAACTAGTCACTCAACAAAAATATCAAGGTCCAATTCAGAGAAAGTTCTCCCTTGGTGTTCCCATTATTTGCTGCGGACCTTCCCCTCCCACCAGTGCCATAAGCTCCCAAGGCCATAGTTAACTCCTAATAACATTTGGTAGTTTCCATACTGTGGGCTTTTCTTTATCTACAGGTACAGGACATAACAAATACAGGTCAGTATATTTCTAGGGATCACCAGAATGCTTTCCTTCTGAATGAGGAGGGTCTTTTACCTTTCCTAATCTCCCCCTTGGCCTTTCTGTGACATATTATATTTAATTAGAGAACATGATCTTTTAAAATTATCTTAAAATGACAGATTAGACAGACCATGGATTCTTAACTAGTTTTATTAATATTCTGCTGGTTGCATTTCTATCTAATTGGTTTCTTTTGTGATCTTAAGTATTTTGCTTTATGCACTTCACCTTACTCTGAGAAGGGGGGTCCATGACACAAACAAGGTCATGAGCCTCAAGACTAGAAGATGGCTGACCTTAAACTATGCTAGTAATACCAACTATTAATAGGATTTGTTAAATTAGTTTTTATTTAACTTTTGAACTATCTGCTGTGGAAAAGCATTATGCCAAGCAGCTGCTTTCAACAATATTACTTCTCTGTGACTACTTGTCAATTATTCTATGTGCCATGAACAGACAGTATTTAACAGCTACCCTTAAGACTTCAAAAGCAGAAGGTTCTTTAGAGATCTTATCCAACTCTCAGATTTCACAAAGGAAGAAATGAAGCTCACACAGGTTAAACACCTTGCTTAATCGTGGTCTTTGTGCTAAAGATGCATACTTGTTCCCCACTGGGGAGCAGTGGAGGGTGGCTGGCTAGCAGTGGAGGGTGGCTGGCTAGCTGGGGAGGACAGCTTACATAAGAGCAGTGAAAGACTCTACTGCCTCATGTCTTCCACAAACATACATCAGGACAAGGCAAAGATAAAGAAAGCAGTGTGAGAACAAGGCTCAGGAAGGACTGTGGGAGCACTGGGGAAGGAGTGAAGGGTATATCTCAGATGGGCATGAGGGAACTAAGGAAACAAAAAAGATTGAAAGCTCAACTGCTGAATAGTAATGAACAGGTATCATAAAATACCTTCAACATCATGATTAGGTAGACATCAAGATACAAAAGACAAGGGCCTCGGCAGGCAGCTTAGCAACGGACATGATATACCTTGTGTTTTTATCCTCTTCTTTGAAAGCTCCTGGTTAATCTAGTGTGATCAGAAAGTGCACTCTAGGAATCAACACTAGGTTTGGAAATGTCTGAAGACCACTGCTCTTCCCTCAGGTCCTCTTTAGTTTGCCCTGTGGCCTCTCTCATCTCCCTCTAGGTCCCAGCCTGTGCCCTGTAATTAGACCTTCCTCAGGCCCTGTTTTCCCTTTAGCTTGTGAAAAACACCAAGTCTCTGTTATAAAGCTCTGCCCCAGACCTACCTTTCTTCTAAGAGGTTTTAGCTGATCAGGCCCCATCATCCTTCCCAGGGTCATAGCCAAGTCAGATCTCCCTTTCAAAATCTGTCTTATGCACTACCCCAAAGCATTTAATCATGCTTATCTACCACAGGGCCCTTGCGAGACTAAGTTCCTTTATTTTATTGCCCATGCTCCTGATAAACAAGCACCTGGGGGTATGTGGAGATATACATACATATATATATATATATATATATATATATATATATATATATATATATATGTGCATATACGCACTCGCGCACACGCACACATAATTTTAAAAATTCAGTCCAAACAACCAAGTAATACACAGGATCTGTCAACCTACAATTACTAATGGTAATAGAAAAGTACAAATGAAGTAATTATAGACATGTTAATTAGAAAAAGGGATCTCTATACATCTACATTTACATCAACATATCTGGGAAATCTTTAAAAGTCTATACATTACCCTTGGCAAATCATCTGACCACCCCATGCCCCCAGCAACTCCCAGACTCTAAGCTGCAGACGTGGTGCCAGCCTATAGTGGTACAGAGGTTTTACCTCACTGGGTCCTCTCTACATTGATAAAATAACAGGTCTGGTTCCCAAAAATACAAGCACATATCAAAAAGGCAAAAACCACAATTGACCTTGATATGAAAAAGGTGGGAGCACTCAGGCCTTCCTGAGCTGTGCAGAACGCAGCCTTCACCTCGGCTCACATGTGCCTTCCCTGTCTCTTGGCAGGGGATCATCCTTAGGGAGCTAATGGGCGGGGGAAGGAAGGGTACGTCCCTCTCCAACAATGACATTGCTGGTGCCGACTCTCTCTGAAGGTCTCACAGAGCAGAGGCATCTGGCATGTACTTACCTGCCTGAGACAGGAGAAGAGCACATAGACGCCCAGGGCGCGGACAGCGGCCGCCTTCACCAGAGGATTCTTGCTGTGATTTAGTCCCAGCAGCAGAGTGATGCACAAGATCTGTCTGTCATTCTGTCATCACCAACGGTAACAGAAAGGTGCAGGTTCACAAAGAAGCTCCATTTACTCCCCCCCCCAAACATGTGTTAATGAGCTACTGGGCACGCAGTATCCCATGCTAGGCAGTCAGGGAGCAGGAGCCGAACACGTCACCATATCAAAGGCCTTCGGGCTGGAAAGGAGCTCTGAGAACTCTCGTTCTAGAGAGGGGGAAACAGAGGCCCACACGGCTCCAGTGACTTAACACACAGTCCTGCCTCAACGAGTCATGGTAAAAACTAACCTCCACATTGTAAGCTCAGCAAAGCTGACCTGTGGTGCCAAGAAGGGCCCTGACACAGGGTGATGCTCCCATTCGTGATGCTTCTACTTCATTCCCGGTCACCTTCTAACAGCCAGCTTAGAGAGCACGAGGAATAGTCGCAAATGCCCCAGGAGACCGAAGGGCAAGCAAGGCTGGACTTCAATTTCAACTACTAACACAGAGAAGACCTGCCTTCTATTTTTTCTGTTCTTTTTTTTAAACTCAGAAACATGAGCCTGCTGTCTTCCCCCAGAGATTATCTCAAACACTGACTTGTAAAGGCTGTTCACAATCCAATTAGAGACGGCTATATCTGATGCTTTTAACATAAGAGCCTCACTGACGAGGCTGAAAAAGAGCCATTTACCGGCAAGCTACTGAAAGCTTCTGGTAGGATGGAAGAGAGGGCATCGCAGGAACTGGCCTGGAGAGTCGGATGCTGTGAGTTCTGAAGCGCTCGGGGCAAAGGGCCGTTCAACATCATAGCCCAAAACATCACCACCTACAAAAGAAAAACTGATCAAGACGCAACCCAGGAAAGAAGAGCCCGGTCTTTACTTCCTAAATAAAACAGAAGCTCCCTGAGGGTAGGGACTGTTTTAATTTTGCCTTTGCATCCCTCCCTACCAAACAGAGTGGCTGATATCGAGCAGCAGGGGCTCCATGAATGCTGGTGGCCGACTTATTCTTGAAAATTCTGAGCCTTGAGCCTGGCCACATTCTGGTATGGAGGTACAGAGAGCACACCCAGTCCCCTCGTGGCTGCTACATGACATATTTGGCAACAGGTCAGACTTGACAGCATTTGTAGATACAACATAGTCCAATTAATGCTAATTAATCTACCTACGAGCATTTATGAATCTGTGCCAGACACACTGCTGAGTGCTACAAGACAAAAACAATTAAGAGTCAAGGCTGAAATACAAAGAAATGCTAAAGCCCAGATGAATAGCCATTCACTTACCAAACTGACCGGGACTCTCTGATTGGGGGCGACGGTCGAGTCTGCTTTATATTGCTGGATTAAACCTGTCCCTAGCTCTTCTAGAAGCTGCCAAGGAAAAAAAAAAAGAAATGGATTAGCAAAGGAGACCATTAGAATTACGGTCATCATATACGTGGCTGTCTTCAAGCTCAAGGTCACATCAAACCCAACAAACAGGAATTCTCTACTGATTTCCATTCTTTTGTAAGGAGTTCAAGTTTCAACACAGAGGGCTCATGAACTCAAGAAATCTAACCATCAGTCAGTCACAAGCCTCCATCGATGCAATCGGTGCTCTCTGAATAGACACATAAAACTGTACACTAGAGGGGTCAAATACATGGCCTGCTAGCTACACTCCAAGTATAGCCTAAGTCGGATTGAAATGTAATTGGGAAATATTTAACGAAATAAAGAAAAATGCCAGAAAACATAATGACGTTCCTCTGTGATTTTCTAAGTCAATATGTGGCCCACGAGGCGTAAAGGAGATGGACCACAGGCATTTATTAATTTCCCTGCCTCGATGTCACCAATACACATGTTCTCTGTCACAACTACCTTAAGAAATTATAAAACTGATGGGGTATGTAGGATATGGAATAAACGGGGGAAATAAAAAACAATGAGAAAACATTACTTTTGCGCCATGAAGCTGAATGGATGGGTCTGTTTCCTCCATGCACCTGCAGGCCACCTCACCAAGCTCCATCAAATAGCCCTGGGCCATTACAAAATAGCCTTTCACCAGAAGGGCCAGCACCTACAGCGAAGAAACACACACACAGGCACGGACTAGCCAACCACCGTAATTTGAACTTAGTGCAGGGAAGAACCAGCCAGCTCTACAGAATAATGTTTAAAAGCCTAAGAAAAACACACTCCACAAAATGTGAATGGGACTGTGCCTTGTAATGTGAGGGGGGCTCCTCCCCAGTGGAGCTCCTGTCCATGGCCCCCTGGATCTCCACGGAGGGTCTCCCTGCCATGGTGAGGGCCTTCCCTCAGGTAGACCGTCCACGTGTTGTTATCCTTCACTCTTGGTAAATGACCAGTCACACATTTTTGGATGGTATTTTTATGTGAATCATTGTTGGTAAGGTTGCTGCCTATTTTCACTCACCATATTCCTCTTCATTGCCTTTTGGGGGATGATTCACAGCTATAGCACATCACTAGAAGAATACTGTTATAAACGATCGAGCTTTGTTTCATGGAGACATTTGAGGGTTACTGATAGCACACTGGGGCCTTTTTTTAAACAGAATCTAGTCTCCTTCCCACCTATTAAATTCTGAGTCCAGTTCTTGAACCCTATGAAATGTCTGTGAAAGACACATATGTTGATTTTTCTTTTTTAACTTCAGAGTTATTTCATGTTGTTTAGTTGTTTCAGTTATATTCAACTTTTCACGACCCCATTTGGGGTTGCCATTTCCATCTCCAGCTCATTTTACAGATGAGGAAACTAAGGCAAACAGGCTGAAGTAACTTGCCTAGAGTCACACAGCTAGTATCCGAGGCCAGATTTGAACTCAGAAAGATGGGTCTTCCTGACTATAGGCCTATCGCTCTATCCACTGCACCACCTAGCTGTAAATCCTTACAAATTTCAGCTAAAACACTACATCGCTGTACCCCAGCTAGGATGCCATTAATGCCTACTCTCAATCATCCCTAATTTATCTTGTATGTAGTTGTTTGCTTCTTCTCCTACATCTCTTCCATTAGACTGTCAGTTCCTTGAAGGTAAGGACTGTTTTTTACCTTCCTTTGCATTCCCAGTGCTTACTGCCTAATACACAGTAGGTGCTTAATAAATGCTGACTTGACTCTCCTGTGACACCTATCTTGATTACATACTATCGTCAATGGATCCAAGTTAAAACCCAGCTTTTCTACTTACAATCCACCACTAGCCCTGAGATCTCGAACATCCAACTAACGAACTACTAGGAGCCTCAAATGGATCTATATAATTAAGTTGGCCTCAATTGTCTCTAAGATCTCTTCCAGTTAGAAATTCCACCATGCTATATGATATAGTTAAAGGTATGTGTATCGGGGCAGCTAGGTGGCACAGTAGATAAAGCACCAGCCCTGAAGTCAGGAGGACCTGAGTTCAAATCCAGCCTCAGACCAAACACTTGACACTTACTAGCTGTGTGACCCTGAGCAAGTCACTTAACCCCAATTGCCTAAAAATTTAAAAAAAAAAAAAGAATTAAAAGTATTTGTATAAATAGGCCTTTTAAAAAAAACTACTTCCTTGGCACATATCCCCCAGATGGGACTACTGAGCTGTAGGAGATGATGCGTTTTATAAGTGTTATCTGTGTCCTGCCAGATTGCTCTGCACCAATTAACACTGCCACCAGCAAGAAAGAAGTCAGTCAAAGTACCTCTTTTTCCAACCACCTTATCTCCTACCAACACCAAGATAGCAATTTTATTTGTAAATCCTTAAATGCTCCAGTGGCTCTGAGATCTTAGAAGAGAATGACCTCAATGCTGGAAATGACAGAACAAACAGGACTTCCAGTGAGCTAATCTCCACCCCCCCACCCCCCCACCCCCCCCGGATAAACAAGGAAATAGAAAGAGTTCTGAGCGGTTCTGCTGCACTTGAGCTGCCCACCTCAGATGAACCTCATCCTTGGGGCCTGATGTGACGGCGGAGCCACTGTCAGCAATACCTGAAAGACCCTGGACAAGGCAGAGGTACCTCAGGGCTGGCGAAGGGCAAATGTTGCCCTGATTTTCAAAAAAGAGAAAGGAGCAGAATGTGTACACTCTGGGTCAGTGAGCCTGACTTCAGAACTCATCTTAGTTCATCAAAGAGATGGCTGAGGAACACTTGCAGGGGGAAGTGGTAATTACAGAGACTGCACAGCTTCATCAAGAACAGGCCATGCCAGACGAGGGGAGGGGAAGGGAATAAGTATTTATTAAGCATCTGCTATGTGCCAGGAACTGGCCTAAGCACTTTACAAATATTAGCTCATCTGCTCCTCTCATTTCCTTTTGTGACTGGACATCTATACTAGTAGATGAGAGGAATGCAATGGATATAGTTTACCTAAATTTTAGCAAAGCTTTAGATAACTGTTTCATACTATTCTTGTGAAGATGGAGAAGCATGGATTGAGTGATAATACAATCAGATGGCTTCAGCACTGGTGACTAAAGCTTCCATGTCATGGTGGCAGGAAGTCTCTCCAGGGCAACACCCCAGGGAACTGTGCTTGGCCTGGACGCTGCTTTAACATGCGCATCAAAGACCTGGATGAAGGCAGAGACGGCAGACTCATCCAATTTGCAGATGACACCAAGGTAGGAGGGATCCCCGAGTCCCGGGATGGCAGAGCGGGATCCAAAAAGATCTTGGCAACCTAGAGCACTGGGCTGAACTGAATAAGATGAAATTTCATGGGATAAATGTAAAGTCTTGAAGGTGGGTACAAAGATGGCAGAGACACGGACAGAGCAGTCATCCTGAGACAGATGTGAGGGTTTCAGGGGCCTCAGCAGGAGGATACGGCATCCAAAAAGCCAATGAGATCTTGGACTGAATTAAGATAATGAGAACGGGAAGGTGAGAGGCCCACTGTATTCTCAAATCGTCAGCCCTCCCCCACCACGTGTGATGTTCATTCAGTTGTGGACCCATGGTTTATGAAGGCCTTGGAACGTTAAAGAGAGAGCACCCAGGAAGCTGATGGGCCCTGAGCCCATGACCAATGCGGATGAACTGAAGGCACTGGGCACATTTAGTCTGGAGGAGAGAAGATTCAGGTGGAACGGGATAAGTGTTTTCAAGTATTTGAAGCACTATCGTGTTAAGAAGAGATTAAACTTATACTGTTTGGCCCCAGAGGGTATCATCAGAAAAAAATGGGTAGAAGTCACAAACAGGCAAATTTCGGTTGGTATTAAGAAAAATTTCCTAACAAAAGGGGAGCGGTCTGCCTTGGGAGATGGTGGGCTCTCCCTCTTTGGAGGTCTCCAAGCACAGTCTGACAGTTCCCTGACAAGTATGTCATGATGGAGATTCCTTTAAGGTATGGGATGTACTAGATGGCTCAAGAGGGAGATGCCTTCAGACTCTGACACTCTGTGTGCCCGTGAATTCCAACAGGAAGGAAGGACTCTGATCAACCCATTTAAATGACTAGTTCTCTGTGTAAATATAAGCATTAGATTCTCTCACCTGTAAGGCTTCCAATCGAACAGGAGATGGTTCATATATGTTGCCGATGGTACAGCTAGTATCGCTATCAGAACAGGGATCTTCCCTCGGCAGTACAACAGTGGAGATGCACAGACGGATGAGCCAGCAGGGCTCACCACTGGAGCCTGCCAAGCTATCCGTAGACTCCTCTAGAGTTTCCGCATAGGAAGCATCTCTGCGCCAGTCAGAAGGGCTGAGCCACAACATGGTGGAACCGCTACTACTGCTTAGCCCAGAAGAACAAGGCTGCTGCAGAAGCAGCTGCACTTCAGGCAAGGGAGCCTGAGCCGACACTATGGCCCCCAAGAGGGTCAGACTGGAGACCCGGACATTGACATCTGTGAAAGGAAACAGGGAGAGAGGGGCACCACGCAAACAGTGATCATAAAAACAGAGACGGAGGAAGCACGCTCCAGCCCAACCCTCTCTGTCCTTTGTTTACAAAGAAGGACACAACTTAATTACTCTGATGCGAAAACTTCAGTTCCTATGAGAATATTTATGGTTTCTATGGAGACTATATAGGAAACATGGAGATTCAAATGATACATACAATTTTATTAAAGTATGAAAGTGGAGATCAGAATAACAAGGTTTTAGTCTTAATTTCAGTGCAGATTATAACCCTGACCAAGTAATTCTTTGTCTCTCTATCGTTAAAATGAGAATCCCATTACCCTCCACCCACCCTAGGCTGGTATCTAACAGATGTGAATAACTATATACCAGACAAGCCCAGCAACCGTATTACAAACCCATTAGTTACTTGTGGGTGGTTTGTGAATAGAAACGTGATTCTTTTGCCAGTATCAAAGACATACAGAGTGCCTTGAAGCAGCTGGGGAATCTACAGTTCCCTATCCCAGTGACATTGCCAGGGCAAGACAGGAGGTTCCAAAGTGACATCACCTTTCCCCAAAGGCTGGAAGAGATTCCCCACATGGGCTGAAGATTGGGAATAATTCACTCTGTAACCCTATCATCCCCTAGGGGGCACTCTTCGAACAAGTGGTACCCTCCTTCTGCTCTGAGCTCATCTGGCTGGGATGAGCCAATAGACGGGAAAAGGCTTTGAGCACACGTTATCAATAACCTTTCATTTAATCACACTGCTTACAAAAGCATGACTGAGCTGAACAGGTTACCAACCTTTATGGCGGATGTACGGCTTTATCTGGTTCCAGACCTTGGTCAGCAGGTTGGGTTTCAGACGGTTGTAAGGTGCATTTGATACTAAGTTTGCAAGGCACTGCAAAGCACAGACATGAAAAAGTGGCACCTCACATGCAAGCCAACAGTTTTAATTAAGGCATCATAAACAGACAATAAAGCATTTAAGAAATATTTTTAAAAACTCATTTATATAAAACCTATGCAGAAACAAAAAGTTGAAAGGACCCAAATCCTTTACACTGGAAGGATTATATATTTGAAATCAATCCTTCACCTGGACACTATTTAGATCTGATTGATCCAGTTTATATCCCTAGCAGGACAAAAAGTGTTCTGCAAATGAAATTGTAAGAAGATGCATTCACATTTGTAAATCATATTGCCTTAATAAAAATCACCACTCAGTTATATTTGCAGGTTCTGAATTTTCCTTGTATAATTTGAAAATACTCTTAAGTCAAATGATCTTGATATAGCAAAATTTGTAAAGGCTCATAGTTCCATTTACCTTAATTATCTGAGTAAGGGTCTGAGAGGATGATTCAGCCACCAAAGCTAACAAAAGACATCGATGCAACTCACAAACGCTGGAAGCAATGGCCACTGAGAAGGGAGTGAAAGCTCTTCTATGGTCACTCGTGTCTTCAGCAACAGAAAGAAACTGCTTCGAACCATCCAAGATGGCTGATAACACTTGTAGAGCACAGGCACGAGTCTGAAATTTCAAGTTAATTCACATTTGTCGATTAAAAAAAAACAAGTCACCTCTATTTTTCAACCTTCTGGACTATGCCTAGATATGGTTCTATATATAATTAATATATTATCTCCTCTATAGTTAATAGAGGTGCTTCTATTTAAGATCTGTTTCTATGTCAGTTTTCTATCTTCCACCCAGGTTACTTGATCCAAACAAACTTCTGGAGGGAATGTCACATATAGGCACAATTATATGGCTACAATCCCCTGCTTCCCAGTCTAGCTTAACTTCTATTCCACACATTTGAAGGACTTTTGATGAATTATCTCAGAATTTCCTTTTAGAAACAATGGACACTCAAGGAAGGGATGGTTTTACAGGGAGGCTGCTCTATTATACTAATGGTGTATGTGAATACACGAGGGAATCCTGATTTTGTCAGCATAGTAATCTCAATGTCTTGCCACATAATCCAAGGGGTTGCCATGACATATGGTTAAACCCTAACCTGAGGTTGGCCCAGGTGCTAAAAGTCAGAGGAAGGATTTGAACCTAGGTCTTTACGACTCCAAGCCCAGCACCCTATCTACTGCACTGCACTGTCTCTACTCCTGAATATATCATCAAATCAAAAGAGTAAATCTTCAGAGACAAATCATAATTCAAATGAGCCCAATTAATGGGGGGGTAACCTGCTTATAAGCTGATGATTAGGATCTAAGTTTCTCGAGGACAAGGCTGTTTCACCCCAAGCCTGGCCAATGCTTATTTGCCAGTTAGTAAAATTACCACTGTAAAACAAGCTGTTTCCTTCCTATGGCTACACAGCTGCTTTCCACAAGGCAGCGAGCATATCCAAACAGAGGTCAGCACTGCATCACTCATGGTGAGTCATGGTCAATGCCTTCCCTTTATGGCAGCTAGTCTTAGCCTACAGAGCCTCTGTCAAGAGAAGGAAATGGGGGCATGGTGCTGCTTCAGAAAGATAGGGTGGTACAGTGAGTAGAACCAGGAAAACCTGGGTTCAGATCCCACCTTAGACACTTCCAAGCTGTGTGACCCTTGGCAAGAATCACTCAACCTCTGTCTGCCTCTGTTTCCTCACCTCTAAAATGAGACATGATTAAAAATAGGACTAACCTCACAGGGTTGTGGTGAAGAACAAAGGAGGTTGTGTCTGTCCAGTTCTATGCCAACCTTAAAGGACTATAAATGTTGGCTAGTGTTCGGCCTAACTTGGAAAGGCTGTATGACTACAAGTCTAGAGGCTCAGTCTGTGACTGCCCCTCTTCCCCTGGCAGGATGGGTGCTTCTGAAGTCCCAGAGACCAAGTTCCTGCACTACCCTCCATCCATGTGAACCCACTTCCCATTTCCTTGTGAGCCAGAAGAACGATCCTCAGCTCAGCACTCCCATTACAATTAATGAGAGTTCTATATTTAAATTAACTAAATTGGGCCAGAGGAAAAAAAAGAATAAAATTTTAAGAGGTTAATAACAAAGTTCTCTTACCTTTGGAGAGGGATCTTTTAATGAAATTGTCATCAAGGACACAGACTGCGGGCTTCCTATGCCGGGCGTATCCGGAACAAAAGCAGACCAGTAGCCATAGAGAACTTTCTTCTCTATTGACTTTATCGTGGAAAGGAAGCAAGCTAAAGCTCCTTGGCGAACTTTGGCTTGGTAAGATCTTGAACAAAAGGAGACAAGAGGCTTTCATAAAACACACAAGAAGAGCCCTCACCCAAACTGAACTGCTTCTAAGGAGACCCCATGAGACACATTCAGGAACTCTGCTTTTAAAAAGATCCCCAAGCTCACATGGCGATTTTATCTCAACTACACAAAGGCGTCTCGTTAATTAACAAGCGAGCGCAAGACCAGGCATTTCAGAGCTAACTTCGCGTGGTGCCCACCTCATCTTGTTCTGTAGGCCGCCCTCGGCGTCCGAATAGTCCGACTCACTGCTACTGATCCTCTTCCACGGGGGAGAGCTGAGATAGGAAGAGGCTCGGTCTCGGGCGGCAGGGCTGCTCCCCTCGGGGGCCCCGCTCAGGGTGCTCAAGTAAGCACAGCCCAGGGCGCTGCCTTCGTGGAGGGTCAGCTTGCCCAGGGCGCTGGCGGCACCGGCTCCAAGCTCCCCATTTGGTTCTTTCAACTCCTCTTCTCGATGACCTTTCTTCTGTTTGCTCTTCGCCTTCTTCCTTTTACTCTGACATGAGAGAACAAATGCACACGTCATACATCTCCAGCTTAAACCCACCCTGTCTTCCTCCTCCACACTGAAAGCCTGGTGAGGAGCGCCTTCCTAATGGAGACCAGAGCATCACTCACAGCCTGACGCTCCTGTACGTTCCACCCCAATTCTGCCGCCTCGCTTCACTCATCCCCGTCTCCTAGATCCCATGTCTCCTTGTTCTAGAAGCTCCTATTATGTCCTAGAAACCAACTTCTATGCAACATCCCCCCCCAAAAAAACCAAACCCGTGTTCCCAACTGTCCTGACACTCAGTAGAAGTGACTGATGAGTGATAAAATAACTACCTAAACAAGGTGGAAAGTTTGAGGTCTCAGCAAGATTGCTTTTCAAACAGTAAATAATCACAGCCTGGGGCACAGGCTTATGCTCCAGTTTTGACAGAAGTCGAGGACAGGCTTAGACCGCAAAGAGGAGGTACTTGGGGGCTCACGAGGGGAGGGGCAACGTGGCAGTGCTGTGGAGGCAGGAGACAATGCCAGAGAGCTGCATTCTTGGCAGTGTTCTCAAGAAAATACACAGGGTCAGGATGTCCAACTTGGGAAGAAGGGCATAGTGGTACTGCAAAGCTGTAACATGCGCTACACCTCTTAGAAGTGCTCAGCCCCCAAGTGATCTACCTAAACTCTTCTGTGTAAACTGAGTATACTAAAAACCCACAGCAAGTAATAAACTGCTTGTTCAGGATAGGTCTTCTCAGGTAAGAATGATAAAAACAACAGAAAATGTTTCTGGACAACATATTTTACAAAATAAATCTAAATTCTAATCCAACAAACTGTAATTATACCGCTATTGGTTTCGAGGGGTTCATTTCCATTGGCTCCTGTCTGATAGGTGATCTCCCATCATACTGAGGAAGAGGAGCTGGGTATAAAACTGCAGGCATTTCTATGTTCAATCCAGGAAGCCCATGAAACATATATTTCTAAATATTAAAAAGAAAAAAGAAAAATCACAAAATTCAAATGTAAATACATGAACGAGGAAACCTTTTTTGTTGTTAATGAAATAAAGATGGGAAGCAAGTTTTCTAAAATCAAGCATTTGCTACCTTCTTCTTTCCCCAGCTCCAAAATGTTACAATCACTAAACATGTATCTGAGAGATTTTTTTTTTTAAAAGACACATTGTATCTCATCAGGTTTGGCATTCCTAGGAAGTTGAACATCTCCAATTGCTCTTTCAAAAGGTCCTTAAAATTAGCCCTAGGTCCCTCTGCCTTATGTGTCCGTTGTTCTGTGTGGGGTGGTTGATTGTCAATGGGCAAAAGGCTCTTAAGACCACTTCAAGTTAAGATGGGAAAGATCCCAGTCGTGAGAAAAAGGAAGTAATGCACGCTCACCTTTAATACCGCCAGAAGAGACCCAAGCTGCTCGGTCTGGGTGAGCTTCATCTTACCCCCATTCAGAAGGGACTGGAGACCTTTCAGGGCATTTTGTAGCAACTGGGGGAAAAGGACACTAAGTTACAGGGACAGTCAAACCTTAAGCCATCTGGACCCCAGGCTTCCAGAACCCTCAAGCATTCCCAACTGCACCAAATTCCAAAGGAGAGAGTTTGTAAAAAGACATCTCCCGCCAGAAGCACCAGAGCAGCCAAGGACCACCACAGACCTGGAAATGATAAAAACGGTGAGAAGTGTGCCAAGTCCAGAGAGTACTGCACTAAGAATGCCACGGTCTGGGTTCTAGCCCTGGGTGGACCCCTAACTAGGCATGTGTTCTTGGGCAGTGCGCCAAATTCCTCTGACCCTCAGTCTCCTTTTCTCTAAAATGGGAACAATACCACTTGTCCTTCTTACCTAATTAGGTTGTTCTGAGGATCAAATGAGATAAATGTCTGTGAAAACACTATGTAAACTCTGAAGTGTTAAATGAATATAAAGCATTATTAAGATGCATGCAACATACTGTGATTGGCTAGGCAGTTAGTAAATGCTTACTGAACTGGATTCACCAAGCAGAAGGAAAGGAGCCTGGGTTGGTGCTCTCTCTAAATGGCCAACCTTCTTTGTAAAAGCTGAGAAGAAAGGAGTCCAAAGAGGCGACTGCTGGATGAGCTAGAAAAGAGGGTACGTTTGTGCCAGCAACAGCTCTGAGCATGGCAGGGACAGAGGCGAAAAGCAGCAGACCCTCTCCCAGAGAGCCGGGGGGAAGAACTCGGCATGCTGGCTTCATTAGGGGCTCTCGACATCAGAGGCATACAATATCGTGTGTGTGTGTGTGTGTGTGTGTGTGTGTGTGTGTGTGTGTGCACGCGCGTGCTCGCGCATGTGCATGTGTGTGTACTGTAAGTGTGTGTGTATTATGTGTATAGGTGTGTGTGTGCAAATGTGTATCACGAGTTTATTGGTGTATACGTGTGAGCATGTCAATGTGTGAGTGTGTAAGTGTGCATGTGTAAGTGTGTGTGTGTGCGCACATGCATGTGTGTGTACTGTAAGTGTGTGTGTTATGTGTATAGGTGTGTATATGTGTGTAAATATGTGTCATGGGTTTATTGGTGTATATGTGTAAGCATGTCAATGTGAGTGTGTAAATGTGCGCGTGTAAGAGTGTGTGAGTGAGTGAGTGTGTGTGTGTGTGTGTGTGTGTGTGTGTTTAGAAAGCAAACACTGACAACTAGGTAGACAGTAGCATGATTCCAGCATTAAACATTAACGTCTGTTATTCAGGAAACTTCCATCCAGAAAGACAGTCCCAGGTGATGCTGAGCAGACCAAGTTCTCCCATAATTTTTCAAGCTAAAATTACACAATTTAGACTTTTTAATGTTGTAACTTTAACTCACGTATAGCAGCACCTTAAACAAGCCAAGTGGACTCCTTCTTGCATTCTGCAGCTACATGTTTCACATACAACAGTAACTTACATTATAAGTGAGGTATTGTAGAATGCTAGGTTCCTACCTACCATGCAAAATGTGATATCGTCCATACCAGAAACTTTGGAAGACTCTAAAATAGTTAAGAAAGTTTGAAAGCAGACATTTCGGTAAGGCTCATCCAAGTAGGGCTGTCCTGGGACACTAAAACACAAGCAAAGGAGGCAATTCAAACTCCAGACGCTTTGAGCTGAACTTAGAAAACACCACTAAGCATGACCTATTTCCACTCCACAGGGGAGGCCGCAAGCTAGTTCACGAAGCTCTCCGCTGGGCAGTGGGGGAAGGGAGAGCAACGTGCACACCACAGGGCTGGTGTACAGGGGAGAGGTCAGAAAATCTATAGGAGGGAGGAGGGTTTCGCAGTCCCAAGTGAACTGCTACTGACAGTAGTTTTCAGCTGTAAAGGGGAAAGAAGACAAGCAAAGGGTCTGGGGGAATGACAGTATCTCCCTCCTCCCCACTGGTAGGAGTCCAGGGGCAAGCCCCGACCTCAGCTCTCCTCAGAAGCCCCTTTCAACAAGCTTGGGTCTCCTCAGAATTACCCCCAGGCTCTCCTAAGGTCCCTTCACACATCCTGCAACCCCTCCTCGACTCCGGGATCTACACTCACAGCTGCTGTGGATCACTACGTAATTGATTAGATGGGCAATCCTGTACACCTATTTGGTTTTTATTTGTTTTTTTGGCTAGGCAATGGGGTTAAGTGACTTGCCCAGGGTCACACAACTAATAAGTGTCAAGTGTCTGAGGCCAAATTTGAACTCAGGTCCTCCTGACTCCAGGGCCAGTGCTCTATCCACTGTGCCGCCTAGATGCCCTATCTGTACATCTATCTGGCTGCTATTTTGAACTATTAATCAATCTTCTCATTTTATTTTACTTTTCACATGTTTATGTTTCATCATCCTTAGTCAGACCATAAGCCCCAAGGTCTAGAAAAGGCAGGAATCATGTTGTATACCTCTTTGTATTACGGAAGCATAGAAATTGAGAATTTTTATACAAGAGGAACCTGAGAAATCACATAGTCTAAGGGTACTTAATTTGGGGAGGGTTGTCTATGGATAGATTTCAAGGGCCAGGAGCTTGAGTAAGAAAAAAAGTACATCTTTACTAACTTCTCACTCACATTTAGCATTTCACTTCATTTTTTAAAAGCATTCTTCAGCAAAGGGGATCACAGGCTTCCGCAGGCTACCAAAGAGACCCATGACCGCCAAAGGCTGAGAATGCTGATCTGGTCCAATCCCCTCAATTTGGAGATGAGGAGACCAAAGAGCAGGGAAGCCAAGTGGTCGAGTTGTGATCTCATGGCCAGCCAGGATGGGCAGCCAGGCCTGCAGGGGCCGGGGGCCAGGGCTCTTGGGCTACACCAGCCTACAGTCACAAGCCCAAGACCCCGCCCATGGCAGGCACTTGATGCAACGAAAAACTGGATGGCACACAGACAGGACAACCTGAGTCACTGCAGCTTACTACTCTTTCCTTTGTTTTGTGGGACCACAGAATGAGTTCATCACATCATTCTAAACCGAACGCTTGGGGCTTCCTATCTATGTTTTTAAAAAGGGAGAAAAGTGGCTATAATAATGGTAGAGATTGACAAAGAAGTCCCAAATGTCTAACAACGTATCCTTTCCAGACTTAAAAATAATCCAATTTTAGGCCAGTCAAATAGAAAAGGTCAGTCAAATAGTAAAGTATTTCTTTACTAACTGGGCACCTCCTAGGGAAAGTGGATTGGTGACTAATTTTCTCTGATACGGTAATTTTAAAAAATATTTCCTTATAAGGTAGTTTTACAAGCAAAATATAAAAATTGCAGTCTCCTGTGACACGTACACTGTTAGGGCACTTCACAGATTCCGTAACTCTGCGGGAAACTCCAAGTGTGGGTTAATTTCCTAAATTTCAGACAGGTTCTGCTTCCCACCAATGGCCCCAGGCCCCACGCAGTACTTGGCCCCCTTACCTGAGACATATGTTGGCCATACAGTGCACTGCGGCTCGGCTGAGGTCAGGGTCCGACTGGCTGGGATCGCTCAGCTTCACCAGGATTCCAGTCTCCCCGAGCAAGTCTGGAAGGTACTAGAACAAATACAACAGCCAGAGGTGGCCCAAGACAACGGATCAGGGAATGCTCGGCCACAGACAAAGCTCTCTTTCTTTCTCTTTTTCCCTGGGTGAGAGGTGAGTGTGGGTGGGCTGTACAAAAAGGCAATTAAGCACTGCAGGGCCTGCTGTGTGCACCTTACATAGGAGCAAGCCAAGAAATGTCAGACACAATGTGCTCAGACGATCAGAAGAGAGGGGCTAGCAGAAGCTCTCTGGCCACATCTGCAGCTGAGGACAGGCCTGAGAGTGGGCAGGGAAGCTCCAGGCTCTGCCCACTAAGCCACAGGCCAGACTAGGAGCAGCACAGGCAATGGGGAGGTGCTCACACCCTGACCAAGGTTCTTACAACACTGGGCAACCTCATGAGGCCAAGATGGACTCAAATAGTTTCCACACTTTGGCTGCCTTATTTGCAAACACTTGATTTTTGTACAATTCTAATTCATTAAAGCTACAGGTAGCTCAGGAGAAGAATGATAGCCCTTGGGCACTCAGGCTACAAATACCCTCTGTGATTTCTACAGAATGATCAAAAACCATGGAGAGGTGAGGGGGAACCGTGGGAAGAATTTCCCCCTTCCCTCTTCCCACGGTAAAGAAGAAAGGGAATACAGACTACCTTCTGACATTTGGGGCCGTTGTAGTAAACCAGAGCAGACAAGGCCTGAAGAATTTCCATGTGTGTCCAGGAACTACATTGTTGAAAAGCAGAGATTGTGTATGCCAAAAGGAAATCCAGATTCTGTTCATCAACAATCACCTACCACCAGAGAGGGAAAAGACAGACACAACCAATTTTGAAAAATATTTCCATTCTAAATATGTAATGTTAACTACACTCACCCACATACATATGTGTGTGTGTACAACTCTATCTTTTACATTATACACATTCAATGAATATTCTCAGTTTGACTGCCTGGTCTATAGAAGGTACTCAATCAAACAGCTGTGAACAGTGTTCACCATGTGATTGGCATAATACCAGGCCTAAAGACCATACCAAAGACATCTAAGACACAGTCCCGACTCTCAACAGATGACAATTCTGTGAGAAATAACACTCAGACACTCCTGAACCACAAGATCCTTCCATCAGAGCATCTCTTGCACCCGTGCCCCCTCTCTTCTGCTCCTGCTACCCACTAGTCCCTGGAGGAGCCCAACTGCCTCCTAGTTTGCCTTCCTGCTTCTGGCTCCTCCCCTCTCTAACCCATCCTTCCTAATGCCACCAAGCTTTGATCGCCTCTTCTGGTGTCACCCTGGCGCCCCCCACCTTAGCCCAGCACTCATTAGAGGCCTCCACTACCTGTCTCTTTCGGCCTTCACCACATTACCCTGGGGGTGGGGTTGGGAGGCTCTATGGGCATTCTGGCTAAACTGGACAGTGCTAGACGTTCCACTCTCATCCTGGCATTGTGATGCCCCAGCTGGACAGGATCCCGCACTCTTTAAATCTCTCAGGTCACTCTGATTTTTCCTATTTTTTAAAATCATTTTGTAACCTGTACTGTAGCATTGCTGTACAGTTCTCACCACGTCTACCCCCACCTGCCTCTAGCATCTGGCACAGCTCATGGGACATGGCAGCTGCCTGATACAGGTGTGTTTAATCAAAAATATTTTTGGACCAGACCTGTAAATTCACTGAAATGATTTTGACTGAGTAAGAGACAAAGTATAAGCTAGTGCCAAATGCATGGGTTAGATGCTAAGTGCCAAGGAAAACTGGGCATCTTTTCAATTGATCAGGCTACAGATATGACGCCCATGACAGCAGCAAAGAGGCAAACCAATGACAGAGGATGTCCCAAAGCCTCAGACTTTGGGGACGTCCTGCAGACACTGCCTGCCGCAGTTTCCCATCAGTATTAAAATCAGAAGTGGGCGTAGTGAGGAGAAAACCTGCCTTGGAGCAGGTAAGACCTAGGTTTAAGGCCCACCTGTGACACCCCAAGGCCACGTGACTGTGGACAAGTCCCTCACATCTCGGTGCTCCAAGGCAGCAGCTGGCAGGTCAAGAGCCTTTCAGGTGGGCGAAGCCCTTCACACCTGTGAAGTCACTGGACCGTCACAACAACCCTGTGAGGTGGGTCCTCTTATCATCCCCATTTCACTCATGAGGAAATGAGCACAGAGAGGGGCGACTCCCAGTGCCTGAGACGAAAGAAGGTGCCAACCTCATTGGCAGAGGGAGCTTCCACATCAAATTACAGGTCTAGTGCCCAACCCCAGGAAAATCTTAAGTGACACAACCTAATTAGACCACAATCTAATTCCTTTCAGGCAACAGCCTTACGTGCCCATGTACACACAAAAACAATCCTGGATGTATGTTGGGCACAATTTGTTTCGTGAAGACCTTTCAGAATCATCTCATTTAATAACAGCCCTACTGGCACTGCACTTTGCATTAAAATGTATTAAATATATTTGGCAATTTGTGAAAGATACTGGAGAAAAGAGGAAAACCATATTATAATATGGGCTGGGAAATGATAAGTGAGATAAAAGAAATCCTTTTTTAACCTAGTAGGAAAAATAAAAGTCTTCAAAGTAGTCGTATATTTTATACAGATCATAGATTTGGAGTTAGAAGGGACGGTAGAAGTCATCAAGTCTAACCTCCTTGTTTTACAGTTGAGGAAACTGAGGCACAGAGGGTGAAGTAGCTTGCCTAAGGTCCTACAGCCACCTAGTGTCTGAGATAGGATTTGAACCCCAATCTCCTTACTCTGAGCCAGATGCTCTACCCCCTATTCCATACTGCCTCCTAGATCAAAAGTAGCCACACTCCTTCCCCCCACAAAAACCAAACAACCCGACAGCAATCAACAATGACACAGCTACCCAATGACAAGAGGTAGAGAAGAAATCAACATTTCAGATAATTGTCTGCGGACTTTTCTTGGTCGGTGAGAGGAATCTGATGTAGCGACCCGTAGAGATGCTGCAGTCAGGGAGAACCAGGGTTCCAATCCTGCTTCTGATGCTTACTTGAGATGTCACCACAGACAAGTCACCTGTTACTCTGAGCTTCACCAAGCTCTCCAAACTCTACCTCCTAAGTGACAGACCCACAAAATCACAGATGGGTCCTCGACTTTTCTTCTTCCCCAAATCCAAGCCCCCCAGGGTGTTCTTACCTGCAATCTGTTAAGCAGATGGTGAATAAGCTGAGAAACTTTGCTGACTAGATGTTCCTGATTAAGATGAACTAGTCGACAGGCCTGGACCAGTAAGGCACTGACATCCTACCAAAAGAATGAAAATAATAAACACAATAGGACAGGAGACCTTTTCGTCCAATTCAAGCCCCCAACACATAAAGCAAATCAGAGCTAAGGTTAGCATTCCAAAACAGGAAAAAGTGAAGGATGAAAAAAGGACAATGGGGGAACAGGGACATACTAATAATATAGAGGAAAAAGTAATAGCACGAAACCCAGTAGGGTAGAAAGAACATGAGACCAAGGCTGGGGGAGGGCAGGTTAGGGTGGAGCTCCTGCTAGTTAGTGGGACTATGTGTATGTGTATATACATATACACACACGCACATATACCTATGTTATATACTACATATTTACAGATCCATCCATATATACACACGACACATTGTGTGTATATAGATATGTGTGTACATGTGTATGTACATATGTGTATACATACATAAACGCATACATATAAAGACATACAAACCAAAGGTTTGTCCACCTAGATCTTAACCTAGTTCTTAATTTTCTTTGTGTCATGGACCTCTTGGGCAGTCTGGTGAATAATGTTTTGCATAAAACAACATCCATAGAATACAAAGGAAGCTAGTTACACTGAAAGAAGGATGTAATTTTTTTCCCCATTCAAGTTCACAGATCTCCTGAGGCTTCACGGACTACAAGAACCCCTGCTCTAGAGAACTCCAAGCCCCATCCCAAAGTTAACATTCTATGATGCTATGATTTCAGACCCCAGGCCATGTTCAGACTAAAATAACACTCTAGACATACTGTAACCAGACTCTGAACATTTCTATCTACCCAGGTCCTGCCCCAAAAGAAGAACTGACTTCTTGTGCACTTATTAAAGACCTTCCTAGACTATACTTTATGACTGTCCTAGACCCTTACTAGACTATAAGTCGCAGGGGGGCAAAGCCTAAACTCTGTATTTTTCTCAGCATCAGCACAGAGCTCTGGACCCAGTGGTTGCTTAATAAATGGATGATGAACTGAGATAACAGAAAAGTTCACACACTGGCTAAAAAGATCAAGGAATTAAGTAAAACTAGACTTTCTATGGAATAGTAGAAGGTCTGAATGGAAGGTCTGATAAAGGGAAAAGAATCTGGAGAAGAGGGCGGCTTCTTGGACAAGTCCCTTAACCTCCTGGGCCTTCAACAGTCAATCTGTAAACAAAAAATCTATTAAGCACCTATTATGTGCACATCGCTGAGTGGGGATACAAAGTAAAGCAGAAGACAGTCCCTGCCCCCAAGGACTCCCAGTATAGCAGGAGAGACAGGAAAACACCTCTGCACAAACAAGCTACAAGAGGGATAAATGGGCAATAATCAATAGAAGCACTACAAGAATTAAAGGATCGGGGAGGGGTCCCCGAGAAGGTGGGATTTTAGCTGGGACTTGGAGGAGCCTCAGTTTACCCACTTGTAAAATGGGGAGGGGGTTGGACCAGAGGGTCCTTTAGGTCCTTTTTTATATGCATGTCAGCAATCGCAGGCAGCCTAATGAAAAATTTCAGTGGGAGGCTTGGAAGTCGGTCGAGACCTGGGTTGGAATCCCAAACCAGCTCGGTGACAGTGGGGGGAATCACTCCCTCGTCCCTGGTCCTCGGCTTCCCCCGCCTGTAAAATGAGGGAGGGGTGTGCCCCTCGTTGTGGGGTCCCCCGGGGGGGGGTGACGTGTCAGGAGGCGCCCACCCGCCCGCTTAGGTGGGGTCGGTCCTAGCTACTGGGGGCCAGCAGGACCGTTGGGATCGACGTTGGGGCGGTTTCTAGTGCGCTACGACGGGAAACCGTCGCAACGGATGCGAGGTGTCCGGAGCCCCGGGAGTGGTGGGCGGGGGCCCGGGCTGCCCGCCCGCCCCCCGGCCGCGCCCCGCACCTCCAGCCGCCCCGCCTGTACCTCCGCCGTGACGCCCCCGCCGCCCTCGCTGTAGTTCTCGGAGATGAGCTGGTCGAACAGCAGGTGGATCTCGGTGCGGGCGGAGCTGCTGTCCGCGGGGCGCAGCGAGGCCAGGCGAGCCGACAGGCGGCGGAATCCGCTCCCGGGGCCCGGCGGCGGCTCCCGGGCCCCACACACCGGCCCCCCGGCCACCTGCAACGCCGCCATCTTCCCTCCCCCCGTCCTCCGGCCCTCCCTATGGCAACGGACGAGTACTTCCGGGGGCACGCGTCCCCGCCACTGCCCGAAAGCGCGCCGTTTCCATGACGACGAGACGCCGCCGGCCGGCAACCCGGAAGTGCTCCTGAGGTGGCCGGCGCTCTAGGCGCCTGGAGGAACCATAGAGAGGCGCTGCCTTCCCTTCCCTCGTCTTGGGTTTGAGCGGACCCTTGAGTCCGTCTGTCAGTCCACAACCATTGATTAAGCGCCTACTATGTACCAGGCACGGGTGCGTCCTTATCCCTTCTGGGTCTCAGTACTGTGCAGCCGGGCCACCCTTTTAATCATCTCTGATTACGTTTCCCCACAGCGGTTGTTCCAAATCTCTCATCTCTGCCCCTTCCCCACCCTCCATCTCCATCCCTCTAAAATTGAGACCATCTGTATCATCATCATCATCATCAATAAACATTTATTAAGCTCCAGTTATGTGCCAAGAGGCGCATCTCTCTTCTCTGCCCTCCCCCATCTCCAGCTCTTTAAAATTGAGCCCTTCTGTAATCATCATCAGTAAACATTTATTAAACTCCTACTGTGTGCCAGGAGGCACATCTTTCTCCTCTGTCCCCTCCCTCCCCCATCTTCATCTCTCAGATCTCACTTCCTAAATTGCTGAGAAAATCGAGCCCATCCATAATAATGTCTTTCCTATCCTAAACAAAAATCTTCCCATGACCCTATTCCCTAAAGTTATTGCCCTATATCTATCCTCTCCTTCATTGCCAACGTCTAAAGGAATAGTCTATGTCTGCCATCACCTCTTCTTTACCACCTACTCGTCCCAACCTATAGAAAAGTAGGCTGACTCAGTGACCCATTGTTTCCAGACCCGTTTGTCATCGATCCCTACCTGCAAATCCTCACCTTCTCACTACCTAGGGGAGGAACTGAGATGCAAGAACGCAGCCTCTTTTGCTGACAGTGACCTATCTGAATTATCTTTTATCTCATTATAAAAGTTCTCAATAAAAACTGGACCCACCTTGAAGCCATTTCTGATCTCCAGAGAACAAACTGTCAACGTGTTGCTACCTCGACATACTTAAGTTTTGCCTCAATAATAAGGTTTGCCCCATTAAAACCCAAATGAAGAATTTTCCTTTCAACAAACTCCTTGGAACCTGACTTTTAACCATATCACTCTATTGAAACTCCCTTTTCCAAGGTCACTAACATATAGTGACTAAATGCTTCGCCAATAACCTTATTGTCAAATCTAAAAGCTTTTTCTTAATCTTGACATTCTGAAACATTTTATAGTATTGTCAAAGTGGCTTCACAAAAGTCCAACCCTAGGGGCAGCTAGGTAGAGCAGTGTATAGAGCACTGGCCCTAGAGTCAGGAGGACCTGAGTTCAAATCTGGCTTCAGACACTTGACACTAGTCTAGCTGTGTGACCCTGGGCAAGTCACTTAATCCTAATTGCCAAAACAAAACAAAAAAATTGAACTCTAAAACTCCATTATAATATAGAGTTGATGCTGGATTCTCAAAGTCTCTGACTAGTCAGTCAATGAATTTTAAGCACCCACTATGTGTCAGGCACTGTGCTAAGAGCTGAAGAGACAAAGGACAAAGTAGTTCCTGCTTTCAAGGAGTTCGTGGCCTAATGGGAAAGACAATATACAGAAAACTATGTCCAATGGTATACTTTGATATAAATTGAAGATGATGGAGAGCAAAGACATTAGAAACTAAGGGGATCTGTAATGGCTTTTATTCAAACACTTTCCAGTTTGTCACACAAAACATTCTGTCTCCTGATTCCAGGAAATTTCACTGGCTGATGCCCACACCTGTATTCTCCCACCTCCTCTCCCATCTCATCTCCATTTCCTAGATTCTTTGGCTTCAAGTCCCAACAAAAATTTCACCTTCAACAAGCCTTATGTGCCTTTGAGAAAATTATCTCCCTGGTATTTGTTTGTTTTTTTCTTGTCTCCTCTCTTCACAGTAAAGCAAAGCCTAGATACCTTTAGGAATGGGTATTTAAAAGGGTTCATTTGTCAGGGTGTTCTTTGATGTCAAACCACCAGGGAGTGCTCATGAGCAGGGGCAGGGCCCTTCCAGTCCAAAGCACTAAAAACATCTACTTGTACCTGTATGGTGAAAGTCCGCTTGTCTCAATTAATGGCACCTTTATGAAATCACTTTTCCTACACGCAGTCAAACTGAGACCTGTTAAAGACATTAGCCTGAAAAGGCCGAGGTTCCCACTGCACCTGGGTCTATTTCTAGTTGTCCTGATCTGTATCTTGCCCCTGGACCCAGATTGCTCTGGAGGAGAAAATAAGGTTAGTAACTTTGCACAGCCCTCCCTGACTCAAATCCAATTCACTTGCATATCATGACATCACCTCCCTGATGTCTTGAGCCTCTTTAAGAAGGAAGTACAAACAGCAGCATTCCCCCAGTAGCTGAGAGAGTTGGCCTGAGGGAAGGATTGTTAAACAGGAGAGGATATACCTCTCTAACCTCTAGCCTGGCAGTTAACAAGCCTCAGAGTCAAAGTTTTGAGAGAGTAGACCTGGAGAGGCTTCTGCCAATCTTAGGTTAAGCATCTCTGCCGCTTCTAAATACAGTAAGTAAAACCCACCTGAGCCTGAGGCTGGAGGTGGTCAAAGCTGCAACTACTTATTGAAGAACTAGTCTGGGGTGTCCGGCAGATCAGACCATACAGCAGAGATATGGTGCCCAGCAAGGAGCAAACCCAGCCAAGTTACCCATCTAAGCATGTGGGTGGTCAACACAACCTAGCAGGAGAGTGACCCATCCATCACCAAAGACACATTGATCATAAGGACTACAGAGAGAGAAGTCATCGAGACCTTGCTATTACAGAATTGTCTCAACCACAGGTGCCTCACTACAATTATGCTTTAAGCTTGTGCCCACTCTCTCCCCCTCTCCGTATTCTATACATGTTTGTGGGACTGTGCACTCCAGGGTTTCACAGGAAATGTTTTGTAACTACTGTTATTTCTGTGCCATTTGAATAAAGGCCTTTCTAAGAACTAATTGAGTCTACTGGTTGATTCTTAATGTGAAGCATAATGGTGGGGGCTCATAATCTACAGTGTTAGGAGTTGTGACCCAACTCTAGAACTAAAAATAATATCTATTCCTCTGTCCCCAGAGGTGGGGGTGGATGGTGGGGTACTATACAGATTGCTACTTGACCTTTGTTTTCAAAGAGGACCAATAACATCGTGATTTTGAGGTCAGGGTAAGGTTTGTTTGGCTGTGGCTGATCAGTCCAATAGGAGTTCAGAAGGCTCAAGGTCATCTGTTAGAACATTTGGGATGGAGATGTCTCTGGATTTACACAGCTCGTGTTTCCTCTGTGCTACCATGATTCTGCTTTGTTGGTGGAATACAGTGCCTTCTTTGATGTGAGCATGCCATGCTGGGCAGTCCTGTGCCAGCTTCTCCTCTGTCTCACAATTGATACTAAAGTTCTTCAGAGAGACCTTGAGAGTGTCCTTGTACCACTTCTTCTGACCACCATGTGAGTGCTTGCCTTGTGTAAGTTCTCTGTAAAACAGTCTTTTAGGTAAGCATGCATCTAGCATTTGGGCTCCATGGCCAGCCCAGCAGAGTTGTGCTCTCTGCAGTAATATGAATCCTTGGTGGTTCGACTCCAGAGAGGAGCTCAGTGTTGGATACCTTATCTTGCCAGGTAATCTTTAGAATCTTAAGACCACTCAAATGGAAGTGCTTCAGTTTTCTGGCATGGTGCTAATAGGTCCAGGTTTCACAGGCATATAACAGTGGAGTCAGCATGATGGCACTCTAGACTTTCAGTTTGGTATGTAGCCCAAAACCTCTTCTCTCCCTAACTTTCTTTCAGAGCCTCCCAAATGCTGAACTGGCTCTGGCAATGCATGCATCAACCTCATCATCTATATGGGCAGCTCTAGAAAGTATGTTGCCAAGGTAAGTGAACTTATCCACAGCATTCACTTTCTCCATTTACTGTGATCAATGGTTCCACATATGGATAGCCCAGGCAATACTAGCTGGTGGAGGCTCTCTATTTTTCTTGGTGTTGATTGTCAGACCAAAATGAACAAAAAGTGAAGGCTATGAAGAGAGTGAGGGCTGACAAAGTCTTTTTTAAAAAATTAGCAAAATGATAGAGAAAAATCGCTAGCAAGATAAATGGTTGGTTTTTTTTTTTTGTTGGCTTGACATCCCATCATGACAATCCTGATTGGTAGACATTTTAATGAGGAGGTGGGTTGAGTCACCTTAGCTCCTCCCCATTACTTCCTTCTTGGGAGTTTGGCATAATCCTCGGGTGATAGGATTAGACTTCAGACTTGGACTTTGATTGAATCAAATGGAATTTGAATTGAGTGGATTATGGGTAAGGTTACAAAGGAACTGGAACTTGGGATAAATGGGCAGTGCTGAGGTTACCAACCAAGGGTGGAGAAGCAATTCCTAATAGAATTCAGTCCTGAGTGGAGGTAATTACAAGACAAAAGCTTGGCCTTTAGGTAACTTCTCTGGGATGTAGATGGATGAAGGGTGGAGTTACAAAGGTAAGGATTTTAAACTTGCTCTGGTCTGCTGTTTGTCCTTCTGTTGTTGAAGAGGACCAGGACATGAGGGAAGTGATGCTACTACATGCAAGTGAATTGAATTTAAATGAGGGAGGGCTGTGAAAAGTCACCAGCCTCACCTTCTCCTCTGGAGCCATCTGGGTCCAGTGACATTCTATAGATCAGGACAACTGAAGATAGCCCAGGATGCAATGGGGAACCTTGGCCTTTTCTAGCTAAGGTCTTTAATAGGTCTCTGTTTGACTGAGGCTGCACCCATTCAGTAATTAAGGCTTAATAAGAAAAGAGCCAAAGAATACCCTCCTTAAAAAATATATGTATATATACATATATGTATATACACATATCTGGAGGGGAAGTCCCTCTGGGTTTCTGACCAAAACAGATACAATTGCTATTTACATTTATTCTGAGTCAATCAGAGCCCAAACAGTGACCAAGTAGGGCATAGCCTGGGACCTATGGGGGGCCAATTGATGAGAGCATCTGGGCCATCTCCATTTGTCCTGACCTATATCCCTCACTTAAATCAATTCGCTTGCATATCACAGCACCATGTCCCTGATTTAGTGGTCCTCTTAGAGAACAAAGGACAAACAGCAACCTCTGTGAACAGAAAAGGAGCCGCCGACTGGGGACCAAACTTCCAGATGAACAACAATGATTTTTTCCTTCCTTCCTTCCTTCCTTCCTTCCTTCCTTCCCCTCTGCTGAAAGGCAATGTAAATTTCAATCTCTGAAACTTTCTTTTTTTTTCTTTAAAGACCAGCTTTAACCTAAATCACACTGGTCTGGGAGAGTAATAAACCCACGATTAAGTCTTTAAAATAGAATTAAAATCAATTTTCAATTTTATAAGTCTAAATGTTTATTACTACTGAACGACTTCTTATTCCACTGAGTGACTTAGTCCTGACCTTCCACCAACTTCTCCCTTTTGGTTTAATTTGGAGAAGTAGGTCTCACTGACTTTCAGCTCAAGGAGATGGCCCAGAAAAGTAACAAAGTAAAATCCCTCCTAGAAAGCTCCTTTTTCTTCCCCTTCCTTGCATTTTTGCTTTAAACCCTTAGTAAAGAATGAATATATATGTGTGTATATATGCATTATACATGTGCATAATATATATAATATATTCATATGTGTATCTTTAAACTGGATATATTTGTTAATTTGTCAACAATCAGAATAATTTTTATTTTTAAATGAGAGGCAGAATCATCTTTGGAAGCAGGAAGACCTGGATTTAAATACTAGCTATGTGACCCTGGGCAAGTCACTTTACTGCTTGGTAACGATCTTTTGGTAACTTGCTCCAGATGATTCTTTAAGATACTAACTTACAGAAGAGTTGCTGATCTGTACCAGTGGAGGGAATTTCCATGCTGGGAGCTTCCTATACCAAAGCAATCATAGGTCAGGGAAACAAATCAAGGCAATCCTCAGGGCAGAGGTTTAGGGTGGTGGTGAAGAGGATTACCTTTGCCCCTTTTCCCTTTTGCCCCTTTTCAAAAGGAATTTGGCTCCTTTGTTTACAATTCCCAGAAAAACCTTAAAACTTTTAGATTCTTTCTTTGAAATCTTATTCAAATGTGCTTTCCTTCCTGGCCCCAAAAAGAACCTGGCTTCAGTTTGTCTACCAGTCCCAGGAAAACCTTCAAGTTTTAGAAACTGCCTTATTTCCCTTTGAAAGCTCTCTTTATCTCCATTTGAAAGCAAACTTCCCCCCTTTCAGCTCCCTTCATTATCTATTCTCATTGTTTATTACCTTCCAAAGGGACCCAACCAAACCCCCTTCCTCTGGCCAACCTTAATCCTAGCTAGGCGCCAAGAGGTCCAGGATCCCGTAGTTCTGTTCACCCCAGCTTGCTGGCCACTCCCATCCAGATCTCCCTAGGCCCTGCCTCCCGTCACTCCAAAGTGCTTGGCCACTCCTAGATTCCTCCCACAGTCTTTCTGTACTTAAGACTCACCTTTGCCCAATTCTGATGCTGGGAATTTCTTACGCCCCTAAAGGTTGAGACTCTCACGCCCCGCCCATCTTTACGGGCATCACCTGGCTTGGGATTCACCTGGCCTCCCCCATTCAGACACTGAGTTGTTCTCAAGCCTAGAGGCTGAGACTGCCTCACACCCACTCTTCCTTAAGAGAGTCAACTGACCACCTTAGTCCCCATTTAGATCACTGATGTTTGGGTTCCTTGGGAGTCTGGCCTATATGCTTTATCTTTAATAAACTTTTTCTCTGGCTGGAAGAATATTTGGGTTGAATTCACTCAGGCAGATCCACGCCTCAATCTGGGGCTTTTTCCCAGCACCCCAAAACCTCCTGCGATCTTGGGGTGCCTCTGTGCATCTAGGAGCACCCCAAAAAACCCCACCTCTTCAGTGGTATCAAATGAGAGGGGAAAAAAATATTCTAGATACTAGTAGCTTAGGGATTGTATTAAAATTATATCATGTACTGGTCCCCCAACCACACCCCCCCTCTTTTCCGGGCAATATTAGTAAGTTTATAAATAGCCAATACAGAGTACCAATGGCAAGAAGGAAGATTGCTAAAGGGGAACCTAGGAGTCACATACAGACTGTCCCAAAGATCAAAGGAGCATGATTTGCAAACTATGTCATATATTAACCAAAAATCACATCCTGGTAATATGTGCTGAATCAACCATCTAAACTTGGATGTCAGGGCCTTTGGGTCCTACGATATGTAAATCTCAGATGACTTCCAGATGTCTGCAGTAAGATCAGCCAGACACCAAATGGTGCTGATCATTTTGCGATGCCATGGATATGTTAAATCAAAAGATCTACTGATAACTTTGAGATGATTTGGCTCTGTTAATGAACAAACTTCAAGGTAACACAGATTAGAGTCGTCAGTTGCCCCCCAAAATATAATAAAAATAAGAGTCCCAACTCCTGCCCTCCCACTCCTGTCCTCCCCCAGCCCAGTACTTTTCCATCTCCATCTGAGTCTATGCTGCGGAGAGCTGCCAACTCCAATCTAGGGTTCTGTGATTGATTCTTTGTGCCTCTCCCCTGCCCCATCCTCTGCCCACACTGCCAGGCGCCATGCTGTCTGCCTCTATACCCCTTTTCACTGTTTGTCTCTACTTTCGGTGATGTTGCTCCCACACCCTCCATGCCTTATTAAAGTGTGATTGCAACTTCACTTCCCGCTGCCATCATGGCCTTTCCTGGCAATTACCTGAAGAACCAGGTGTACCCGCCCCATTTCATCATTGTATAAATTAATTGGCAATTAAAGTGCTCATTGGCAGAGGCTCTTTCCGTCTTCCCAGGGACATTCCTTGTATCAAGGAGAGGTATAAATTAAGTGCCAAGATTGTAACTGATAAGGTGAGCCCAGGTACTGGGGTAGCAGCAGAACAACAGTACAGGCTGGCAACTCCAACCTGACGTTTTCATACCTCTAAGCAAGGTCTGAATCTGGAGTTTAAGTCAGAAAGAGTGAATGAGGAAAGATGCCTAGTTTGTGTATCTAAACTGACTCAGCTAAATGATGGAATGTTTCCACCGATGATTTCCTAAGGAAGGAGCCCTTCACCCTGGAAAGGCAGGGGAAAACCCAGAGAACATTTTCATTCATTCACATGTTAGTTCATTCAACAAGCATCTACCATGTGCCAGGCACTGGGCTAAGCCCAGGCAACACCATGCCAAAAATGACGATCCCTGCTCTAGAAACCTTGGATTTTGTGGTGAGGGAAGTAACACATAACACAGACAAGTGGATACAAAATACACCCAAAGTAAATACAAAGTGATTGCCAGGAGGAGAGCATGAACATCTGAAGCCGAGCCAAGCATTTATCCCACTGGAGGGCTTCCCAACACATTTTCTGAAGGAGGTAGCTTTTGAGTTGAGCTTTCAAGGAAGCTGGGGATTCTAAGAGGGGCAGCTAGGTGGTGGTGAAGTGGATAGAGCACCCGACCTGGAGTCAGGAGTTCAAATTGGGCCTCAGATACTTAGTAGCTGTGTGACCTTGGACAAGTCACTTAACCCTGTTTGCCTCAGTTTTCTCATCTGTAAAATGGGCTGGAGAAGAAAATGGCAAATAAGTGATTTTTGTATCAGTATCTTTGCCAAGAAAACCCCAAATGGGGTCACAAAGAGGCAGGCATGACTAAAAACAACCAAACAACAAAATAACAACAACAAATGGGGTTATCTGCAGAGGTGATAATTGACTGTGCATATTTGTCACAGGGGTTCTGCTCTCCCCCTCCCATGGAGGAGGTCGGAGGCACAAGAAATAAATGTTTGTTCATTTTAAAAATTAAAAGAACATTAAAAAAAAAGAAAAGACTGCCATTCACTCCTTGAAGGCAGCATCTGCTAAATCACTTTGTACTTCAATTCAGCTCAGTTCAGTTCCATTCAGCAAGGATTTATTAAGTTTTTACTATTTATTATTAACTATTATCTAACCCTCCTACTTCCAGGCACTGGGCTAGGTAGGTGATCAACATACAAATCCCACCAAATGAAACAGGTCTTGTTCTCAAGGAGTTTGCGTTCTCTTGGTGAAAGCAACACATACACAGAAAAGTTCATACAACATCTAAGTAAAGTAAGTATAAAGTAAATTTGGGGATGGAGTGGCATGGGGTAGGGAGTAGTAACCACTAGAACTTGGAAAGGCATCTGAGTTGAACCCTGAAGAGAGCTAGGGGTTCTGGGAGACAGAGGAGAGGCCCCCACCCTCAAAATGTTCTTCTTAGATTCAGGCTTGGCCATCTCATTTTGTTCCCTGAGTGATTCTGTAGATTCTGTATTGTGTGTCTTCCCACCTGCACCCAGGACTGTGTGTGCTGGACATTGTACTAGGACAAGTATTGTTATTCTAGAAACTTGGGGCACAATGATTGTCCTTAAGGAGCTTAGAGGCTCATGGGTGGGGAAATAGGACTGAAAGAGGGAATAATTAGAGAACACTGAGAGAGGATATATCCAAGTGCTAGACTGAACATAAGCAGGCACCAAAATGAATGAATGAATGAGAGAGCCTTTATTTACCTGATTCTATGCAAAACACAGTATATGGTAAAATCTTATGTTTTTGGCATATGTAAATTCTCTTAGAATGGGGGACTATTTTTCATTTTTTTCTTACACATAACAAGCACTTCATAAATGTTTGGTGAATTGGATTTGATGGGTGATTGTGAAGGGAAGTGATGCCTATGTCCAACCCTTGTATGATCTAGCCTTCTCCCAGCTGCTAAATGATCTTCCTAAAGCATAGCTCTGACTATGTCACTCCCATGATCAAAAGCCTCCCACAGCTAGCACACCCTGGTTTCCCTTATGGAGAGCATCTTAAGGATTCTAGCAAAAAGCCCTAGCAAGAGCTATGTTACCCTTTTGCTCATATGCCCCTATACTGGAACCTATTTTTTTCCTAGACTGTATATGTATTGGTGAGAAAGTATGTCAGATTTTTGAGGGGATGTTTGTACCAATTGTTCTTGCTGTATCAATAACTAATTGAGTCCTACTGACTAACTGATAATCAACCCATAATCATGGCAGAAAGCACTTCAGTGGGAGCTTAGGAGCTATAGCACTAGAAAAATAACTCCCAGCCCCCCAGGGATACCCCTAGATCCCCAGGAGATATACTAGCAGAGCTCTGGGAATCATCAGGGCCAGGGCAAGAATTAGGACACCCCAGAACTTATGTGAAGAATGCAGGGTTCTGGGGCAGCTAGGTGGCATAGTGGATAGAGCACCAAACCTGGAGTCAGGAGGACCTGAGTTCAAATCTGGCCTCAGACACATAACACTCACTAGCTGTGTGACCCTGGGCAAGTCACTTAACCCCAATTGCCTCACCAAAAAAAAAAAAAAAAAGAATGCAGGGTTCTTTTCCACTATATTACCTACCTCCCACTGGTGAAGAAATCTGTGTCTGCCTTTCTATTGCCTTTCTATTTTTTCTCCCCTATCTCTTCCTTGTTGTTGCTAGCTAATCAAAATCACCCCTTGTCTCTTATTAATTAGGACAAGGTTTCTAAGTGTGGTCAAGGAGTGGGTTTTAACCACCTTCATGCTCATTCTTTCCAGAGTTAATTTAAGCTTCCCTAGAATGGGTCTCTTTCAAAGGGTAGACACATGGGCTTTCTCTTTTGCCTGCTTATACAAGGTATCACTGCACTAAGACCTTTGGGACACCCTGTATATAGCTCTAAGAGCTGTTTTTTGGTTTTTTGTTTTTTTTGTTTTTTAGGCAATTGGGGTTAAGTGACTTGCCCAGGGTCACACAGCTAATAAGTGTCAAGTGTTTGGTCTGAGACCGGATTTGAACTCAGGTTCTTCTGACTTCAGGGCCAGTGATCTATCCACTACACTAAAAGTTGTTTTTATTCCTGAAGATATCAACTGAAATCACCCCAAGAGGATCTACCTGTGGAGTAGAATATTCATATAGGTTCTGGACCCACTCTTCATCCTAGGGTCTTGCTTTAGCTTTGGGATGGGATTGTGTGAGACACACTAAGAGGTCATGTGCATACAGGCAAATGTAAGATTATGTGGTACACAAGTATGCTTAACTAGGAAAGGAAGCCCCACTAGAACAGTATCCCAGCTCTCCCCTTTGGAGGAGAGTTGAGAAGGGAAGTGAAGTCTTGAGTAAGAAATGAGCAGCTCTCGGTATTACTTTCGAGGCAAGTGAGTCAAAACAGAGTCAGTAGGTAGCTAAGTCACTCCATATCCTGCTGAACTGTGTAAAGCTGATGTGGTTGGTTTTCTTCCCCCTTACTGGTTGAGAGACTTGAGAGCATTGCAACAGAATATGCAGAATGGTGGAGAGAAGGCCTTTGGTAACTCCCACTATTTAGTGGCAGCCTGGCCCTCCCCATCATTCCATCAGTCTTTTCATTCCTCTTTTGTTCATTTCCTGGGCACTCCTTACAATGATCATCTCACCTTCTGCAAAGCAGCTATCTTGTTCCCCTATTTCTTTTTTCTCCAGACTAAACTTCCTCATTCCTTTTATTAAGTTACAAATTCCACCTTTTAATCAAACAAACAATAAGCATTTATTAAGCACCAACTATATGCCAGGCACTGGGCCAGGCACTGAGAATACAAAGATAGACAGTCCTTGCCCTCAGAGAGTTTACATTCTAAGGTAGAGGAGAAGACCACATACATACATACATGTGTGTATATGTATGTGTGTATGTGTTATATATAAAATCAAAATACATACAAAGTAGACATAAGGTGAACCTAGAGGAAAAGACACGTAGCTAGGTGGACCAAGACAGACCTCCTGCAGATGGTGACAGTTGAGCTGAGTCTCAAAGGGAACTCAGGAGTGAAAGAGGCAGAAGTCAGGAGGGAGAGCATTTGAAGTTTGGAAGACAGTCATTGCCAGGACGTGGAAGGCAAGAAATGGAAGGTCGGGTATAGGGATTGGCAGATTAGGTGAGGATGGCTGGATCTGGAATGGGTGGGTGGGAGGAATGTATAAGAAGACAGGGAAGGGGCCTTGTTGTGAAGGAGCTTAAAAAGCAGAGCAAAGGAGTCTGTATTTGAGCCTGGAGGTGATAGAGAGTCTCTGGAGTATATTGGGTGTGGGGGTGTATGATACAGTGAGACTTACACTTTAGGAAAATTACTTTGGGTCTGTGGAGAGGATGGAGTGAAGAGGGGGAAAGAGGGGAGAGGGAAGAGTGAAGAGGACAGAGTGAGGAAGGGAGACCTGTCAGGAGGTGAACTGCAATAGTCCAGGCAAAGCCTGGTGAGGACCTGATCTCGGGGAGTGCTTGTGGAGTGGAGAGAAGGAGGCATTACTCTCCTCAAGAGCCAATATTGCCCTTTGTCTCACTGCTTGCCATGAGCTTTCCTTCTCTCCCAGACATATCTCTGTCTTTGTATCATCCCTCTAATGCTTTCCTCTAGTCTGAGAGAAACAGAGGTCCTTCCTTTGAAGCTACCTTCCTTTCCCATACCATAAGCCCCATCTCTTCCCAGCTCCTGAGGGACTTTGATTACAGATTTTTCCCCCCTTTTCCTCCTCATTGATTTCACTCCTGTTTGAAAACATTTACTCCCTTCCTTTTACCTCCATTGAAAACCCTTGCTAATTTTGACTAGCTCCTCTCCTATTTCTTGTCCTCCTTTTACTATCCAATTTTTGAGTGAGTGGTTGACAACCACTAACACTGTTGTCTCACTAGCACTTCCTGAATAACCCCCAGCAACCCGGCTTGAATCCCCACCCTTTTAGTGAAATTGTTTGCATACCTAACCAATGGCTTCCTCCCCAGACCCAGTGGGCTTTCTCTCAGTCCTCATTTTCTCTAAGCCTTCTAGCAGCACTTGACTATCTCCCCCCTTCTTCATGGAAATCTTTTCCCTTGGCTTCAATCATACTATACTACCTTGATTCTCTTATGTTGTGAAGATTGAATGAGATAATATTTATAAAGTGCTTAGCACAGTGCCTAGCAAAAAGTAGGTGCTATATGAATGTTAGCTATCATCATCAATATCACCTACCATTATTATTTTTAGTGTTTTTCTGTTTACTCTAGTATGATATAGTAGATAGAATGCTGTACTTAGGATCAGGGAGACCCTGGTTCAAATTCTACCTTTGTCATTTACTATGTGAAAAATTATTTTTCTTAGTAACCATTATCTTGGAGACTCAGAGCTTCCCCATCCTTCTCTGTTCCAAGTTGAGTTTCTCCTTCAGAAGGAATTTAAGATCTAATCTAAATGGGTAGATTCCTGCTCATTGTATTGACCTGACAGGTCTGGGAAAATGTTAAAATATGGAAATTGACGTCTTTTTGACCAGGATTATGTGACCTAAGTCATGTACTCAAAGACTTTCATTTTAATATAGCCCACCTCCCAGAGTTAATTGGCATCCCTTGGGAACACCTACTCTTCAAAGGGCATTTAAGGCTGTACCCCCAAATCCCAATTGAGCCAGTTCTAAACTGGCCCCCTTAGGGAGGCCCAGTATTGGTCTGAACTCCCATGCGATGCATGTCAACCCAGTTTGAGAAAAATTAAAATGGTGATGCACCCTAACTTCATTTGTCTCTTTCTTAGAACGGACTGTTTAAATTTGGGGTTTGACAACTACTTGTATAATGATAGGCAACTCCCTGAACCTCTCTGAGCCTCAGTTTGCCCATCTATAAAATGGGAATAAGAAGAGGTTATTGTGGGTCTCAAGTAAGTGTAAAGTGCTTTGCATACTCTAAAATGCTACATCATTTCAATGATTATTATTGGATATTGCCTTCCCCCAAACCTAGTACAGCACCTGGCACATAGGAAGCACTTAATAGATACTTGTTGATTGGTTTTTCTCTTTTGCTGATTCTTCCAGTCCTATCTTAGCATATGAAAATCAGCTGGAGGAAATGAGGACATTTAACCTGGAGAAAAGAGGACCTAAGAGTCAAGATACTTTGGATTTGAAAGGTTGTCACATGAAAAAGGGATTAGACTCATTTATACTTAGTCCCAGAGGTCAAGGCTAAGGAACAACAGTAGCTAGGAAGGAAGCAGATATAGACTGGGTTTAAGGAAAGTGCTCTTCATGATTAGAGCTGTCTGGAAAGTTGAATGAGCTGCTTTGTAAGGTAGTAAGTTCTCCATCACCAGAAGGCGTCAAACAAACACTAGATGATCTTTTGTTAAGAGTGTTATAGAAGAGATATTTGGTCAGGTGTGGGTTGGATTCCGTAGCCTCTAAAGTCCCTTCCAACCCTGACACTTCGGATTCTGCTCACGTTCTTTCTTCTTTTTGAAATACCTCCTCTCGTCCCCTCTGCCTGTAAACATTTTTAATGCGCTTTGTTGTGGCTGCTGTTATGAACTTGACAAAAGCCAACAAACATGAGCATATCCATGTCCAAAGAAGAATAGAAAGATAGGATTGTACATAAAACTATAAATTCCCTTTATGTGTGGTTTGCTTTTTTTGGGGGGAGGTGGGGCTAGGCAATGGGGTTAAGTGACTTGCCCAAGGTCACACAGCTAGTAAGTCTTAAGTGTCTGAGGCCTGATTTGAACTCATGTCCTCCTGACTCCAGAGCCAGTGCTCCATCCATTGCGCCACCTAGCTGCCCCTAGAATGCTTTTTTAAAGTGAGTATTAAATTTAACGTGTTCATTCCAAAGCTGTCTTGCTTGTCTTTGTCTTCTTCTGAACTTCCTTCTACTCTTTTCTGTTTGCTCACACAAATTCTACTCATCCTTCAAGGTCTCCTTCAAGACCTAATTTCTTCAGGAAGCCTCATTTCTAGTCCCCATTGATAATTTCCTTCTCTGAAAGCCTGCAACACAATTCAGAGACCAGTTGTCTCTCCAATCTCCCAACCCATAATGCCCCCCCCCCGATTTTTTTCTAATCTGTTCAGGGAGATTGGTATCATTTCTCTAGGATCTTGTTTTTTTTATTCCCTCTACTTGCCCCACAACCCCCCGCTTCCTTACTGGGCTACGTGCCTAGGCCAATGCTGGGCACATAGTAGGTACTCCATAAATATGGTACTTGTTGAATAGATATACACAGCTGTCAGAAAAATTACTCTCAGATACTTTAAATTTCCATCTCAAGAACTTCCCTATTGTTTTATTGACTTAGAGGCATCATGGTGTTCTGGAAAGAGCACTAAATTCTAAGGCAGAGGACCTGATTTCAATTCCCTCCAACTACTGTTTTGAGACCTTGGACAGGTCATTTGGCTTCTCTAGCCCTTAGTTTCCAGTTCAGTAAAATAAAGAGTTGTATTGTCTGATTTCTACAGCCATTTCTGTGTAACCATTTCCTGAGTAACCCCCAGCAATCTGGCTTGTATCCCCACCCTTCTATTGAAATTGTTTTCTTACCTTACCAATGGCTTCCTCCCTAGACCCAAGGGCCTACTTTCACTCATCATTTTCTCTAAGTCTTCTAGCAGCACTTGACTAACCCCTCCTTTCTTCCATCTCTCAATCCTATATCTTCTTCGTGATTTTCCTAAGTTTACTGTGTACAAAGGGTTATTTTCTTCATCCCATAACTTTGCCCCTGGAGTATCTTTGCTCTCTTCCCACCAATTCATTTTTGGAAAACTCAAAGCTCACCTCTTCACCTAAATCTTCTTGAATTAATTCTACTCAACAGATTATTCTTTTTCTTTGTATTCTCTCTGCATAGATGGGGTTAGTTTGTGCCACATTGTGCACTTGTTGCAATGTTGCTTCATAAATTGATTAAATTATTTCCCCTTTGTTCAGTCTCCCAAATTAGAATGCAAGCTCTTTGAAAAGAGGGAGTTTTCGTCTGAGTCATTTTCATCCTTTGAGACACAACTTCAGTAGTCCCATGAGTAGCTGCCCAGGGTAGAATGTCTCACACTTCCTTTTTATTTCACCACTATGGCCAGTGTCATGGCCTGTACCCAGTAGAAGCTAAACAAATGCCTATTCATTAAAAGTTTCCTCATATGATCTCACCAAGTACCACCTTGGGACTTGAGGTCTTTGGTGGGAACAGACAAATTTATGTTTCTTGGTTCTTTTTCTTCCTTAAGGACAAAAAAATCCAAGTTGTTGGTGGCCTGGAAGTCTACAGAGAGAGACATAGGGAATGCTGCAGCACATTTCAAATAATGATAGGAAGATACAGGTTAGAGAGTAGCCTAAGAGATATTATGCAGGAAATGAATAATCAGAAAAGGAAGTAGCTCAGTTATGAGGGTGAGAGGATGGACAAGCTGAGGGCTGCATTGGTACCTACCAATGAAAAGTCTTAGAGAAAGACCTCCAGCATATTGGGTGGAGTTCCCATGGAGTAGAATCTATGGGAGACATCACTAGATAAGAAGTCACGCATGGGTTACAATTTGAATTGCTAGAAGGCACAACCACATTGATTAGATCATGGATCCAGTGAACTGAAAGTCAGGATCTTATAGTGGGTGGGGCACTGGACTTGGATTCAGGAAGTCCTAAATTCAAACACAGCCTCAGACACTTTGTAATTACTTGGCACTCTGCAAGTCTCTGAAACACTCAGTTTCTTCATCTATAAAATGAGAGGGTTGGACTAGCTGGTCTCTAAGTTGCCTGTAGTTCTAAATTTATGAGTTATAAACTCTATCCTAATAGAACTCTAACCTAACTATCCTAATGCCACACCCATATGCCTCAATAAACAAGTCCATACCATATAAATGTCACATAATAAATAGAAAGTAGTGGGGGTGGGGTGGGGAAAGTACTAACAATTGAGGTGAGGGAGTCAATTAGGCAAGACTTGGTCTTGCCTTCAGACTGACAGTTCCTTGTCAGTCAAGGAATACTTTTAAGCACCTTGTGCCAGGCACTGTGCTAAGACCAGAGGAGACAAATAAAGGCAAATGCCAGTCCTTCCTACAAGGAGTTCACAGTCTGATGGGAGTAACAGCATACAAATAACTATGAACAATCAAGCTATATGAAAATTAATTGGAATTAAGCAACAGAGGGAATTAGAACCAGGATTAAGGGGGATTTGGAAAAGCTTTCTGTAGAAAGTGATTGTTTTCACTGGGATTTAAAGGAAGCCAAGAGGCAAGAAAAACCCTATTCGAGATTTTCTTGACAAGAATACTGGAGTGGTTTGCCATTTCATTCACCTGCTCATCTGAGAGATGTGTAAACTGAGGTAAACAGGGTTAAGTGACTTGCCCACGGTCACACAACTAGTAAGTGTCTTCAGACCGTATTTAAACTCAGGAAGAGGAGTCGTCCTGACTGCAGGCTCACTGCTCTTTCCACTGCACCACTTAGCTGCCCTTAGCCCAAACAATATTTTTGAGCTGAGATTTACAGGAAACTAAAGAATATGAGCATGGGGGGGGGGGGGGCAATAAACTATGTGAGGCATTTGTGCTCTCTCAGACGGATGGTAGCGGCCCCAAGGATGGATTTCCTCTAGCTACCTGCACACAACCATCCCCTACCTCTAGCACTACACCTAGAGGCAGCAGAGAGAGTAAGGAACTGGGGGATCAGGCACGCATAGAAGTAGAAAGAGTCTGGACTTATCTCAGAGCCTGAGGCTAATACTAACTTCTGACTGCCAGGCAGTTCTGTTTCCAAAGCCAAACTTCGAATCAAAGACCTTCTAACACCTGCTCCCCTCACTCTTCCCAGTCATCTCCCTTAGGCTCCTGGCACTTGCTTTAGAAGAGGATTGGGTAGTGAGAAAACAGAGGCAGAGAGCCCAAGAAGGAAACATTCAGTAGTCAGTCAGAACAGTCAGAGGAAAAGTTATATATATGCTCGAGCTATCTTGACAAAACCACAAACAAGTCTCTGTTTTGAAAACAACCTCTTCTAAATCTATGATTTATTTCTCACTGCTAGGTGGCCCAGGAGAAAGAGTGGCAGGCCTGGAGTCAGGAAGACTCATCTTCCTGAGCTCAAATCTAGCCTCAGAAACTTACTAGCTGTGTGACCCTGGGCAAGTCACTTAACCCTATTTGCCTCAGTTTCCTCATCTGTCAAATGAGTTGAAGAAGAAAATGGCAAACCACTCCAGTATCTACCAAGAAAACCCCAAGTGGGGTCACAAAGAGTTGTACATAACTGGAAAACAACTAAACAACATGCACAGGGCCACAATCTTGTAGTTTTTATATGCCTGCACAAATGTCATCTATTTTTAAATACAAACTTAGATAACCTGGCAGAATTATTTCCCATGTGTAGTGGCATAGCAATTTATGGAACTAAATGAGCCCTCTTCCCCTTTTATTAGGAGAGTCCCTTTTCCCTTTGGGCAAGACTTTCTAGTCCAAACCACCCCTCCTCCCCTCCTCTCCCTAGAAGTCCTTTCAAATCAGTCCCCAATCCTTGGGAGACAATAGGAAGAAAATGATACCACCCATACATAGCTGCTCAGCTAGTCAGTCCTCTGCCATGCTAGTCACTGCCTGAGCTCCTTCTTGCTGGAAGAGAGTTAGCACAATGAGTAGAGGGACTAGTTTTGTTTTGTCCTCTCATCCCTTGCATCCAGCACAGTGCCCAGTATATAATTAGTGCTCAATAAATTCTTATTGATTGATTGATTGATTCCAGCATGGGGAAAAAGAAAGGAAAGTAGTGAAGGTCCTCCTTTCTCAAAAACCAGCTCAGCTATGCAAGCCACAGTCCTCGGTTCTCAGTCACTGGTTGCCTAAAGAGATCCTACTATATTTTTCTGCCCTAAGAACCATGAACATGAATCAAGAATTTTCTTTTTCAGTTCTGAGCTTCCAACCAGAGAACTACTCTGGCAAAATGCCAGAATTGTAAAACTCAAGTAAAGTTTTCTCTAACTCTGTCTCTGTCTTTTTATCTGTCTCTGTCTCTGTGTGTCTATCTGTCGTTTTTTCTGATGAAGTAGAAGAGAGTGCTTGAGTTAAGATGGAGCTAGCAGGATGTGAGATAGGAGACAAGATACAGGCAGTGACCAGCCAGAAAAGTGATCAAAGAAGACTATGCATTGAAGACCCCACCTTGAACTTATCTGTGTGTGTTCACAAAGCACCCTCAATTCCAGAACAACTCTTCCCCTCCCCTATCCTGTTCTCTTTGCTTATCACCTCCCCACTACCTGATATCCCAGGCATTTTCTAGTCATGTTTGTGCCTCCCATTCTGTTGTCCCCTTACCCCTATTCCATCAACTTGTATTTAAACCATACCTTTGACGTAG
>NW_020954546.1:3204681-3231579 GCF_900497805.2 Vombatus ursinus | reverse complement strand
TATGCTCTGCCTCCCATGTGGAGTGGAGCCCGCTGGGGCTCTGCCTCACAGGGAGTAGGACTGTTTGGGTGCGTCACTCCCAATAAATGCCTTTCTTTAACTTAGAGACTGTCCTGGTGAATTCTTTCAGGACACTAGGACCCACATGTCTATTCCTCATCATTTCAGGTAGCATCCCAACATTCTTGGGGTCCACTCTGAGCTCATCACCCACCAATGGCTACAGAGAAGGTCTAAGTGAACTCTTTCCCATTCAAACTGCTCTCCCAAACCTGACCTCAACATTTTCTTCTCTCCTCTGGTGGAGAGATAGAGATTATTTTCAGGAAGCAGCACTTGCCTTCTCAGGAGAGAGCAAGGGGAAGAAGAGTGAGGGAGAAAAGGAAGTTGCCACTTTGTTAGTGTGTAAGGGTGACACAGCACCTGTATCGATACAGTTCTTCCACACAGATAAGTTGTGGTGTCAACACTGAGAATTTCATTTCCTGTGGAGCTTCTTTACTCTTGGTTTCCAACTCTTGCTAGTTATGGTAGCTCCCCTTGTCTTGGGGTTACCTACCAACGCTCCCCCTCTGCCTTTCTTGGCTTCCTGAGCTTCTTTCATGCTAGACACATTTTTTTTCCCTCCTCTCCAGGCTTCACTTGCCCTATTAGTCCTATAGACTGGGAAAACAGGTCTGTGAGTCACATCCATCCACATTTACCACATCCTTAGGAGAACAAATGAAAGAGGAAAACGTTAGTGGGATTTCTGCCTAAATCAACAGGCATGTATCTGTTGTGTCCTGATTTCCTTGCCAATGTCAAGACAGCACTACTCTCAGATGATGGGATCATAGGTTTAGAGCTAGAAAGATCTCAGAAGTCACCTAGTTCAGCTATCTCCTTTTTCAACTTGAAAATCTGAGTCCCAAAAAGAAGAGACTTGCCCAAAGTCATCCAGTAAATAATACAACTGGGATCTGAACCCATGTTTGCTCACTCCAAATCCAGGGCTCTTTCCACTGCCCTTTCTGAACTATTATCACATTAGCTCTTTTCATTCAAGGGATATTGATTAAACATTTGTTTCATGCAATCAAGCATTTCCTAAGTGCCCACAATATAGTGGACACTGTGCTAATGTGGGAGAGGGGGATAGACACAAAGACAACAGTGAAACAGTCCTAGCTTTCAAGGAATGTGCATTCTTTGTAAAAACTTTTATTCTTTATTATTAACTTAATTTGGCTTATATAAGCATCAGCAAACATAAAATATTTCATTATGCAAAGAAAAGCAAAAAGGAAGATTATATACAGAACTCTCTATACACACGTTTACATATATACATATACATATATATGTGTGTGTGTGTGTGTGTATATATATATATATATATATATATATATATATATACTGTTGAACCCCATAAGCCACAATAAATTACAGAGTCTGTTCTAAGAGAGAGACAAATGAAATTAGGGTGCATGTGTCACCATTTTACTTTCTCTTAAATTGGCTTGATATGCATTGCATGGGAGTTCAATCCAAAACTGGGCCCCCCTAAGGGGGCCAGTTCAGAACTGTCTCAATTTGGGGGTGGGGACAGGGTTATCTGCCCTTCAAAGAGTAGGTGTTCTCAAGGGATGCCAATTAACTTTGAGAGGTGGACTATATTAAAATGAGGGTCTTTAAGTACAGGATTTAGGTGATTTAATCTTGGTCAAAGAGACATCAATTTCCATTTCACCTGTCTTGACAATAGGGAGGAATTAACACTTTCCCAGACCTGTCTGGGTAACACAATGAGCAGGAATCCACCCATTTAGATTAGATCTTAAGTTTCTTCTGAAGGAGAAATTTAACTTGGAACAGAATTGAAGGGCTAAGCTCTGAGTCTCCAAGATAATGGTTACTAAGAAAAATTATTTTTCACAATACATACATAGATATATATGAAAATCTGTTATGTACAATTGGTTTTATCCTACCAAAAAGCTTTTTTTATAATTCAATTTCAGCATGGCAGTTCCAAGATTATCTGTGTTCCTTATTGAACTTTCTTTAACTCTTTTTATTTTTTCTTTCTTTTCTTCTTCAGTAAGTAACAGAGGCTGGATGTGACCACAGTTCCCTAACTTCATTTCTTGAGTTCTCTTGGCTACAACACACTGTGCCTGGGTCTTGGTTATTTCTAAAGGATCAACATTATAAATAGTCAATTAATGGAAAGTTATTTATGGAGGGGCTTTATAGCTATCAAATGATGCCCGTGATACCAAAGCCTATGGTCCTTCTTACCTTGTATTGACTTCTCTGTGGGCATATTATATCCTTTCTATCCCAATCCTTACCTTCTGCCCCTCTCCCAGTGGAATATAAACTCCTTGAGGGTAACAACTATTCGTTTGCCTTTTTTATGTCCCCCAGGAACCACCTCTGTTGTTGTCATTTTTTTCAGTTTTGTCTGACTCTCCATGACCTCATTTGGGGTTTTCTTGGTAGAGATACTGGAGTGCTTTGACATTTCCTTCTCCAGCTCATTTTATAGATGAGGAAACTGAGGCGAACAGGATTAAGTGACTTGCCCAGGGTCACACAGGTAGTATGTGTCTGGGGCCAGATTTGAATTCAGGAAAATGAGTCTTCCTGATTTTAGGCCTGGCACTCTATCCACTGTGCCACCTAGCTGCCTTAGGAACTACCTTAGTGCCTTGCTAAGTACCTGCTGGTGTTTAATCAATGTTTGTTTAATTGAATTGCATTTTCATAGGGGGAGGAGAGGATTGGTGATGTCTGATTATAAGGTATTAATGATATTACGGAGCAATGATATTGTTTGGGGCAATCTTCTCAGACATCTCTGCCCCTACCTGAAACTATTGGGGATACTGCAGAGGGATGACCAACTTTTCAATGAATCTGTGACTTAATCTATGTGGAAGTTCCCTCCCATCATCCGGTTTATAACCCATCCATGCCTGCCAGTCAGGAGTCTACCCAATATGTTGGAGGCCTTTCTTATATTCTTCTGATGCTATTAAGGTATCGGTGGAACACTCTGACTTTTCACCTATGATATGAGATCAACCAGCTCAGCTTTTTTCTGTTTCTATCATACATTTCCTCAATGGTCTTTTTTCTTCAAAGTTCTTCATTGGTTCTATGTTTCAGCCTGCTCACAATCACCATGGGCTAACCACCCCAATACACCTCTATAATGATAATTGGTATGCATTTCCAGTGTTGCTGAGATTCTACAAAACACAGAAAAAATTGAGAAAAGTTCTAAGACAGAGTGATATGAGCTTGACCATTTGTGGATCATGTAATAGAGGGAATCTCTTTTCAGATGTGAGTTGAAGGTCCCTTCCAATTCTTGAGGTCCCTTCCAATTCTAGAATCCTGTGATTCCCATGAATGCTGGGAAAAATTGATTTTGGATAGAGCTCTATGATCTCTTAAGAACTTGGGAATTGATTGTGTGACATGGAAGACATTGGCACAGGACAACTCAGCATGGCATGCCCCCATCAGAGAAGGTGCTATGCTCTATGAGCAAAGCAGAATTGAAGTAGCTCCAAAGAAATGCAAGATGTGCAAATTTGGAGAATCCACTCCAAATGTTCACGTGGACTCTCTGTGTCAGACCTCGTAGTGGTCTGAGCAGCCACAGTAGGACACGTTGTAACTTGACTCTAGCCTAGTCACATCATTTTGGTGCTTTTTGAGAACAAAGGACAACTAAGCACTGATTGCCTTAAGGCTGCTACTCAATAAATACTTGATGATTGACAATATATTTGTTTTAAAGTGTTCCAGTGCCCATTAGAGGTAGAAGGCAGTTAATTTTTGGCCAACTTCCCAGTCCAGAGGGCCTAGAATGAAATCTCAAGGCTTTAAATTATCAATAAAGATGCTCCTACTCCCCAATCACTCCTTTATATGCAAACACTTTATACTGATGAAATTAAAGGAATCAACTTCCTTGAAGGAACAAAAATTAGACAAGCCTGTATAAGGCTTTAGATAGATAATCTCTAGGAACAATTACTTGATTTGGAGGGATTACAGACTCAGAAGTCCTTTGTGAAGTCAGCCTTTGCAGGGTAGGAAGAGGTCATTTTTCTCCTTTATTCCCTTCTGCTATTGGCCATGGCATCTAACATCAACTTGCCCATACAGCAGTAAGAGAGCTTGTTGGTTTGAAAGAACTTGAGGCACATTTGAGGGATGAGTAACACTCCAGACAGACATGAGTATAAAAGGCAGACACTTCAGGGAGGAGCAGCCTTGAAGAATGGAACCCTTGGCAGCAGAGAATAGAGCTATGGTAAATAGATTCTGGGAACTCAGCTGAGTAACTCATGCAGCAGAAGTTTTGCTCCCAAATGGATCTGAAAAAAGGACATCTAGGCCCTGAAGCAGTAGGAGTTGTGAGTTGCCTTCCTACACATGTGCCTCATTTCCATTGTGCTCTAAGTTTGAACCTGTTCTTCCCATGGAGACTCTGGGAGAGTAATTATACAGATATTTTGTAGCTACTTTTTATATTTTGCCATTTTAATAAATGCCTTTGCTAAGAGCTAATTGTGTCTCCTGGCTGATTGTTAAGGGGAAACTCATTGGTGGGGACTCATGAGCTATAGTGTTAGGAGTGAGTATGTACAAATTACCTCTAGAATCTTGAGGTAGTAGCCACCATTTAGTAACCCAACCTGTGAGTATAAGTGCAAATTCTAGGAGTACCAGAGAGGAGATACTACAGAGAAATACCCCCACTAGCTACCATCTTCTTCCTTGATACCCGAGTATGGCTGCAGAGATGAGATTAACTAATAACCCAAGGGAAAAGATTCCCTGAACTAGAAATCTGTTAGCTACTGATAGTTCTCTCTTCAATTAGTAGGTATATAAAACTGGGATTGAACTCAAGAGGTTCTCTGATCTAGGGCCTTACCTCAGTCAGCTATCCACCTAAACTAACTGAGAGAAGTCATGGAATTCTGAAACCTAGAATTCTCTTTTCATGAGTCAGCATTCCCTCTTCTCCTTTGGTTGGTTGTTCCTTTGTCGAATTATTCAAATCATTAAGAACTTCTTCTTCAGTCTCAACCAAACTCTCTCTAACCACAACTTAAGTCTCTTTCTTCTTTTCCTGTTTTCTGCAGAAATTTAGAATTTACTTACTTTTTTAAAAATAAACTGGGTCCCATTTTTCAGATTGGGCAACTTCAGTGCCTTCCTCTTCTTCCAGGAAACAAACGATTCCAGAACTGACTCCAACTGGTATTAGTTACAGTAGCCCAAGTGTTGGTTTCATTTTATCTGAATTATAACTCACTCATTATTCATAGAGTGTTAGAGTTGGGGAATCCCTTAAAGGTCATCTAATTCAGTTCACTCATTTTTTTTTTTTTGGTGGAGGTGGAAACTGAGGCCCAGAGAGGAGAGGAGATTGACTTGCTAGGGTTCCACAGCTGATTAGCTAGAGAGCTGAGATTAGAACCCAGGTGTCCTGAATCCTAGCTCAGCTGTCCCTGCCCTAAGTCACCTATAAAACATTCATTTTTGCCTGGTATCGTGCTGGGAATTTTACAAAGATAGCCATCACTGTGAGATCAAACAAATCTTGGGATCATAGACTTTGACCTGTGATCTTAAAGGTCATCGCAAAAATTCCCCTTATTTTATAGATGAGAAAATTGAGGCCTAGAGAGTATGAATGACTCCTCCAAAGTTACATATACAGTAAGTAGCAGAGGCAGACTTTCTGACTATAAATCTCATGCTCTTTCTAGTTCCTCATTACCTTTCAGTGAATTGTCAGATGGGGTAAGAACAAAGGAATATGGGGGAGCCCACCATGTTGTGATGATGATTTGGTGAATGTGCAGGGGCCCCTGAGGACTAAAAACCAGATGAGGCAACATGGAAGGTGCAGGAATTATGGCTTCTAATACCCAGCCTCCATTCAGGACTCTTTCTGCACTGGAGTTCAAAGGTAGGCTTCCAAATGCAATTCTTGCAATTTCACTAGCAGGCTGAATGAGGGGCTGAGTGGCCAGATGTCTTCATTTCACTAAGCAGCTAGAGGGTGATGCCGAGCACCTTAGTCATTTCCCTGAGGGTGGAAGTCAGAACTCATGGGCAGCTGGAGAGTGGGGGTAAGGAGGTGAGATGTCTCTTTCTTTCCGTGATTATGCAGCCTCATCATCACTGAGTCATGTCATATTGCATTTTAGAAAGAGGAAAAACCCCACAAGGTGGGGGAGGATTTCCAGTTCCTCATGCTTCTGTGCCTGTTTTCTTACAATAAACTCGATCATTGTGGGCAATATTATTCAGCTCTGGTTGGAGTAAGACATTGTGGGTACACTTAATCTGTGATCTTCCTAGATTACATTTAGTATAAATTTGAGTAATATTGTCAGTGAATGGCAAAATTATTGTGGGAAAGAAGTGATGATTGATGTGGTTTTTCTGTATCCTTCGTAACCTGATCTATAAGATCTGAATGGGTTTATTTACCAGGGTTGAGGGAAGGAGGAAGAGAGCTTGTAGGGGAAGAAGGGTGATGGTGGGGACTACATTCCTCAACTGGTTCAAGGTTGTTGATGATGGGCATTCTGGATGGAATCAGATTTGTTTGATGGATTTGTGGGGAGATTCACGTAGAAAACGTAAAAGTCTGAAGGTAAAATAGAAGGGAACCAAGCGGGACAAAAACAGCAGCTGAGGTATCTGTCCCCCTACATTGGTGGCATTAGATTTGTGATGATCCAGTTTGCCATAGGTCATTTGCTTAGGGCATTTTAGCAGGGTTTCTGGGCTGGGGGTTGCAGAGTTCAGACCCCAGTGGACCAGAGCATCCTAGGATTTAGGAGAGTTTTCTTGCATCCCCCTTTGCCAATGTATCAGGGTCCAGGACAATCACTGAGAGCTTCCACAGCATTGTCTAATCTCAATAAAGACAGATAATCATGAGTTAGTCCCATGTGTATCTAGAGAGAGAGAGAGAGAGAGACACAGAGATTGTGTGTGTGTGTGTGTGCGTGTGTGTGTGTGTGTGTGTGTGTGTGTGTGTGTGTGTGTTTATGAGAGAGAAAGAGAGGGGGATGGAAAAAAGCCGGGAAGGTAAGAGAGAGAGAGGAAGGAGGAAAAAAGAGAGGGGAGAGAGAGAAAGACAGACAGAGACACACAAAGACAGAGAGAGACAGAGGGAATGAACTTCAGCCTGATGGAACCTCCATGTAAAGGAATCTAGAGCTGGGGCTGGAGATTGAATGGGATGTTACATGTAATTTATGTTATGTGTAATTTATTATTATTTATGTTATGTGTAATTAAAGATTCTACTTTTACTATGTGTTTATTTAATGTAATTAAGTTGCTTGCTTAGCTAAGTCTTTGGTCAGAAAATATTGACTAGCACATTATGCTGTGAGGGGAAGGAATGGGTGTGGCTTTTAGGATGAAGATTTAGCCTGAGAGGTGGAATAAATCATACTCCAGATAAAATATGACCCCTGGAAAGCAACAATGGAAGGTGTCCTCACTCAGTCATAGCCATACCTCCAGGGTCTAGATTTCTAAATGGGACCAGACAGTGGTCACAATGCCCGTTACCTATTTTTACAAGGGGGAAGTGGTTTCCTTGCTGTGCTCTGGGCCTAGAGAACTAGGAAAAGCAAGGGGATTGGGGGTAGAGTTAATTTGAGTAATAAGGCTCTTTGATGCCTATATCACAGTCATGAAATCTTGCAAACAAAGTTTAAGGGCCATTAGTTTGAAGTAGCGCATAATACCAAACCCCTAAAGGAATAACCATATGGCCAGAGTTCTTGCAATGTTAATGGTTTATTAAGGAAAGGTCTTCTGTGAAGCCACACTTCCCCTTTCTCTCCATTGTACCCTTTAATCTTTCACCTCCGGTCCACCCCCTCCTCCCCACCCTCTGCACCACTCCACCCACCATAAGCTTCCACAATATATCAGATTTTTTTAAGGTAAGAACTCCAGCAAGATAGAAACAACTCCCAGTGGACTTTTCTTGAATGAATTCTTCTCTAAGCAGATTCTGGCAAATGAAAAAACAAAAACAAAAACAAAATTAAAGCAAAGATCTTACACACTGAGTGCACCTACAGCTGCCCTGGCCTGTCTCACTGCTCTCCATTGTCCACAGCCACCAAATGGACAGAAGAATGTGACAGGAGTACTGGGGGAACCTTGGTCTCTCTTGCCCAGAGCAACTTCAAGTGTTCCCTAGGGCTTTCCTGGCCTATGTGGACCACGCAGGAGAGACCCTCTTTTTTATAGATGACTATTCTTTTTTTATGCAATTAGCTCCTTTCTGCAAGAGTCTATGTCATGGAATGAAAGCCAACCATAAGTGGAGTAGCCCTAGCTTCCACATCCCAGTTTCCTAGATCTTCCTCTTTCATCACTGACCAGTTATCATCATGATACTTTAGGCATTATACAAACCCCAACTGAAAGATACAATGCCTGCCTTCAGTGTGCTTATAAACTTAGAATGTACTAAAGCAGATACATACCTCTAGAGCAAGACAGTGGGAGATAATTTTTTTTTAAAAATGCCTAGTATTCATACAGCCCTTTAAGATTTGCAGAGCATTTTACAAATGTGAGCGCCCTGTGAGACTGGTACCGCAAATATTATTATCCCATTTTACAGATGAAGAAACTGGGGTTTAATGAAGATAATGAACCAGACCAGGGTCACAAAGCTAGTTAAGTGACTAGCCTCAGTGTCAGAGTCAGGATTCTTGCCTGGTAAGATCATGGGATAAATCCACTGGGAACCCTGGTTCAAATCAGTGGGTCATTAATCTATAATTGGAAGGGTCCCCAAAGGCTACCTAGTTTATAAAACCACAGCTCTGGAGCTGGAAGAGACCTCCTCATTTTACAGATGAGGACTGTGACCCCTGTGGAGATTACGCGACTTGCCCTATGCAACATAAGCAGAAAGCATCAGAGACAGGATTTGAACCCAGATTCTCCAAGTTCAGAGCCAACGATCGTTTCACTGTGTGACGTTGCCTCCTCTTTGGCTCTTGCCAATTACTAGCTATGGGACACTGATCAAATTCATTCCTGTTTCTGGAAAATGAGAGGGATTGATTCAATGACCTCAAAGCTCCTTGCATATCTACGGAAGTGCTTGGATGAAAGTGCTATGATAAAATATTTCCTAAGTGAGGGGGAAAGGAGCACTTTGGCAATTTGGTATTTTTTTTTAAAGTCATTATTATTATTATTATTATCATATGGTTTGTATTCCCTGATCACTCCAAAGAAGGAAGATAAGGTGACAAATGGAACATTAGAGAAATCCAGCTTTCCCTTTCCTTGGAGGTGGAGGGGGGGCGGTGATGAGAGTGTAATGAGGAGACCTCCAAGAAGGAAGAGGTGCCCAGAGATACAGTTAGGCTTTTGTTCCTCAGTGGTTAACCAGACTGTTCTGGAAAACCTGTTGAGTTCAATGGAATGAACTGGGTGGAGTGGGAGGGGGGAGGAGAACAGGCAGGGAACAGGCCTGGTCCTCTTACCTAAACAGATTGGTCTGTGCAGACGTGGCCACATCCATTGCTGACACAGCGCTCTTCAGGTTCACAGTCCCAGTCTCCTCCACAGAGCTCAACACAAGCACCTAACGTTAGGGAAGAGCCAAAGGGAGAAAAGTAAGCCGTATTGTAGATAATGGCAAGTAAGAATACAGGCATCCCTGAAGGTGGCATGTTGACTTAGAAAACCACATGCTAACATTATTTACGTTCTGTTGTATTTTTGTTTTGTTAAATATTTCCCAATTATATTTCAGTCTTCCTCCTGGTGGCATTGCTTCCTCTGGTTCTGTGTTTTAAATAACTATCAGGAAGAAAGGAAACAAGATTGGAGGCTGTTTGGTATAGAGAGGGAAAAAAAAAAAACACATCACTCCTGGAATCAGAGGGCCTGCATGATCTTGGCCAAGTCACAACCTCTCCGGGCCTCAGTTTCCTTATTTGTAAATGAAGGGGTTGGTTAGGGAATGGGTAAACAAACCATGGCACATGGATGTAAAGGAATTATTGAGCTATGAGAAATGATGGACATAAAGAATTTGGAGACGCCTGGGAAGACTTATATGTACTAATGGAATATGAAGAAAGTAGAACTAGGGAACAGGGTAGACAACTGCAACAACGTAAGAGAAAGAACAAAAAAAGAGAGAGAGAGAGTAACTGAATGTTATATAATTATAATGACAAACTTTGATTCTGGAAAAAAATAAGAAAATGTACCTCCCTCTCCTTATTCCAGAGGTAGGGAGCGAAGGTATGTAAGTTCAGAATACATTTCGATACGGTGAGTATATTAGTTACTTTTGCCGAACTGATTTTTCTCTCCTCTTTTTAAATCTTTGTTACAAGGGATGCCTCCATGAATAAGGGAGGGATGGATCGGGAAATAAATATGTTGTAAAAACAAAATCTGTCAATACAAATAAGATAATTTTTTTTAAATGAGGGTCTATTCCAGCTCCAAATCTATGATCTATGATCATAAGACCAACAAAAATTTTAAATCTTTCTGTGTATTTGCTGGTTTCAGCCCTTTGGTTAAAGTTGATAAGGAATAATAAAGTTATGGTTGTTGTTGTGTAGGCGGTGGTGGGGGGGGTGAGTGTGTGTGTGTGTGTGTATGTAACACAGTTAAAAATCCTGGTGTTTGGGAAATAGATCAAAGCTAGAGATACAGATTTGGGAACTATACAGGTGATCCTTGAAGCCACAAGAAGGGATAGGATCATAGAAGGAGAGTTTTCTATAATTTTCTATAATTAGAGAATTTATAAGAGAATTTTCTATAATTAGAAAAGGAGCAGCTGAGAAGCCAAGGACAGAAATGTGGGGACTGTCTATATCATGGTGGGGGAGGGAAGAAGTGGGTGATGAGGAAGTAGATGCAGTGAGTTACAGACTATTCTTTCTATAAGTTTGACAGTAAAATGAAGAGATAGGAAAGCAGATCCTATGCCTCTAAGGTTTTGTGGGAAGCTTTTGCTTACGTATTTGCTTTCATTAAATGACACATGCAAACCAATGGAGAGGAAAAGATTGGGGCTACAAGAGAAGGATGATTGATGGAAGAGGTGGGAGGGGATGAGATTGAAGGCACAAATGGAAAGGAGCAAAGCATCATCTAACTAGAGCTGGAAGGGCCTTCAGATTATTTCTATGTAATAGAAAAGTCGCCAGCTTTTGAGTGGAAAAACTGAATTCAAATCTTGGTTCTACTCATGTGACCTTGGGAAAGCCACATAAATTCTCTTGAGTCTTGATTTCAACTGTAAAAGAAGAGTTAGGTTAGATCAGGGATTCTTTACTTCGTTGTGTGTTGTGGACCCTTTAGGTAGTCTGATGAAATCTATGGACCCCTTCTCAGAATAATGGTTTTAAATACATAAAATAAAATACATAGATTTACAAAGGAGAACAACTACATTGGAATAAAATCATCAAGCTATTAGAAAAACCAGTTCATGGGCTCCAGAATCAGATAATCAAGAACCCTTGCAATAGAAGATTGATAAGACTCCTTCCAGGTCTAAAGCCTATAATCTTTCAAAAAAAAAAAAAAAGGCAGGATGTTTCTCTTGAGGCAGCTCAAAAGGAAGTCATAAAGGATGAAGATCTGGGTAAAGTTTGATGTGGAAAGGAGGGTGTTGGGGTGCAGGGGTGGGGAACCTGTGGCATTGAGGCCACACTCTAGGTCCTCAAGTGCAGCCCTTTGACTGAATCCAAACTTCACAGAACAAATCCCTGGTGACTCCATGTGTAAGCCGTCTTAGGATTCTCTGCCTTGGGCTTCCATTTTCCTTCTTTCTGGTTGCCTTCTTTAAGGGAATCTTTTTTGCTTACCTAGGAATGAATTACTGATCACTTTAGCTTCTTGCTGGTCCATGGTGAAGGTGAGGAGAAACAGGAGGAAGAGGAGGCTACTTGACAACTTCATGCTGAATGCCAAAGCCTTCGGAGAGCAGGGAAGTCAGGGCAGAGCTGGTATTTATATCTTCTTGCTGACCCTCATAAAAAGGCAGGCCCAGGGCAGGGCATAGTTACCCAAAAGGATGGGCCCTGCCAATCAGCTGACAGTTCTGGAAAGTATGATCGATGTTGCCAAATCCATGTGTAAATACTGTGTGATGAAAGCAAGCTCTTTGAGCCAAGAAGGACAGCCAAAAGAAAAAAAACAAAAGGGAAGTCAGTGAATGGCAGAACAAAGAAAGTTACTGACTGTTCCTTTTTCTTTCTCATTTTCTCCTGACAGAAACTCATTTAAGTAATAAATTACAGCCCAGACTGAAGGTTAAACATAAGGTAGAGTAGGCCATGGATCTAGATTAGGACAGTCCCACCTGCCCCCAAACATCTTCTATAAGACCTGAAATTCTTCACTGTTCTCCATTATTTGAAATTCCACAAGATTCTTTTTCATTAATTCATTTTGATCTAACCCAATCCAAAGAGCACGTATTCAACACCTTCCAAGTTCAAGGCTTCAAGCGTACATAGACAAAACAAACAAACAAACAAAAAAACAGTTCCTACTCTTAAGGGGCTGACATTCTACAAATAAGCAGATAAATCTACTAAAATGGGAATTTTAGGAGGCAGAGAGTACTAACTGGGGGTGGAGAGTAAGGGATGGACCTGGCAATCCCATAAGCTAAGCCTGGAAGAAGCTAAGGATTCTAATGGATGGAAGTGAGGAAGGAGTGAATTCTAGGCATAAGATAAACAAGTCTCCTATTTTAAATGTAAACACTCCTGGAAAATTGAGAGGTATTTCCCTTCTGTGTGACTTGTCACATGTTACAGAAGCAAGAAACTTTATTTGAAGTTGAAAGCACTTGGGTTCGAATTCCACCTCTGCCACTAATTCATGACTTGGGCAAGTCACTTCCCCACTTTGCACCTCATTTTCCCCTTCTATGAAATGAAGGCATTGGACTAGATTTATCTAAGGTCCCTCCTAGCTCTTCATTCCCCTCCCTAAGACCAATGATGGATGCCTTAAAGTGCTTTTGAGGGTGAAAACACCAACTGGATTAAGGCTTCGTACTCACTATTACTTGTCCTCTCTCTTCGTAGAAACCAAAGTCAATCCTGTTGTCAGCAGGATTTCATTCTGCTACTCCGGAACCCTTCATGCCCTGACCTTCTTCTGCCTTCCCTGACCTATGAAACTTCCCTGAGGACCTCCACCGTCTGATTTATTTGCTTCTACTCCAGGACCTTAGACTAATGCTACTCTCCATCATCATGGGACCCTGGAGTATGCTGTAGCTGGCAAACTTTCATTTCCTTGTGCATAAGAACTCCAATTATAACCTAATTCATTTCAAATTAGCTATGCTCTATCGTTATGCTCTACCTATAAATTTATTAGTCAAGTATAATGTGTTTTGACTGTAGTTATAATGCTAATAAGGTGGCAGTTTAGCTGTTGTGATCTTGCATTTCCTAATGCCTGTGGTTCAAGGTCACTGTCTGTTAACCTTTCTCCTCATGAGGCAGTGGAAAGAGTCATAGATTTGGAATCAGTGGCCCTGGGGTCAAATTGTGCCTCTGCAAGTTAATACTTACTGGACTTTAAGTGAGTTTTAACTTCTTTGGACTCGTTTCCTCATTTGCAAAATATGGGGAGTTGTATAGGTGACTTATGAGGTCCCTTCCAGCTCTAAATGTCCCTGTGAATCTCTCTGCATGTGCTCTTAACCTCTTACCTATCAACTGTGCCCATCCTCAGATGCCTATCCTCTTTTGCCCATTCTTTCCTATAACTCACTTTGGCATCTAGGACCATTGCCCTCTCATTAACAAACTGTCATCCTAGATCTCTTCCTTTTGGACTCTTTCCATTTTCTCGAATTCACGGAAAACTGGTTCTCACAAGAGTTGCTTTATCCCTGACCTTACTTTCCAGTTTCAAGTTGTTTCTTCTCTCATGTCACATCCATCATACTGGGCCAGGAAGAGTCAATGCACTTTTGTTTCCTCACTGCCATTCCATATTTAAAACTCTCTCTAGATGCTTGTTTCTATGACCACTATAGGTCACTCACCTCTTTTCAAGGAGTTCTTTACCTGGCTTACAGCCTTTATTTCCACCCCAGCCCCCAGAGTTGAGAATTTCCAGACACCTTGACCTCTCACATGATCAGCCTCCTCAATTCCCATGACCTATAGATTTACTCCACCTTGACTACCCATAAGTGTGGTCACACTTTAGATCTCACCACCTCCCTGGTTAAAAACTTTGAAATTCCTCTCTCTGATCATAATCTCCTATCTTTTCATTCTTCCTTCTGCTTCACTCCTCTTAAACCTGGTTTTCATTGTCATTGTGACTTCCAGTCCTTCTATCCTTTCCTATTCACCCAGTCTAACACCTCTATTTTGGTGTTATTTTCTTTTCTTTTTTTAAAAGTACTGGTCCTGTGGTTGACCAGTTAGTTCTTCCACCCTTGACCCATTTGTCTCCTTGCCCTACTTTTGTGATCAGTCTTTCTTCTTCCCTGGGTCATCCAGGGAAGGGCCATCCACCCTCAATTGAAAGTCATTTGAAGACATTACATGGCTCTGCTAGATATTATCTAGCCTTGATGGGGTCTTCAGTGCAGCATAGGAATCCTCTTATTCTTCCCTCCTTGGCCATCTCATATCTCTCCTGGTGGCTCTACCAAAATTTTTCTTCTCTACTGAAGCTCCCAGAACTGACCTTACAACTCTTCATCAGCAAAGGACCTCACCTTTAGTGAGAAAACTGGGCCCATTTGTCCTGAGTTCCTTTTACATCTTGAATTGTTCTTTAACTTCTTTGTTCCAGTCTCTGAGGAGGAGGTGGCCCTTCTATTGACCAACCTTTCTACCTGTGCCTTGGATCCTTTGCTGCTTAGAATCCTCTAATCTTCTTCAGCCTTTTTCACATGCCCAGATCTCTCCTATCCTTAAAAATGAAAACCAAACCCTCCACTTGACCCTTTTGTCCCCTCAAGCTATCATCCTCAATCTGTCCTACATTTTATTGCCATCATCCTAGAAAATTCATCTGTATTGTCTGTTTTTATTTCCTCACTATCCACTCACTTTGTGACCCCTTGCAGTCTGACTTTTCACACCACTGCTTTACTGAACCTGCTCTCTCAAAGGTTACTAACAATCTCTTAATTTTTTATTTTGGTGAATTTTTCTCAGTCCTTTTACTTTTTGATATTTATGTAGCTGTTGACCCTGACACCACCAACTCACTCATCAGGATGATTTCTCTTCCCTTGACTTTTGTGGCACTGCTCTTTCTTGATTCTACTTGTCTGACTTTTGCTCAGTTTCCATTATTGGATCATCATCTATCTATCTTCTGCCTTCTAAGGGTAGATGACCATCCCAAGGCTTTTTCCTTGGGCCCTCTTTTATCTCACTGCACCCTTTGTCTGTGATCTCATCTACTTCCATTGGTTCAATTTAATAATAGCTAGTATTTATATCTGGAGAATAAAATTAAGGGGTGAGAGAGGATTATACTGGGAGAAGAAGAAAGGGAGAGGTAGAATGGGGTAGATTATCTCACATGAAACAGACAAGAAAAGGCTTTTACAGTGGAGGGGAAGAGGGGGGAGGTGAGAGGGAATGAGTGAATCTTATTCTCATTGGATTTGGCTTAAGGAGGGAATAACATACACACTCAATTGGGTATGGAAAACTATCTTACCCTACAGGAAAATAGAAGGGAAGAGGATAAGAGAGCGCAATGATAGAGGGGAGGGCAGATTGGGGGAGGGGGTAATCAGAAGCAAACACCCCTGAGGAGACACAGGGTCAAAAGAGAGAATAGAATAAATGGGGGTGGGGGGGCAGGATAGGATGATGGGAAATATAGTTCATTTTCCACAGTATGACTATTATGGAAGTGACTACACAAGTATAACCTATATTGAATTGCTTGCCTTTTCAATGAGGGTGGGTGGGGAAGGAGGAAGGGAGAAAATTTGGAACCCAAAGTTTTTAAAACAAATGTTAAAAAATTGTTTTCACATGCAACTGGGAAATAAGATATACAGGCAATGGGGTATAGAAATCTATCCTGCCCTACAGGAAAATAGAAGAGGAAGGGGATAAGAGAAAGCGGGGAGTGACAGAAGGGAAGGCAGATTAGGGGAAGGGATATTCAAAATGCACACTGTCTTGGGGTTGGGAGAGAGACGAGACGGGGAGAAAATTTGGAACTCAAAATCTTGTGGAAGTGAAGGTTGAAAACTAAAAATAAATAAATTAATGAATCTTTAAAAAAATAATAGCTGGTATCTGTATAGCACTTTAAGGTCTGCAAAGCACTTTATGTACAATATCTCATTTGATCCTCACAACAATCCCATGAGCTAGGTGCAGATATGCAGATAATTTCCAAGTCTCTGTGTCCAGTCATTATCTTTCTTTGGGACTTCCATTTCTGAGTTTTCTTCTAACTGGCAGACATCTCTATGTGGATGTCCTGCCCGCACCTAGAAGTCAACATCATTTATGTCTAAAATGGAACTCATCAACTCCCCCCCTAAACCTGCCCTCCTCTAAGCTTCTCTATTTCTCCCGACATCATCCTCTTTCCAATCACCAAGGTTTACAACCTCTCAAAAGCCAGCTTTCTAACCTCAAGTTTATCTTTGATTCTTTCCTCTCACTCACTGACCTGCCCAACCTTTCCATATGCAATCATTCGCCAAGATTTGTTGATTCTATTTCTGTAACACCTCCCATCTGTCTCTTTCTCTCCACATACATGACTATTTCTCTGGTCCAGGTCCTCATCACCTCCCACTTGGACTCCTGTTATAGTTACCTTATTGGTCCCTCTGCTACTATTCTCTCTCCTCTCCAAACTACTCCTAGTACACCTGCTCCTAAAACATCCAGACTTGGGTTGATCCTCTTGCTGATGGAAATCCTTTCCAGTGCAGAAAGTTTTCCTGCCTGCTCCTGCCATGACCATGATCAACTGTTCTTCTCATTGGGCCCGGGAACTCTGGATCTGTCAAACTCACAAGGTTACCTCCAAGCCTAGACATGTCCATTTCAAGAATGGTGTTTGGTCATCATCAAGAAAGGAAAGTGGAAGAGCCAGTTAGAAGTCTAGGCGCAAGTTCATCTAACTGAGATCATATTCCCTGAGGGAGGCATTCCAGGGTATGGGGTATAAGGACTGCTGATTCCCCTACCCCTTTCCATGGGAGTCTAGAAATAGAGTATATACTTGCCACCCAGAAGAGTCAAAACCAGAACACCACAACAGAAACAATTTCTTCTTTTAACTGGCACAGCCCTCACTGACGCTGTCATAGTGCTAGGGCCAGTGGACCAAGCGACCACTCAGGGCTTAACACATATCACTAAATCACAAAGCTCTTTCAGCACTGAGCCACCGCATTCCCAGAAGCAGTCTCCAAAGTACTCACATCGTCAGTAGAACCCAGGAACTGCAATTATGAACATAGGTGTTGACGATAGGGAGATGACCCTTGCTACACTCTTAGCACAAGCCTTCCTCAAGGCTATGTGTTTGGCCTGCTTCTCTTGGCCATCCTCTTCCTAAGGCTATCTCATCCATTGTCATCTTTTTATCTATATGCCTCTATACATATGATTCCCTAATCTTTATCTCCAAATCTGACCTCTTCTTGAATTTCAGACCTTCACTCTGAAGCTGCCTCCAGGATCCCTCAAGCATCTCAAACTGGACATGACCACCATCAACATTTTCGCCATTCCCCGGATCCCAGTCATCCTTCTGAATGCACTCGTTCTCTCCGGGGCGCCTCCATGCACCTTGTCTCTTGTGTTCATCATTTTGGACTGTCTTTGATGACCCCCTCTCTTTTACCTCTCATATCCCACCAATTACCCAGTTTAGTCAGTTCCATCTCCTGATGTCTGTCAACTCTGTCCTCTCCTTTACATTCCTACTGACCTCATGGGAGTAAAGGCTCTAATTTTCACTTGCCTTCGACTCCCACAGTAACTTTCTAACAGGTGTTTCTTCTTATACTTGTGCCATTTGAATACGCCCTTCACACTCCTTGCTCAGAATCGTTTTTCTTGCTCATCGATCATATCTGAGATGCTTGCGTCACTCATTATGTGCCTCCAGAATGAAGTTCAAATTCCCCTGTCTGGCATTTGAAGCCCTCCTCAATCCAAGCCTTTCACTACCCTCTCTAGTCTTCTAGAAAGATATATCAATAGACAGACAGATAGACAAACAGACAGACAGACAGACAGATAAGTAGATAGATAGGTAGGTAGATAGACAGGCAGACCTCATCATGTGCTTACCATGGGCCAGGCATTTTGCTAAGTGCTGGAGGTACAAAAAAGGGGGGGAGGGGCAGTCCCTGCCCTCAAGGAGTTTACAATCTAATGGAGAAAACAACATGCAAATAAATATATACAAAGCACACTATACACAGGAGAAATAGGAAATAATTAGCAGAGAGAAGGCACCAGAATTAAGAGGGGTTGGGAAAGGATTCCTGTAGAAGGTGGGATTTTAGTTGGGACTTAAAGGAAGCCAGATCAGTTAGTAGTTGAAGCAGAGGAGAGAGTGTTCCAGGCATGGGGGACACCTAAGGAGAAGCCCAGAGCTGATAGATGAGAATCTCTTATTCCAATATGCATTAAGTGCGGGAGGGGGGGGAGAAGGAGGTAGGGGGGCCTTAGGGTTCAAAGACAAAAATTAAAAGAATCTGGCCTCCAAGGAGGTTTACATTCTTTCAGAAGAGCATGGGATGAACCAACCACATGCATTATCCCTGGTCCTCGCCTTCCCCTCAGGGGAGGTGATGAGGTACTGCAGGATGTTAGCAAGCCATTCTAGGCATACCTGTGAGCTATGTATGTAGACATATACAAGACATGTACAAAATACATGCAAAGTATTTGGAGCAGGGCAAAGCATAGCCTCTGGGTGGGGGGGTCTGGAGGCGGCAGGGAGTCTCCTGTAGATTAGAGAAAATTAGAGATTCTGAGAAGTGGAGGTGCAAAGGCACGCTCTGAAGGCATGAGGGGACAACCTGGACAAAGGTATGGAGACAGGAGATGAAAGGTCATGTGTGAGAAGTAGAGAAAAGGACAGTTTGTCTGGAGCACAGAGTATCCTGAGGGCAGGGATATCTGAACAGGGTATCTCTTCCAAAATGTAGCATTGTGCTCTTTAAATAGTATGGGATTAACACATACTTTTGAGAATAACTGAATGATAAAGATTTTGGATTGTTTTAATTAGGCCCCTTTATTTTTAGCCCAGTTGTTGGCTTGCTCTGAGGAAATAGGAGGGTTGGTTGGAATTCAGAGCAGAGGCAGAGGAAGAGGCAGTTATCATGTGTGGGACAGGATAGGTATGGAACAGCTATAGCCTTTGATTAACCAGTGGGTAGGACAAGGCTAGGGCAGCTGGGTGGTGCAGTGGATAGAGCACCAGGCCCAGAGTGAGAAAGACTGAAGGTCAAATCTGGCCATAGACAATTACTGGCTGAGTGACCCTGGGCAATTCCCTTAACTCTATTTGCCTCAGTTTCCCCAACTGTAAAATGAGCTGAAGGAGGAAGTGGCAAACCACTCCAGAATCTTTACCAAGAAAACCCCAAATGAGGTCACAAAGAGTTGGACACCAGAAACAACTGAACAGCAAGTTAGAGGCGTGCATGCCTATGAAATGTAGAGAAAGGTTGCTAGGAATTGAGAGAGAGGTCAGAGAAGGAAACTGTGAAGGCACCCAAGAAAAAATACCATCAAAATTTTGACCAGCACAAGGCCTCCCAGAAATCATCTCAGTGATTTTCTTTCCCAAGAGTAGCTTTTTGTTTTTTGTTTTTCCATTTTCTCAGTGCCGGACCAAGTTAGGACACAGGTGAAAATTAATATACTGATATTCAATCCACACAAAATGGAGTGTATTCTGGGAAAGGCCATAGAGTAATAATAATAATATTAATAACAATTGTTGTTGTTATTTAGTCATTTCAGTTGTGTCCGACTCTTCATGACTCCATTTGAGGTTTTCTTGGCAAAGATACTGGAGTGGTTTGCCATTTCTTTCTCCAGCTCATTTTACAGATAAGGAAACTGAGGCAAACAGGGTTAAGTGACTTGCCCAAGGTTACACAGCTAGTAAGTGTCTGAGGCCAGGTTTGAACTCAAGTCTTCCTGGCTCCAGGCTCAGCACTCTATCCACTGTGCCACCTAGCTTCCCTAATAATAATAATAATAATAACTAGCATTTATCTAACACTTCAAGGTTTGATTATTCCTCAACACCATAATATAATCTTCTGTTGTTTTTTTTACCCAAACTTTTTAGTAACCTGAATTTTGCCTCAACCACAAAGAGAAGTCGAGGGCTAACTATAGATTGATATAACTATTCAGTTCAGGCAGAGAGCTCAAACTCTACCTAAATGTTAGGAATTTTCCTAATTGGGGGCTTGGAGAAATTGTGATTGAAATTATAACTTTTTTTGTCAGTCAACATCTTATCTATGCAACGGTGACTGCCCTCATGCTCCACAGCCTGAAGTATAGGTACATTACATTCCATCCCTTCACCAGGGTTTTCTGATACCATTGAAGGGGTTTGAGGATTTCTACGCCCTGCCATTGGTTCAAGTCTCCACCAATAGTGTTCTGCCATTTTAGGAGGCTCTTGTTCTCCTCCAGGCTATACAGAAACCTGACCCTAATGAAAAGCCTGGATGCTGTGGAAGTTGCCTTGATCCTAGAAAAAGGCCTAAAGTAGGCCATACTAGAGCTATGTGCCCTGGGATCCAGCCAAGGGGATTCACAACTCTCTTACTTCCTGGAGATCCACTTTATCAAGAAAGAGGTGAAACGGTTAAAGCATCCAAGCAACCACCTGACCACCAGGGTTTACTCATTTCCAAGGTGTAACTAATCACACTTTAGCTGGTTTGTGCTGGATCCAGCAGACCCTGGCCCTGAGCCTGGGCTGGGCAAATTGGAAACACAGCTAGAGCCTAGATCTTCCTAGTCTGACCTGAGGGTTCTCCTGAAGTTCTGTCCCCAGCCTTGAAACAAAATGTAGATATTAAAGCTTTGTTGTGACAACAAGAAAAACAAATATTAACAGTAAAAATGACCCAGGTTGCATAATGTACCAGTAAAAACTTATCTGAGAAGACTAGAGAGTGGGTGTCTACACTAAATGTCCAGAAATTGAACACTTAAACTAAAAACCTCAGGGACCTAGTCCAAATCCTCATTTTACAGATGAGGAAACTGAGGCCCAGAGAGGACAAGTGACACACAAGTAGAAAGTGGAAGAATTAAATTCAAACCCAGGTCCCTTTGTCTCAAAATCTTTTACCTCTTTTTTTTTTCTTTTTAACTGTACACTAGGGGCTGGGGAAAGTTCTGACTTTCCCGTGTGATCTTGAGCAAGCTCTGAGCCTGTGTTAGCCAAGGTCTCATGTGCAAGATGGGGACAATAATGGAATGCTTGTGCTATCAACCTAACAAGGCTATTTTGAAGAAAATCCTCTGTAAAATGTTACAAAAATTCGATGAATACCTAGGGTCTAAGATTTAAGTAGAATCATCTCCTTTCCCCCCTTGCAATCCCAATTGTCTCTACCCCAATAGAGGAACTATGATTCTCCTCTACCTTTCAGATATCCCTCCAACTTGGGGCAAGACAATAACCATAGGAGGCTTCAGCGTAATGTGTAAGTTAAAGCGTATTAGAAAGTTCTTTTTTTTGTTCAATGGAAAATATTAATAAATAATATTTTCCCCAATCTAAAGTCCTTCCCGTATTTTTCCCTTTAGGAAAAATGCCTGGTGATAAATGTTTGTTGACTATTATTGACTAAATATGTTAAAAGTCAAGAACAAAGGATAAGGTCCTGGGGATAGGGAATAAGGATTATAATTAGATTTAGAACAAAGGGAATATCTTGTCTAGTTGAGATCATTGTCTTCCTCAGCCCCTAAAGTGATTGATGCTGTGATTCATGTTATGACCAACCTAAGGGCAGTCAGAAAGAACGAAGGTATCACAGAGAGGATATCCTTTTGATTTCTGAGGGTAGTGATCTAGGAAATAGTTTTAGTAGAAGACTATGTGACTATTGTTCGAGAATATTGACTCCCCAAATTGCATTTTAATATGATGGCTTTTTCCTTCTTCAAGATTCTTAAGTTATCCCGAATTATGTTGGAGTAGAGACATGTCCACTGGCATGAAGGGACTCTACTGGTTTGGACATCTATCTTCTTTGAGCAAGAAATGCTTTAGACTAGATTAATGTTAATTTAATCAAATAATAAAAATTATTTTTAAAAAATTATTTCTGGGTGCCCTTATGCCTGAAATGTTTCATACAGTATTAATGTTTTTCCTTTGAATATGTGACCTATAATAAACTGGGGGAATGGGATTGTGAGGGCTTTGATGCCCCATGGCCCCAAAGTGGCTGAACATATCTGCTGCTTGGCTAATGAGGAATTGGTCAATAGCCCAATTTCATTAGAAATTGTCTAACCCTCAGGATACAAAAAGTTGAACAGTTCATCCCACCACCCCAGCAAGGACTCCTGCCATTCATACAGCGGGCAGGCTCTGGTATGAAAAGGGCTGGGTAGCTTCCTCCCTGAGCTCTGTATTTGGTTTCCTTCATTTGCATTCCCAAGCTTAAATGCTTTACAGAGGTGGCTACCAATTGACTCCTTGGGAAGCTATTTAGCTCATTACTCAACCACAATCTTTCACCTTGTGCTTAGGGCTTCTAGGAACTGTGGCCTTAGAACAGAGATTTGCATCTGGTTTTTTTTCACCTCTGGGCTGAAATAATAGACAAAACCACACCCTCACCAGAACAACAGTGTTCTGAGCAGCTGAGTCCAGAACAGACAAACATACTGTCTTTGTCTGATGTTAGATGTATATCAACTATGTCAGCTGTATCAATGAAGCTGATTGGGCTTAGCCCTGGGGTGGGGAACCTGGGGTCTCGAGGTCACATGTGGCCCTCTAGGTCCTCAAGTCCTTACCCCTCCTTCTCTCTCTCTCTTTCCCTCTCACTTCCCCTCGCTCCCCCTCACTCTGTCTCTTTCACTCTCTGTCTCTGACTCTCTGTCTGTCTATCTCCACTTTTTCCCCCCACAAATCAAAATCGATGGAATCCTGGTAAGGAAGATTGAGGAATGAATCAGCCCCTTTTGCAGATGTGTCTTCAGGAATTCCTGGATCATGTTGCTTAAGCACCTCCCTTCCCAAGTAGAACCAAATACTATTTCACCTGTGTTAGTGATCAAGGAGGCATATGATAACTTGAAGTCTCAAAACCATGGCTTTATATTGCATAGTCCAGGCCTTTAAAAAAAAAAGGATATTTACCGAGAAGACATAACAAGAATAGAAGTACAAATATACCCCCTTGAACCAAAGACACATTTTTTTCCGTATCTCCTCTATCCTTGGGGAGAATGGGCTCAAACTTCCAGAGGCAGGTCCAAAGCATTTACTCCACCAGTCTCCTTCCATATGTGGCATAGCTGATAGATAAAGCTGCTCCCTTGTTTGCAGAAAATGGTGTCTCAGCTGTCTGGTGCATACACTGCCGTACTCAATCAAGCTTGGGGCTGCTGGTAAACTCTTATACCGCCTCCTATTCCTGGCCCTCTGGTACTTTCCTCTTTCTACCCTTCAAAGCTCAGCTGGTCATTGCTGTCTCCTTTATTATCACTTAAGGGCTAGAAAAAAATAGACTCAACAGGCGTATGAGAAGAGCTGTATTGGGTGCTCATAGCTTCGTGGTAGCTCCAGGTGAGAGAAGGTCCTCCCCTACCTACAGGCTCAAAGCAGTTTGTCCTCCACACTCAAATGTAGCCAGGTAGACAGATGTGCATAATTGAGTCTACATGGTCTATACCAGGCATGGGGAACCTGTTGCCTTAGGCTACATGCGGCCTTAAGGCCGCAGGTTCCCCACCGCTGGTCTATACTAAGGAAGTCTTCTAGATCACTGTACCTACTCATGACTCCCATTCTATGCCTCTTTGTATCTCAGCTTCCTTGTCTATAAAATACGGTGTTAGACAAATTCTGTGAATCTACTTTTCCTCTCTTCCTCTCGCTCAAACTAAAGGCTGATCTAAGCTCCATCTGGGAATTTAAAGACTATGGGAGGCCATTTATGAGTGTGTGGAGACAGAACTTGAAGAGGCCTAGGGGATGGAAATCCTGTGTAGTAACTCATTTTTTTTTTTCCATTTTTGGCATAAGATTCCTCTTCTCAAGGTTGGCTAGACTTCCAGTGTTAGGCAGAACAGCTCTAGCTGAAGGCCAGATAGGCCCAAAGGCCTGGAAAAGAAGCAGTTACTATTGTTGTTATTGTTATTGTTATTATTAAGCATATGTTAACTCACACAACAAAAGGCTTGAAGCATGCATAAGGGCAAGGGAAGAGAGGTTCAGTGCTAGGATGCAGCTGGGTCTTAGTCATCAGATGAGTTGCTGGGCAGAGCGCCAGAAGAGGGAGGAAGAGAATCAAGGAGACTGGGAGATGTTTCTGCCTAGGCTCAGTCCATCCATATTACTCCACGCCTTAGTTCTACTGCATGCATTTTATGGGTAGGCTCATCTGCTCAGGCACATCTGATGAGTTTCCCATTTCTGATGTTCCAGCCAGAGAATTATACAAGGCACTGGATGCTCCCAGCATGAAAGATCCCAGAAGGGCTGGGTGGGGGTGCCAAACAGAAGGGGGAATCACATCACCAGTGTATTCTGGCTTTTAACAAATTGATGGCCACATCCACTGTTGAAGCATTTCTCCTGCTTGGGACAAGATTTCATTTCTAAATCTAACACCAGGTCACCTGCAAATAGGACTAATTTTGTCACCTCCTTACTTTGTTTATACCTTTAACATGGTTCTCTCATCTTATAGCTAGCATTTCTAGAACTATGTCATATAATAGTGGGGAGATGAGTCATCTCTGTGAAGAAGAAAAACTGACCTTTGCATTTTAGGCACAAGCTTTCCAGAAAGAATGTTTATTAATTGATGATTTTTCTACTCTTTGCATTTTCCTTCTTAGAAAGAGAAATGTCTCATGTTTTCAGACTTCTCTCTAACACAAATCATTTTGAAATCACAATTTACAGGATACTTGAATGAAGAATATTTCCCAATTAAGACTGAGCAAGGGTCCAGAGTTTAAATAACAGGTCAGTAAACAATTTGCTTCATCAAATAGAACAGTAGTTAGAATTTTCCACATACCCTTAAGAAATCGTTTTCTTGTTGTTGTTGTTCAGTCATATCCAATTATTCATGATTTGGGGTTTTCTTGGCAAATATACTGGAATGGTTTTGCCATTTCCTTCTCCAGCTCATTGTACAGATGAGGAAACTGAAGCAAACGGGGTTTAGTGACTTGCCCAGGGTCAAACAGCTAGTAAGTGTATGAGGACAGATTCAAACTCAAGAAGATCAGTCTTCCTGACTCCAGGCCCAACATTATCCACTGGGCCACCTAGCTGCCTTATTATTTTCCTACCACCATTCAATCCCTCTTTGACCATTCCCTTCAAGAGGCCTCCTCTCTAGTTAGTCAAAGGTGAATTTAAGAGTATTTCTATTAACTGAACTAATCAAAGAAGCTTCTTCCTTCTGATCATTGCCCTAAGACTTTCAAGGCATGGGGAAAGAGGGTATTGCTCTTTGGTGAATCATTGGAGGGACTCTTGTTCTTATCTGCAGATAGGTGGGACAGGTTTAGAGTCAGGAAGACTTGAGTTCAACATCAAATTCTCTTCTTCTTCACCTCCCTCTTTCTCAGCCATTGAAAAGGCAAGAAAAACAAAACCTATTACAAATATATATAGTCATGCAAAAAAAAAAATTCCCTCATTAGCCATGTGTTTGCCTTTACCGCGCCCCCAAAGAAAGAGGATATGCTTCAGTCTGCACTCCGAGTCCGTCAGCTCTATGTCTGGAGGTAGATAGCATCTTTTATCATAAGTCCTTTGGAATTGTGGTTGGTCATTATATTGATCAGAATCACTAAGTCTTTCAAAGCTTTATAGCAGTATAATATACAGTACAATGCCCTCCCCCGCCATCTGACACAGAGGGAGATAAAACTTAGGTTAAAAATGTTTTTGTTTTAAGAATTTTATTTACTGGACAATTTTGGGTTGTTAAACATTTACCAGCATGTCTCTGCCTGTAGTCCTTGTGTCAAAGACCCTCTCATGACAAGCCCAAGGACATGTTGGAAGATTTTTCTGCTTTCTCACTTCATAACCCCCACTCAGGAATCTGTGATAACATATGCACAGCACCTTCCAGCATATTGAAGCAAATTTTCCATTTGGAGGAGTAGAGTTCACAATATTTCATTTGCTATGCTATTTACGTTCAATGCATAGATTTTGACCTGTAAATGTCGTGACTTTTAAATTGCTTCCACTGGAATTCTTTGTTCATCCATCCATTCTCATTCACTTTCTCTCTCATGTGGTTGTAGGTAGTTCCTTCTCTGTTCTAGTTCTGCTTTTTTTTTAAGCTTTACATTACTTCATAAAGATCTTTCAATATTTCCCTGTATTCCTTATACTTATTGGTCTTAACCAAGCTATAGAATGCCATCACATTAACATTCTTCAATGTATTTCCCATTTCTCTCTTGTTGGACATTTATGATTATAGGATCAATGATTTAGAACTGAAAGAGGTACTAAAGGTTAATCAATCTAACCACCTCACTTTACAGAAGAAGAAACTGAGGTCCATTGGGGTTAAGCAATTTGCCCAGGGTTACAGTG
>NW_020954546.1:3176003-3204671 GCF_900497805.2 Vombatus ursinus | reverse complement strand
GAAGACCTGAATACAAATCCATTTATTAGCTGTGTGACCCTGGGCAAGTCATTTAACCTCTTCTTGCCTCAGTTTCCTTAACTGTCAAATGGAGATAATAATAACATCTACCCTGCAGAGTTGTTGTGAGGATCAAATGAGAGAATATTTCTAAAAAGCACTTAGCACAGTGCATGGCACGTAGTAGGTACTCTGTAGTTGCTCATTCCCTTCCCTTTCACCTTCTCCATCTACTGTGCCATGCTGCCTCTCCACTTGGTTGCTCTAAAGTATGGTTTTGTGTTTTTTTGTTTGGTTGTTGCAATTACAAATAACACCCTGTAGGACTCTTGGAACAGGCTGTCCTTTCATTTGATTGTCTTTGGTAACGCTTCCCCAAGTATATTGCCCATGATGAAATTGTTCAATTGCTCTAGTTCTTATTCAGCTAATTAGTATTTCTCCATGTTCTGAGACAGTTTGGACACAAAGGCTGGAAGGTAGGTCTTGAAAACTTAGAAGACATCAAGCACTCAGAAGCCATGAGGGAACTATAGATCCCAAATGACACGCAGACCCGTTTTGTCTCCTAAACTGTCTGAAAAAGCACTTTCCATTTGTTCTTCTTTGTCCATCCTCCCACCCGCCAGTCCCCTCCTCCATTGGAATAAGGTTCCAGTTCCCGGAAGATCCAGGAAGTGCTAATACAGCTAGTCCCCAGGGAGGCCAAATGAATGGCAATGAGAGAGAAAGGGGAATCCTTCTCTAAGTGCTGTAAAGGTGGGGAGGACCTAGAAGAGCCTTAGTTTCCCCCTCTTTTGCCCTCTCAAAATCTCCAAAGTGGAATCAGTCCCAGGAAGGCAGGGGGAGGAATGGATGAACCCCTTTTGCTGATGTTCCTCCAGGAATTCCCAGAGTATATCCTTCTTGGACATAGCCAGGGAATAAATTTAAATCAAAGGTAGCAGTTACTGGGGACCCAAAAAATGAACCCTTATAATCCCAAGGTTAATGACAATACTGGGCCCTTTAAAGTTTGCAAAGTGATTCCCATTCATTATCTCATTTGAGTCTTACGGCTCCCCTGGGGAATAGATATTACTATGCCCATTTTATGGATGGGAAAACTGTAGCTCAGAGAGTTTGTTATTGTTGTTCAATCATTTCAGTTGTGTCTGACTCTTTGTGACCCCACTTGTTTTCTTGTCAGAGATACTGGAGTGGTTCGCCATTTCCTTCTCCAGTTCATTTTACAGATGAGGAAACTGAGGCAAACAGGGTTAAGTGATTTGCCCAGGGTCACACAGCTAGTAAGTGTCTGAAGCCAGATTTGAACTCAGGTCTTCCTAACTCCAGATCCAGTGACCTATCCACTACACCACCTAGCTGCCCCCTACCCCAAGTCATAACAGCTAGCTTTCATAGAGTGCCTTAAGGGTTGCAAAATGCAAGTCAGTGAGTTAGAAAGAGCCAGAAGCAGTAGGTGGTTTTGTTAGAGATGGAAGTAGGATCAAACCCCAAAATTCGCAACAAGATTCTAGAGATATCTAGAGAGAAACAAGATCTGGGTTTGGGGCCTCAAATGTTCATTTTAGAGCCACAGTTGAGGATTTGAATTAGAAAAGGACACAGATTGAATCAGTAATAACAATAATAGTTTTTGCTGAGTCATTTCAGTCACGTATGACTCTCTGTGACCCTATTTGGAGTTTTCTTGGCACAGATACTAGAGTGATTTTCCATTTCCTTCTCCAGTTCATTTGATAGATGAGGAACTGAAGCAAACAAGATTAAGTGACTTTCTTAGGATCACCAAGCTAGAAGGTATCTGAGAACAGATTTGAACTCAGGTCTTCCTGACTCCTGGGTCAGCGCTCTATCTACTTTGCCACCTAACTGCCCCAATAATAATAATTAGCATCAATATACCACTTTGAGAGTCATAAAATACTTTACATATGTTATCTAATCTTATCCTTGCAACATCCCTGCAAGGTGGGTTCTATTATTATCCCCATTTGACAGGAAAGGTGAGAGCAGAGTGAGGTTAAGTGACTTGTACAGTCACACAGCTAGTAAGTATCTGAGGTAGGATTCAAACTCAGATCTCCCAACACCAGGTCCAGTGGTTAATACTTTATGCCACCTGTTTGCCTTTATAGCACTGAAGGTCTATACAGCAGGCATGTACAAGTTTTTAGCCCAGACTTTCATCAGCTGGCCCTGCTCTGCTGGCTTTCTCCAACTCCCTTCAGCTGGAAATGTCCCCATGCCATTACTTCCTTCATTAATCATAGTGGAATCTATAGAGCAGCTGATAAGCTTGGGATGCTAGTCTGGGAGAAAACCAAGGTGGAAACCAAAATGGATTTGGAAGGGAGTGTTTGGGGTGAACGAGTAAAACAACTTGTTATACCAGAATTTTCCTCTGGAGTATACAGTAGTCATCTTGATGCGGAGATGTCACAGAATCCTAGATTTAGAGATGGAAGGGAGGCTGTCTACCCCAGCCCAACCCAACCCACCCCCACTTCATTTTACAGATGAGAAAATTAAATCCCAGGGAGGTTGTGACTTGTCTGAGGTCACATAAGTAGGAAGTAGCAGAGGTGGACTGCAGCAGGAGATCTGCCTCCCTGACCAGGGCTCTTTCCACTGTACCAAGTTGTTACATTCTGTTTGTCCCACAGATTCCAGGTGATAGACGGTATCCAAGTAAATTTTTACCCTAAAGGTAATGAACAGGGCAGTTCAGAAGTATGAAATCAACCAAGGGTTTAAGCTGGAGGTAAGATGGGAGGGGAACACCATGGATCCAGAAAATCTCCAAGGAACTGATGAGTAGCGTGGATGGTAATGAGTGGTCTGTTATCTTGGTCAAGTTGCCAAGGACTACATGGAAATCATCACTTGTGGATAAGGGTGAGCCAGTCATGAGGCCCAACATTACCACTCCCCAGGAACACAAACGATTTGGCAAGGTAGGTAGCAAGCCTTTGGGTTTCTCCATGCTTGGTCTGGTCACGTGCTTCCCAGGATTGCATAAGAAGCTAATGGTAAGTCACACCAGAACCCTAGAGGATTGTATGCAAGGGTGTGAACAGTCTTCTGGAACTGATTGCAGAGATACGGTAACATAGACAGAACATTGACCAAAGAACCCTCCCTGGGATGGTACAGAGCCAAGAGCAAATGTACAGGAATCTATCAGCCATGTAGCCTTGGAGTCAAAGACTCCCATCTAACATGGATGGCCTGAACACTCTTTGGGTATATCTCATTGTGGTCTGTTGCCCCTACCTGGGGATATCTGTATCTGGTAACCCATCAAATGTACAACTAGATGTCTTCACAAGTGCTCACTCAAGCTTTTTTTTTTTTAATTATTAAGTACTTACTATGTGTTAGGCACTGGAAGGGCAAAGACCAAAATTAAGCAGTTTCTGCCCTCAGGGAACTTATATTCTATAAAAGGAGACTAGCAATTGGGGGGGTATGGAAAGGTCTCATGGAAGAAGTGATAGTGAAAATGAACTTTGAATGAAATTTGAGATTCTAAGAGGCAGAGGTGAGGCAAGAATGCGTCCCTGGGCAAAGGATGAGATGGAATATTGTGTGCGACGATCTGCAAAAAGGACAATAAAAGGGGGTTAGAAGCTAGAAATGTCAGTTAGGACCAGGTTGTAAAGAAAGGGCTTTAAATGTCAAACACAGCAGTTTGTGTTTGCTACTTAAGGAGATAGACAGTTGCTGGAGTTTACTGAGAAGATGTCACAGTCAGATTTGTGCTTTAGGCAAATCAAAGTGATATAAACTCCTATGTTTAACATTAAAAGGCCTTTCTTTGCAATCTGGTTCCTGCCTGTATTTCTAGCCTTATTCTCCCCCTTATCTGGAAAGTCCCTCATGCTAGAAACTCCAACAATCTGAAGAACAGCCAGCCTACAACAGAAGGCACTCCCAGGTCTGTCCCTGGGCCCTGCACTGGCTTTTCAGGATAGAGAAAGGTTGTGTCCCTAGCAGGAAAAGGTCAGTTGAACAGGGCTGGGTTGTGTAAACTTGGGACACAAACTACTGTTTCCTGTTCTAGTCAAACAAACATAAACCTTGTATCAGAGATATCTTCACACCAAAGGATTAGAAGAGCTTGGGGAAATGTCACACATCTACCCAGAAACCCGAAGAAGCCTCCTAATAGGCTACCCAGGGAGGTGGCATTAATACTCTGACAATGGCTATGATAAGCCACAAGGAAGCTATCTCAACGGAAAAGTACAGCATAAACTCTCAGATATTGTGCAACTGGTAAAGTCCCAAATTGCTTCATCATTCAGTTTTCTTTAAAATGCTTTTTTTAGGCATCTTTTGTAGGCATCTTGTACAAGTGGGAGGCGGGGGAAGAGGGCACTTTTGAGAAGCAGGATGGTGTCATGCCTAGACAATGGCCTTATAGTCAGGAAGAGCTAGGTTCAAATCCTCCCTCTGCCACATGCTGGCTTTGTGACCCTAGGGGACAAATCCCTTGACCTCCCCTTCATTGATGTCAAACTCAAAAAGAAATGAGGGTCACTAAGCCACATGGAAGGACCTCTACAGGAAGCATAATGACTTAGAAATTCACATAATAAACACATTAAATAAACATATTAAAATCATATAGAAACTACATTTTAATCTGGTTTGGGGCACACTCTGGGAGTGTTGTGGGCCACATATGATTCATGAGTCACATGTTTGATACCTCTGCTCAAGGCAACTCTTTAAGGGGGGGGGAGAAAAGAAGGAAGGGAGGGAATGAGCATTTATATAGTGTTTATTATGTGCCAGGTTCTGTGCTGAAGTGTTTTTTACAAATATCATCTCATTTGATTATCAAAACCCTGCAAGATAGGTGCTATTATTATTCCCATTTTACAGCTGAGGAAACTGAGGCAAACAGAGGTTAAGACTTTAAGACTGTAAAGTTGCAGAGAAGGTGCTCATCTGCACTGGTAGGGCAGTTAGTCAATGGGAGTTCCCTATACTAACGAAATCATGAGTCTGGTCTAAAAAAAAAAAAAAAAACCTACCCAGAGACAAAGCCGCTCTGTCCACAGTCACTGTCTTGGAGGAGTTGACATTCCATTGGAGGGCTGCAATATTTACACTAGGGGTTCTTAACCATTTTAATGTCATTGACCTCTCTGGCAGTCTAGTAAATCTATGGATCCCTTTTCAGAAGAATGTTTTCAAATGATTGAAGGAAATGCAAAATTTCAGTTAGAGTTTAGTGAAAATAAAGATGTAATTTTTTTTCCCATCCAAGTTCATGAACCCCTGAAATCTATCTATAAAAGTCTGTGGACCCCAGATGAAAAACCTCTCATTTACAAAGATAACTAGAATACAAGAGGAGAGAAAAGGAGGAGAGAGAAAATACTAATGATTGGAGAGATCAAGGAAGATTTCATGGGGTGAGGAGGAGACTGAATGGAGCTTGGAAAGATGTCACCTCCCACACTAACCTCAACAAACCATAGTGGCTCCCTATTACCTTGGAAATCAAACATAAAATGTGCTGTTTTACATTTATAGCTCTTTACAGCCTGGCCCCTTCCTACCTCTCCAGTCTTCTTTACTCCCTTCCACATACTCTGTGGTATAGTGACACTGGTCCCCTTGCTGTTTCTCATACACAACAGTATCTCCCATCTTTCTGCCTCTGCCCTGGCTGTCCCCCTTGTTTGGCATGCTCTCCCTCCTTCCCTCTGCCTCTCAGCGTTCTTCAAGACCAGCTTACATTCCGCCTTTTGCAGGAGGCCTGTTCTCGTCTCTCCAACTTCTAGTGCCTTCCTCCCTCAGATTGCCTTACATCTATTCAGTAGGCACCAGGGGATTTGGCACATACCCAGATAACCTAAGATTGGGGGACCCACATGGAAAACTCTGGAGATCTTCTTCTGGGAATCAGCCAGACTGGAACACATGCAGACATTCTGCATTGACCTGTGAGGGATTGGGAACAGCCTCTCCTCTCTTTCTCTTTCTCTGTGTGTGTGTGTGTGTGTGTGTATGTGTGTGTGTCTGTCTCACTCGCTCTCTCTCTCTCTCTCTCTCTCTCTCTCTCTCTCTCTCTCTCCTCCCCCCTCTCTCTTTCCTCAGGCCATGTGGCCCCAAGAAACAAACTTGGGAACTTGGGCCTTTGGCATTGTCTTATTTGTCTTTTTTCAGTTCTAGGTGCAGGGACTGGAGTCCTGGACATAGAAGCTCCAGTCATGAGGACCTAGAAACCCAAGATTCCAAGGCAGATGTTGCAACCAGCCCAGCAGTGAAGTCCTGTGAGGCCAGGGTCCCAGGAAAAAGGGGGGGTTGACTTGGCACTTGGTGGGGCTATAGATACGTAGGAACTGAGCTGTAAACCTAATTGCCCTTCCCTCCCCAGAGATTGAAGTAGTATAGGGAGGATTATGACCCCCAGGTATTTGGAAGGAAGTTCATTTTTTTTATACCTTTGAAATAAATATTCCTTTATAAAACCTAATCTGTTTGTTAATTATATGGAACTGGGGTGAGATGCTTTCGAGGAGCTTACAATCTAATGGAGGAGATAACATGCAAACATACACATACACACACACACACACACACACACACACACACACACACACACAAAACAAGCTGTACACAGGATAAATAGGAAATAATTAACAGAGGGAAGGCACTGGAATTAAAAGAGGTTGGGAAAGGCTTCCTGTAGGAAGTGGGATTTCATTTGAACTTAAGGAAGCCAGAGAGGTCAATAGTTGGAGCAGAGAAGGGAGAGCATTCCAGGCATGGAGGACAGCCAAGGGGAATGCCCAAAGCCAAGAGAATGGAGCCTCTTGTTCATGGAACAGCCAGGAGTAATCTATAAAAATCTATTAACACTGGTGGGCAGGTAAACCCAATAACCCTGGGAGTGACAGCAGCCCCCAGACCACTGGTCCTGCTTCCAGATGAGCCTCCACAGCCCTTATTCCAGTAAGGAACCACAATAGAGATACAGCTCAATACTGCTTCTGTAATAGCTGCAGCCATGACAAGTGCTGACCCAGGACAGTGAGTTCTAGCCACGATGTCCTTGGTACTGTCAAGCAGTTCAATATCAGCTGCTGATATGATTATGTTAGTGGAAGTGACATTAAAGAAGAGAAATTGTCATCTGCTTTTTCTAAAGATTCTGGGACCTTGACATCTGACTTGCAGCTGAAACCTTCTCTATGTGTTTTCTCTCCCTACTAGAACATGAGCTCCTGGAGAACTGGGACAGTCACCACTTTGACTTAGTACAGTGCTCTGCACCTAGAAGGGGGTATAATAAATACTTTTAAATTAATTAGTATATTTATTCATTCCTTCATTCAAAAATAAGACTGGATAGGTAGGCAGGAATCAGATTGTGGAAAGCCTTAAATACCAGGCTAAGGAGTTTTTATTTTATCTTAGAGACAAAAGGAATCATTCAAGTTTTTGAGCAAGGGAGCAACATGGTTAGACCGGTACTTTATAAAGGTTATTTTTGCTTCTGTGCAGAATAATTAAAGAGGACAGAAACTGGAGAAAGAGAAATGTTAGAAGTCTATTACAGAAATTAAGGTAGAATTGAGAAAAGCCTGAGCTGGAGTGTTGACTATGTAGGTAGAGTGAAGGGAGTGGACACCAGAGGTGTTATGGAGGAAGAACCACCAAGACTTAGAACTGATTGGATATATAGGGGTGAGGAAGGGAAAAGAGTCAAAGGTAACACTGAGATTACAAATCTGGATAACAGGAAGGATGAAGGGCCATTTAACAGAAGAAGAAAAGTTCAGGGGAAGATAGGATTTAGGGAGAAATAATGAGTTCTGTTTTAAACACATTGAGTTTGAGATACCAATAGGACTTCCATGCGGAGATGTCCAGGAGGCAGGTGATGAGGCTTAACTGGAATTAGGGAGATAGGTGAAGGATTTATGCACAGATTTGGGAATCATTGGTATAGAGATGAGGCTTGGATTGATGCAAACAGACTCAGGATGAGGATATTGCTTGGTAAGATTTGATAGATTAAACAGCGTGTTCACAAAAGAGAGCTCTGTCTATACTAAAAGAATCAATCTTTAAATTCAGAATGCGTACTCTGTAATAGCTAAGGTTAGAGGGATCAGATTAGCAACTGTCCAGTTGACTAGGACACTAATGTTACTTTTAAATTCTAATTGCCTCAATCCCTAGCAGTTTTGTTAATCTGCAGAGCCTTCTAGCTACTGTTCAGGAGATGAAACAGCTGGCTGGAGACTCATGAATGCTGGAACACTGAGTCTTGTCTCTTACCCATTATATTACTTTCTGCACCCCAGTTCAACAATGCCTTCTACTCTATTGTGTCATTTGGCATATTGTTATAACATCTAAAATAGTGTTTTGTTATTTGTTATTTGTTATTGTTTGATGTACTCACTGTATTAAAGCAGAACAATGAGAACTCCATATTTTGAACCTACTAGAGCAATCAATCGTGCTTCTTGTTATCAGATACAAAATCAAGATACTAAAATGAATAGATATCGAGTATGCTTCAAACAATTGGATTTGGAAGTGCAAAGGGGGGAATTACAGAAGCATATTATGTTCCTCCTTTTTATTTTGTTTTTTTGTTTGTTTTGTTTTTAGGCAATTGGGGTTAAGTGACTTGCCCAGAGTCACACAGCTAGTAAGTGTTAAGTGTTTGGTCTGATGCTGGATTTGAACTCAGGTCCTCCTGCCTGGGGGGCCGGTGCTCTATCCACTATGCCACCCAGCTGCCTCCCTCCTTTTTATTTTAACTAAAATATTAATAAAAGGAGCCAAGATGGCAGAGTAGAGGCAAGAATTCATCAGAACTCTCCCAACAGTCCTTTCCAAACAAGTTTCAAATAACACTTCAAATCAAATTCTGGAGTGGTAGATCCAACAAAAGTTCATGATGAGACATTTTTCTAGCTTAAAACAACTTGGGAGGTCATCAGGATATGTCTGTGACACCAAGGTGGGGGCAGATCAGTAGCAGCCTGGAGTGCCCTCAGTTTACAGTTAATTTTTGTTCTTTCTTTTCCAAGCTATTGACTCTCTCTTGCACACCTCTCATTTCTTTTCCCAATTTTTCTTCTACCTCTCTAATTTGACTTTTAAAATCCTTCTTGAGCTCTTCCAAGAAGGCTTTTTGGGCTTCAGGCCAGTTCATATTCCCTTTTGAGGTTTCAGATGTGGGTTTGTTGACAATGTTGTCCTCTTCAGAATTTCTACCTTGATCTTCACTGTCCCCATAGTAGGAATCTATGGTGCATTTCTTTTTGCTCATGGTGTTTCCTTATTTCCTGGCCTTTAAAAAACTTGAGCTCTCCTGCTGGGGATCAAGGGGCACTGACCCAAGCTTCTTGTGCTGGAAGCCCAGGGCCTGCTCACTGGCTTTGTGAGTTGGGGTCTCAGATGCTGGCAGTTGGAGGCTGTAGGGTTCTGACAGCTTACCTGGTGTTGGCCTGGAATCAGCAACACTGGAACTCTAGGGGTAGGGATGAGACTCTTGGCCCCTGGAGGTTGCCTGCTCACCTGGGCCTTTCACTTTCTTTGGCTCCTTGCAGATGGATGTTTTGCTACTGCAGGATGTTTCTCAGCCTGGGGCTTTGCCCCTTGGAGTTGTGCTTTTCAGAATTTTGCTGAGACACTGGGAGACTTGGCTGAAGGAGAACACCATGGTATGTGGTGGTTTTCCGAGCTGGTTTCCACTGGTTCCCTTGCCTGTACTGAAGCATTAGGGGGTCCTGGTGGTGGTGCTTGCCTAGTCCACCACCTGGGTTTCAGGATCTCCCCCTGCTGAGGTGGGGCTTTCCGCTAGCTTGCTAGGACCTCTCCCATTCTATACTGCTCCCCCTCCCCCAGGGCAAGAAGGTCCTTTCCTGTTAACCCCTCTAGCTTCCTGGGCTACAGGACTGCTACACCTTGTCTTTCTGCCGGTTCAGCTGTTCCAGGGTTTTTCCTGGGGTGATATTTTCTGGGCTTTCAGAGGTTAATAAGGGACGATGAAAGAGACTTACTTCTTACTCCACCATCTTGCCTCCCTGAGAGTGCGCTCAGTTTAACACCAGCAGCAGTCCTTAGAGGCAGCTGCAAGAGAACAGCAGGTTCGAGAGTTCTCAGCCCAGATACAGTAAGTGGATCAGACAAGTGGTCAGAAAGAGATTACAGAGGACCCCAGGCTAGCACTGGGCACAGGACCATATTGTATTGTCCTTATTCTGTCCTATTCTGGGCCTCAGTTCTGGGGCAAAGAGGAGCACTAATGCTTGTGACCACAGGGAGCAGTAGACCTGGTCACAGTTCCAGGGCCAAGAGAAATGCTAGTACTTGAGGCTATAGGGAAGCAAGTTCCCTTCCTGGATAAGGACAAGAGCACAGGCCAGGAGAGCAATGATCAGGAGAGCAATGACCACACCTCTCCTGGGATCATGCCACTTTGGAAACACCAAAAACTTACGGATCCCAGAACAAAATCTGAAAATTGCAGCTCAAAAAAACCTGAAGCTTGAGACAGTGCCTGCTTCACCCTAGGAGCAGAGCCCAGCTTTAACGTAAAATAAGTCAAGAAATAGGCTGGAAAATGAGCAAAAAACAATGAGAGAGAGAGAGAGAGAGAGAGAGAGAGAGAGAGACAACATGACCATAGAAATCTACTATGGGTGACAAGGAAGATCAAGATATAAACCCAGAAAAGACAACAATGTCAAAACAGCTACAAGCAAAGCCTCAAAAAGGTGAATTGTACAGAAGCCCAACAAGAATTCTTGGAAGAAGAAGAGCTTTAAAAGGATTTTTTAAAACCAAATAAGAGAGATGGAGGAAAAATTGGGAAAAGAAATGAGAGAATTATGAAAGTAGAGTCAACACCTTGGTAAAAAGAGACGAAAAAAGTACCGAAGAAAATAGCACTTTGAAAAACAGAATTAGCCAATTGGCAAAAGGGGCAAAACAAATTTTTTTTTCACTGAAGAGAAAAACTCTTTAAAAAGCAGGATTTGCCAAATGAGGGAAAAGGTATAAAAGCTCACTGAAGAAAGTAACTCCTTAAAAATTAGAATTGGGCAAGTGGAAACTAATAACTCCATGAAACATCAAGAAAAATAAAGCAAAGTTAAAAGAATGGAAAAAATGAAAGAGAATATGAAATATCTCATCAGAAAAATAACTGAGCTGAAAAACAGATTGAGGAGAGATAATTTAAGAATTATTTGACTATCTGAAAAAAAAGAGCTTAGATATCAAATTTTAATATTTTAAAGAAAAACCACCCTGATATTCTAGAACCAGAGTATAAAATAGAAAATAAAGAATCCACTGATCACCTCTTTAAAGAGATCCCAAAATGGAAACTCCCAGAAATATTACAACCAAATTCCAGAGCTCTCAAGTCAAGAAGAAAAAATTGCAAGTAGCCAGAAAGAATTAATTCAAATATCATGGAGCCACAATCAGGAGCACACAAAAGTTAGCAGCTTCCACATTAAAGGAGCAGAGGACTTGGAATATGATATTCTGGAGGGCAAAGGAACTAGGATTACAACCAAGAATAACTGAATATAATCCTTCAGGGTGGGGGAAATGGGTATTTAACGAAATAAAGGAATTTCAAGCATTTCTGATGAAAAGATCAGAGCTTAATAGAAAATTTGACATTAAAACAGAAGACTCAAGAGAAGCACAAAAGGTAAACATGACAGAGAAATCTTAAGGGACTTAATATGGTTAAACTGTTTATATTAATACATGGGAATATGATACTTGTAACTCCTAAGAATTATGATGATGATGATGGTGATGATGATGATGATGATGATGATGGCAGTTAGAAGTATGCATAGACAATGAATATGGGTGTGGCTTGACATGATGGGATGATCTCAAAAAAATTTTAAAGTGTGACAAAAAAGAATGCACTGGGAGAAGGGGGTAGTGAGAGGAAGAATGGATGAAATTATCTCATGTAAATAAATGCACAAGAAAGTGCAGTGGAGGGGAAAGTGGCAGGGTTGGGGGAGTGGTGGGCAACACCTAAACCTTATTCTCATCAGAACTGGTTCAAAGAAAGAATAACATACACACTCACTTGGGTATAGAAATCTATCTTACCCAACAGGGAAGTAAGAGGGGAAAAGGATAAAAGAAGGGAGTGAGTGGTGATAGAAGGAAAGGTAAATTAATGGAGGTAGTGGTCAGAAGCAAAATAGACTTTTGAAGAGGGACAAGGTAAAAAGAGAGAGAGAAGGATAAATGGGGGGAAGGGGGGAGGAAAGAGGGTGGAGGAAAATACACAATTAGTAATCATAACTGCGAAAGTGAATGGGATAAACTCACCCATAAAATGGAAGCAGATAGTAGAGTGGATTAGAAATAAGAATACAACAATATGCTGTTTACATGAAACAGAAAGACACACAGCGTGAAAACAAGGGGCTGGAGCAGAATCTATTATGCTTCAATTGAAGTCAAAAAGTAAAAAAGGGGTAGCAATCATGATTTTAGACAAAGCAAAAGGAAAAATAGACCCAATTAAAAGATGTAAATGGGAAACTACATCTTGCATGAAGGTACCATAGACAATGAAGTAAACATATGCATAGTATCCAAATACTTAAAGGAAAAGTTAAATGAGTTACAGGAGGAAATAGATAGTAAACCTATATTAGTGGGGGAACTTCAACTTTCCCCTCTCAGAACTAGATAAATCTAATCATAAAATAAATAAGAAATAAAGAGATGAATGGAATTTTTTTTAAAAAGTCAGATTTATTAGACTGCCAAAGAAAACTGAATGGGAATAAAAAGGAATATACTTTTTTCTCAGCCACATATTGCACCTTCATAAGAAAAAATATTGAGCACATATTAGGGCATAAAATCTTACAAACAAATGCAGAAAAGCAGAAATATAAAATGCATTCTTTTTAGACCATAATGCAATAAAAATTAAATTCAATAAAGTGTCATGGAAGCACAGATTAAAAACTAACTGGCCTAAAGAATGAATGGTTCAAAGAACAAATCATAGAAACAATTAAAAATTTCATTAAAGAGAATAACAACAATAAGAAAACATAACAAAATTTGTGGGATGCAGCCAAAGCAGTACTTAGGGGAAAGTTTAAATCTCTAAATGCTTAAATCAATAGAGAAAGAGCAGATCAATAAATTGGGCATAGAATTTAAAAACTAGAAAAAGAACAAATTTAAAATCTCTAATTAAACACCAAAATGAAAACAAAGGAGAGATTAATAAAATTGAAAGTAAAAAACCCTTTAAACTCACAAATAAAACTAAAAGCTGGTTTTATGAGGGAAAGAACAACAAAAATAGATAAAGCACTGGTTAATTTGATTTGAAAAAAGAAAGAAGAAACCCAAATTACCAGTATCAAAAATGAAAAGGGTGAATGCACCACCAAAGAAGATGAAATTAAAACAATATTATTAGGAGCTATTTTGCCCAATTATATGCTGATAAATCTGACAATCTAAGTGAAATAGATGAATATTTGCAAAAATATAAATTTTCCAAACTAACAGAAGAGGAAATAGAATATTTAAATAACTATAATTTAGAAAAATAAATTGGAAAATCCTTCAATGAGCTTCCTAAGAAAAAAATCCCAAGACCAGATGGCTTCACAAGTAAATTTTACCAAACATTTAAAGAACAATTAATTCTAATATGTACTATATAAACTACTTGGAAAAAATAGGCAAAGAAGGAGTCCTACAAAATTCTTTTTATGACATAAATATAGTTCTTATACCTTAACCAGGAAGAACAAAAACAGAGAAAGAAAACTATATACCAATTTCCCAAATGAATGTTGGATTTTAAATAAAATACTAGCAGGGAGATTAACTAATATATCACAAAGATCCTACATTGTGACCAAGTGGGATTTATACCAGGAATATAGGACTGGTTTAATATTAGGAAAACTATTAGCATAATAGACAATATCAAATAACAACAAAAATCATATAATTATATCAATAGATGCAGGAAAATCTTTAGGAAAAAATACAACTCTCATTTCTATTAAAAAACACCAGAAACCATAGGAACAAATGGGCTTTCCTTAAAATGATAAATAGTATCTATCTAAAGCCATTATCAAGCATTATCTGTGATGGGGATAAGCCAGAAGCTTCCTAATGAGATCAGGAGTGAAGCAAGGATGCCCATTATCACCACTATTATTTAATAATGTACTAGAAATGCTAGCTATAGCAATCAGACAAGAAAAAGAAATTGAAGAAACTAAAATGGGCAAGGAAGAAACAAAACTATTACTCTTTGCAGATGATATGATGGTATACTTAGGGAATCCTAGAGAATCAACTAAAAAATGAGTTCTAACAATTAACAACTTTAGCAAAGTTGCAGGATATAAAATAAACCCATATAAATCATCACTATTTCTATATATTACCAACAAAGTCCAGCTGGAAGAGACAAAGAGAAAATCCATTTAAAATAACTGCAGAAAATATAAAACACTTGGGAGTCTACCTGACAAGAAAAACTCAGGAACTATATGAACACAGCCACAAAACACTTTACACACAAATAAAGTCAGATCTAATTGTTCATGGGTAGGTCAAGCCAATATGTCAAAAATATGTTTAAGATGATCATTTTCTTTCCCTCTCCTCCACTGAATTTCCATAATGCCTTTAGCATATTTCTTACATATACACTATTTCCTGACTGTTGCCTGACAATATCACAAGATCACAGAATTTGAGACCTGGAAGGGATCTCAGGAGTCATCTAGCCCAAGATATACTTGAAAGAAATCCCTACTAGAACTTCCTCTGGACACTATCCAGCTTCCCAATGACCTTCTTAAACTGTGGTGCTCAGAAATGAACACAGTACTCCAGGCCAGAGTATGGTGGGATTAAGCCATCCTTATTCCTGGAAGCTATGCCATTCGATGCAGATTAGATATTTGGGGGCCACTCAGGGTGCTGAGCCAAATTGAGATTGTCGTATTCTTCAACCACCAAATTTTTTTTTCTCTCAGAACAAATGCCGTCTGAGTAATCCTCTCCTATCTGATATGATGATAGAGGAACTCCACCTTAACAATTCTATTTCTCTTGAAAAAACCAAAAACACACAGAAAATATATGACTTGAAAAAGTTTTATTCTGATAATAAACGTTCATGGAATCCAGCAGATGACCCCAGGATTCAAAGGAACTGAGGTTTGGCTGCTAACAGAAGTTTCCATGAGGAACAGGTGTCCTCCAAAAATGCAAATAGTACCAATAAATATCCAAAGCAGCCACCTAATAATTTACATAAATTAAATTTCACTGATAAAAACATCCAGGAAGGCTGAGGTCTGGGGAGATTGCTTCTGAATGTGAAATTCCTTAGCTTGGTCCATTTCCCTTTAAGGTCTATTTTCCTAGCCCTGTGAGGCCCTCAGCAGCTGCAGGTCATCCATGCACTTCTTAACCCAATCATCACTAGGGTTGGCACAAATCTGCCGTTTTTGGTCTTGAACCTATAGAGTGAAGGGAGAGGAGAGGAGAGACCAAGAAATTTTTCAGCTAGAGATGAAGGGAAGGTCTTTCTGTTACCCTCTTCCCAACTTCCTGTAGATTTCTGGAAGGCTTTAAGGAACCACTCTCCCACCTTCTGAAACCTCTATCAGGTCCATTGTATCCATCTGTCTCTTACTAGAGACAACCCCAGGAGAGATTATCTCAGCCTCCTTCTTGGCCTCAATCAAATTCCAGTTGCTTCCATTTATCCCTCCCCATTGGAGGGAGTTGCTCTCATCTTGCTGCCTGGAGAACCAGACCTGGGCATGGGACCACATGGGCTACCACTCTCCCTGTTTTCCATGGTTTCACCTGAGCTGCCTAATCTAGCCATTTGGCCAGATGGCCAAATGTCTTCATTTTCTCTTTCTATCATCTCGCCCTATATCCCCTCAAGAGCCTCAGTGGGTAGATACTCACACCACAGATGGCAGGATGCTCCTGCTGCTGGTCTCATAATAATCATAATAATTCTCTGTCAATCTGTTTCCTGTCATGGGAGAAGCAGCAAGTGTCGATGCCTACTATAAAGGAAAGAGACACCTGAAATTAGGACAGTCACACATTCACACTATACATTCTTTCAGTGCTGACATTATCTCAGGAACATGCTTTCCATCAGGCATACTGGAGATAGGATTCCTCATGTCTCCCTACCCTGGTTCTTTCTAGTACCAGGTGTGATTCTCATTGTGCCTGGAGGAGGGTCAGACCAGCTATTCTCTTCCTCATGGGGAAAACCTGAAATATGAGACCTAGAGGGAATATCAGAGATCTACACATCTTATTCCTATCTTTTAGAGAGGAATCCACCTGCTGGAGATCCCATGGGTATTTAGTGTCAGAGCCAGAACTAGAATTTGATTGGACTAGAACCCAGACTAGTGTCCTTTCTGCTCTCTTCTCCTGCCTTGAACTTACATGTTAACCAGCATAGACTGTCAAGGGCATGTTAATGCTTTCAAGTCCAAAGTGCATAGAAAGCCTCCCTGTTCCTACATTCTCCTTTCCAGTCCTCCCCCTCCACACCCTCATCAGATCCCTATGATCATACCAGGCTTGTCCCTGGCCAGGGTTCTGTCCAGCTCATGACCAGAGCCTGGGCACAGTCACAGAGGGCTGGAAGAAGCTCACTTACATATATAGAGTTTGCTGGAGATCTGAAGGCCATGACCATGAGGATGGAGAGGACAGCCACAGAAACCTTCATGATCCTGAGAGGAGAGAAGGCTTGGAGGAGCCGAGCACAAGTTAGGAGTCTCTGGAGGTCTATGTGTCTGTCTCGTGTTTGGGCCCTCTTTTATAGGGGTTTCTAGGAGTATGTGAAAAGATGGAATCAACCAAAAATGAGTGGAATTTCAAAGAAAAAGTTGATGTCATGGTGAAAGTTTGGAAACTGAAATGCAAAGTCAGTATCAAAGTCATCAAAGTTAGCTAAAGTTTTCCTCCTCAGTGCAGTTTTATCATGTGGAGGGGGGAGTGTAAGGGGAGAAGGGATGGAGAAAGAAGGGTGTGTGGAGGGGAGAATGGTGCTCAGGGGGGAAGTGGTGAACTTGAGAGGGTAGCAGAGAGAAGCAAAGACAAATAGAATGGATAATAATGTTAACCATCAATTTGAAGGCAGTATTCTGAATGAGCACCATACTGACATATGGCTTTCCCTACCTAGATCACAAAATTGTAGATTTAGACCTAGAAGGGACCTCAGTGATCACCTAGCCCAAACATCTCATCTACTAAAGCCTATGTAAGCCCTATGGATCTTTATCCCAACACTCAATCCCACTGATAAATTGAGTCCCCAGAACTTGGCTACATATATTCCCACCTCCCTTTGCTTACTACAGCTACTTCTGAGGGTTCAGAAATTCTCTAATTCCATAAACTGGAGCTCCCACTAGTTGGTTTCTTCTAAGATTAGCAGTTGAGAATCAATTGAATCATCCAGATTTAAGGAAATTTTACAAAGAAGTGGTTCCATAAAAACAGTTGGTACAAGACATCCTTGTACCAAAAAAAAGTCTATGACATACACTCCCACAAGGACATCCAGAGTCCAGGGGAAAGACGGCTGAAGCTCAGAGAGTGTGGACATGATTAGAAAACTTGGCGATTGAGAGTTTTATTTGTGATAAAGGTGAAAAACACATTTTCTGGTTGCTGGAAAGTTCTTTTCTCCCATTCATGGAGTGTTTATGGAGTTCAATTAAGCATAATGAACCTTCTTGGCTTGTGATGTAGACAGTGACAGGGCTTGATAGGAAATAATGGAAAGATAGAAAGGCCAAAATCTTCCAGAACCATTACACTAATACATGGTGTAACCCACCAGTACATGCAAGCATGGTATTCGCCCAGCCAAATTGGGTATGTGGGGTAGGAGCAGTAAGAAGACCTGGCCAAGGCTGAAGCCAACATCTCTCCTTAGGCATTGCCCCCTCCATAGCAGGGGTGTGCTGGAAAACCACATTTGCCCCAATTTCTGGAATGTCTCTGTCCTCAACTCACTTGATAATTCATAGATGATCCCTGGGCTGAGGCTAAGTTTCCTTGACCTATCCTAACATGATTCATGTGTAAGGTCATTCCAGTTCAAAGACATTGAGCATCCAGTCTCAGGCCAGTATATGATTGATTGATTGAGACATGATACATATATGTGTGTGTATATATATGTATATGTGTATGTATGTATGTACACAGAGGTAGATAGCTGTCCTCCCACCACCTGCTGCTTCTCCTATGTCAGCCAACACATACCCAGACATTATGTGATAGAATATACATATACTTTAAATTTACCAATTCCAGGTTTTACCAAGGGAACTGTGAAAGAGTTAGTTGCAAATGGTGGTCATAAGCAGAAATAGGGAATGAGGACTCTGAGGTCCTGGCCTATTGATCTATCTATCTTCTTATATGATGATATTAGTAGCACGCATTTGTATAACATTTTAAAGTCACAGAGAACTTTGACATTATTTTATCTTTTTTTAAGAGGCAAGTGGGATTAAGAGACTTGCCCAGGGTCACACAGCTAGGAAGAGGCTGAGGCTGGATTTGAAAGCAGGACTTCCTGACCCCAGGGCTAACTCTCTAACCATTGTACCACCTAGCTGCCCCACCTCATTTCATCTTAAGGAGTTCAATTGAGCATGGTGAATCTTCTTGGTTTATGAGGTAGGCAGGGTTATTATAGTCCTCCTCATTTTATTCATGAGGAAATTGTATCTTGAAGTATATAGTGTGAGATCTCGGTCTAAATCTATTTTTTTCCAGATTTTCCTGGTTTTCCCAATAGTTTGATTGAAGAGAATCCTTACCCTAATAGGCGATGTCCTTGAGTTTATCAAAGTCTATGCTGTCCTTTCTGTCTGCTTCTGTCTCAGAGTTAAGTGAAAAGAAGACAGGAGAAGAATTTAGACAGTAACAGCAATAATGTGGAAGGAAGCAATTTTGAAATAATTCAGAATGCTGATCAGTGGGAAGACTAGTCATGCTATTCAAAAGAATGATGACAAACTTGCTTCCTACCTTTGCCAGAGAGGATGTAGACTACAGAGGACTGGAAAGGGGCAAACACTTTCAGCCATGGTTGATGTTTTTATTTGTTTTGTTTGATGATACTTATTTGTTACACTGGGAAGGTTTCTTTTGGGGCAAAGAATGGAGATTGGTAGGTAGTGATAGTGAAGCAAAAAAGAAAAAGAGCATCAATGTAAAAAAAAATTAAATACATAGAAGATAGAAGAAAGAAAAAAGAAGAAAGTTCAAAAGGGTATCCAGATAAGCAAGGGAATTTCTTTACTATTGTGATAAGTTTAACATATACTTAATAGACTATTTGGAGCAGTTCAAGAAGGTCTGTTGCTTCTAAAATCACATATAAAACCATCTGATATTTCATAGTCTTCAACATTCTTTTCTCTCTCTCTGTTTCTTTGGATCAGTCTGTCTGTCTAACTCCCTCTAGCTCTCTGTCTCTGTTTCTGTCTGTGTCTTTCTGTCTCTTTTCCTCTCTCTCTCTCTCTCTCTCTCTCTCTCTCTCTCTCTCTCTCTGTCCTCCCTCCTTCCCTCCCCACCTCTGTCTCTCCCTGTCTCTCTACCTCTCTATCTCTATCTCTCTCTGTCTCTATCTCTCTGTCTCTCTGTCTCTCTCCTCACTTCTACTTCCCCCTCTGAGCTTCTATTGGATAGAAGGATCACAAGACATGAATATGTTTCCCCAGCCAATCTAAACACTTTTTCCATCTGTCCATCCAAGTACTTTCTCATTGAACCCAAAGTGTTGGATTGCTTGCTTGCTTGCATCCTATAACTTACTTTAAGAGAAGTGGGGACACTTGATATTTTTTGCTCAATCAACAGCCCACCCTTATAAAAAAAGATATATGCAAGTATATGAAAATCTATGTCTTTATAAAATTTCATTTGAAAGCTAATAAGTGTCAGAATTCATACCTGCTGATTCCAAATCAAAATTAGTCAATTTAGCATAGATTTCTCCAACATTAAAACAAACAGTTGTGAGGTTAATGCTAAATAGGCTGAATCCACGTAGAAGCCCAGCTTAGCTAAGCTGTCCATGATCACTCAGATAGTGAAGACAGGATTTGAACCTAGTTATTCTGACTCCAAAGGCAGCATGTTTTTCCTCATGTCACATCATGTGAAATAATATCCCATTTTGATAGCCTTTTTCCTCATTCTCTTTCCCTTTCCTACTATGAATTTCCATAGTGTCTTCAGCCTATCTCTTACATATACACTATTTCCTGACTGTTCACTGACAAGATCACGGACTCATAGAATTTGAGACCTGGAAGGGACCGCAGGAACTATCTAATCCAAGATATACTTGAAAGAAACCCCTCCTAGAACTTCTTCTATAGGTGGTCATCCAGCCTCTGTTTAATAACCTCCAAAGAGAGGAACCAACTGCTATTGGAGGCAACTGGTTCCAGTTTTGGACAGCTCTAATTATTAGGAAGTTTTTCCTATTATTGAGCCTCTATTTACTGTTTGTCACTTCTACCCATTGTTAATGATGGGCATAAACAGTACAAGTGTGACCCCTTTTCCTCAGATAGCGCTTCAGATGCTTGAATACAAGTATAATGACCTCCGTGAATCTGTTCCTCTCTTTACTAACCATCCTTAAACTCCTTCTTGCATGACAGGGACTCTAGGACCTTCTCCTTCCTGATTGCCCTCCCCTGGACACTATCCAGCTTCCCAATATCCTTCTTAAACTGTGGTGCTCAGAAATGAACATAGTACTCCAGGCCAGAAGATGGTGGGATTAGGCCATCCTTATTCCTGGAAGCTATGCCTCTTGGTGCAGATTAGATATTTGGGGGCCACTCAAGGTGCTGAGCCAAATTGAGATTGTCATATACTTCAACCACCAATTTTTTTTTTCTTTCAGAACAAATACTGTCTGAGTAATCCTCTCCCATCTGGTATGATGATAGAGGAACTCCACCTTAGCAATCCTATTTCTCCTGAAAAAAACAAAATCACACAGAAAATATATGACTTGAAAAAGTTTTATTCTGAAATCTTTGTCCAACAGATGTTCATGGAATCTAGCAGATGACCCCAGGATTCAAAGGAACTGAGGTTTGGCTGCTAACAGAGGTCTCCATGGGGAACAGGTGTCCTCCAAAAGTGCAAATAGTACCAATAAATATCCAAAGCTGCCACCCAATAATTTACATAAATTAAATTTCACTGATAAAAAACATCTCAGGAAGGCTGGGGTCTGGGGAGATTGCTTCTGAATGTGGAATTCCTTAGCTTGGCCCATTTCCCTTTAAGGTCCATTGTCCTAGGCCTGTGAGGCCCTCAGTTTAGCTCCGGGTCAGCCATGTACTTCTGAACCCAGTCATCACTGGGGTTGGCACACATCTGCCGTCCCTTTTTGGTCTTGAACCTGTAGAGTGAAGGGAGAGGAGATGAGAGACCAAGAATCTTTTCAGCTAGAGATGAAGGGAAGGTCTCTCTGTTACCCTCTTGCCAACTTCCTGTAGATTTCTGGAAGGCATTAAGGAACCACTCTCCCACCTTCTGAAAACTCTATCAGGTCCATTGTATCCATCTGTCTCTTTCTAGAGACAACCCCAGGAGAGATTATCTCAGCCTCCTTCTTGGCCTCAAATTCCTGTAGCTTCCATTTATCCCTCCCCACTGGAGGGAGTTACTCCCATCTTGCTACCTGGAGAACCAGACCTGGGCATGGGACCACATGGGCTACCACTATCTTTTATCTACAGTTTCACCTGAGCTGCCTGATGGCCAAATGTCTTCGTTTTCTCTATCATCTCACCCTGTTTCCTCTGAGGATTCTCATTAGGTAGATACTCACACCACAGCTGACTGGGAACACAGGCTGCTGGTCTCATAATAGTCTGTCACAAATTTTCTGGGGATCTGTTGACTGACATAGGAAAAACAGCAGGAGGTGGGAGTGTTGGAGCCCACTGTAAAGGAAAGAGATGCCTGAAATTAGGACAGTCACACGTTCACACTACACATTCTTTCAGTGCTGACATTACTCAGGCACACGCTTTCCGTCAGGCACACTCAGGATGTCATTTCTCATGTCTCCCCTCAAATACCAGACATGATTCTCTGTGCATGGAAGAGGATCAGGCCTGCTGTTTCCATTCCCAGAGTGGATCCACAGAGAAAACACAAAGAGTTAGAGGAGGATAGGATGTCAGGGATCAGCCTTTCCAGATCTTGCCTTTTAGAGAGGAAGGCGCTTGTCACAAGGTATCTAGTGCCAGAGCCAGAACTAGAACCTAGATGGACTAGTACTCAGTCCAGTGCCTCTGCTCCTATCTTGATCTTATATGCTAAGCAGCAGAAACTGTCAAGGGCATTTTAATAGTTTCAAGTCCAAAGGCATAAAAATCCTACCTGCTCCTGCCCCTCCCTTTCAGTCCTTCCCCTCCCCACCTTCTTCAGATCCCTATGATCAGACTACATTTATCTCCTGTCAGGGTTCTATCCAGTTTATGACAAGAGGACCTGGGTACAGCCACAGAAGGCAGAAGAAAGCTCACTTACTTGGAGCAGAGGATGCCAGAGAGCTGAAGGCCATGACCACGAGGATAGAGAGGGCAGCCACAGAGACCTTCATGATCCTGAGAGGAGAGATGTTGGAGGGGCAGAGCACGAACTAAGAGACTCTGGAGGTCTGTGTCTCTGTCTCATGTTTGGACTCTCTCTTTATAGGGGTTTCTGGGAATACCCAGAAAGATGGATGCAACATAAAAATAGTGGAAATTCCAGCGTAGAGCTGATGTCATGGTGGTAGTTGGAAACTCAAAAGTGAGCCCACAAAATGTAAGGCTGGTGTCAAGAAGTGAGTTTCTCCCCCTCAGTGCAATTTCATCATGGAGGAAAGAAGAGGGCGGAGGGAGAGAGGAGAAGTCTGTATGTGGTTGGGTGGCAAGGGTGCTAAGGGGGAAGTGGTGAACTTGTGATAGTAGCAGAGACAGATGAAACATATGCAAAAACAAATAGGAAAGAGTTATGTTGATCATTGATTAGAAGGAGTATTCAACATGACCTTCCTATTTCTTTGATATCATCACTGCCTAGACCTTAGGATTGTAGATGTAAAACTAGAAGGGTCAATAGTGGTCTAATCCAGGGTTGGGGAACCTGCAGCCTTGAGGCCACATGTGACCTTCTAGGGCCCTGGATATAACCTTTTGACTGAGTCCAAGTTTTACAGAACAAATGCTTTTATTAAGGGAATTTGTTCTACGAAGTTTGGATTCAGTCAAAGGGCTGCTCTTAAGGACGTAGAGGGCCATGTGTGGCCTTGAGGAAGCAGATTCCCAACTCCTGATCTACTCCAACATCCTCATTTTACAACTAAAGAAAATGTGGCCCAGAGAGAAGTGACTTGTCCAAGGTCATGCTGGTAGTCAGAAGCAGATCCTGACTATGTTCCCAGGTCTGCTGACTCCGCATCTTTCCACTCAAGGTGACAAGTCCATACAGAGGAACCACCTGTGGTCTTATCAGGACCCCCATGGAAGATTTTTGTGGAAATAGGGACAGAGCAGAAACAGGCAATGAGGACTTTGAGTCTCGGTCCATTCCTTGATCTACCTTCTTATATGATGCTATTAACAGCATATGTTTGCATGACTTTTCGAGGATACAAAAATTTTTGACACTATTTATTTAATCTTCACAATAACCTTGTGAAGTAAGTAGGGTTGGTATTCTTATCCCCATTTTATTTATGAGAAAATGGAGATGACATTTAGTGGATAGAACTCTAGGCTTGGAGTAAAAAATCTTAATGTTCAACATTTGGAGCCTGGCTAAACAGACAGTAATATATTAATGACAGGAAACACTATTAAATCATAAAGAATGCCAAATAGGAAGAATACACAAAAATGTCAATACACAATAATGAAAAGTGGAAAAAGCAGAATTAGGAGAATTATTTGCAAACCTGACTAAATCACTATAGAGAATGCAATCATACACACACGTACAATAAAGGATGAGGAACACTTAAAAGTATTAAGTAAACTACAATTGATATTTTGAGGGAAAGGGTTTCTGGCTCTGAATCTTAGAAGCAAACAGTGTCCCTGGACAAATCACTCCATTATGCTTATCCTTGAAATACTTTCACTCTCCTCCTTAATTCTTAATTGGTCAAGTCCTCTCTCCAAAACTTACTATCACGTGATCTTTAACCTCACAGTCAACGCTCTAATAAGAGGAATTGTACATAACGACACTTGCTACAAAATCATCGGTTATGATTATGTGGTGTCTTGTCCAAGTTTAAACATCTAGTGAGTAACAGATTCAGGATTCAGTCTTGGGCTTTCTGACTTCAGGCAGTGTTATATAAACTTTGGGGGACACTCTTAAGGGGGAGGAAGCAATGTGAGACTGTAGTGGGAGTGTAGGGATGAAATAATGACTACAATTATTAGACATTGTTTAATACAATATCATTATGAATATGACTTTTTAAAAATGAAAATAAAGTTCACTCTAAATCAGCAAAATAAGGTATGGAGGGGTGATGGAGATGTGTACATAACAGACAATGTTGCCGTTGGATGAATTTGGAAATGGTTATAATAGGAAAGGTATCTCCTTCTATTTTCCTCCAGTTTGTTTCTTATATAACCTTTCATATCCAGGTCTGGTGTCTCTTTGGAGGACATTGCAGCGAATAGTATAAGGTGCTGGTCTAAGCCTGATTTCTGTCTGATCACCTTCCAGTCCTTGAATTTGCCAAATTCTCTTTGGTATGTTTACAAGCTTCTGATTCAGAATGAAGTAAATGGGAGTAGGAGAAGAATTGATGCAATGACTGTAATATTGTAGATGAAAGCAACTTTGAACAACTTGAGAATGCTGATGACTGTCATGACAAATCATTCCGTGAGAAGACTGAAGATGAAGGGTATTGCCCCCGCTTTGGGCAGGAAGGTGAAGGCCTAGAGGTGCCAAATGAGACAGGCATTTTCAGCCACGGCCAATGTTTTGGATTGCTTGGTTAACTGTACTTAATCTGCTACATGAAAGGGCTTCTTTTGGGAAATAACGGGAGTTAGTGGATACTGGTGCTAATCCAAAAAAGAAATAAAAGCACAGGAATGAAAAATTTAAAAACCACATACAGCAGAGAAGAAATAAGAACAGAAGGAGATAGCAACAAGCAGGGGAGTTTGCCTACCATTGTGATAAACTTAATATATACTTTAAAATAGCCAAATTGTATTCGGTCGAAGTTCACAGATTCATACACCTCCCTCTTTTCCGCACTTCTTTGTCTATTCCAATATGAGCATTCATTGATATTTTAATGTTCATAATAAAAAAGGAAACATTTTATAGTCTATAAGGGTCATGACGATGTTTTTGGTATGAAGGAAATTAGGAGAGACACAGTGTAAGTTTAGGGATCACTCCCTTATGGTCAGTGGTTTGGCTTACAAAACTCTGCCTAGCCCTGGTATAGGCTTGAACTGTGGCTTTTCTCTGTGGCTCCCTCCTTGAGCTGAGGGCCATAAGTCATTCTCCCTCTCACATCCTCAGTGTCCTGATGCCCAAATGAGACATATGGGACATGGAGAGATACAAGGGTGGGAAGGGACGCATGAAGGACCAAAGGCACAGAAAGAAGGTCCTCAGAGAGAATGGGAACAAAGGTTAAATGTTACAGCAAACCCACAGAAACATCTTAGTCAGACCTCTACCGGAAGGAACAATGGTGTTGTCTGAGCCCTGGGAGAGGAAAGAAAAAGAGAAGGAAAGAAGATGTCACTGCATTCTCCTTAGCCAAGAATCAACAGGGGGGAGGAAACCAGACTGAGGTCTAGGATTCTTCCTTAGCAGTAGGAAGCAGAAGAGGACTTCTCCTTTCTCCACTGAGTTTCATTCAGAAATGGGGATCCCACTCACATGACTAGTCAGGAGAGATTTTGTGGGTTTCCTGCCCTTTTCCCCTCCAGAAGAGGTAGTGTGGGATAGTGGCTACAGGGTTGATTGGTTCAAATCCTGGCTCTGAATCTTAGAAGCCAACAGTGTCCGTGGATAAATCACTCCATTATGCTTATCCTTGAAATACTTTCACTCTCCTCCTTAATTCTTAACATCCTCTGATCTCTTTCCTGAGCTTCACTTTCACATCACCAACTGCCTGGAGAAACACTTCACTGGAGGTCCTGTTAGCATTTGGAAACCAACATACTCCAAGCAGAGCTTATCATCCATCCTTCTAAACTCAGCTTCCTTTTCACTGTCACTTTTCCTTTGGGGGTTCAACAATCCTTTCCAGGAACACTGGTTTGAAACTTCAGCGTTATCCTCAACCCTTCACTCACCATTTCCAGTCATTCGTCAAAGCTTATTAACTTTCCCTTCACAGATTCTCCTGTACTGTTTCCTTTTCTCCACTTAAATGGTCACCAGACCAATCTAATCGTTCCTCACCTCTCCCCTGCGATATTGGAATAGCTTTCTGGTTGGCCTCTTGCCTTCTCCAAACTTTTATCTCCCCAATTCATCCTGCACAGAGCTGTGAAATTGCTATTTCTCAAGTTTATGTCTAACCACATCACCGACCTCCTCCAGAAGCACCAGTGTTTCCTCTACCATTCCATATTTCTCTTCTAGGCCTTTGAGAAGGCTGTCCCTCATATCTAGAAGGATCTTTCTCCTTCCCTCCACTTTGTATAATCTTTACTGTCTTCAAGGCTCTGCCCAAATGCTACCTCATACAAGAATCTATTCCTGATTCCCCCCCATAGATAGAGTTTATCTCCACCCCCTGTAATTACCGTGAATTGATTTTGTAAATAGATTTTCAAATTTACCTCTCTAGCTCCATGTAGTTTCCTTCCATTGGGCTATATTCCATTGAACTACAAAATCCTTCTGGGTAGGGATTGTTTCATTTTTGTCTCTGGGACCTCACCACCTAGCACAGTGCTTAGCATACAGTAGTCACTTGATAAAAGCTTGTGGAATTCCAATGAATATTGTAGAGAAGATTGCTGTCCTGGGTTGAAGATTGGGCTCATTGACCTCGATGGTTCCTAAACACCCCTGCATTTCTCCAATTCTACACTTGCTCAAGAAACTACATCCACACAGAGTAACCAACCTTGGCCCCATAAAAGAGTTGCAAAAATGCACCAACACTGTCCATTTGTGGAGATTGGGGATTTAGAGTGTTGACCATTGTATAAACCACCAGATGTGGTGGACATGTTGGTGAGCTCTGCTGAACTTTTTTCTCCTTCATTTTAAAATCTTTGTTGCAAGAGTGACTCACTGGGTAAGAGACATTCAGAAATGCATGATGTTAAAATGTGTTAACAAAAATAAGATTAAACTCTAAAAGAAAAGTACAGACACATCCTTTGGACTTCTCCATTGTTTCTGAAGCCATGAAAAGCCTCTTAAATTCTTAGAGATACAAAGAGATTTACTCTTATATGTTGTAGTGACCATTTCAGCCCAGCCTGGTGGAATAGACAGCATACTGGTATTGAAATCCAACAGCAACGTTTGAACCCTGTCTTGAACACTTCCTAGCTGTGCTGTCATAGGAAAATCATTTAATCATATTTCATCTCCTTAACAACCTGTCTCATTCTACAGGCCATACAAGGAAAATTATAATGCTATCCATAAATAGCACCCACCAATAAAACATAAACCAAACAATAAAGAATAATGAAGAGTCATTCCTTCAATAAAGCCCTTGACAGTTTAAAAAAGCATGTTCTTCTGCCTCTGTTATCTCATGTAAGCCTCAAGGCAGCCATAAAGGATAACCAGGATAGAAAGTTTGAATGAATTGCCTAAGATCACACAGCTAATGCCCAGCAGAGTCCAAGTGGGAATGCCAAGGAGGATTGCGTGCATTTCAGGACACACACATTACACACACATTAGTTTGTGGTCCTCACCACAACCCTGGGAGGTGATATGTTAACAGGTAATATCATACCCATATAGCAAATTAAAAACCTGACACACAAAATACGTGACAAGGCTTAATGAAGATTTGTATTAATTCGCTCTTCCCTAGGTTTCCTCTCCTCTAGTGGAGAAAATACTATCTTCACACTAGAGTTGGGGAAAACTAAAGTACAGTTATTAGGGATTTATTCAAAGACATCCAGCTAGAGCTTCTGACAATGTGTCATACATATCCAAGAGGACAATAGGGAAGAGGAGGCAGAGAAAAGTGAAGGAAGTCAATTGTGAAAAGTTGGGTCCATCTATGGAAAATGCAGAGCATGGAGCAAGAGGTGGAAATGACATTAGCATATTGTGGGAGGAAGAGTAAGGAGACCAGTGTCACTAGATGATAGAATGCATGGAGGGGATTGAAGTATGAGAAAAAAGGGAAAGGAAGAAGAGGCCAAGTTAAGAAGAACTTTTTAAAAATGGAACAGAGGATTTGATAGTTGATCCTGATGGTAATAAGGAAGAACTTTGAAAAGAAAAAGGAAAGGAAGGAAGGAAGGAAGGAAGGAAGGAAGGAAGGAAGGAAGGAAG
>NW_020954546.1:3170945-3175993 GCF_900497805.2 Vombatus ursinus | reverse complement strand
AAGGAAGGAAGGAAGGAAGGAAGGAAGGAAGGAAGGAAGGAAGGAAGGAAGGAAGGAAGGAAGGAAGGAAGGAAGGAAGAAAAAGATCATTAGTGAAAACCTTTGTTAAAAAACATGGAAAAAATGGAAGAAATTCCAGAGAGGGTCACCAACCAGCAGCAGAGTTTGCCTACCATTATGATAAACTCAATGTATACTTTTTTTAAAATCTATACATCACTGAAAGTCACAGATTCATATAATCTCTTGTTCCCCGTTCTCTGAATATTGAAAAGTTCATGTGTGTGTTATTTTAGTGTTCAAAATAAAAAAAGAGGAAAATGTAAGTTTATGAAGGTCATGACAATTTTTTTATATCAAAAGAATTGGGAAAGAAGCTACTCTGTAAGTATGGAAACCACTTTTATATGGCTACTGGTTTAGCTTGCAGAACTCTGTCTTGTCCTGTTATAAGCCTGGCCTGTGGCTTTTCTCTATGCCCAAGGCTTCTCCTGCCTCTCTGTACTGAGGGTCATAAGTCACCCTCCCACTCTCAATCTCAATGACCTCCATGAGCTGAAGTGCATAAATCCAAGACAGATCTAAGTTTGGGTAAGGATTCAATAAAGACTGAAGCCACAGAGAGACTATCCTCAAAAAAAACAGGGCATTAGGGTTAAATGTTTGAGCAAACCAACCCTCCAGAAACATCTGAAGTCAGCTCTGGACTGGAGGAAATCTTAGAGCTGCTTAGTCTCTGGGAGAGAACAGAGGGAGAGAAGGCAGAAGGCAGAAGGCAGAATGTTGAAATGGGCAGAAGCAAATGAGACTGAAGTCTTGGAGTGTCCTTTAGGAGCAGGATGACGAAGTTGGCCAGATTTTGTGGATTTCCTGTCCTCTTCCCCTCCAGGACAAGTTGTACATCATGGGGGTAGAGGGCTGAACTAGTCAGAAAGATAGGGGAAACTTGAGGCAAGGAGACCGGACAGCAGGCTATCAGTCACTTTAATTAGGGTGGGGTGACTTGATTAATTTTCTTAATCTTCAGCCTAACCTTACAAAAAATCCAGAAACATTGAAAATATTTGCCTTAGCTTATTTTTTTTTTTTAAATCTAGAGCTAGGATTAAAAACTCAGATGTTGTGATTTGAAATCCAAACGGGCCAGTTTGCTCTATATTTCTTCTCCAATGACAAAAATGATTTTTAGGTTGCTGTCAAACTGAAATCCATCTAGAGACTCAGAGTGAGTAGGTGACTTACCCATGGTCACACAGGTAATAAAGCCAGGATTTGAACCCTGATACTCTGACTCCAAGTAAAAGCATTTTCTGCTTATACTCTGACAATATCACAGAATGACAGAATTTGAGTTTTGGGAGAGATCACAATCACCTAGTCCAAAAGGTAAGTAAAAAAATCCCCACTGTCACACCCTCTGTGAGTGATCACCTAGTTTCTATTTCAAGACCTCCAAGGGAACCCACCACAACTTGAGGTAGTCCATTACAACTTGGACAGCTGTGATTGTTAAGAAGTTTTTCCCAATGTCAGCCCTACATTTAGTTCCTTACAAAAGCTGGCTGTAACCTCAGATTCTGTCCTTGGGGCACAAAGAGCACAAATCTATATGCCTCCACAGGACAGAACTTCCAATACGTGAAGACAGAAATCATGTCTATACTGGGTCTTCTCTTCTCCCCACCAACCATCCCTAACTCTATCAACTCATCCCCACGGGGCTTCCCATGCTTGGTTGTCTTCTTCTACAGTCTAGAGTCTACTCTAGACATTCTCCAGCTTCCCAATGTTCTACTTATGGTATGGATTCCAAAAGATAGCCACAAGACTCCATATTTGGTCTGAAAGACCAAAGAATGTGGAGACTAGTACTTCTCTATTCCTGCAAGCTTGCTTCTCAGCACAGGAGAAGATTTGATTTTTGGCTTTGCCATCAGCCTGCTGACTCAAAATGAGATGACAGTACCACTGAACCCCCAGAGCTTTTAAAGAAATACTGTTGTCTAAAAATGCCACACCCATCTGGTATGATCATGACAGAACTTGATCTCCTAAATCCCACTTCCCCATAGAATATTGAAACCACAACAAAAAGTTAAAGTTTTAGAAAGTTTTATTCTGAATCTTTGTCCAACAGATGTTGGACAAAGCAAGTGACCTCATGACTCAAAAGGACAGAGGCTTGGCTGCCAAGAAAGGTCCCCATGGGGGACAGGTGTCTTCCAAAAGTAGAACCAAAGTACTAATAAATAAACAAAGTTGTCACCAAATAATTTACATAAATAAATCTCACAGATAAGAATGAAATATAACAGTTGAGAGGATCTCCAGCAGGCTGGAGTTTGGGGAGATTGCATCTGACTATGGAATTCCTCAGTTTGGTCCATTTCACTTTAAGAGTCCAAGGTCCCTGAGCCCCTCAGTTCAGCTCCAGGTCTTCCACATAGCTCTGAACCCAGGCATCACTGGGGTTGGCACACACCTGTCGGCCTCTTTTGGTCTGGAAGCTGGAGAGGGAGAGAAGAGATGAGAGGTCATAGAGAGAAATGTTTCTCTGTGTTCTACCTAAGTCCAGCACTGACCACTTCTTCTACATTTCTAGAGGGCCATGAGAACAATCCTCACCTCTAGCAAAATCTCCCAGGCCCTTCTGAGTCATTTTGCTTCTCTCTAGAGACCTATCCAGTGGGCAGTCTCTCCCAAAGCCTCATATTGACATAAAATCCCTGTTGCTTCTATTTCTCTCTCCCCCTTTAAGTGAGCAGCTTACAAATGCTCCATGGAAAACCCAATTTTGGCCAGGGACCACTTGTGGGACTTCTTTCCCTTCTAACCAGGACTTCCTATGAGTGGCCTGACTCATCCATTTCATCAAGTTGCCAAATGGCCCCATTTCCTCTTGCAGTCCACTCTCCCTGGGTCCCCTCAAGAGATTCAGTGGGTAGATACTCACACCACGGCTGGCTGGGAACACAGGCTGCTGGTCTGATAATAGTCAGTCACAAATTTCCTTTGGATCTGTTGGCTGGCGTAAGAGAAGCAGCAAGAAGTAGGAGGGTCAGAGCCCACTGGAAAGGAAGATGAGGCATGAGATTAGTAAGGTCATATGTTCATACCTTTCATTCTTTACCTGCTGACGTCAATCCAGGGACATACTCTGTACTAGGCACACTGGGGATGTGATCCATCCTATCCCCCTTACCCTGCTTAGCTCTAGTACCAGGTGTGATTCTCATTGTGCCTAGAGGAAGATCAGCCTTGTTGTTCCCATCTCTGACTGGGGATATTTTGAGGAACTCTAAAGTGGGGGGAGGGATGCTAAAATGGATGTCAGAGATCTGCCCATCCAATTCCTGCCTTTTGAGGTGGAAACCACTTGCTGCAGATCAGATGGGTAATTAGTGACAGAATCAGAATGAGAACTGAGTCAGATAGAAGTCGGTCTAGTGCTTTCTACTCTCTTGTCCCGTCTCTATCTAACATTTAGACAGCATACACTGTCAAGGGCAGGTTAATGCCTTCAAGTCCAAAAGGTATAGACATCCTCCCTGCTCCTGCTCCTGCCCTTCCATTTTAGTCCTCTCCCATCCCATACTCACAGATCCCTATGAGCAGTCTACTCTCATCTCCTGTCAGGGTTCTATCCAGGTTATGATGAGAGCTGGGACACAGCCACAGAAAGAAAGAGAAAGCTCACTTACTTGGTGCAGAGGATGCCAGAGAGCTGAAGGCCATGACCATGAGCACGGAGAGGGCAGCCACAGAGACTTTCATGATCCTGAGAGGAGAGAAGGCTTGGAGGAGCAGAGCACAAGCTAAGAGACTGAAGGTCTGTGTCTCTGTCCCATGTGTGGAGCCTCGTTTTATAGGGGCTTCTGGGAGTATTCAGAGAGAAAGAAGGAACCTAAAAGGAATGGAAAGTCCAATGGAGAACTGATGTCATGGTAGGAGTTTGAAACTAAAAAGGGAACCCAGGAAATGTAAGACTAGTGTCAAGAACTGAGTTTCTCCCCACCTCCCCCCAGTGTGGCTTCATCACGGGTGAAAGAAGAGGGAGGATGGAGGGAGGAGAAGTGTGCATGTGGTGGGGTGGCAAGGATACTAAGGGGGAAGTGGTGAACCTGAGCAGAAGCTGAGACAGATGAAATATATGCAAAAACAAATAGAAAAAAAACTTTTGTTGACCATTGATATGAAGAAGAAATCAACATGACCTTCATACTGCTTTGATATCATAACTGCCTAGATTTTAGGATTATAGATTGAGAGGTAAAAGGGTCCTAGGTGGTATAGTTGAACACTCTCATTTTCCAGCTAAAGAAATTGTGGCCCATATAGAAGTGACTTGTCCAAGGTCACATTAGTAGTCAGAAGCAGATGCTGGAAATGTCCTCAGGTTTGTTGACTTCACATTTTTAGACTCACAGAAAATGGTCCACACAGAGGAAACACCTCAGCTCCTTCAAGGGCACTTCTTGACAAGCTTTGTGTAAATGGTGGCCATGAGCAGGTCTGTGAAATGAGGCCTCCTGGTCTTGGCCCATCCCTTCATCTGCTTTCTTGTGGGATGATTTTAACACCTTACATTTATATCACTTGAAGGATACAAGAGATTTTAATGCTGATTATCTCATATCATCTTTACAACAACCTTATGGAGTAAGAACTGTTGGTATTCTTATCTCTGTTCTATTTATAAGACTTGACATAGAGTGGATAGAGTCCTAGGCCTGAAGTCAGAAAGAACTGGGTCCCATCTCTGAAACATTTTAGCTGTGTAACCTTTAACCCCAGCCAATAATCTAATCAGATCATTTGTGGAATAGTTGCTGTACAATTACCAGTATTCCTAAATGGCTTGTCCAAATTTTAATGACCAGGAAATGACAGATTCAGGATTCTACCTGAGGCCTTCTGACTTCAGGCATGGTTTGACAAAATTATGGGACAGATCCCCACAGGAGAAGAAACAACCTGTGACATTCTGAAGAGTGTATGTAGGATACCATGACATTTCTAAGTACACAACTATCATATATACCATCACA
>NW_020954546.1:3156560-3160945 GCF_900497805.2 Vombatus ursinus | reverse complement strand
CATGGTAGGAGATAGAAACTAAAAAGGGAACCCAGGAAATGTAAGGCCAGTGTCAAGAACTGAGGTTTTCTCCCCCACTGCAGCTTCATCATGGGGGAAAGAGGAGGGAGGATGCAGTGAGGAGAAGTGTGCATGTGGTGGGGTGGCAAGGGTGCTACCAGGAAAGTGGTGAACCTGAGCAGAAGCTGAGACAGATGAAACATGTGCAAAAACAAAGAGAAAAGAAAGTTTGGTTAACCATTGATATGAAGATGTATTCAACATGACTTTCATACTGCTTTGATATCATAACTGCCTAGATCTTAGGATTGTAGGTTTACAGGTTAAAGGGTCCTAGGTGGTTTAATTGAAGACTCATTTTCCAGCTAAAGAAACTGAGATCCATCCACAGGGAAGTGACTTGCCCAAGGTAACACTGGTAGTCAGAAGCAGATGCTGGAAATGTTCTCATTTTTGTTGACTTCACATCTTTATACTCACAGAAAATGTTCCGTACAGAGGAACACCAAGGGCACTCCTCAACAACTTTTGTACAAATGGTGGCCATGAGCAGATTCATGAAATGAGGCCACCTGGTTTTGGCCCATCCCTTAATCTACTTTCTTGTGTGATGATTTTAACACCTTATATTTGTATCACTTTAAGGATACAAAAGATTTTAATACTGATTATCTCATATCATCTTTAAAACAAATGTATGAAGTACTCAGGGTTGGTATTCTTATATCTATTTTATTTATGAGACTTGACATAAAGTAGATAGAGTCCTAGCCTTGAATTCAAGAAGATCTGGGTTTGAGTCCTGTCTCTGAAACTTGTTAGCTGTGTAATCTTTAACCTGACAGTCCCCCCGGCCAACATTATAAGCAGATCATTTCTAGAATAGTTGCTATATAATTACCACTATTCTTAAATGACTTGTCCTAATTTTAATAACCAGAAAGTGACAGATTTAAGTTTCAACCTTAGGCCTTCTGACTTTAGGCAGGGTTTGACAAAATTATGGGGCAGACCCACATCGGAGAAGAGGCAACCTGAGACTCTCTGGGGAGAGTGTAGGTATGATACTATGGCATTTTTAAGTACTCAACTATCACATATAACATCACATCCTTTTCCCCAATGGAAATGAAATTGATGTTAAAGAAGAGAAAACAAGATATGGGGGGGGAGATGGAGAGGAGTATGAATGCAATGCTACTATTTAATGGGCTCAAGAGTGCTGGGATAGGACAGGTATCTTCAATTTTTCTGAAATTTGTTTGAGATGTAACATTCCTAACCAGATCTGGAGTGAGCAGACCTGGGACCAGACCCAGGATATTCTTCTCACTCCTGGAATCACCTGGAACAAAGCCCCTCTCTCTGAGGCACATTTTCTTTAATTGCAAAGGAGGGTTTGGACAAGACAGCTAATGACCCCTCTTCCTCCCAAACAATAGTCCTAAGATCAAATCAGTTCTAATATCAAAGTAGTATGAAGGTCATGCTTAATAATCCTTCAAATCAGTGATGACCACAACCCTCCTTCCTATTTCTTTTTGCATTGGTTTCATCAGTTTCTGTTACTCTCAAGTTTATCACTGCCCCCTCAACACCCTTGTCATGGAACTACACACATTCCTCTCCCCTCTCCATCCACCCTCCTCTTTCACTCTTGATGAAACTGCCCTGAGGAACCAGCCTTAGCCCTTAACACAGCTTTGTATTTCCTGGGTTCCTTTTTCAGTTTCCAACTCCCACCATGACACATGGAACTTCTTGTGGTATAGGGTATGAGATATTGGTCTAAGCTTGATTTCTGTCTGGCTGCTTTCCAGGTTTTACAGTACTTTTTGTCACATATAGAATGCTCAATCAAGTGGGTGATTTCCATGGGTTTGCTAAACACTCTGATGCCGCATTCTCTTGCTTCTCCTGCTGAGTGAAGTAAACAGAAATGAGAGAAGAGCTAATGACTGGAGGATTGTCAATGAAAACAAATTGGAATGACTGCAGAATGCTGATCCCTGCAATGAAAGATCTTTCCAGGAGAAGACTGAAGATGAAGCCTGATTCCCACCTTTTGATGGGGAGGCGATACACTCAAGATGCCAAATGAGACAGACATTTTCAGCTCTGGCCAACACTTTTGCTTTGTTTCTTTATACACAATCTGTCATATAGGAGGACAGCCTTGGGGCAAGTGAAAGCAAGGCAAAAGTAGGAGAAATAAAGGAAAGAGTGACAATGAAATAATGAGGTGGGGAAAAGCAATTCTAGAAGAAGACACAAGCAAGTAAGGGAGGTGACTTACCATTGCAGTAAAGTTTACATATACCTAAAACCACCCAACTATACTCAGTAAAAGTTCAGAGATTCATATACCATCCTCTTTTCTGTTCTTCTTTACATGTTGAGATACTTGCATTTGTTGATATTTTGATGTTCAAAATTACAAAAAAAGAAATTAGTCATGTGTGAGGTTCATGGGGATTTGGAAGACACTCTGATGTAGGTTTGGGTATCACTTCCTTATGGTCAGTGGTTGAGTTTGCAGAGAGTAACTTTGCCTTAATATAGGTTTGTCCTGGGGCTCTTCTCTGCTGCCAAGGCTTCTTCTTCCTCCCTGAGCTGAGAATCATAAGTCACTCTCCATTTTTCTTCTTCAGTGTCCTACTACCTAAAATGAGTGACAGAGGACATAGAGAGATCCAAGGGAATTTGGGCACCCAAAAGGGGAATGCCACAGGAGTATGTCCTCAAAAAGACAAAGAATTAAAGCTTCAATGCTACAGTAAAGCCATAGAAACAGCATAGTCAAACCTCCACTGGAAGACTGGAGCCCTGGGAAAGTAAGAGAAAAGAGAATGAAAGGGTGTCTCACCACATTCTCCTGACCCAACAAGGAAGAGAGAAGAGGAGACCGGACTGGGGTTTAACATTCCTTATTATCAGTAGCAATCAAAAGAGAACTGCTTTTTCCCTTGAAAATTCAGAGAGAAATGAGGGTCCCACTCACATGGCAAGTCAGATCTGGTCTTGTGGATTTCCTGCCCTTTCTTCTCTACCACAAGTAGTGTGATGTGGTGGTTAGAGACATGAACTTATAGTCAGGGAGACTGAGGTTCAAATCCTGCCCCTCATACTGACTAGCAAACAAGGTATTTCTAGGCAAGTCACCAAATCATCTTCATCCTTTAGACCCTGACCATTTCCTACCCAAGTCCTTTAAATTCACTGAGTTTTACTAAACATTTCTCCCTTCAGGTTAATTATTTTTTTAAGACATGAGCACAAGACACATTCAAAATGACTGGTGTAAAATATCCAATGAAAAAAATAAAATGATTTGTAAAAGGAAACCAAGAAAAGTACAGCCAGCTTTTGGGGCTTCTCGGTTTCTGGGGCCATTTTGAGAGCCTCTCCACTCTTAGGGATAGAAAAGCATTGAATTACTCTCTTTCACCATGGGGACCATTCCAGACTAGTCTGGTAGAGTTGACAATATGTAGGTGTTCCAAGTGTAGAGCAGTGTTGGAAGCCCAGCTTGGACACTTCCTAGCTGTATGCTCACGGAAAAATTAATTAATCTCTCAGAACCTCAGGTTCCTCATCCATCAAATGGGGATAATAATATTCATCCCTATTTCACATGGGTTGTTGAGAGAAAAGAGTCCTTTGCCAACTACAAAACCTCTAAGAATGGGAGTTCTAGGCTAGAAACCAAGCATTTGGAGCTGGAAGGAACCTTAGAGGGATTGAAGTTCAACAAGGACTCATTTTCCTTCCCAATCCCTTTCAAATCTCCCTTGGGATTTCATCTCCCCAGCAACCCTGTGCTGTAGTCAGGGCAGGGAGAATGGGAACACTGCTCCTCCACAACCACCACTAACTAATAGAAAACAGTGAAGAAGAAAAACAGCCTTTCCTTCACTAAAGCTCTTTCCAGCTCTTAAAGCATGTTCTGCTGTCCCTCTTATCTCATGTCAGCCTTAGGCCAGTCTTAAGGGATACCCAGGAGGAAAGGCTTGAATGCATTGCCTAACATCACACAACTAATGCCTGGCAGAGGCCAAGTGGGAGTACCAAGGAGGACTGGATGCATTTCAGGAATTTACATGTGCTTTAGTAAATAGAATGCTGGTTCTGGAGTCAGGAAGACATCTTCCTGAGTTCAAATCTGGCCTTAGACACTTACTAGCTGTGTTACTCTGGGGAGGTCACTTAATGCTGCTTGCCTCAGTTTCCTTATCTGTTAAATGAGCTAGAAAAGGAAATGGTAAATCACTACAGTATCTCTGCCAAGAAAACTAAAATGTGCTGATGAGCAGTCAGACACAACTGAAATGACTCAAAAACAACAACAACATATTGATCTTCAAAAGGTGATTGAAATAAATCAT
>NW_020954546.1:3126834-3156550 GCF_900497805.2 Vombatus ursinus | reverse complement strand
CTTAATATATATACCTAAAAACACCAAATTAGGCTCAGTAGAATTTCTGAGATTCATATACCTTCCTCTTTTCTGTTCTTCTTTGTATATTGAGATACATGTATTTGTTGATATTTTGATGTTCAAAAACAAAAAAGAAGAAATAATAATGTGTGAGGGTCATGGCATTTTGGGAGATCCTCTGACATCCTTATGGTCAGTGGTTGGGTTTGTAGAGCCTAACCTTGTCTTAATATAGGTTTGCCCTGGGGCTCTTCTCTGCTCCCAGGGCTTCCTTTTCCTCCTTGAGCTGAGAATCATAAGTCACCCTCCCTTTTTCTTCCTCAGTGTCCTACTACCTAAAATGAGTCACACTGGACATAGAGAGATCCAAGGGAATATGGGCACCCAAAATGGGAAAGCCATAAGAGTATGTCCTCAAAAAGACAAAGAATTAAAGCTTCAATGCTACTGTAAAGCCGTAGAAACATCATAATCAGACTTCCACTGGAAGACTGGAGCACTGGAAGAGGAAAGGAAAAGAGAAGGAAATAGGGTCTCGCTACATTCTCCTGACCCAAGAAGAAAGAGGTAAGAAGAAACCAGTCTGGGATTTAGTATGTCCTCTTACCAGTAGGAATCAATAAAAGGACTGCATTTTCCCTTGAAATTCAGAGAGAAATGAGGATCCCACTTACATGGCAAGTCAAATCTGATCTTGTGGATTTCCAACCCTTCTCCCCTCCTGCACAGATAGTGGAGGGTGGTGACTAGAGAGATGAATTTAGAATTAGGGGGACTGAGGTCCAAATCCTGCCCCTGATACTGACTAGCAAACAGGGTGTCCCCGGGCAAGTCACCAAATCATCTTCATCCTTTAGATGCTGGCCATTTCCTTCCCAAATCCTTTAAATTCCTGAGTTTTGCTGAGCTTTTTCCCCTTCAGGTTAATTTTCTTTTCAAGACACATTCAGAAATGATTGGTGCAAAATATCTACTGAAAAATAAAATTGAATTATAAAAGGAGACCAAGAAAAATACAGCCAGGTTTCTGGGCTTTTCTGTTTGTTTCTGGGACCATTCTGAGAGCCTCTCCACTCTTAGGGATAGGAAAGCATTGGTTTACTCTCATGCACTGTGGGATCCATTCCAAACTAGTCTGGAAAAGGTGACAGTACGCTGGTATTTAAAGAGTAGATCAGTGTTTGAATCCAAGCTTGGACACTTCCTAACTGTATTCTCATAGGATAATCAATTAGTCTCTCAGAGTCTCAGTTTACTCATCTATCACATGGGGAAAATAATACTTCCTCCCCCTATTTCGCATGGGCTGTTGAGAAAAAGGAGTTCTTTGGTGATTTCAAACCTCCTAAGAATGGGAGTTCTAGGCTAGAAATCAAGGATTTGGAGCTGTAAGGAATTTTAGAGGGATTGAAGTTCAACAAGGACTCATTTTCCTTCCCAATCCCTTTCAAATCTTCCTTGGGATTTCTCCTGCCCAACAACCCTGTGCTGCAGTCATGGCAGGGAGAATGGGGACACTGCTCACCCACAACCACCACTAACTAATAGAAAACAATGAAGAATAATCAAAGCCTTTCCTTCACTAATGCTCTTTCCAGCTCTTAAAGCATGTTCTGTTGCCCCTCTTATCTCATGTCAGCCTCAGGTCAGTCTTAAGATATAAACAGGAAGAACTTGAATGCATTGCCCAACATCACACAACTCAGCAGAGGCCAAGTGGGAGTACCAAGGAGGATTGGATGCATATCAGCAATTTGCTTGTGCTTTAGTGGATAGAATGCTGGGCCTAAAGTCAGGAAGACTTTTTCTAGGTTCAAATCTGGCCTTAGACACTTACTAACTGTGTTACTCTGGGTAAGTCACTTAGCTCTGTTTGCCTCAGTTTCCTTTTCTGTTAAATGAGGTAGAAAAGGAAATGGTAAACCACCCCAGTATCTCTGCCAAGAAAACCCAAAACGTGGTAATGAACAGTCAGACACAACTGAAATGACTCAAAAACAACAACAACATATTGATCTTCTTCAAAAGGTGATTGAAATAAATTGTCACTATCACGTCCCTTGTGGGTGGTCACCGAGCCACTGTATAAAGACCTCCATGGGAGAGAACACCCACCACAGCTTGATGCAGTCTAGTCCAATTTGGACAGCTATAATTGTTAAGAAGTTTTTTCCTAATGTCAGGGCCAAATTTAGGTCCTTACAAATTTCACCCCTTGTCCTTGATTCTATCCATGGGTACAAATTCCAACTCTCCAGAAAATATACCAGCTAATAGCTGAGAAATTGTGGCTGACATGGCTCTTCTCTTCTTCCCCCTGGCCATCCCAATTTCCTTCAAATCATCCTCTTGTGACTCTAAACACTTCATATTGTTGGTTGCCTTCTTCTAAACATCCTCCAACTTCCAGATACTCTTCTTATACTGTGGATACTGACCAAAAGATTCCTTGTGTGGTCTTATCAGATAAGAACAGCAGGAATATCACCTCTCCATTCCTGGAAGTTTGCTTCTCAACATGGAAGAAGATGGGATTTTTGGAATCAACCTGCTGACTCAAAGTGAGATGGCAGCTCACGGAACCCACAGAGCTTTTACAGAACCTTTGTTGTCCAATGTTGCTATATCAGTGTTATATGATAAGAGCAGAACTCCCTCTCCTGAACCCCTCATCCCCAAAAAACATTGAAACTACAACAAAACAATGTGCCTTTCAAAAGTTTTATTCTGAAATCTTTGTGCTACAGATAATCATAGAATCCAACAGATGACCTAAAGGACTCTAAGGAAGAGAGGCCAGTCTCCTAATAGGGGTCCCCATGGGGAACAATTATACTTCTAGAAGTGCAAATAGCAAGAACATATACCCAAAGCTGCTACCAAGACATTTACATAACGAAATTTCACCAGTAAGAATAAATAATAATGGTTGAGAGGATCTCCAGAAGGCTGCAGCTTGGGGAGATTGTATCTGACTGTGGAGTTCCTCAGCTTTCCCTTTATTTTTTTTAAATTTTTTAATTTATTTATTTTTAGTTTTCAGCATTCATTTCCACATGATTTTGAGTTCCAAATTTTCTCCCCATTTCTCCCTACACCCACCCCAAGATGGTGTGCATTCTGCATACTCCTTCCCCCACTCTGCCCTCCCTTCTATCCACCCCTCCCTTCTCTTGTCCCCTTCCCTTTCTATTTTCCTATAGGGCAGGATCCATTTCCCTTTGAGATTCATTCTTCCAGGCACCTGAGCCCCTCAGTTCAGATCCAGATCTTCTACATAGCTCTGAACCCAGGCATCACTGGGGTTGGCACACACCTGCCGGCCTCTTTTGGTCTGAAACCTGGGGAGGGAGAGGAGGAGAGATGAGAAGTCACAGATGGAGAGATGGTTCTCTGTGCTCCCCCCGTGTCCAGCACTGACCACTTCCTGCACATCTCTGCAGGGCCATGAGGAAAAATCCTCACTTCTAGCAATATCTCTCAGGCCCTTCAGATTCTCTCTAGCGACCTGTCCCGGGGAGAGCCTATCTGGAAGCCTCACTGTGGCATATAATCCCTGTTGCTGCAGCTGATCCCTCCCCCTTAGTTGAGTAGCTCCCCTCTTGCTCCATGGAGAACTCAACTTTGGTCAGGGATCACTTCTGGGACTTCTTTCCCTGGTAATCACCATTCCCCTGAGTTGCCTGATTCATCCATTTCACCAAGGTGCCAAATGACCCCATTCTCTCTCCCTGGATCCCCTCAAGAGATTCAGCGGGTAGATACTCACAGCACAGCTGGCTGGGGACACAGGCTGCTGGTCTCATAGTAGTCCATCACAAATTTTCTGGGGATCTGTTGGTTCACATAGGAGAAGCAGCAGGAGGTGGGAGGATTAGAGCCCACTGCAAAGAAAGGAGAGGCATGAGATTAATGAGGTTTTATGTTCACACCTTATGTTCCTTAGCTGCTGTCTCCATCCCAGGGACATACGCTACACCAGGCACACTGGGGATGTGATCCTTCCTGTCTCCCTTACCCTGCTTCCCTCCAGTACCAGGTGTGATTTTCATTGTGTCTGGAAAAGGATCAGACCTCCTGTTCCCATCCCCATAGGGGATATTTTGAGGAAAATTGCACTGTGGAAGCTAGAAAGGATGTCAGAGATCTGCCCATCCAATTCCTGACTTTGCTGATCAAGCCACTTGCTGGAGATCACTTGGGTAATTAGTGGCAGAGCCAGAATGGGAACTTAGGCAGACATACAATCCAGTCCAGTGTGCTCTCTGCTGTCTTATCCCATCTCCACGTAACATTTAATCAGCATATACTTTCAAGGGCAGGTTAATGCCTTCAAGTCCAAAAGGTATAGACATCCTCTCTGCTCCTGCTCCTGCACCTCTCTACCCTCACAGATCCCTATAAGCAGTCTACTCTCATCTCCTGTCAGGGTTCTATCCAACTTATAACCACAGTCTAGACACAGCCACAGAGGGAAAGAGAAAGCTCACTTACTTGGTACAGAGGATGCCAGAGAGCTGAAGGCCATGACCATGAGGATGAAGAGGGCAGCCACAGAGACCTTCATGATCCTGAGAGGAGAAAGGAGTTTGGAGGGGCAGAGCTCAATCTAAGACTCTGAAGGTCTGTGTCTCTGTCTCATGTGTGGGCTGTCTTTTTATAGAGGTTTCTGGGAGCATCCGAAGGGATGGAAGGAACATAAAAGGTGTGGAAATTCCTGTGGAGAGCTGATGTCATGGTAGGGGTTCTAAACAAAAAAATGAACCCAGGAAGTGCAAGGCTGGTGTCAAGGACTGAGTTTCTATCCCCCAGGGCAGCTTCATCATGGAGGAAAGAGGAGAGGGGATGGAGAGAGGAGAAGTGTGCATGTGGTGGGGCGGCAGGGTGCAAAGGGGGTTGTAGTGAGCAAGCTAGCAGCAGAGACAGATGAAAACATGCAAAAACAAATAGGAAAGAGAGTTTTGCTGAACATTGATTTGAAGGAATATTCAACAAGAGCTTCATACTGCTTTGATATCATAACTGCCTTGACCATAAGTTGATGATTTAGACTTAGAACGGTGCTGGGTGGTTTAGTTGAACATTCTCATTTTCCAGCTAAAGAAAATAGTGTCTAGAGAGAAGTGACTTATCCAAGGTCCCAGTGGTAGTCAGAAGCAGATCTTGGATATTCTCCCAGGTCTTTTAAGTTCACATCTTTATACTCACAGAGAATGGTCCATGCAGAGGAAACATCCAGGGTTCTTCAAGGGCACTCTTAGATGGTTTTTGTGCAGATGGTTGCCATGAGCAGGTCCATGAAATGAGGACTTCTAGTCATGGTCCATCCCTTCATCTGCTTTGTTGTGTGATGATTTTAACACCTTACATTTGTGTATCACTTTAAGGATACGAAAGATTTTGACATTGATTATCTCAAATCATCTTCACAAAAAACTTACGAAGTAGGCAGAGTTGGTATTCTCATCTCTGGTCTATTTATGAGCCTTGACTTAGAGCAAATCTTCCCAACTTGGCAGTGCGTAGGAGTCAAAAGTAAAGAAGGTAAACTTCTTCAGGCTACAGATAGGTTTTTAGTGGTTCACTTTCTAAGTACATGTATAATTAAGGATTAAACTATTTTTGCAAACAAACCATTTCAGAAAAGGGGGATTTCCATTAGTATCACTTAATTACACTTATTACTTAAGATTTTTATTTGTCATGAAATCACATTAATGTTCAAAAAATTATTTTGCTAAACACTACAAGTTTTAATACAATTTTCAGGTTTTCTTACTGTTGACATTTAGTTTATGAGATGTATTACACTTCTTGTCAGTACTGTTCACTGCACGGTCATATGGGACAAACGTATATTCTCAAAAGCACTTTTTTAATCGGGACACAATCCAGAAACTGCAATTAGCAAACCCTTCTTTATAAAGGCACCTTCAATAAAAGACTTTCCAACAGTAGCAATTTCTTTAGAAATCTGAAAACTAACCTTAGTAGCCATCTCATTTTCTGAGTGTACTGTCTTGAAAAACTGTTGTTCCTCACTGAGATTTTTCAACAATTTGGATGCTTTAATTTGTTTTTCCTTGGTGTCCAATTTGCTTATGTCAGGATGTTTTGATTCAAAATGGCGATGAAGATTGTATTCCTTCAGAAGGCTGTTACTTCTTGGCAAACAAGGCAAAATATTTTGTCTCTCATATAAGTAAACAACTATCTGTTTATTTGTCCACTCTAGATTAAACACTCTATGTTCTGATTCAATCTTCCCTCTCTTTTTATCACTCATTTTATAAAAGCACCCCCAAAACTTTAATTTTAGTACCAAAAAATCTCCACAACAAAGGTTCGCATACAAAGAAATACTGAACTGAGTATCTGACTTTGGAGAGAGTATCAGACACTCATGTAACTTGGAGGGCGGCCACACAGTGAGGGAGGGGCAACAGCCCTGGCATTGTTGACGCTCATTGCATAGTGGGCGGCAGCTATGTTGGCGCATGGCTGCATTCACTTTGTCCCTATTCAACACCAGGACCAAAAACATAGCAAAAAGATATGACTCTCAGGCTCCTCTCAGACTGGAGACAGACTGATGATGGTTGGTAGTATTGGCTCACATGACAAACAGGAGAGAGTGTGCAGTGGCAACCCACCCACCAAGTTACATATCCAATGCAATAATGACTAGTGGAAGGCAGGTTAAACGAGGCAGGGACAAAGTACTCGTTACATCTTTACTTTCTTTACATCCTCTATATTTTTCATGGGCCACCCAAAATCCTCTGCAGGCTATATGTTGTACAGGCTTGACTTAGAGAGAATAGAGTCCTAAGCTTGAAGTTACAAGACCTGTGTTCAAGTCCCATCTCTCAAACTTTTTAGCTGTGGAATCTTTAACCTCCCACTGCCCCCAGCCAACACTCTAATCAGATCATTTGTAGAATAGTTGCTATATAATTACCACTTATTATTAAATGGCTTGTCCCAGTTCTAATAACCAGGAAGTGACAGATTCAGGATGCAACCAGAGGCCTTCTGACTTCAGGCAGGGTTTGACAAAATTATGGGGCAGACCCCCATGGGAGAGGAAGCAACCTGAGACACTCTGGGGAAGAGTGTACATATAATACCATGACATTTTTAAGTACTGAACTATCATGTATACCATCACATTTTTTTTTATCCAATGGAAATGAAATTCATTTTAAAGAAGAGAAAATAAGATGTGGGGGGAAGATTGAGATGGGTGTGAATACAATGTGACTATTTAATGGGTTCAGAAGTGGTGGACTAGGACAGGCATCTCCTTCAATTTCCCTGAAATTTGTTTGAGATGTAACTTTCATATCCAGGTCTGGAATCAGCAAATCTAAGACAAGATCCAGGATCTGCCTCTCACTGAAATCACCTGGACCAAGGCCCCTCTCTTTGGGCCTCAGTTTCTTTAGTTGTAAATGGAACGTGTTGGACAAGACAGTTACAGTATGGTAGTATGAAAGCCATGCTGAACAATCCTTCACATCAAAGGTGACCATAACTCTCCTTCCTATTTCTCTCTCCCCTTGCGTTTTTGGCATCAGTCTCTGCTGCTGTCTCAAGTTTATTAACACCCCCACAGCACCCTTGTCATGCAACTACACACACATCTCTCCTCTCTCTACCCACTCTCCTCTTTCCCAATTGATGAAACTGCCCCGAGGAACCAAACCCCAGCCCTTGACAGAGCCTGGCATTTCCTGGGTTCCTTTTCCAGTTTCCAACTCCCACCAGGACACATGTACCTTCTTGGGGTATAGGTTTGTGAGATATTGGTCTAAGTTTGATTTCTCTCTGGCTGCTTTCCAGGTTTACCAGTCATATATAGAATGCTCACACAAGTGGGTGATTTCATGGGTTTGCTAAACACTCTGCCGCCATGTTCTTCTGCTTCTCTTTCTGAAGGAAGTAAACAGAACCTGGAGAAGAGCTAATAATAGGACTGGAGTATTGTCAATGAAAACAGATTATAATGGCTTGAGAATGCTGATCACTGCAAAGAGTAATCAATCGTTCCAGCAGAAGACTGAGGGTGAAGCCAGTTTCCCACATTTTATTGGGGAAGTGATAGAAGAGAGATGCCAAATGAGACAAACATTTTCAGCTCTGGCCAACACTTTTGCTTGGTTTCTTTATACACAATCTATTATATAGGAGGATGGCTTTGGGGAGATGGATAGCCAGGCAAAAATAGGAGAAATAAAGGAAAGGGCAACAATGAAAAATTAAGGGGGAAAAGCAATTCTAGAAGGAGACACAAGCAAGTAAGGGAGGTGATTTCCCATTATGGTAAACTTAATATAACCTAAAAATGCTAAACTATACTCAGTAGAAGTTCACAGATTCATACACCCTTCTCTTTTCTGTTCTGCTTTGAACATTGAGATACATGTATTTGTTGATATTTTGATGTTCAAAAATAAAAAAGAAGAAGTTAATAATGTGTGAGGGTCATGGAATTTTGGAAGATCCTCTGACATCATTATGGTCAGTGGTTGGGTTTGTAGAGCCTAACCTTGTCTTAATATAGGTTTGCCCTGGGGCTCTTCTCTGCTCCCAGGGCTTCCTTTTCCTCCTTGAGCTGAGAATCATAAGTCACCCTCCCTTTTTCTTCCTCAGTGTCCTACTACCTAAAATGAGTCACACTGGACATAGAGAGATCCAAGGGAATATGGGCACCCAAAATGGGAAAGCCATAAGAGTATGTCCTCAAAAAGACAAAGAATTAAAGCTTCAATGCTACTGTAAAGCCATAGAAACACCATAGTCAGACTTCCACTGCAAGACTGGAGCCCTGGGAGAGGAAAGGAAAAGAGAAGGAAATAGGGTCTCACTACATTCTCCTGACTCAAGAAGAAAAGAGGTAAGAGGAAACCAGTCTGGGATTTAGCATGTCCTCTTACCAGTAGGAATCAATAAAAGGACTGTATTTTCCCTTGAAATTCAGAGAGAAATGAGGATCCCACTCACATGGCAAGTCAAATCTGGCCTTGTGGATTTCCAACCTTTTCCCCCTCCTGCACAGATTAGTGGAGGGTGGTGGCTAGAGAGATGAATTTACAATCAGGAACACTGAGGTCCAAATCCTGCCCCTGATACTGACTAGCAAACAGGGTGTCCCTGGGCAAGTCACCAAATCATCTTCATCCTTTAGACCTTTTCTCTTTCTAAATCTCTAAATTCCTGAGTTTTGCTCAACTTTTCCCCCTTCATTCTAAAAACTTTTTTTCAAGACAAGAGAATAATCAGAAAGGAATGCTGTAGAATATCAGCTGAAAAAAAAATAAAACTGAATTACAAAAGAAGACCAAGAAAAGTACAGTCAGGTGTTAGGGCTTCTCTGTTTGTTTCTGGGGCCATTTTAAGAACCTTTCAACTTTTAGGGAGAGGAAAGTATTGATTCACCATCATTTCCTGTGGGGATGATTCCAGATTAGTCTGGTAGAGTTGACAGTATGCTGGTATTCAAAGAGTACAGCAGTGTTGGGACCCTGCCTTGGACACTTCCTAGCTGTATGCTTATGGGAAAATCAATTAATCTCTCAGACCCTCAGTATTTATATACATCAGATGGGAATAATAATACTCCCTCTCCCTATTTCACATGGCTTGTTGAAAGAAGAGTTCTTTGAAGACTTCAAACCCCTAAGAATGAGAGCTCTGGATGAGAGGATCAAGGATTTGGAGGTGGAAGAAAACCTGAAGTTCATGAAGTTCAACAAGGACTCATTTTCCTTCCCAATCCCTTTCAAATCTCCCTTGGGATTTCATCTCCCCAGCAATCCTATGCTGCAGGCAGAGAAAGGAGAATGAGAATACTGCCCACCAACCACCATGAACTAGCAGAAAATAATGAACAGTAATAAACAGGCTTTGCCTCACTAATGCTCTTTCCAGCTCTTAAAGCATGTTCTGTTGCCCCTCTTATCTCATGTCAGCCTCAGGTCAATCTTAAGATATAAACAGGAGGAACTTGAATGCATTGCCCAACATAACACAACTCAGCAGAGGCCAAGTGGGAGTACCAAGGAGGATTGGATGCATTTCAGCAATTTGCTTGTGCTTTAGTGGATAGAATGCTGGGCCTAAAGTCAGGAAGACTTTTTCTAGGTTCAAATCTGGCCTTAGACACTTACTAACTGTGTTACTCTGGGCAAGTCACTTAACTCTCTTTACCCTAGTTCCCTCATCTGTCAAAAGAGCTGGAGAAGGAAATGGAAAACCACTCCAGTATCTCTGCCAAGAAAACGCAAAATGGGTTCAAGAACAGGCAAACGTTACTGAAGTCACTCAAGAGGAACAACAACAAATTGATGTTCTTCAGAAGGTGATTGAAAAAAATCTCCACTATCACATCCTTTCTGGATAGTCACTTAGCCACTGTTTAAAGACCTCCATGGGAGAGGGAACTCACCACAGCTTGATGCAGTCTAGTCCAATATGGACAACTATAATTGCTAAGAAGTTTTTTCCAAATGTCAGACCCAAATTTAGGTCCTTACAAGTCCCACCCCATGCTCTTGGTTTTATCCTTGGGCACAAAACAGGACAAACCTCAGCTCTTCCAAAGGACAGACCCACTAATACTTGAAAACAGAAATCATGTTTGATGTGGCTCTTCTCTTCTCCCCACTGACCATCCCTACTTCATCCACTTCCTGTTGTAGGCACTTTGTATCATTGGATGCCTTTCTCTGAACATTCTCTAGCTTCCAAAAGTCCTTCTTAATACTGACAACAAGATTCCCTGCATGGTCTTATCAGATCAGAACTGCAGGAATATCGCCTCTCTAGTCCTGGAAGTTTGCTTCTCAAAGTGGGAGAAGATGGAATTTTTCATATCCCCATTAACCTGCTGACTCAAAGTGAGATGGCATTTCTCTGAACCCAAAGAGCTCTTACAGAACCTTTGATGTCCAATGATGCTACATCAGTGTTATATCAAAAGAGCAGAACTCATCTCCTTGAACTCTCATCCCCAAAGAACATTGAAACCACAGCCAAAAGACATGGTTTCCAAATATTTTATTCTGAAATCTTTGTGCTACAGATATTCATGGAATGCAGCAGGTGACCCAAAGGACTCTAAGGAAGAGAGGCCAGGCTGCTAATAGGGATCCCCATGGGGAACAGTTGTCTTCCAGAAGTGCAAATAGCAAGAATACATACTCAAAGCTGCCACCAAATGATTTACATAAATTAAATCTCACAGATAAGAATGAATAATAATGGTTGAAAGGATCTCCAGCAGGCTGGAGCTTGGGGAGATTGCATCTAACTGTGGAATTCCTTAGCTTGGTCCATTTTCCTTTAAGAGTCATCGTCCAAGGCCTCTGACCCCTTCAGTTCAGCTCCAGATCTTCCACATAGCTCTGAACCCAGGCATCATTGGGGTTGGCACACACCTGCCGGCCTCTTTTGTTTTGGAACCTGGGGAGGGAGAGGAGGAGAGATGAGAGGTCACAGATGGAGAGATGGTTCTCTGTGCTCCCCCCATGTCCAGCATTAACCACTTCTTGCACATCTCTGCAGGGCCATGAGGAAAAATCCTCACTTCCAGCAATATCGCTCAGGCCATTCTGAGTCACTCTGCTTCTCTCTCCAGACCTCTCCAGTGGGGAATATCTCAGAAAGCCTCACCTTAGGATATAATCCCTGGGGCTTCAGCTTATCCTTTCCCATTGGGTGAGTAGCTCCCCTCTTGCTCCATGGAGAAGGAACCACTTGTGGGACTTCTTCCCCTTGTAACCAGTTTCCCCAGAGTGGCCTGATTCATCCACCTGATTCATCACCAAGTTGCCAAATGGCCCCGTTTCTCCTTGCCATTCTCTCTCCCTGGATCTCCTCAAGAGATTCAGTGGGTAGATACTCACACCACAGCTGGCTGGGAACACAGGCTGCTGGTCTCATAATAGTCTGTCACAAATTTTCTTTGGATCTGTTGGTTCACATAGGAAAAGCAGCAGGAGGTGGGAGGGTCAGAGCCCACTGCAAAGAAAGATGAAGCATGAGATTAGTAAGGTCTTATGTTCATACCTTACATTCCTTGGCTGCTGACTCCATGCCAGGGACAAATTCAGTACTAGGCACATTGGGGATGTGATGGCTCCTATCTCCCTCATCCTGCTTCCCTCCGGTACCAGGTGTGATTCTCATTGGGCCTGCTGGTCCCAACCCCATAGAGGATAATTTGTGGTAACCTGAAGTGTGGGAGCTAGAAAGGACGTCAGAAATCTGCCCATCCAATTCCTGCCATTTGCTGAGAAAGCCACTTGATGGAGATCACGTGGGTAAGTAGTGGCAGAGCCAGAATGAGAACTGAGCCAGACACAGAATCCAGTCTAGTGCTCTTTCTACTCTCTTGTCCTGTCTCCATCTGACATTGAATCAGCATATACCATCAAGGGCAGCTTAATGCCTTCAAGTCCAAAAGGTATAGACATCCTCCCTGCTCCTGCTCCTGCCCCTCTCCACCCTCACAGATCCCTCCGATCAGGCTAGCCTCATCTCCTGTCAGGGTTCTATCCAGCCTATGAGCAGAACTGGGGTAAAGGCACAGAGAGAAAAAGAAGGAGCACTTACTTGGTGCAGAGGATGCCAGAGAGCTGAAGGCCATGACCATGAGCATGGAGAGGGCAGCCACAAAGACCTTCATGATGCTGAGAGGAGAGAAAGCTTGGAGGAGCAGAGAACGAGCTAAGACACTCGGGAGGTCTGTGCCTCTGTCTCAGGTGTGGGTCTCATTTTTAGAGGGGTTTCTGGAAGTACCCAGAGAGAAAGAAGGAACCTAAAAGGAGTGGAAATTCCTGTGAAGAACTTATGTCATGGTAGGAGTTCCAAACAAAAAAGGGAACCCAAGAGATGTAAGACTAGTGTCAGGAATTGAGTTTCTCTCCTCCAGTGCAGCTTCATCATGGGGGAAAGAGGAGGGAGGATGGAGAGAGAAGTGTGCATTTGGTGGGGTGGCAAGGATGCTAAGGGGGAAGTGGTGAACCTGACGCAGAAGCTCAGACAGAAGAAACATGTGCAAAAAGAAATAGCAAGGTTTTGCTACTAATATGAAGAAGTATTCAGCATGACCTTCATGCTGCTTTGATATCATAACTGTCTTATCAGAAGTTTTACGTTTAGACTTAGAAGGGTTGTGGGTGGTTTAGTTCAACACTCTCATTTTCCTGCTAAAGAAACTGGGGTCCATCCACAGGGAAGTGACTTGTCCAAGGTCACACTGTTAGTCAGATGCAGATCCTGGATATGCTCTCAGGTCTATTAACTTCATATCTTTATACTCACAGAAAATGGTCCACACAGAGGAAACACCTCAGCTCCTTCAAGGGCACTTCTCAACAACTTTCGTGCAAATTGTGGCCGTGAGCAGGGCTGTGAAATGAGGCCTCCTGGTCTTGGCCCATCCCTTCATCTGCTTTCTTGTGTGATCGTTTTAACACCTTACATTTATATCACTTTAAGGATATAAGAGATTTTCAAGCTGATGATCTCATATCATCTTTACAACAACCTTATGGAGTAAGCACTGTTGGTATTCTTATCTCTGCTCTATTTGTGAGACTTGACATAGAGTGGATAGAATCCTAGGCTTGAAGTCAGGAAGACCTGGGTTCAAGTCCCATCTCGGATAATTTTTAGCTGTGTGACCTTTAACCCCAGCCAATACTCTAGTCAGATCATTTGTGGAATAGTTGCTGTACAATTACCAGTATTCCTAAATGGCTTGTCCAAATTTTAATGAACAGGAAATGACAGATTCAGGATTCTACCTGAGGCCTTCTCACTTCAGGCATGGTTTGACAAAATTATGGGACAGCTCCCCACAGGAGAAGAAACAACCTGTGACATTCTGAGGAGTGTATGTAGGATACCATGACATTTCTAAGTACACAACTATCATATATACCATCACATCCTTTTTTATCCCATGGAAATGAAATTGATGTTACAGAAGAAAAAACAAGTTGTGGGGGGATGAAGGAAAAGGGTGTGAATAAAATGTTATTATTTAATGGGCTCAACAGTGGTAGGGTAGGACAGGCATCTCCTTCAATTTTCCTGAAATTTGTTTGAGATTTAACTTTTCTGTCCAGGTCTGGAGGCAGTAAAACTAGGACTAGATCCAGGTTCTGCCTCTCACTACTGGAATCACCTCAACAAGGCCCCTCTCTCTGGGCCACAGATGCTGTTGGACAAGACAGCTAATGGCTCTTCTCCTTCACAATCTACAGTCCTAAGATCTAGGCAGTTACAGTATCAAAGCAGTATGAAGGCCATGCTGAATAATCCTTCAAATCAATGGTGACCATAATTATCCTTCCTATTTAGTTCAGCATTAGTTTTCTCAGTCTCTGCTGCTCTCTCAAGTTTATCACAGCCCCCTCAGCACCTATGTCATGCCACTACATACACATCTCTCCTCTCTCCATCCACTCTCCTCTTTCGTCCATGATGAAACTGCCCTGAGGATCCAAACCCCAGCCCTTGACAGAGCCTTGCACTTCCTGGGTTCCTTTTCCAGTTTCCAACTCCCACCATGACACATGCAGCATCTTGGGGTATATAGTGTGATATATTGGTCTAAGCTTGATATCTCTCTGGCTCCTTTCCAGTGTTTCTAGTAGTCTTGGTCACATACAGAATGCTGACCCAAGTGGGTGATTTCCTTGGCTTTCCTAAACACTCTGCTGCCACATTTACTTACTTCTCTTTGTGAGGGAAGTAAACAGAACCTGGAGAAGAGCTAATGGCATGACTGAAATATTGTCAATGAAAACAAATTGGAATGACTGCAGAATGCTGATCCGTGCAATGAATGGTCATTCCAGCAGAAGACCGAAGATGAAGCCTGATTCCCACCTTTTGATGGGGAGGCTGTACACTCGAGATACCAAATGAAACAGACATTTTCAACTCTGGCCAACATTTTTGCTTTGTTTCCTTATACACAATCTGTTATGTAGGAGGATGGCTTTGGGGCAACTCACAGCAAGGGAAAAATGGGAAAAATGAAGGAAAGGGTGATAATGAAAAATTGAGGGGGGGATTCTAGAAGGGGAAACAAGCAAGTAAGGGAGATGATTTCCCACTGTGACAAAGTTACCATATACCTAAAACCACCAAACTATACTCAGTAGATGTTCAGAGATTGATATACCCCCCTCTTCTTTGCATATTGAGATATTAATATTTGTGAATATTTTGATGTTCATGATAAAAAAGAAGAAATTAATAAGGCATGAGGGTCATGGTGGTTTGGGAGACATTCTGACATAGGTTTGGATATCACTTCCTCATGGTCAGTGGTTGGGTTTGCATAACCTAACCTTCCCTTAATATAGGTTTGCCCTGGGGCTCTTCTCTGCTCCCAAGGCTTCTGCTTCCTCCCTGAGCTGAGAATCATAAGTCACTCTCCCTTTTTCTTCTTCAGTGTCCTACTACCTAAAATGAGTGACAGGGGACATAGAGAGATCCAAGGGAATACAGGCACCCAAAATGGGAATGCCACAGGAGTATGTCCTCAAAAAGACAAAGATTTAAAGACTCAGCGCTACAGTAAAGTCACAGAAACATCTTAGCCAGACTTCCACTGGAAAACTGGAGCCTTGGGAAAGGAAAGGAAAAGAGAAGGAAAGAGGTTCTCCCTACATTATCATGACCCAAGAAGGAAAGGGGAAGAAGAAACCAGATGGGGGTTTGGCATTCCTTTTTATCAGTAGGAATCAAAAGAGAACTGCCTTTTCCCTTGAAATTTGGAGAGAAATGAGTATCCCACTCACATGGCAAGTCAGATCTGGTCTTGTGGATTTCCTGCCCTTTCCCCCCCAGGACAGGTAGTGTGATGTGGTGGCTAGAGAAATGAACTTACAGTCAGGAAGACTGAGGTACAAATCCTGCCCCTGATACTGACTAGCAAACAGGGTGTCCCTGGGCAAATCACCCAATCATCTTCATCCCATACACACTGACCATTTCTTTTCTAATCCTCTAAATTCCCTGAATTTTGCTGAACTTTTCCTCCTTCATTTTAAAAACTTTCTTTCAACGTATGAGCATAAGACACATTCAGAAATGATTGGTGTAAAATATCCACTCCAAAAAAAAAATAAAATTGAAATATAAAAGGAGACCAAGAAAAGTACAGGCACATCTTTGGGCTTCACTATTTGTTTCTGGGGGCATTTTGAGAGCCTCAAAACTCTTAGGAATTGGAAATAATTGATTCATTCTCATTCCCTGGAGTGACCATTCCAAACTAGACTGGTAGAGTTGACAATATGCAGGTGTTCAAGGTGTAGGGCACTGTTAGAAGCCCAGCTTGGACACTTCCTAGCTGTATCCTCATGGGAAAAATCAATTAATCTCTCAGAGCCTCAGTTTCCTCATCCATCAAATGGAGATCATAATACTCCTCTCTATTTCACATGAGTTGTTGAGAGAAGAGTCTTTTGGTGACTTCAAAACCCCCTAAGAATGGAAGTTCTGGATTGGAAATCAAGGATTTGGAACTGGAAGGAACCTTAGAGGGATTGAAGTTCAACAAGGACTCATTTTCCTTCCCAACCCCTTTCAAATCTTCCTTGGGATTTCTCCTGCCCAGCAACCCTGTGCTGCAGGCAGGCCAGGGAGAATGGGGACACTGCTCACCCACAACCACCACTAACTAATAGAAAAAATGAAGAAGAGTAACAGCCTTTCCTTCACTAAAGCTCTTTCCAGCTCTTAAAGCATGTTCTGCTGCTCCTCTTATCTCCTGTCAGCCTCAGGCCAGTCTTAAGGGATCCCCAGGAGGAAAAGCTTGAATGCATTGCCCAACATCACACAACTAATGCCTGGCAAAGACCAAGTGGGAATGCCAAGGAGGACTGGATGCATTTCTGCAATTTACATGTGTTTTAGTGGATAGCTGGTTCTGGAGTCAGGAAGACTCATCTTCCTGAGTTCAAACCTGGCCTCAGACTCTTACTAGCTGTGTTACTCTGGGCAAGTCACTTAACTCTGTTTGCCTCAGTTTCCTTATCTGTTATATGAGCTAGATAAGGAAATGGTAAACCACTCCAGTATCTCTGCCAAGAAAACCCAAAACCTGGTAATGAACAGTCAGACACAACTGAAATGACTCAAAAACAACAACAACATATTGATCTTCTTCAAAGAGTGATTGAAATAAATCGTCACTATCACGTCCCTTGTGGGTGGTCACCTAGCCACTGTTTAAAGACCTCCATGGGAGAGGGAACCCACCACAGCTTGATGCACCCTTTAGGCAGTTATAATTGTTAAGACATTTTTCCTCATGTCAGGCCCAAATTTAGGTCCTTACAAATCCCTCTTTCCCCTTTGTTCTATCCTTGGCCCCAGAGAGTACAAATCCCAGCTCTTCCAAAGGACAGACCTGCTAATACATAAGAATTTGTGACGGATGTGGCTTTTCTCTTCTCCCCACTGAGCTCCCTAGCTCCTTCAAATTATCCATGTCTTACTCTTGGCACTTCGTATTGCTTGGATGCCTGTCTGTGAATGTTCTCTGGTTTCCAAAAGTCCATCTTACATTGTGGATACTGACCGCAAAACTCACTCGTGGTCTCATCAGGTAAGAAGAGTAGGAATACTGCCTCTCTATTCCTGGAAGTTTGCTTCTCAACACAGGAGAAGATGGGATTTTTGGAATCCCCATTGACCTGCTGACTCAAAGCGAGATGGCAACCCACTGAATCCACACAGCTGTTACAGAACCTTTGCTGTCCAATGATGCCACACCAATTTGTGTGATAAGAGAAGAACTCCCTCTCCTGAACCCCTCATCCCCAAAGAACATTGAAACTACAGCTAAAAGATATGGTTTCCAAACATTTTATTCGGAAATCTTTGTGCTACAGATATTCATGGAATGCAGCAGGGGACCCAAAGGACTGTAAGCAAGAGAAGCCAGGCTGCTAATAGAGTTCCCATGGGGAACAGTTGTCTTCCAGAAGTACAAATACCAAGAACACATACCCAAAGCTGCCACCAAATAATTTACATAAATTAAATCTCACAGATAAGAATCATTTCTAATGGGGGAAAGGATCTCCAGCAGGCTGGAGCTTGGGGAGATTGCATCTGACTGTGGAATTCCACAGGTTGGTCCATTTCCCTTTAAGAGTCATCGTCCAAGGCCACTGAGCCCCTCAGTTCAGCTCCAGGTCTTCCACATAGCTCTGAACCCAGGCATCACTGGGGTTGGCACACACCTGTCGGCCTCTTTTGGTCTGAAACCTGGAGAGGGAAAGGAGAAGAGAGGAGAGGTCACAGATGGAGAGATGGTTCTCTGTGCTCCCCCCATGTCCAGTACTGACCAATTCCTGCACATCTCTGCAGGGTCCTGAGGAAAAATCTTCTAGCAATATCTCTCAGGCCCTTATGAATATTCAGCTTCTCTCTAGAGTCCTGTCCAGTGGGGAGTATCTCAGGAAGCCTCATCTTGCTATATAATCCCTGTTGCTTCTGTTTCTCCCTCCCCCTTGAGTGAGCATCTCTCATCATGTTCCTTGGAGAACCCAACAGGGACCACTTGTGGGGCTTCTTTCCCTTGTAACCAGGATTTCCCCTGAGTTGCCTGATTCATCCACTTCACCAAGTTGCCAAATGGCCCCATTTCTCCTTGCCATTCTCTCTCCCTCTATCCCCTCAAGAGATTCAGTGGGTAGATACTCACACCACAGCTGGCTGGGAACACAGGCTGCTGGTCTCATAATAGTCTGTCACAAATTTTCTTTGGATCTGTTGGTTCACATAGGAAAAGCAGCAGGAGGTGGGAGGGTCAGAGCCCACTGCAAAGAAAGAGGAGGCATGAGATTAGTAATGTCTTATGTTCACACCTTACCTTCCTCAGCTGCTGATGCAAACCCGTGGACAAACTCAGGATTAGGCACACTGGCGACGAGATGGCTTCTCTCTCCCTAACCCTGCTTCCCTCCAGTACCAGGTGTGATTCTCATTGTTCCTGGAGGAGGAACAGGCCTGCTGTTCCTGTCTCCATAGGAGATATTTTGAGGAAAATTAAAGTGTGGGAGCTAGAAGGGATGTCAGAGATCTGCCCACCCAATTCCTGCCTTTGCTGAAGAAGCCACTTGCTGGAGATCACTTGGGTAATTAGTGGCAGAGCCAGGAGAACTTAGCCAGACACAGAATCCAGTCCTGTGTGCTTTCTGCTCTCTTGTCCTGTCTCCATTGTACATTTGACCCTTATGTATTGCAAAGGGCATTTTGATGCCTTCAGGTTCAAAAGGTATAGACATCCTCTCCGCTTCTGCTCCTGCCTCTCCCTTTTAGTCCTTCCCCACCCCACACTCACAAATAACTATGTATCTAGCCTCATCTCCTGTCAGGGTTCTATCCAGCTTATAACCACAGCCTAGATACAGCCACAGAGGGAAAGAGAAGGAGCACTTACTTGGTGCAGAGGATGCCAGAGAGCTGAAAGCCATGACCATGAGCATGGAGAAGGCAACCACAGAGACCTTCATGGTCTGGAGAGGAGAGAAGGCTTGGAGGAGCAGAGCACTAGCTGGGAGACTCTGCAGGTCTGTGCCTCTGTCTCAGGTGTGGGCCCTCTTTTTATAGGGGTTTCCGGGAGGACCCAGAGGGAAAGAAGGAACCTAAAAGGAGTGGAATTTCCTGTGGAGAGCTGATGTCATGGTAGGAGATAGAAACTAAAAAGGGAACCCAGGAAATGTAAGCCTAGTGTCAAGAACTGAGGTTTTCTCCTCCGGTGTAGCTTCATCATGGGGGAAAGAGGAGGGAAGATGGAGAGATGAGAAATGTACATGTGGTGAGGTGGCAAGGGTACTAAGGGGGAAGTGGCGAACCTGAGCAGAAGCTGAGACAGAGGAAACATAGGCAAATACAAAGAAGAGAGTTTTATTGATCATTGATATGAAGAAGTAAACAACATGGTCTTCATACTGCTTTGATATCATAACTGGCTAGATCTTAGGATTATAGATCGAGAGGTAAAGGAGTCCTAGATGGTTTAGTCAAACACTCTCATTTTCCAGTAAAGAAATTGTGGCCCAAATAGAAGTGACTTGTCCAAGGTTACATTGGTAGTCAGAAGCAGATCCTGGAAATGTCCTCAGGTTTGTTGATTTCACATGTTTAGACTCACAGAAAGTGGTCCATTCAGAGGAAACACCTCAGCTCCTTCAAGGGCTCTCCTCAACAAGTTTTGTGCAAATGGTGGCCATGAGCAGGGCTGTGAAATGAGGCCTCCTGGTCTTGGCCCATCCCTTCATCTGCTTTATTGTGTGATGATTTTAACACCTTACATTTATATCACTTTAAGGATATAAGAGATTTTAATGCTGATTATCTCATATCATCTTTACAACAACCTGATGGAGTTGGCAGGGTTGGTATTCTTATCTCTAGTTTATTTATGAGACTTGACATAGAGTAGATAGAATCCTAGGCTGGAAGTCGGGAAGACCTGGGTTCAAGTCCCATCTCTGAAACTTCTTAGCTCTGTAATCTTGGACCACCCAGTGCCCCCGGCCAACGCTCTAATCAGATCATTTCTAGAACAGTTATTATACAATTACCAGTGTTCTTTAATGGCTTTTCCAAATTTTAATAACCAAGAAGTGACAGATTCAGGTTTCAACCTTAAGCCTTCTCACTTCAGGCAGGGTTTGACAACATTCTGGGGCAGAGCCCCATGAGAGAGGAAATAACCTGAAACTCTCTGGGGAAGAATGTATGAATACCATGACATTTTTAAGTATACAATTATCATATATACCGTCACATCCTTTGTTATCCCATGGAAATTTGTACCAGCCGCGCCGACCTTGTGTCGGCCGCGCCGACCCTCTCCTCCTATAAGGAGCAGGCTACCAGAGTCATACTCACTTCCGAGTCTTCGGTCCTCAGCTGGATAAACACACAGAGACGAGCCATCGGGAGGCGCCAACACCAGAGCTTTATTCAGAGGCCATCACAGCAAGCCATCACAGCAAGCCCAAGCAGCAAGGCCAGAGCAACAGAGCAGGAGCCAAGAGAGAGCGCGATCTGACCACGCTCATTCCTAAGTACCTACCTAGCCCCTCCTCCCCAGCCCGCTTACTAGCCAATGATTGTAGGGTCAGATACCGGAAGGGGCTGTCTGAATTTAGCACACCAAGGGAGAGGGAGTGACATAGGAGGCTAGGACCGGATATAGGAAGGAGGCGTCTGGGATTAGTGCATAGACAGAGTACGTGACCTAGGAAGTCAGGAAGGACACGGGAAGGAGGAGTCTGGGGTCAGTGCTACACAAAGGGACCCAGGAAGTCAGGAAAGTCACAGGAGGCATCTGGGGTTGACGTTGCATATAGGGAGGGGACTAAGCAAAGGGAACTCAGTCCTCTGCCGTCCCACTCCCACGTGGCACCGCCCCTTGCCTCAGGAGCACAAGCTCCGCTACTTCCTTGTACCCAGCTTATCTCACATAGCACTGCCCACTGCCTCAGGGCTTCTCCGTACCCAGCCCATCCCAGTTCACCACAACTCTGCCTACCACAGCCCCTGCCTTGACTTCCAAAAATACCCAGAATCTACCCCAATCTTGCCACAGCACCCAACTGGCAACTGCCAACATCAGACAGTCCCTCACAGAAATTAAATTAATATTAAAAAAGAGAAAAGAAGATGTGAGGGAAAGATGGAGATGGATGTGAATACAATGTTACTATTTAATGAGTTCCAAAGTGGTAGAGTAGGACAGGCAACTCCTTCAATTTTCCTAAAATTTGTTTGAGATACAACTTTCATATCTAGGTCTGGAATCAGCAAACCTAAGAAGAATCCAGGATCTGCCTCTCAATTCTGGAATCACCTCAACAAGGCCCCTCTCTCTGGGCCACAGGTGCTGTTGGACAAGACAGCTAATGGCTCTTCTCCTTCACAATCTACAGTCCTAAGGTCTAGGCAGCTACAGTATCAAAGTAATATGAAGGTCATGCTGAATAATCCTTCAAATCAATGGTGACCATAATTATCCTTCCTATTTAGTTCAGCATTCGTTCCTCAGTCTCTGCTGCTCTCTCAAGTTTATCACAGCCCCCTCAGCACCTTTGTCATGCCACTACACATACATCTCTTCTCTCTCCATTCACTCTCCTCTTTTTCCCATGATGAAACTGCCTTGAGGAACCAAACCCCAGCCCTTGACAGAGCCTTGCATTTCCTGGGTTCCTTTTCCAGTTTCCAACTCCCACCATGACACATGCAGCATCTTGGGGTATATAGTGTGATATATTGGTCTAAGCTTGATTTCTCTCTGGCTGCTTTCCAGTGTTTCTAGTAGTCTTGGTCACATACAGAATGCTGACCCAAGTGGATGATTTCCTTGGGTTTCCTAAACACTCTGCTGCCACATTTACTTACTTCTCTTTGTGAGGGAAGTAAACAGAACCTGGAGAAGAGCTAATGGCATGACTGAAATATTGTCAATGAAAACAAATTGGAATGACTGCAGAATGCTGATCCGTGCAATGAATGGTCATTCCAGCAGAAGACCAAAGATGAAGCCTGATTCCCACCTTTTGATGGGGAGGCTGTACACTCGAGATACCAAATGAAACAGACATTTTCAACTCTGGCCAACATTTTTGCTTTGTTTCCTTATACACAATCTGTTATGTAGGAGGATGGCTTTGGGGCAACTCACAGCAAGGGAAAAATGGGAAAAATGAAGGAAAGGGTGATAATGAAAAATTGAGGGGGGGATTCTAGAAGGGAAAACAAGCAATTAAAGGAAACCATTTCCCACTGTGACAAAGTTACCATATACCTAAAACCACCAAACTCTATTCAGTAGAAATTCAGAGGTTCATATAACCTCTTTTCTGTTCTTCTTTGCATATTGAGATATTAATATTTGTGAATATTTTGATGTTCATAATAAAAAAGAAGAAATTAATAAGGCGTGAGGGTCATGGTAGCTTGGGAGACATTCTGACGTAGGTTTGGATATCACTTCCTCATGGTCAGTGGTTGGGTTTGCAGAGCCTAATCTTGCCTTAATAAAGAGCTCTTCCCTGCTCCCAAGGCTTCCTCTTCCTCCCTGAGCTGAGAATCATAAGTCACTCTCCCTTTTTCTTCCTCAGTGTCCTACTACCTAAAATGAGTCACACTGGACATAGAGAGATCCAAGAGAATATGGCAATCCAAAATAGGAATGCCACAGGAGTATGTCCTCAAAAAGACAGAGAATAAAAGGTACAATGCTACAGTAAAGCCATAGAAACATCACAGTCAGACTTCCACTGCAAGACTGGAGCACTGGGAGAAGAAAGAAAGAGACAAAGAAAGAGGGTCTCACTACGCTCTCCTGCCTCAAGAAGGAAGAGGGAAAAGGAAACCAGACTGGAGTTTAGCATTTTTTCTTATCAGTAGGAATCAAAAGAAGATTGCTTTCCCCCTCAAAATTCAGAGAGAAATGAGGATCCCACTCACAGGGCAAGTCAAGTCTTCTAGACACTGACCATTTCCTCCTCTAATCCTTTAAATTCCCTGAGTTTTGCTGAACTTTTCCCTTTACTGTAGCATTCTACCTTTTATTCTCTGTCTTTTTGAAGATATACTTCATTTTAACAATTGTCTTTAAAGGCATAAGCATAAGAGATACTCAGACATGAATGATGTAAAATATCCACTGACAAAAATAAAATTGAATTATAAAAGGAGAGCAGGAAAAGTACAGGCAGGTCTTTGGGCTTCTCTGTTTGCTTCTGGGGCCATTTTGAGAGCCTCTCAACTCTTATGGACAGGAAAGGATTGATTCACTCTCATTCCCCATGGGGACCATTACAGACTAACCTGGTAGAGTTGACAATATGCTGGTATTCAAAGAGTAGAGCAGTGTTGGAACCCTACCTTGGACATTTAGTAGCTGTATGCTCATGGGAAAATCAATTAATCTTTCAGAGCCTCAGTTTGCTTATCCAGCAAGTGGGGATAATAATGCTCCCTCTCCCTATTTCATGTGGGATGTTGAGAGAAAAGAGTCCTTTGGTGATTTCAAACCCCCTAAGAATGGGAGTTCTGGATTAGAAATCAAGGATTTGGAGCTGGAAGGAACCTTAGAGGGCATGAAGTTCAACAAGAACTCATTTTCCTTCCCAATCCCTTTCAAATCACCCTAAGAATTTCTCCTGCCCAATAACCCTGTGCTACTGGTAGAACAGGGAGAACGGGGACACTACTCACCCACAACTACCATGAGCTAACAAACAACTACAAAAATGATAAACAGCCTTTCCTTTACTAAAGCTCTTTCCAGCTCTTAAATCATGTTCTGCTGCCCCTCTTATCTCATGTCAGCCTCAGGCCAGTCTTAAGGAATACCCAGGAGGGAAAGTTTGAATGCATTGTCCAACATCACACAACTAATGCTTGCCAGAGGCCATGTGAGAATGCCAAGGAGGATTGGATGCATTTCAGCAATTTACATGTGCTTTGGTGGGTAGAATGATGGTTCTGGAGTCAGGAAGACTCACCTTCCTGAGTTCAAACTTGGCCTCAGACACTTATTAGCCATGTTAATCTGGGCAAGGCACTTAACTCTGTTTGCCTCAGTTTCCTCATCTTCTCAAATGAAATGGAGAAAGAAATGGTAAATGACTCCAGTATCTCTGCCAAAAAAACACCAAAGGTAGTCATAAAGAGTCGGACATGACTGAACAACAAAAACACAGTCATCTACTCCAAAAGATGATTGAAAAAAAAATCCCTACTTTCATATCCTTTATGGAGGGTCACCTTGCCACACTGCTTAAAGACCTCCATGGGAGAGGGAACCCACCACAGCTTGATGCAGTCCATTCCAGTTTGGACAGCTATAATTGTTAAGAAGTTTCTCCTAATGTCAGGCCCAAATTTAGGTCCTTACAAATCCTACCCCTTCCCCTTGGTTCTATCCTTGGCCCCAGAGGCAAAATCTCAACTCTTTCAAAGAACAGACCTGCCAATACACGGAAACAGAAATCATGGCTGATGTGGCTCTTCTCTTCTGCCCCCTGACCATCCCTCCTTCCTTAAAATCATCCTGTTGTAACTCTAGACACTTCACATTGTTGGTCGTCTTCTTCTAAATATTCTCCAACTTCCAAATGTTCTTTTACTGTGGATACTGACCACAGGATTCCCTGTGTGGTCTTATCAGGTCAGAACACTAAGGACATTTCCTCTCCATTTCTGGAAGTTTGCATCTCGACACAGGAGAAGATGGAATTTTTGATATCCCCATTAATCTGCTGACTAAAAGTGACATGGCATTTCTCTGAACCCACAGAGCTCTTATGGAACTTTTGCTGTCCAATGATGTCACACCAATCTTATATGATAAGAGAAGAACACTGTTTCCTAAATACATCCTCCCCAAAGAACATTGAAACCACAACAAAAAGATACGGTTTCCAAATATTTTATTCTGAAATCTTTGTGCTACAGATATTCATGAAATGCAGCAGGGGACCCAAAGGACTTTAAGGAAGAGAGGCCAGGCTGCTAATAGAGTTTCCCATGGGGAAAAGTTGTCTTCCAGAAGTACAAATACCAAGAACAAATACCCAAAGCTGCCACCAAATAATTTACATAAATTAAATCTCACAGATAAGAATCATTTCTAATGGGAGAAAAGACCTCCAGCAGGCTGGAGCTTGGGTAGATTGCATCTGACTGTGGAATTCCACAGGTTGGTCCATTTCCCTTTAAGAGTCATCGTCCAAGGCCCCTGAGCCCCTCAGTTCAGCTCCAGGTCTTCCACATAGCTCTGAACCCAGGCATCACTGGGGTTGGCACACACCTGTCGGCCTCTTTTGGTCTGAAACCTAGGGAAAGAGAGGAAGACGATGAAAGGTCACAAATGGAGAGATGTTTCTCTGTGTTCCCTCTATGTCCAGCACTGACCACATCTTGTATATCTCTAGAGGGCCATGAGGAAAAATCCTCCACTCTAACAATATCTCTCAGGCCCTACTGAGTCATTCTGCTTCTCTCTAGAGACCTGTCCAGTGGGGAGTATCTCAGGAAGCCTCATCTTGCTATATAATCCCTGTTGCTTCTGTTTCTCCCTCCCCCTTGGGTGAGCATCTCTCATCATGTTCTTTGGAGAACCCAACCTTACCCAGGGACCACTTGTGAGACTTCTTTCCCTTGTAACCAGGATTTTCCCTGAGTTGCCTGATTCATCCACTTCACCAAGTTGCCAAATGGCCCCATTTCTCCTTGCCATTCTCTCTCCCTGGATCCCCTCAAGAGATTCAGTGGGTAGATACTCACACCACGGCTGGCTGGGAACACAGGCTGCTGGTCTGATAATAATCTGTCACAAATTTTCTTTGGATCTGTTGGCTGACGTAGGAGAAGCAGCAGGAGGTGGGAGGGTCAGAGCCCACTGCAAAGAAAGAGGAGGCATGAGATTAGTAAGGTCTGATGTTCACACCTTTCACTCTTTACCTGCTGACGTCAATCCAGGGACATACTCTGTACTAGGCACACTGGGGATGTGATCCATCCTATCCCCCTTACCCTGCTTCCCTCTAGTACCAGGTGTGCTTCTCATTTGGGCTGGAGGAGGATCACACCTGCTGTTCCCATACCCACAGGGGATAATTTGTGGCAACCTGAAGTGTGGGAACTCGAAGGGATGTCAGAGATCTGCCCATCCAATTCCTGCCTTTGCTTAGGAAGTCACTTACTGGAGATCACTTGGTAATTAGTGGCAGAGCCAGAATGAGAACTGAGCCAGACACAGAACTCAATCTAGTGCTCTTTCTACTCTCTTGTCCTGTCTCCATCTGACATTGAATCAGCATATACTGTCAAGGGCAGCTTAATGCCTTCAAGTCCAAAAGGTATAGACATCCTCCCTGCTCCTGCTCCTGCCCCTCTCCACCCTCACAGATCCCTCTTATCAGACTAGCCTCATCTCTTGTGAGGGTTCTAACCAACCTCTGAGCAGAGCTTGGACATAGCCACAGAGAGCAGCAGACAGCTCACTTACTTGGTGCAGAGGATGCCAGAGAGCTGAAGGCCATGACCACGAGCATGGAGAGGGCAGCCACAGAGACCTTCATGATCCTGAGAGGAGAGAAAGCTTGGAAAAGCAGAGAACAAGCTAAGACACTCTGGAGGTCTGTGCCTCTGTCTCATGAGTGGACCCCTTTTTATAGGGGTTTCTGGGAGTATCTGGAGAGATGGAAAAAACATAAAAGGAGTGGAAATTCCAGGGTTCAGCTTATGTCAGGGTGGGAAGTGGAAACTGAAAAGTGAACACAAGAAATGTAAGACTGCTGTCAAGGAGTAAGCTTCTCCTCCCCAGTGCAGTTTCATCATGGGGTGAAAAGGAGGAAGGATAGAGAGGGGAAAAATGTGTGTGGTGAGGTGACAAGGGTGCTAAGGGGGAAGTGGTGAATTTGAGATAGAAGCAGAGACAGATGCAATATACATAAAACTAAATTTATAGGAGAGTTGTGTTGACATTGTTGACCAAATGAAGGAATACTCAATGGGACCTTCATAGTACTTTGATATCCTAACTGCTTAGACCTTGGCATTACAGATTTAGAGCTAGAAGGGCCCTTAGTGGTCTAATCCAACACTCTCAGATTCCAAATAAAGAAACTGTGGCTCAGAGACAAGTGACTTCTCCAAGGTCACACTGGTAGTCAGAAACAGATCCTGGACATTCTTCCAGGCCTGTGAACTTCACATCTTTATACTCACGGAGAATGGTCCATGTGAAGAAATTCCCTATGGTCCTTCGAAGGTGGTTAAGGACAATTTTTGTACAAATGGTGGTTGTGAAATGAGGAACCCTGGTCTTTGTCCATTCCTACATTTTCTTTCTTTTTTCTTTTTCTTTTTCTTTTTTCTTTTCTTTTTTTTTTTTTGGTGAAGTAATCAAGGTTAAGTGACTTGCCCAGGGTCACACAGCTACAGTCGAGTGTCTGAGGCTGGATTTGAACTCAGGTCCTCTGACTCCAGGGCTGGTGCTCTATCCACTGTGCCACCTAGCTGCCCCATCTTCTTTCTTATATGATGATTTCAACAGCTTACATTTGTATAACACTTGAAAGATGCAAAAAATATTGACATTGATTATTTCATATCATCTTTACAACAACTGTATGGAGTACTCAGGGTTGGTATTCTTATCTCTAATCTATTTATAAGATTTGACATAGAGTGGATAGAGTCCTAGTCTTGAAGTCAGAAAGACCTGGGTTCAAGTCTCATTTCTGAAACTTCTTAGCTCTGTGATCTTTAACCTCCCAGTGCCCTCAGCCAACACTCTAATTAGATCACTTCTAGAATAGTTGCCATATAATTGCCAGTTTTTATTAAATGGCTTGTCCAAATTTTAATAGCCAGGAAGTGACAGATTCAGGTTTCAACCTTAAGCCTTCTGACATCAGGCAGGGTTTGACAAAATTCTAGGGCAGACCCCCATGGGAGAGGAGGCAACCTGAGACTCTCTGGGGAGGAGTGTAGGTATGAAACAATAACTAGAATTATGGGACACTTTTTTGAACACAACCATCACATCCTTTTTTATCCAATGGAAGTGAAATTCATATTAAAGAAGGCAAAACAAGATATAGTGGAGAAATAGAGATGTGTATCAATATAATCTTACTATTTAATAGGTCCAGAAGTAGTGGAGCAGGACAGCCATCTTCTTCAATTTTCCTGCAATTTGTTTGAGAAATTACTTTCCTATTAAGGTCTAGAGTCAGCAGACCTGGGACCAGAACAAGGATCTGCCTCTGGCTGTTGGTACAACTTTGGACAAGTTACTTCTCTCTGGGATAATTTTCTTTACTTGCAAAATGATGGTGTTGAACTAGATTAACTAAGGGCCATCCTAGCTTCAAATCTGTACTCCTAAGATCTAGGCAATTATCATATCAAAGCTGCATGAAGGTCGTGTTAAGTCCTCCTTCAAATCAATGATCAACATAACTCTCTTTCTTATTTAGGTTTACCTTTGTTTTATCTATCTCTACTGCTACCTCAAATTCACCACATCCCTCTCAGCACCCTTGTCACCCCATTACATACACATTTCTCCTCTCTCCATCCATCCTCCTCTTTTCTTCATAATAAATTTTACTGGAAAATGGAATGGAGCCCTTAAGACCAGTCTCACATTTCCTGTGCTCATTTTTCAGTTTCCAACTCCTACCATGACAGAAGGAGTTTCTTGCGGCATATGGTATGAGATGTTGGTCTAAGCTTGATTTTTGTCCAGTTGCTTTCCAGTTTTCCTAGTAGATTTGGTCACATACAGAATGCTGACCGAAGAGGGTGATTTCTTTGGGTTTGCCAAACACCCTGCTATTATGTTCATATGCTTCAATTTCAGAATGAATTCAGTAGAATGAAGAAAAAATCTAATGGAAAGGAAAGGAAAAGGAAAAGGAAAAGGAAAAGGAAAAGGAAAAGGAAAAGGAAAAGGAAAGGAAAGGGAAGGGAAGCGAAGGGAAGGGAAGGGAAGGGAAGGAAAGGGAAGGGAAGGGAAGGGAAGGAAAGGGAAGGCAAGGAAAGGAAAGGAAAGGAAAGGGAAGGAAAGGCAAGGAAAGGAAAGGAAAGGCAAGGAAAGGAAAGGAAAGGAAAGGAAAGGAAAGGAAAGGAAAGGAAA
>NW_020954546.1:3108119-3126824 GCF_900497805.2 Vombatus ursinus | reverse complement strand
AAGGAAAGGAAAGGAAAGGAAAGGAAAGGAAAGGAAAGGAAAGGAAAATTGAGGGGAAAAAAAGAACACAAAAGAACAGAAGGAATTCTAGAAGTGAACACAAAAATCAAGGGAATGTACTTGCCATTGTGACAAATTTAATATATGCCTTTAAAAGAAAAACTATATTCAGTAAAAGTTCACAGATGTATATAGTCTCCTCTTTTCTGTTCTTCTTTGTATGTTGAAATGGTTTTATTTGTTGATATTTTCATAATAATAATGTTCATAATAAAATGTTCATAATAATGTTCATAATAAAAAAGAAAAATGTATATGTGAGGGTCAGGTCAACTTTTTGTATAAAAGAAATTGGGAGAGATCCTATGACTTAAGTTGGAGAATCACTCCTTTATGGCCAGTGGGTGGGTTTGCCAAAGACAACCTTATCTTAATATTGACTTGACTGTGTCTCTTCTCTGTGGCCTGGTCTTCCTCTCCCTCCCTGTGCTGAGAGTCATACATCTTTCTCCCTCACTCCTCCTCAGTGTCCTGATGCCTCAAATGAGACAGATATAGGACATAGAAAGATCCAGGGAATCTGAGGACATCCTCAAAGAGACAGAGAATTAAAGGTTCAGTGCTACAGTAAACCCACAAAAACATCTTAGTCAAACCTCGACTGGAAGGAACAATGGTGTTATCTGAGCCCTGGGAGAAAGAGGAAAAAAGAAGGAAAAGAGGTCTGCTATATTCTCTTGACCTGAAAAGGAAGAGAGAGGAGGAAACCAGACAGGTCTAGAATTCTCCCTTAGCGGTAAGAAGCAAAAAAGGACTTCTCCTTTCTCCCTTGAGTTTCCATTAGAAAGGGGAATCCCACTCACAGGGCTAGTCAGTCCAGATTTTATGGACTTCTTGCCCCTTTCCCCTCCAGCAGAGGCAGTGTGGTATAGTAGATAGGGGGCTGAACTTACAGTCAAGGAGGCTGAGGTTTAAATCCTGCCTTTCATGCTTACTAGCAATCTGGGTGTCCCTGGACAAGGTATGCAATCATCCTCATCCTTCAGATACTTTCATTTTCCTTCCCTAATCCTTTAAATTCCCTGATCTCCTTCCTCAATCCCACTTCCATATCACCAGCTGTCTGTTGAATCTCTTCACCTAGAGGTCTCGTTAACACTCAAATCCAACCTACTCCAAGCAGAACTCATTTTCTTCCTTTTAAATTCACCTTCCTTTTCAATTTCCTCTTTCCTTTAGAGTCCCATCATCCTTTCAGGTTAACAGGTTTGAAACTTCAAAATTATCCTCAACTCTTCACTCACTATACCCAGTCACTCTCTAAAACTTTTTCTTTTTCTTTTCACAACACTTCCTGAGCTATCCCCTCCTCTTGGATTAAATGGCCACCACCCTGGGCAAGGCTTTCATCATCTCTCACCTGGACTCTTAGGATATCTTTCTGGTTAGCCCCTTGTCCTCTCCAAGCTCTCATCTCCTCAATCCATCCTGCACAGAGCTGTGAAATTGACATTCCTCAAGTTTATGTCTAACCACATCACCCACCTCCTCCAGAAGCTTCAATGTTTCCTCTACCATTCCATATTTCTCTTCTGGGCCTTTGAAAAGACTGTCCCTCATACCTAGAAGGCTCTCTCTCCTTCCCTCCACTTCTCACAATCCTCACTATCTTCAAGGCTCTGCTCAAATGCTACCTTTTACAAGAAGCCATTTCTGATTCCCTCAGTAGCTAGGGTTTCTCCCTAGAATTGATTTTGTAAATTTACTTCTCTGGCTCTGTGTAATTTCTTTCCATTGGACTGTATTCCATTAGACTACAAAGTCCTTCTGGGTAAGGATTGTTTCATTTTTGTGTCTGGGATCTCACCACCCAGGAGTGTTTAGCATACAGTAGTCACTTAATAAAAGCTTGTGGAATTCCAATGAATGTTATAGAAGGCATTGTTGTCCTGGCTACACTCACTGACCTCAGTGCTTCGTCTAGTGGTTTCTCTAATTCTAAACTTGTTTAAGAAACTGCATACACACATTTATCAGCCTTGGCCCCTTAGAAGAGTTGAGAACTTCACCAACACTCTATTTGTGGAAATGGGGGACTTGGGGTATGAAACATCACATAAACTGCCAGATACAGTTGGTGTGTTGGTGGGTTTTGCTGAACCTTTTTTCCCCTTCTTTTTAATATCTTTGTTGCAAGGGATAATTCACTGAATAAGAAAGATTCAGAAATCAATAATGTGTAAAAATGTGTCAACAAAAATAAGATGAAATTGTGAGAGGAGAGCAAGACAAGTGGAGACACATCTTTTGAACTTCTCCATTTTTTCTGTCACAGTCAAGAGCCTCCCATGTTCTTAGACACATAAAGGGATTCTGTCTCACTCACTGTAGTGACCATTCCAGCACAGCCTGGTAGAGCAGACAGCATGGGGGTACCAAAATTGTAGAATAGTGTAGAAATTGAAATCACAGAGCCGTGTACCCTGCCTTGGATGTATGCTCATGGGAAAACCAATTAATCTCTCAGAGCTTCAATTTCCTTATCCATCAAATGGGGATAATAATACTACCTCTCCCTATTTTGCATGGGTTCTTGAGAGAAAAGTCAATCCTTTGTCAACTTCAAAACCCCCTAAGAATGGGAGTTCTGGATAACAGGATCAAGGGTTTGGAGCTAGAAGGAACCTCAGAGGGCATAAAGTCCAAAATGGACTCATTTCCTTCCCAATCCTTTTCAAATCTCCCTTGGGATTTCATCTCCCCAGCAATTCTATGCTGCAGGCAGAGCAGGGTGAGTGGGGACACTGCCCATCCACATCCAGATTGGCCAGTTTACCACAGGTTTCTCATTTATTGAAAAAACATGATAGTTAGATTATTGTTAAATACACTAAATTTTTCTAAAGACTCAGAGTGGGTATGTGATTTGCCTACAGCCATGCAAGTAAAGAAGCCAGGATTTGAACCTGGGTATTCTGACTCCAAATTAAGCACTTTCTTTCCTGCCACACCTTTTGAAATAATACCCAATTTATTAAGTCTTTCCTGGTTCTCCTCCTCTCTCCTCCACTTTCCCTAGTGGTTCCTTGGTACATCTCCTATGAGATAACTATTTTTGGCCCATACCCTGACAATATCACAGAATCATAGAATTAGAGGTTTGGAAGGGACCAGTCATCTACTGCAAAAAGTGACTGAAAGCAATCCCCACTATGCCATCCTTTGTAGGTGTTCACCTAGCTTCTCTTTAAAGACCTCCAAGGGAGGGGAAACCCTCCAAAGCTTGAAGCAGTCCATTCCAGTTTGGACAGCCATAATTGTTTAGTTTTTCCTAACATCAGGCCTAGATTTACCTCCTCACAAGTGCCATCCATTGCTCCTGGCTCTGTTCTTGGGACCCAAAGAGCACAAATCTACATTCTTCCAATATCTAAAGATAGAAATTATGTCTGACCTGGGTCTTCTCTTCTCCCCACTAAGCATCCCAAGTTCCTTCAACTCATCCTCTTATGACTAAGCACCTTTAGTCCTTGGATGCTTCCTCTTGTCATTCTCCAGCTTCCCAGTGTTCTTCATAAATTGTAGTTCCCAAAACTGACCCAAATAGTCTGAGTGTGGTCTGCCCAGGCCATACGGCAATGATAATATTGCTTCTCTATTTCTGGAAACTAGTTTTTTCAAAACAAAAGATCTTATTTTTAGTTTCCTCATCACTCCACTGACTCAAAGTGAAATGGCCATTCACTGAATTCTTAGAGTTTTTACAGAAATATTGTCCCCTAACAATGCCACACCCATCTTCTATAAAAATAGCAGAACCCTTCTCTCACTCTCTTTTCCCTTGAGAAAATAGAAACCATGGTGAAAAGACGTGGTTTTTAAATTTTTATTCTGAAGTCTTTCTTTAACAGATGATCATGGAATCCAGCAGGTAGCCTTAGCACTCAAAAGAGCAGAACTTCAGATGCTACTGGGGGTCCCCATGGGGGACAGGTGCCCTCCAGAAGTACAAATGGTACCAATAAATATCCAAAGTTACCACCAAATAATTTACGTAATAAGTTAAATCTCACTTTGCAAAAAGAATTCTAATGGGAAAGTTGATCTCAGGAAGGCTTCAGTCCTGGAAGATCTCATCCGACTGCAGAGTTCTTTGCTTTGGATCATTCTTCTTTAGGATGCATTGTCTAAAGCCGCTGAGCTCCTCAGTTCAGCTCCAGGTCATCCATATAAGCCTGAACCCAGTCATCTCTGGGGTTGGCACATGCCTGACGGCCCCTTTTGGTCAGGAACCTAGGAAGTGAGAGGAGGGTAGATGAGAGACCAATGTTCTCCATGTTCCCTTCTTGCACAACACTGACAACTACCTGCAGATTTGTAGAAAGATATAAGGGACAATCCCCACCTTTTATGCCATTCCCCTGGTCCTTTTGAGTCAATCATTTCCTTTCTAGTGATTTCCCCAGTAAGGAGTCCCTTTGGAAGCCTCCTGCTAGTTTCAAGCTCCTGTTACATCAGATGAATACTGTCCCTCAGGTGATAATAGCCCTTGCCCTGCTTCCTGGGGAGCGAACCTTGGTCTGGGACCACATGGACTACTGTACTCCTTTGTAGCCAGGTTTCATCTCTGTTGCCTGATCTATCCATTTGATCAGGTTGCCAAATGACCCCATTTCCTTTTTCCATCCTATCTCCTTATATTCCGTAGAGACAGTAAGTAGGTGGATACTCACACCACAGCTGGTTGGGAGCACAGGCTGCTGGTCTCATAATAGTCTGTCACAAATTTTCTGGGAATCTGTTGGCTGACATAGGAGAAGCAGCAGGAGGTAGGAGGGTCAGAGCCTACTGTAGAGAAAAGGGAAATATAGAATTAGGGTCATATGTTCATACTCTATATTTCTTAGCTGCTAACTATGTCCCACAAAAAAATGTTTTCCATCAGGCATAGCATGGATATCATCTCTCTCATCTCCCTTACCCTGGCTCTTTTTATGCTAGGTATGATTCTCATTGTGTGTAGAGGAGAATCAGACCTGCTGTTCCCATTCCATAAAGGATCCATGGAGAAAACATGAAAAGTTGAAGTTGCAGGGGATGTCAGAGATCAGCCCATCCAACTTCTGCCTTTTATTGAGAAGATCACTTGCCACAAAGATATTTAGTAATCAAGCCAGAACTAGAACCTTGTTGGACTAGAACCCAGTCTAGTGCCCTTTCTACTCTTTTGTTCTGCCTTGAACTTATATGTTAACCAGCATAAATTGTCAAGAGCATATTAATGCTTTCAAGTTCAATCAACTTGCTTCTGTCCCTCCCTTCCAGTCCCCCCACACGAGACCTTACCATATCCTCATGATCTAACTGGCCTTACCCTCCATCAGGGCTCTATCCAGCTTATGACCACAGTCTAGATACAGTCACAGAGGGACAGAGAAAGCTCACTTACTTGGTGCAGAGGATGCCAGAGAGCTGAAGGCCATGACCATGAGGATGGAGAGGGCAGCCACAGAGACCTTCATGATCCCAATAGAAGAGAAGGCTTGGAGGAGCAGAGCACAAGCTAAGAGACTCTGGAAGTCTGTGTCTCTGTCTCATGCTTGAATCCTGTCTTTATATGGGCTTCTAGAAGCAATTGGAGGAACAGAAAAGGAATGGAAATTCTGGGGTAGATTTGATGTCATAGTGAGAGTTAGGAACTGAAAAGTCAACCCAGGAAATGTAAGGCTGGTGTCAAGGACTGAGTTGCAGTACAATTTCATCATGGGAAAAATGGAGGGGAGGGGAGGATACAGAAATGTGTGTGGCAGGGTGACAAGGGTGATAAGGGGGAAGTGGTGAACTTGAAATAGCAGCAGAGACAGACGAAACATAGGCAAAACCAAATAGGAAGGAGAGTAATGTTGATGACTGATTTGAAAGGGTATTGAATGTAACAACCCTACCACTTTGATATCATAACTGCCTATATCTTAGGATTGTGGGTTTAGAGGTGGACAGGCACTTAATGATCATCTAACCCAGCCCCCTCCCATCACAAATAAGGAAACTGTGCCATAGAGGTTAAATCACTCTTTCAAGGTCTCACAGGTAGCAAGAGGCAGATATTGGATCTAGTCCTAGGTCTGCTGACCCCCCATTTTTTCACTTACATCTCAAGGAGACTAGTCCATACAGAGGAACCTCTGGTCTTTGCACGACTTCCATGGAAGTGGTTGGTGCAAACGGCAGCAACAAGAAGAAACAGGGAATGATGATGATTCCTGTTCTTGGTCTCATTTCTGTGTCTGCCTTATTATCCAATGGTATTAACAGTATACAGTACTTTGAGGTTCCAAATGGCCTTGAGATCTATGATTAATAATAATAGACATTTATGTTAAAGTTTGCAAAGTTCTTAAAAATATTGTTGCATTTGAGCCTCACATCAAGCCTGTGATGTGCATAATGCAGATCCATCCCCTTTACTAGTTAAACTCCTTGAGGATAGAGTCTGCTTAGGTGTCTTCCAATGACATCTATGACATCCTTTGAGACTCATCATATCTTTAAGGTTGATAGGATTGGTATTATTATGTCTATTTCATTCATTAAAAAACAGATTTGTGGTGAGAAGACTTGCATTCTGGGCCATCTCTGAAAATTGCTTCCTATGTGACCCTTAACCTCACACTATTCCCAGGATCTGCTTTGGTAGGAGTTTCCTTAATTAATGAAATCATAGATGGGGAACAGAACCAAAAAAAAAAAATGATGAGCATTATGTTAGTCTTTGGTGATAGGAAGGAAAACACATATACAGACCCTCTCCTCAAGGAGTTTACCTTTTAATGGGGATAGATCTGTATTATACACATCACAGGGTGGTTGGGAGGCTCAAATGCAGCAATATTTTTAAGAGCTTTGCAAACTTTAGCATAAATGCCATTTATTCTTATTAATATCACTAATAATACCATTTATTATTTAGAAATACTATTTATTATTATTATTACATGATTTGTCCAGGTTTAAACCTCATAAGTGGCAAAAGCAAGACTCAACATCAGGTCTTCTGATCTTAAGTCAGAGTTTCCCAATTCTAAGGAACCTCCCTCCCCCAATATGAGGGCACGAGACCCTTTGGGGGAAGTACGGGTGTAAAGCAGTGACCAGAACTCTTGGATATTTTCAAGTCCAGCTTCCTCATCTGTTGATGAAAAAAAGTTCATATTCATCAACAAAAACAAGATGTAGAGAAGGCAGAGATGCTGACTCAGCCAAGGTGCAGTTGGAGAGATTCAGAACTAGTTGAATGGCCTGACTCAAAGAGTAGTCTTTAATGGTTAAGAATAAACAAAGCAGGAAGTCTCCAGGACAGTGCCTTGGGGATATATGCTTAGCTTTGTACTATTTAATGCTGTTATCAATGGCGTGGATAAATGCATAAATAGCATACTCATTTGCAAATAACACCAAGCTAAGAAGGATAGCTAAATATTCAGTGATATAGTCAGGATTCAAGATCTCAAAATGACACCTTTGGTCAGAGTCTAAAAAGATGAAATTCAAAAAAGCTAATTTAAGTAACTCACTTGAGTTCAAAAAGCAATTTCATATGTATAGGAGAGGTTAGACAATAGTTCTTCTGAAAAGATTAAGGTTTTAGTGCCAGTTTAATGCAAGCCTGCTTTGAGATATGGCAACCAAATAAAAACTGAGGGGATTTTTGTGCCGAATTAAGAGGGGCATAGCTTCCAAAATTAAGGATACTATAGTTTCTCTACACTCTACCCTCATCAGATCTCATCTGGAGTATTCTGTTCAGATCTGGGCACCACAGTTTATGGACATTGTAAACCTGCAAGTATTCAGAAGAGGTCAACCAAGATGGTCAAGGACAGTCTTGTATCCATATCATATGAGGATGGGTTTCTTCTAACCAACCTAGCATTTTTGTCATTCTATCCTGTTGTTCTTCAAAAATCTTCCCCAAAACAATGAGATCAGCAGGGTATGCCAGCACTTTTGGGTAGTTCATATCTCCAGCTATTTTCTCCATTAGTCTTTGGAAAAAGGCAGGTGCCCACCAGATGCTTTGGAGAACAGGCTCAACCTGGTAAAAATCTAGCTGGAGAGATGAAAGTAGTCTTCTCCTTGTCTTCCTCCATCATAGAAGTCTGCTAGCAGCCACTACATAAACAACACTAAAAACCACTGGCTACCTAACAGAATCCAAAGCATCTTGGCATAGTGCACTGGTCCACTTTGAGTATTTTTCAATGCCAATTGAATTAGGCTCTATGATGATGCCATTGACATACGTGACAAATGATAGCTTTCAACATTCATTTTTTATAAGATTTTGAATCTCAAATTTTTTCTCCCTCCTTCCTTCCCCTCCTCCCTTTCCAAGACAGCAAGCAATCTGATATAGGTTATACATGCGCAATCATGTAAACATATTTCCACATTAGACATATTGTGAAAGAAGAAGCAGCATAGAAGGAAAAAGTGTGGTATACATTTTTAAATATGGCCAACATGGGGATTGGTTTTCTTTGACCATCTTTATTTGTTACAAGGGGTTTAATTTTTTTCTGTTGGCAGATGGAGCTTCCCAGTGGGAACCTTCATAGCCACAGTATGTTTTTCTACGATAACATGCCACCCTACTGCAGGCCCTGATCACTTCACATCTAGACTATTTCAAAAGCCTACTCAATGGTTTCCTTTTGCCTTAGGTCTCTCCACTCTAGTCCATTTTCTACCCAACTGCCAAAGTGATCTTCTTGAAGTACAGCTCTGATCATGTGACTCACTACCACACTCAATAAACTACAGTGGCTCCTTATGACCTCCAGGATCAAATATCAAATCAACCGTTCAGCTGAACCTTCCTACACTGGTAGTGTTACATTTAACTCTTCGCCACATACTCTACTATCCAGTGACACTGGCTTTCTTGCTACTCCTCACACATGACTCTGCATTTCCCGGCTCCATCCCTTTTCTCTAGCTATCTATCTTCCATGCCTGGAATGCTCTCCCTCCTTGTCTCTGCCTCCTGGATTTCCCGGCTTCCTTCAAGACTTTGTTCAAATCCTACCTTCTGTAAGAAGCCTTTCCCAGTTGCCTGTCTATATCTTGTTTGGACATAATTGTCTGCATGTTGTCTCCCCCATTAGACTGTCAGCACCCGGAGGGCAGGGAGTGCTTTTGTCTTTCTTTGTACTCACAAGATGTATCGTTGTGCCTGGCACATAGTAGATGTTTAATAAATGCTTGGTGACTTGATTTGATCTGACTGATTCTAAGGATTCTGTAGAAGTACTTGTCTACCCAACTGCATCTCAAGCCTCGTCATGTTTTCTTCTTCAGGCTTTATTTCCCCTCTCTCTAACATCCTCGAGAATATGGAGTTCTTTTAAATGACAAAAGTAAAGGGATCTCCCCCCATTTTCATCCCCACTCCCCTTGCTGAAATGTTGGTTCGACGAATGGAGCAAATGTGTGGTCTGCTTTTTCATCACCTCACAAATACTTCTCGAGTTGTTGCACACAAATCCACACTGTGATTTCAAGCTTGGCAGACCTCAGGCCACCTATAAGCCCTTCCCCATTAGCCCTCTGTTAGTGTGTCCTTCTTTTCTAAGTGAGAAGCCAAGGCATCTATCTAGGTGGCATAATGGACAGAGCACTAGATTTAGACTCAAGAAGCTTGAGTTCACATCTTCCTTCAGACTCTTACTAGCTATGTGATCCTGGACAATTTATTTAACCTCTCAGCTTCAGTTTCCTTATTTATAAAATGGGGATAATAATAGCACCTACTTTATAGAGTTATTGTTCATGAAATGAAATAATATATGTAAAGTGCTTAGTCAGCTTTAAAGTGTAATATTAAGGATAGCTACAATTCATTATATACAGATAATCTGAGTTTCCCTATGGTTGATCCCAGGAGGACATGGGTCCTTTTCAGAGAGATTGATAAATTTGGCCAGTGGCATCCCTCTGCTATGCTATCCCTGACCCTGGTCTTGCCCCCCAAAGTATTTCTCTGTCTGGTAGGTATCCCTTTTTCATACAAGATCTAGTTTTTAATCCTATTCATAGGAGAGTTCTCTCTTTCTTGTGTAGGAGACCCAACTTCTATCCTCCTCAGAGATGAGCTGCCCATTTCTGACATAAATATTTCCTTCAGCTTTTTGCCTACCAGGCCCCTCTTTGCTCCATTATCTTGAATTAAACCACCTTTTGTCTAGAACAACTCCTTCTGCTCAAAAGATGTACACAGATCAGTTTCCAGGTACTATCTCCAACTCTCATTCCATCTGGTATCTGTTGAAATTCTTTTTTTATTATTATGAAATAAAAAAACATGAACAAACAGAAGCACTTCTTCATATAATGAATAGAAACAGAAGATTGTGAAACTGCTTTGAGATTCAGAAAACTACAAATCTCTTTTACGTATTGTTTGTTTTTTTAAGGAGAAGGATGTTCAATTTAACACAGTAGTTTCAAAAATGCCCTATTTGTATATATCCCTTTTGGAACCTTCTATTTTCTTCTGTGTATTTTTAAAAAGTACCAGTTCCACCCTTCTTTTTCCACTACTTCCTGCTCCCTTTTATTACCCTGTCTTCACCCCTTCCCACATAGAAAAGTCCTCCTTTATAACAAATAAGTATAGTCAAGCAAAACCCACACTATGGATCTGACTCAAAATGTATGTTTTCTTCTGAACTTACAGCTCATCACCTCTCCACCAAGATTTGAGAAAAATGATCATCCTCAGGCTTTGGGAGTCACCAAATGGTCATTGCATTAATCATAAACTTTTATTCCTTAATAGTTGTTTTCCCTTACAATGCTTTGCCCATTATAATATTGTTCTGATTCTGTCTACTTTTTTGTGTATCCATTCACATGTCTTCTCAGGTTTTTCTAAAGTTGTTGTTTTTATTTTTTTCTTACTGTTCCATAATATTCCATGACATTTGTGTATCAAAATTTGTTCAGCCATTTCCCAATCGATGGATACCCCCTTCATTTCTAGTTCTTTGTTCCAACAAATAAGACTACAATAAACATTTTTGATCAATATTGGTCCTTTCCCTCTTTCTTTTGATATCTTTGGGATACATGTCTAGCAATGTATAGCTGGTTCAAAGGGTATGCATAGTTTACTGACTTTGGAAGTATAGTTTGAAATTGCTTTCCATAATGGTTGGATTAGTTCACAGTTCCAACAACAGGGTATTAGTTTGTCTTTCCTTCCATATCCCCTCACATAGTTGTCATTTACCCTTTTAGTTATCTTTGTCAATCTGAGGTGAGAGTTGGAAACTCTGAGTTGCTTTAATTAACATTTTTCTTATCATTAGTGATTGGACAATATTTTCCATATGATTGTTGGTGGCTTGCTTTTCTTCTTTTTGAGAACTGCCTGTTATATCCTTTGACCATTTACCTATTGGGAAATGACTCTTGTTATATATTTGAGTCAATTCCCTATAGAACTTGGGTATCAGACCTGCACCAGAGAAATTTACTGCAAAGATCCATTTCCTCCCAGTTAACAGTTTCCCTTCGAATACTAACTGCATTAATTTTGTTTGGGCAAAACCTTCAATTTTATGCAATCAATGCTGTCCATTTCATTCCTTGTGGTAATCTCTACCCCTTGTTTGGTTAAGTATTTTTCCCCCATCCATTTCCAGTTGTGAAAAATATTCCCTTCCCTTTTCCTTTAATTTGTTTATGATATGAACTTTTTCATTACATCTATGCATCCATTTAAAGTCTAAGGCATCCAGGTGATTCAGTGGATAAAGCGTTGGACTTGGGAGTCAGGAAAACCTGAGTTCATATCTTGCCTCAAACACTTATTAGCTGAGTAACCCTGGGCAAGTCACTTGATCTTTCTACACCTGTTTCCTCATCTGTAAAATGAGGATAATAATAACACCCACCTCCCAGGGTTGTAATGGTCAAATCTATATTATAAAGTATTTTGCAAACTTTAAAGTACTGTATAAATGCTAGTTATTATTATTATAGTCTATGATGCGAGATGTTCATTTAAACCCATTATGTCAGACTGCTCTCCAGTTTTCCCAGAAGCTTTTATTGAGTAAGGAGTTCTCATCCCAGTTGTTTGTCATCTTGGGTTCAATTGTTCCGGTCCAGAGTGAAGTCAACAGAAGAGGGGGAAAATGCACACAATGGTTATGATAATGTAGAGAAAAATAGCCTTGAAAGACTAAAGAATGCTGATCAAGGTAAAAACCAATCATGCCATCAGAATGCTGATAATGAAACATGCTACCCATGGTTAAGCAGAGAGATGATGGACTAGAGGAGCGAGAGGAGACATATTTTTAGACACTGGCACTGTGTTTCTTTTGCTTAACTATACCAGGTTATTGTAACAAGGGAGGGCTTTTGGTTACAAGGGAGGACTTCTTTTGGAGAAGCAGTGAGAGTTGGTGTGTAGAGTGAGGCAAAAATAAAAGAAGGAAAGACTAAAGAGCAGCTAAAACAGCATACAGGGGAGAACAGTAGAAAGTTCAGAAGGGGAAATAAACAATGTGACAATTTTGATACTATTGTGATAAATTTAATGCACATTTTAAAAAGAAAACTATAGCAAAAATTTACAGTTTCATATATCACCCTCTTTCCTGTTCTTTATATAATGAAGTGCTTGTGTTTGTTGATTGTGTTAAATTTATAATAAAAAAGAGAATTTTTAAAAAGTGTAAAGGGGGCCACGTCAATTCAATTTTCATACAAGAGGGTGTGATGAAGATGCTGCTATATATGTTTGGAAACCATTCCCCCAAGGCCAGTGGTTTCATTTACAGAGTCCTGCCTTTTCCTGCTGTTGGATTGCATTGTGGTTCTTCTCTAGAGTCAGGGCAAGGCTCCCACCCTCCCTCTGCTGAGAGTCAAAACTCTCTCTCTCTCTCTCTCTCTCTCTCTCTCTGTCTTTCTCTCTGTCCCTCTCTGTCTGTCTCTCACCCCCACCCACCCACCAATGTCCTGATGCCAAAATTGAGGCACATGGGACATACAGAGATCCAATCTGGAGGGCAGGGGGATCCCACTATAGATTGAAGCTACACAGAGAGTGTCCTCAGAAAGACAGGAAACTAAAGATGAAATACTAGAGCAAACCCACAGAAGCATCTTAGTCAAATCTGGACTGGAGGAAACCTTGGTTCTGCCTGACTCTGGAACAGGAAGGAGACAGAGAAGGAAAGAGGATCTCACTACATTCTCCTGACCCCTGCAGAAATAGGGGAGAAGGAAACCAGCCTCAGTCTAGGATTCCCATTCAGCACAAGGAAGCAAGAGAGAACTTCTGGTTTTGCCCTTGAGTTTCAGTCAGAAATTCAAACAGCAAGGCTGGCCAAAGTTGGTGGATTTTCTGTCCTTTTCCCCTCAGGAAGAGGTAGTATGATACAGTGGTTAGAAGACTGGACTTGGAGACAGACAGTCTGAGATTCAAATCCTGGACTGATACTAGCTGGGTGTCCTGGTACAAATTACTTCACATCTTTGTGCCTAAGATTCCATATCTGTAAAATGAGATAATAAGAAGCCATGGTAACTCCCTCAATGGGTTGTGAGGCTCAGATGAGATAATATAACTAATGTAAGTACTTTGCAAACCTTGGAGTATTTTGTAAATGTCAGTTCTTGCTGCTGTCATTGCTGCTGGTGGTGGCGTTGTTCTTACATAGGAGAGGAAATGTACAGGGATGTAATTCTTAGTCCCAGACTAATCTACTATAATAAAACTAAAGTTCTAAAATAATCATTCTATTTCCTCCAAGTCCTTTCCATTTCACACACCTAGATATCTATTCTAGAGCTCACTCTCCCTATTTTACAGACAGGGAAAACTAAGGCATAAAAAGAGAACAGATTTGCCCAAGTTTATAAAGCACGGGTTTGGAAACCACCTTGATGGAGAGAGAACACCAGATTGGGAGTCAGGGGAGTGAGGCTAGAACGTTGCTTCTGCCTCTAACCCCATTGGCAGAGCTCTTCACTTGAATGTTTAGTAGGCATCTCAACCTCAACATGTCCCAAACAGAACCCATTATCTTTCTCCTCTCAGACCAGCCCCCTCCTTCCAAATTTCCCTGTTTTTGTCAAAGGCATTATCATCTTTCCAGTCACCAAAGTTCTCAAACTTAGAGACATTCTCAATTTTTCATCTACTGTATCTAATTAGTTGACACATTTTTTCATAATATCTTTTGCACTGTCTCCTCTCTAAACACACAACCACCATCTTCCTTCAGGTTCTTCATCTTGAAATTGTTGTGGGGAAATCACTTCACAGACTTTAAAGTCCCATCGAAATGTGAACTCTTGGTCATAGGATCATCGCATTTTTAAACAAGGAAGGGACACTAGAGGTCATCTACCCAATATTGGCCTTTGAATTTTTCTTCCCAAGTACTTTCACATCTGCCACGGAGGTTTTGTCATCCTCCCAATAACCCGATGAGACCTGTAGTGCAGGGAGGAAATGAGCCATCACAGTATCCACTAACAACTAACAAAAATAGTAATAATAATTACAACACCCACCATTCGTAAAATTCTTTACAGTTTAGAATATCTATTCATGGGCTCGTGGATTTAAGGCTCTATGGGACTTCAAAAATCACTTGATCCAATGCCTTCATTTTATGGATATGGAAACTGAAGCCTAGAGACATCAAATTACTTCTCCAAGGTCACATAGACAGCTCCCACACACTAAGATTTGAGTATCCCAACAGGCTTGTAAGGTAGGTAGGAGGAGAAAGGTTGGGTAATACGCCCAAGGTCATGTTGCCAGTCCATGGAAGAAGCAAAACTAGGATCTTGAATGGGACTTTGTGCTTTTCAAAACAATCAATCCTCATAACAGTCCTGGGAAGTAACATGTTAGCAGGTAACGTTGCCCTTATATGCCGAGTTATGAAACTAAGATGTGAAAGGACTTGACTAAAGTCACATACTGAATTCATTAACGATTTGTAATTATAATCTATACTCTAACCTCCAGTCTAGAACAGGCTATTCCCACCTCATAGATGGAAAAAACTAAAGTGCATAGAGAAGTAATTTGTCCAAGGCCATATGGTCTCTGACAACATCTCAGGTAGGGTCCAGGGCAAGTACGGGGGAGGGACAGACAGAGGTCAAGGTAATCAATTATTATCTTAAAGTAGTTTATCTGTGGAGGATCTAACCTATAGGACCAAGCACTGGAAAGGACTTTCTGGGCCAGTCCCCTTTGTTTTATCTGTGAGAAACTGAGGCTCAGAGAAGGGAAATTCCTTTGGAAGATGGCAAGCCCAGGTACTCTCATTTCAAATTCAGCCCTCTTTCCTTTACGGCATGTGTGACCCCTAGAGGAATGTAAACCCTTTAAGACAGGGAATCTTTTGTTGTATCTCCAGTTCCTAATGCACCTCATAGGCATATAATGATTGTTGAATAGAATTGGACTGAAGGAATCCAGCCTCTTAGGTTGGGTTAGGGATACTAGGTCTTAGGGGGTATTTTATCAGTTGCTCTTGTGGTAGACCTGAGATGGAAGGTCCTTTTACCAGACAAAAATGAGGGTTACATTAGTCTCAGAGCACAATGATGTTTCTCAGATAAAGTTGGGGCCTGATTAGGGTACTGATGATTCCTCACTGCTACTTAATGCCCATGTGACTACAAGTAAATCATTTATCCTCTCTGGGCCTCAGTTTCCTCCTCTGTGGAATGAGGAGTTGGATCTGATGAGTGCTGAGGTATAAAGAATGTAAAAAGAGAAGAGAGTGGAACCCAGGACAAGAGCCTTGGGAATAAGAAGAAGATGAAGATCCAGCAAAGGAGACCAAGGAAGGTTGGTCAGGCAGGCAGGGGAACCAGGGTAGAACAATGTTAGAGAACCAAAGGAGGGAGCTAACATCTAGGAGGGAGCTGGTGATCAACAATGTTAAAAGCTATACAAAGGTCAAAGAAAATGAGGACTGAAGAAAGGCCAAAGGATTTAGCAATTAAATCCTTCTAGGCTTCTTCTCAGACCTCCACCCCCAACCTCTCTCCCCACCGGCCACAGTGATCCTCCTCACCGTTATCTGAATGCTGATGTAGCAGTTTCCATTTCCTTTTTTCTAGCCTTCCTCAATTCATTCACGGCAGCTCTCAGAATCTAAATCACGAGTGAGATGGGGGTGTCCCTGAAAAGTGAGTCAGGAGGGGCTAATTCATGACCTCAACATTTCCAGTCAGGCTAAGGGGGCCTCAGGTTCCACTGTAATGTTTGACTGTGGTTTTCAGCATGGACTTGGACTATGGAGAGGGAAGAGAAATGGAGGGGATATTCCAGGATATAATGTCTTCAGCAAAAATAGAGACAGAATCATTTAGTTGCATTGACTATAATTGGGAAGAAAACCATGATGCTCAAATTGAAATTAAGCTCCTCTCTGTATACATCTAATCACAATCATCTCTCCACCCTACCATTCCATCTTTAATTTCTTCCCATTCATTGGATCCTTCCCTGCTGCCTACAAAAGTGGCTCTGGTTTCTGTTTTCCTTTTATTTTTTTAAATAAATGTATATTTTCATTTGTGTATACTTTTATAATCTATGCCTCCTACCTGAACCTCCAAAAAGCCACACAAAATAAAATCATCATCAACATGCATAGTCTTACCAAACGATTGGCTATTGTTTTGGCCAACAGTCAAAAATATATGTCTTTTTCTCTGTATTTTAAGTGTATCACCTCTCTGAAAGGAGGTGAGTCATGTTTTATCTTCAGGCTTCTGGACTTGGGGTTTATCATTTACATTGACCATAATTCAAAAGTCTTTCAAAGTTGTTTTTCTCTCTAATGTTATTGTCAATGTATAAATTGTTCTAATTCTGCTCACTTTGCTTTGCATCCCTTCAGAGAGGTCTTTCCGGGTGCCTCTGAAACTGTCCACTTTGCCATTTCTTTTTTATTTCTCTATTATTATGTCACAATATAAAAATATTCCATTACATTCATATACCATAATTTATCTAGTCATTCCCCAATAAGAGGATACCTCTCCTCTTGGGAAGAAAAATGTTTCCCATTTTTTGCTACTATGAAAAGAGTTGCAATAAATATTTTTGTAAACTTTGATCCCCTTCCTCTTTGTTTGATATCTTTCAGGCATAAGCCCAATAACAGCATAGATGGCTCAAAGAGTAGGAACATTTTATTAACCTTTTGGTCATAGTTCCAAATTGCTTTTCAGAAGGCTGGACCAATTCACAAATCCACTAATACTGTACTAGTGTATCTGTTTCCTATAGCCCCTCTGACATTTGTAATTTTCTCTTGTGTCATCTTTGCCAGTCTGAAGCATGAGAGGTGGAACCTCAAAGTCACTTAATTTGCATTTCTCTAATCATTAGAAGTTTAGAGAATTTTTTCATATGGTTATTAATAACTGCCTTTGAAAATTGCCTCTTGCCATCATTTGACCATTTATCTTCTAAGGAACAGCTAACTCTTAGTATATAAAATGGAATCCATTTCTTATATATCTGGGATAAGAGAACTTTATCAGAGAAATCTGCTGTGAGGTTGTTGCTTTTTTACCTCCCAGTTACCAGTTTCCCTTCTAACTTTAACTACATTTGATGTGTTTTAGCAAAACATTTTATTTAGTCAACATTTTCCATTTTATCTTGTATTATTTTCTCAATCATTTGTTTAGTCATGAATTCTTTCCCTCTCCACAAATCCTGACAGTAATTTTTTCCTTTCTCATCAATTTTTATACGACCTTTTATGTTTGGGTCATGCATCCATTTGGAGTTATCTTGGTATATAGTATGAGTTGTTGTTCTAAACCCATTTTCTGCCAGATTGTCCTGTTTTTCTAACAGTTTTTTGTCAAAGAGTGAGGTCTCCTCTTTTCTAAATAAGATCTTCAATAGATTTTGTCATTCCCCTAAAGCTATCATCATATGTTTCCTTTATTTCACTGTTAAACACAGAGAAAGAATTATATACCTTGGCTGTTTACATTTCCTCACTAATTAATCACTAAATCCTTTACAGTCTACCATCCAACTCCATCAGTGCACTGAAATTGTTTTGTTTTGTTTTTTATGGGTTGATGATAAGCTTTTTTTATTTGCTAAATCCTTAGGTCCTTCCTCAACCCTCATCCTTTTTCTATAGCTTTCAATATTGGTGACTTCCAGCTCTTCACTTGACTTCTCTAACACTGCTCAATCCTGGTCCTCCTGCCTGTCTGACCACCCTTCCTTGGTCTCCTTTGCTGGCTTTTTATCCTCTTCTTTGACCTTTCTCTTTACATTCTCTCTTTTGCTGAGCTCATCTACTCCTATAAGTTCAGATGACTCTTAAATCTACACATTCACTCTGAACTTCTCCTGATGTCTCTGACCACCTGGATGTCCTGTTGGCACCTCAAACTCACTATGTTCAAATACAAACTGATCACCTTTCTCTTAACTTCCCTTTCTCTGTTATTGATGCCACCTTCTAATTCAAAGACATCTTTAAAACGAAAAAAAAGTTTTATGATTTTTTCACATCAATGTAACTTCCAAATGACTCCCCTCACTCAAAGAACCCTCTCTTGCAACAAAGTTCAACCAAGAAAAACAAATCACACATTGAATGACTCCAAAAAAAAAAA
>NW_020954546.1:3084382-3108109 GCF_900497805.2 Vombatus ursinus | reverse complement strand
AGATTCCTCCAGAAACATTGGGTCATCTCTTTCTTCACCAGCCTCCCTAGGACCAGGCAAATCAGGTGAGGCTGCCCAGATTCACTGTGCCTGGTCGTCATTCTGCCCCTTTCTCCGCAGATGCCTCCCCAATTAGCTGCTGCTTCGCATACGTTACCAGGAAGGTTCCCAGGCAGTTTGTGGTGGACTATGTTTACACAACCAAGCACTGTTCTATTCCAGGGGTCGTGTGAGTAAACAGGTCCACGGACCACCTTTGGGTGTGCACGAGAAGGAAACCAGGAGAGAGAGGGCAGGAGCAGGAAGGGCTTAGCGACCAGAAGCAGCCCTTCAGGGAAGCTGGATGGATGGCTGAGGCTGCAGCACAGTGGGTCTCACACCTTTGTGCCCCTCATAAGTGAAGAAAATATTTAAGAGGAGAGAAAGCCAGGGCTTACTCCCCTCCCCCCCCAAAAAAGACATGCTGCATACGTTGTTTCCAGAAGTTTGGGGGCTCATGCTCTGTCTGGGCACAGGGAGAGGGAGAGAAGAGAGAAGTCTCTGCCCTGCAAGGGCAATGGGCAGGATGAAGTGATTATAAGTTTAGAGCTAGACTGGACCATAAGGGCCCCCTTATCTAACTGCCTTCCTTTCTTAAAGAAGAAGAAGCTGAGACACAGAAAAGATATTTGCCTAAAACCATAATGATAGTAAGAATAAGGGAGGAGAAAACACTGGATTTGAACCCATGTCCTCTAACTCCAAATTTCATATTCTTTCTCCCTCAACTGCTACTCAGATGCAATGGGAGGGTAAAGGGTGAGTGAGAAAGAAGGGCAGCCCATGGGGCTTCCTGAGGAGACCCCCAGGGAGGCACTGAGGGGGCAGACACAGGCATTGAGCAACAGTCTTGAGATTCTGCATGGATATGGTGGCCCTCAGTTTCAATAGCATGGGGAGGATAATAATGGAAAGCCAAAAGACTGAAGGGCAACCTGGGGGAGGGGAAGCCTGGGGTTGGAATCTTCACCCTTTATATCCTGCTTCTCATGTTTTAGCTTCACCACCAAGAAGGGTCGTATGATCTGTGCCAACCCCCAAGAAGAGTGGGTCCAGAAGTATGTGGCCGAACTAACAGAAGAAAGAGTCTGAGCAGGATGAATAACTTGACATTAATCCATGGGAAAATAGATTTGTTGCAAAAATAAAAGTGTCTTGGACTACTTAGAACTCTGGAGGTCAAAATAAATTTATTGATATATCTTGTGTTTCCATCATCTACAGCTCTCAATTCTAATGTGTCCCTCCCTCTCTACTCCACCTGATTTCTCTGATCTCATGACAGCCAATGAAAGAAGAGATGACGGCATTTTTTCTGGGAAAGAAACTGAAGGATCTAAGCCTACATCTCCTCTCCTCCTTTTCCTCAACTTCACGTATCTTTTCCACCTTTTGCCTCTCTTCTTGTCCTGATCCTTCCCTCCATCTCCTCTTCCTTCTCTCTCTTCCTCTCCTAACAATCCTCCTTTCCCTTCCCTCAGATACACTACCCTGGGGGATTGGGCTATGAAGGAAGGTTCCATGTGGACCATAACAGGATTGTAATTATATGCCCCTGCTGGAGGAAGACTCATCACCCAGACAGGCTTGGACATTCCCTAAGGGAAACCCAATGCATCAAACAAGATTGGACAGCTTTGATCACACCCAAGGAGGGACTGGAGAACTTGACTGGAAAGTGGGGAATTCAAGCTTCCTTCTTATCTCCCCTTCCAGAGTCTTTCCTTAGAACAAAGAATTAAAAAGAGAGGAAGAAAGCACTTCAGAAAAACTAATCACCACATGGAGATGCCTATCTCTAAATCTATGCTCCTTCTACAGATCACCATTCAATGACTCCTATTCCGTAAACACACTTTCTCAGTATTCTTCGACTCCTTTTCTCCTGGGCTTCCTCCCATACTGCCTTCAAATGCTCAAAGTTCTCTCATTCTTTTTTTTTTTAGCCAAAGACAAGGTTTATTACAACATCTGTCATATTGGACATGATGGGGTTGGGATCTGGGCCCCAGAAAGGAAAAACGCTGGATTTTCCCACACAGTCAAATCTCTAGCATTCATTTGAGGGATGGCGTTGAGATCTGGGCCCCAGAAAGTAAAAACCCTGGATTTTCCCACATGGCCAAATCTCTGGCATTCACCTGAGGCTATAATCCCATCAAGTGGCCTTTCACTGCGGCTACACCCAATCTCCCCTACATTGTCTTACCTCCCTATGGCCCCTGGCCATTTCCCACACTTAACCCCAGCTAGGCTTCATTGTCCAGGTCCCAGGAGTTCTGTTCACCCCAGTGTACTGGCCACTCCCATTCAGATCTCCTTAGGCCCTTCCTCCCCACATCCCAAACTACTTGGTCACTCCTAGATCCCTCCCAAAGGGATGCTCAGATTCCTTAAAAGTCTTGCTAATATGGCGAATCTTCAATAAACCTTGTTTTTGGCTGCAAGAAGACTTGGGTCGAATTCTTTTGGGCAGGACTCGCGTGTCATGATTTTGGGATTCCAGGACCCCTAACCTCTAGACCTCATCAGGCAGAATCTTAAGGAGTCTGAACATTAGTGAGCTATTGGCTAGATTATAAGAATCTGAAGCTTTGGCTAGATTTTAAGAATCTAAGCATCATAATGGAGACAAGATGCACCTTATATACAGAAAGACCACAGGAGAGGAGGTCTAGGAGTGGCGAAGTAGTCTATGAGGTAATAGAACTCCAGAGACTTGGACCACAGTGGCCAAGGGAGAATGGAGCCTAGATAGGATTAAGGGTGGGAAGTAGCTTGGGGCCATAGGGAGGTAAGACAATGGAGGGCTAGGCTAGGTTAAGGGTAACAGAATTGGGAGATGGATATAGCCATAATGAAAGGCCAGTTGATGGGATTATAGCCTGAGATTTGGCCATGTGGGAAAGTCTAGGGTTTTTCTTTTTGGGGGGGGGGGGTCTAGATCCCATCCTCATCATTCCCCCCTCAAACAAATGGGACCCAAATTCTTTTGGGGTAAGGGGTGAAGGTCTTGGCTTCTGAAACTGTTTCCTGCTGGGAAGGAGCATACAGCTGTCCCTGCCTCGAGGGGGTCCCAAAGAGGAGGTTGACTGGAACCTAGCACAAGCCACATCTAGGGAACAATGGGGAAACATTGGTTGGTACTTGCTGCTTGCTACCAACTGTAGGTGAATGGCCTATAGTCTGGAAGACACAAATCTGACAGAAAAGACTGCAGGGCCCAGATATGACAGGATAAAACATTCTTAGCTCTGTTTGGATTCAGATAATTCAGTTTTCCAACCATGCAGTATCAAATCCAGCTCATAGCCAGGTGGGTAACATTCCTTTTCAAAGGAACATAATGGGGAAACTGAGCCAGGAGGATCCCATCTTAGACTGAGGCTAAAATTGTCCTCTCAGCTTTTCCCTGATGCTGACTTCCCACCAGTATCACATTCTCTGAATAGCTTGTGGCATTTCTCTCAGATGGTGGATTATTGATTATTAATTATTTTTTAAATTATTTTTATTTTTATTTTTTATTTTTAGGCAATTGGGGTTAAGTGCCTTGCCCAGGGTCACACAGCTAGTAAGTGTCAAGTGTTTCGTCTGAGGCCAGATTTGAACTCAGGTCCTCCTGAATCTAGGGCCAGTGCTCTATTCACTGTGCCACCTAGCTGCCTCAGGATTATTGATGGATTATTATGATCCATCAGACAACTCAAAATAAAATCCTATGAGCTTTTACCTCATACAGCAAGTTTCACTAATCACAGCTTAGGAAAAACTTCCAGGATTTACAACTCAAACTTAAATTTGTCCTGGTGTAAAAAGCCAATCGTTAAGAGATTTCTATACACTTGAAAATTCTCAGCAAGCCATAACCCAAACAAGCTTTTTGTCAAGTTTACACATTAAAACAATAGCCAACAATAGCTAAATTATTTTAGTGGTAACCAAATTATGAAAATTTACTTGACATAACTGATACAAAAAGTTCACCAATTTGAAACTTGAAATTACCAATCTCCTCTCCAAAGTGGTCTCCTTGCCTGTCTTCTCCATCTTGATCATTTCCATTTCTGGTGTCTTTTACCTATCTCTAGAAGGTGGGTAAAATCACTTTTTTCCTTTTGAATTGTGGAGAAAGAGGCAGGCACATGGGAGCTGTAGCAATTAATTGTTCTTGACAACAGTTCCTGTCCTGCTGCATAATTGGTAATGTTCCCTGTAGGGACCACTCTTTCCTTTCTATGCAAGGAAGGAGGGACGAATGCTTCTCCTGTTCTCCTCAAAATCCAAGTCTTTGGCTCTCAAGAAAGTGACAAGAAAGGGACCAGGCAGTTCTTAGAATATGTGTGAGGGCATAGACCCTGCATACTCTGACCAGGGCCCAGGGGCTTCCTGGCACCGAGCTCAGACTGCTCTGTGCCCTAGCAGAATCATGGGCAGGGGAAGGAGGAAAACAGCAGGGACATGGTTGAGTGCCTTCCTTTGCCTGAAGGCAGGGACAGTGGGGTCAAAGAAGGGCCTGAGATGAGATCCTGGCTTTGTTCCTTCTTCCCTGGAGCTTCCCTTCTTAAGTGGAGCAAGTAATTTCTCCTCTCTGTGCCTCAGTGTCCTTATCTGTAAAACAGAGATGTTTTACAGATAGAAGACCTTAAAAGTCTATTCCAGTCCTCAATTCATCCAGTGGCATCAAGGTGGCATCCTTCCCCCAACAAATCTTTCCTCACTCCCTCACTCTTAAATGTGGCTTCTCCTCCACTACTTCCATTGCCAAATCTTCTCCTCCCTCTTCTTCTCATGTGAAAAACTCTATGTTTGAATTCATAAAACCTGAATTAAAATTCTCAGATCAAATATTTGAAACCATAAGAGACCTCAGAAACCATTTATTCCTTCCCCTTTCATTTTACACAAAAGGAAATGAATGCTGGGGCAAGTGATTTTCCCAAAGTCACAAACGGAGGAAGCATCAAAAGAAGCATTCAAACCCATGTCCTTTGATTCCAGAGAAATCTGCCATAGCTATCTATAGCACCATGTCTCAAAACCAGGCGGTGCTGGGGATCCCTGTGTGATCTCTGGTGAATCAATTCCCTTTTCTGGACCTTAGTTTACTCACAATTAAAATAATCTTTTAGAATCATAGATCCATTTCCATTTCAGAAGAGTTGATTCATACGTGCAGTGTCCCAAAAAGTCTTTGCATAGTTTTCTGCTGTTAAAAACTTTAAACTGTTCTGAAACTTTTGGGACGACTTATATATATGCACATATCTTAGTATGTTAGCTTCTATAGATGAAGAAACAAAGAAATGGAGAGGTTAAGAGCCTAGCCCATCAAGGGAGTCATACCTTCTGCCTTTCTCCTTTACCAAATGATAAATAAAGAAATTTCTTTCTAAAACTAAAGAGAAAGACAGAGAGACAGAGACAGAGACAGAGACAGAGAAAGATAGACAGACAAACAAGGAGAGAAAGAGAAAGAGAGAGAGAGACAGAGAGAGAGACAGACAGGGACAGAGATAGAGAGACAAAATAATAATAATCCAGATGAATTGAACAAGAAATAGAAAATTTAAATAACTAAATTTCAGGAAAAGAAATTAAGCTATGAATGAGCTCCCCCACCAAAAAAAATGCCAGGACCACATGTATTTACAAATTAATTCTATAAATTAAACATTTAAAAAACAATTCTTTTACAAAATATATACTAAAAGATAAGTATAAGATACATGCAAAGTAGATATCATTGTATCATTATATAATACAAATATGATATTGATACATAAGTCAGGGAGGGATGAAACAAAATAAAAAAGAAACTGTAGACTAACAACCCCTATGAATATAGATACAAAAGATTAAAAACTATAGACTAACATACAAAAAGATTAAATAGAATATCAGCAAAGAGGCTACAGCAATAAATTAGAAGGATCATACTTTATGATCAAGATAGATTTATATGAGGGCAAACATTAAGAAACCTTTAAGCAAAAATAACATGACATGTAAATGGAAGCAGAAAAAGATTCTGACAGAAAAATAATACCATTTCTGCTGCCCGACCCATGGTAGAGCCTTCTGAGTTTATACTGGTCTGATCAGGCACAGTTGGACACATCCTACCTTGACCCCAACATAGTGATGTCATTTTGGTCCTCTTCAAGAATGAAGAACGGCCACCATTTCTGCTAAAAATATTATAACAGGCAAGGATAGACGGGGATTGGGACTGGACTTCTGATTTCATTGACATTGGAAAATGCCAGATGAAGAAATTCCCTCTGCAAATGTAAGTTGACAACTTTTCTTCAACTTATAGCCTTAAAAAGATGAACCCTGGGAAGGAGACTTGCTCTTTTCACACAAAGACCATGTGTCAAAGGCAGAACATGAATTCCAACCTGACTAGCTCTAAGGCCATTTTCCTCTCCACTACAATACGATTCTTCTTATAAAGAAATAAATGGACCTTCATGGTCAATAGTATCTATCTAAAATTAAGAATCAGTATTACATTAGCACAGTGCCTGGCACACAGTAAGCACTTTAAAAATGTTGATTGACTGATGGATTGATACATAATAGAGAAATGTTGGAGACCTTTCTGATAAGATCAGGGATAAAATAGAAAGGATAGGGATAGGATAGCAAGAAAAAAAAGTTTTAAATTTGAAATAAGAATAAGAAAAACAAATTACAAAGCAGTTACAAAACTACCTGGTACTGAGTAAAAAATAGAGAAATAAATCAATTAAATGAAATAGATACACTAGACATCTACCAATATGTGTTTAAAAGATTAGTGTTTGATAAGCTGATAGAAAATACTAGCTAACTTTATATGTCATTTTAGGTTTGCAAAGCACTTTATTCACTTTATCTCCATTGATCCTCATGAGAAACTTACAAGATAGGCAACAGGGAAACAAAACTATCACTTCTTACAGATGATATGATGGTATAATTGTTGTTTGTCCTTCATTCTCAAAGAGAACGATGACATCAGGAAGAGGAGGATGTCTTGACTTGCAAGTGAATTAGATTTAAGTGAGGGAGGGCTAACCAAAGTCACCAGCCTCACTTCCTCCTCCAGACCTATCTGGGTCGAGTGGCAAGAGATCAATCAGGATGACTGGAGAAGGTCCTGGATGCAGTGAGAGACCATGACCTTTCTAAGCTAAGGTCCTTAGCAGGTCTCAGTTTGATTGAGGCAATGTCCATCTAGTGATTAATGCTAGGTAAGAAATAAGGCAAAGAATGGCCTCTTTTACCTAGTCAAATACACACACACACGCATATGTACATATACATATATGTGTATATACATACATGTGTATACACACATATGCATATCTGGGAGGGGAAGACCCTTAGGGTTTCTGGCCAAAAAAAAACCAATTGCTATTTACATTCACTCTGAGCAATCAAGGCCCAAACAATGACCCCATGGGCTTGGACTGGGACCTATTATTGGCTTATCAATGGGAGCCAACAGAGAGAATCTGCAGAGAAAGAACTGATGATCTCATCAAAAACGTATTTTTTCCTTTCTTCATTTCTATTTTCTTTCTCAGCATGGCTAATGTAAAAATAAGTTTTACATTCCTTCCAAAGAAAATTCATAACCACCTCCCCATCCCCAAAAAAAGAAAGAAACTGGTGAGATAGGTAGTATAGCTATTATTATTCCCATTCCATAGATGAGGCAACTGATGTTCAGAGTAGTAAAGCAATGTGCCAGGGTGTCCCAACCAGTAGGTATCTGAGGGAAGATTCCAACCCAGATCTTCCTGACTCAAGCCCATCACTCTATCTACCATCCCACCATTGCCTCCACTACAATACAATGGGATAGAGTCAAAGCATATCCAAATTCTAAAACAGCTTCTAAGGCTAAGAGAGTCACCTTCAGCCCTCCGTGTTCATGGACCCCTCCTGAAAGAGAGTCTCATGTTTAGGGGATTGAACAAATCTCCATTAGCAATAGAAGTGTATGTATTTTTATGAGGGGAGAAGGAGGGTTGAGGTGCATGACCCCAGACATCAGTAAATCCTGAATCATAACTCCATCCTCTGTTTCCTGTTTTGTCCAAATCTTAGTTCCCTTTTTTTCAGACAGATTGTGCAACTCAACATTTTCAAGAAGGTGTTTGTATCCAGGCTAAGGGTGCTTCCTCATCTTTTTTCGTTCTCAGTCATCAAGTGCATATAAAAGGAGGGTCCATGCCCAGGGTTGCCAAGCAGTGGGCATCCTGCTAGCTCTAAGTCTATTCCTGAAAGTGTTCTCCTCCTATGTCCAAGGACCATGGCCTCCTTGGTGGTCCTCTCCGCCCTCATTATCTTGGTACCTGGCCTCTGCTTTGAACACAAGTATGATGAGTCTAATTATTTTCTTGGCCTTGCTGAGAAATTGAAAGGCAAGCCCTTTCTCCCTTTCCATCCAAGGTGGTCAGGAGCTTCTTCTGCCCCACTCAAAATCCATCCTTTTGACTGTTTATAAAGTGGCATGAAACGGTCCTGCCTATTTTCAGGACACATGGGAAGACATGTCCATGTGTCTTTACCAAGGTGGGAAATCATAGCCCTTGAATACTGTGACCCAGGAAAGGAAACCCTGACTTCCCTGGCTTCCTTCAAGTCCTAATCTTTCCTAACTCCTCTTAATTCTAGTGTCTTCCCTCTATTGATCATTTCTAATCTTGTCTATAGTTTGCTTGTACTTGGTTACTTGCAGGTTGTTTCCCCCATAAGACTGTGGGCTCCTTGAAGGCAAGAACTATTTTTTGCCTTTTTCTTTTTATCCTTAGCACTTATCACAGTGCCTGACATACAGTAGGCACTTAATATATGCTTATTGACTGACTGACTGACTGACTAAATGAGAGGCTCAGGCTGTTCAGGGCTGCCCTAACACAATCATGGGTAGGGGAAGGAGAGGAACAGTAGGGACACGGTTGCAGTGCAGTGTCACCCATGGTAAGTCACTTCACTCCTTGAGCCTCAGTTTCTTCATCTGTAAAATGAGAATAATAATCCCTATACTACTTATCTCATAGGGTTGTAATAAAAAACTAAATTAGGTTATATCTGTGTAAGTGCTTTGTTGATTATTAAATACTTTTAAATTGCCAGTATATCTCCAAACCTCCAATGGACTTAAGATCTCATTGATGCGAATGAACATTCCCTCCATTGAGAAGACATCAGCCCATTCATGCTTTCATATCCTAAACCTTCCCATAAATCCACTCCCAAAGTACTTAGAGACTTTCTCAACTGGATACATATGGAGCACCCAGGCTGAATTGCTTTCAGGAAATCACAAGGTTCTAATGACCCCAAACTTCTCCTTGAAACAAAGGTCCAGCTTTATAAAACCAGTATTCTTCAGGAAGACCTGAGTTTGAGTCCTGCTTCTGACCCATGTTATCTGTTTACCAATAAACAATTCATTTAGCTTCTCAGTTACCCTGGCAACTCCCAGATTCTAAGCAAGACCAGTGTTGATTTACCTGGGTGGAGGAAATTTCCATACTGGGATGCTTATACCCCAACTGAAGGGGTGTAAAAAAGCTCATTCTTCCAATCATTTTGCCTGTCTGTGAGACATGTAACACTAAAGTCTCTGAAGAATTCAGACCCAAGGATAATGGAGAGGTACATGATGGGCATGAATAAGCAGCAACATATTATGGCGTGGCACAGAATTATGATAAAGAAGTAAGGAGAGATAGCCTAGTATAGTGAAAAAAACCCTAGCTCTAGATTAAGAGGGTCTATGGTACTTGGAGTAAAAGACCTCAAAGATTCCTTCCATTTCTACACCTAGGTTTCTATGTCATCAGAAAAAGGGAAGACTAGTTAAAAAAAAAAAAAAGATGTTACATAAGAAGAGCACAAAATAACCAATGTCAACTTAAAAATATTTAAAAGCATTTATTAAGCATCTATTATGGGGCAGCTAGGTGGTGCAGTGGATATAGCACCAGCCCTGGAGTCAGGAAGACCTGAGTTCAAATCCAGCCTCAGATACATAATATTTCCTAGCTATGTGACTCTGGGCAAGTCACTTAACCCCAATTGCCTCTCTAAAAAAAGAAACAAACAAACAAAAAAAAGCATCTACTATGTGCCAGGCACTGTTCTAGGAACTAGGATCACAAACGGAACCAAAAAAATGCCCAGATAAACCATATGCCTAGGGAAAGGACAATTGGATGAGAACAAGCCAATGTCACAGATTTTTGAAATATTGTTGAGAATGGGAAAAGGTAAATGGGAGGTGGCAGCCTGTCTCCCAATGACAGAAGGTACTCAAACCCAACAATGTACAAATCTGTTCTCTTAATATTACTGAAATGGGGCTGGGATTATTTGTTTTGCTTTGGTCTTTGTATCTTCACCACTTAGCACAGTGTCTGGTACATAGTAAGCAAACAAATTCTTGTTGATTGACTGAGTGATTTATGTCCTCCAGATTCATCCTCCAAATACTGAGGAGCCATTTCTTCCTTTGATGACTTTCTCAGGAGTCAGAAGAATCATCTGAGCATCACCTAGATTCAGAATGATTGTGTCTTCACTTTGCTCTTTTTCTTACAGAGAGACATTACACCCCAAATGCCTGCTGCTTCCGTTATTCCTGTAGCAAGATTCCCAATGTAGTTGCTTGTTATGAGACCAGCAGCCGGCGCCCCATGCCAGGAGTCATGTGAATGGTATTTCCACAGACCACATCTGGGGGAAAGAGAAACAGAGCTGCTGGAGAGAAGCCAGGAAGGTCTTGGGAAGGAGAAGTAGTCCTTCAGGGAGGCCGGATGATAGATAGAGGTTAGAGAAAGATGGTTCATAGAATTTTGTGCCCCTGCTAAGTTTGGGAGGTATGGAAAAGGAATGCACACCAAAACTCCTAGACAAAATAAGCTCTACTTATTGGCCTTGAGACTGGTGTTGGGGCTGGAAAGAGAGAGCTGAGGAAGAACCCCTGTAGATTTTGACCTGAGCTGGACCCTATATAAGTCCAGGTAGAATGATAGAAACATTGATTTAGAGCCAGAAGGAAACTCAATGGTCAATTTCAAACATGAAAGGAATGAGACCCAGAGGAGGAGAATCTTGCCCAAGGTCACAGGTAGTAAGAGACAGTAGCTAGTTTTGAATCGAGGTCTTCTAACTCCAAACCCAGTGCTCTTTCTCACAGGGCATGTCTTCCACTTAGCCTCCAAATGGGATCTGCTCCTATTGAAAAGGGAAAAGGAGGGAGAAGAGGAAGGAGAGACCAGAAAGGTTTTCTCAAGGGACCCCCATGGAGTCATAGAGAGAATAGAAGTAGAGATTAAGGGAAGGTCTTGAAACACTGTATGGGGATAGATGTGGATAAAGGGAAGTCTGTGAGCTCTTTTGGAGAAGAGAATCCCAGAGCTGAATTCTTCATCTCCTCTATCCTTCTTCTTCTTGCACTGCAGTGTCATCACAAAGACACAGTGCCAGTTTTGTGTCCACCCAGGGAATGTCACAGACTGTGGCATTTCCCTACTACCAGAGGAAATCCTCATGAAGACTATAGCACACCATTTTCAGATAACACTTCCCTAGAAATATATGATTTCTCAAAAATAAGCTTATGTTGGACTTAATAGGACTCAGTTTGGTTTTTATCTGTGTGTCTGAAAAAAATCAAGAACTCTGCCTGTTAGAGATGGAGATGTTAGGGAAACACAATTAGATGGAAAAAGGAGGGAAGTCTGAACCCCTAAACACTTTGTCCTTTGTGTCCTAGGCTCCCCTCACCAAGGTAGGAGATGAGCAGCCTTTGCTTTGTGTTGTGTATAGAAGGATACAAAACTCCTCATTGATGGAGAGAATACTGAGCCAATGCTGCATGCTTGTATAAGGGGTAGAGTTGGGTCAGGGCTTCATGGGAAAGAGACATGGGTGGTTCCGGAGACTCTTTAGAAGACACAGGTAGGATTTTCTTGACAAAGATCCTGGAGTGGTTTGCCATTTCCTCCTCCAGCACATTTCACAGATGAGGAAACTGAAGCAAACAGGCTTAAGTGACTTATCCAAGGTCATACAGCTAGTAAGTGTCTGAGGTCAGATTTGAATTCAGGACTTTCTGATTCTAAGCCCAGAACTCTGTCCACTGAGCCACCTAGCTGCTCAGTTCAGAATCAGAAGACCTAAATTTAAATCCCAGCTCTGCTCCTAGCTAGTTACATGACCAGTAAGCTGCTTGCCTTCCTCCTCTTTAAAATAAAAGGTGGGAGTAACGAACTTGAAGGTGTCTTCCATCTCAAGAGCCAAGATTCATTGGCTAAATAGGTCAGGATTCTCAGGAACTTGTCTTTGTATTCAAGAATCAGACAGGACCACCTTAGAAGATCAGATATTCTGGAAGTCCCCTGATTTGGCTACGGACTTACAGAAAATCAATAGCCCAGAAAGCCTAGGCCAATATAGAAGAGATAAGTTCATGATTCCAGAATCTGAGAATGTTAAGGGACCTCTGGGACCATCTTGTCCCACCTTTTCTCATCAAGAATATTGACTACAGTATTCCCAACAAAGACTAAAGCTTTTCTTTGAAGACCTCCATCAAAGGGAAACTCACCACTCTATGAGATATACTCCTCCACTTTGGAATAGCTCCAATTGTTAAGAAGATTGACCTTTACATCAAACATAAATTTACCTCTTTGAAACTGTAGCACCAGTTCCAGGCTCACTTCCTTGACTCACTCTGGGTCTGGTGGATTGTATCCCCAGAAAGGCAATAGCTACCCCAAGCTCTAGAGGTAATCCTACATGTGACTACTCCTAACCCTGCAGCTAATGAGCTCTCATCATTGTATTTCCCCTTAACAATCAGCCAGCAGACTCAAATGGCTTTTAGAAAAGGCATTTACTCAGATGGCCTAGCAAGAGGAATAATTATGAAGCACAACAAATCTGGGAGTATTTTCTCTCATCCAGAGTCAGCAGAGATCTGGGGAGGGTGGTGGAGGCAAGGAAGAATAGTCACAAAATTAAAGGACAATGGTAGTGAACACAATGTGGAATAAGCATGATCAATGCAACTCACAACTCTGCAATAGTAGGACCTTGATACTCTTTCTCTAGAAAGTTTACTGCAAGGTAGGGTATTAGTGATGTACCAATCACTTTGCTGTTACAGTAGAATGGTTCTTCACAGAGAGCAGTGTCTCAACTAGATGGGCTGATCCACTGCTGGGGTGGGCCAAGCAGGTTGTTCAGTTGTTGAACCAAACCATCAGTAGGCTCTTCTGCTGCTGGGACAGACCAGGGAGGTAGTTTGTCTGCTCAGCAGAGCTGCTACTGGTGTGGGCATAGCTAGTCATTTGGCTGCTGAGTCGCAGCTGCCGCACTAGTCTGAGCATGCCTAGGATCTCTTCAGGGGACATGGTGTCTCTGATGAGCTATTGGCCTCCCTGGGCTCACTCTTCAATGGGCAGCTGCAGGCTCTACCTCCTCCAACCTCTGACTGGGTTGGGGGTCACCATGTTCTTCTCAGCTAGAGTACCACTTTGCTGTTTCAGTAAGGGCAACCACACTTAGCCTGAAATTAACAGAAGCCTTGGGCCTCATCTCTGAGGTTTGTCACCTCCGAGCAGCAGGTGGTGGAAGAGATCAAGCCTCTCTTTGTCACAGCATTCTTCACCACGAGGAGTTGCAACGGACAGAATGCTTAAGCTGGCAACAAAGATAAGCTCTGGAACAATCAGGACTCTAAACCCATTGCCTGGGCTTTAGGATTCCTCTATGTCTCCTTTCCCTTTCACCTCCTAGAGTTTTTGATTTTCAGTGAAGGAGGTGGCTTTGCTCTGGACAGAGCTGCCATTTTGGCCTTCCTGCTCAAAATCTGCCTCTCATGTCAGGTCAGGATTCCTTTGGGTTATTTGCAATGCCTATTCCCTTCCCAGGTTCCAGGCAAGCCTCATGCAGATGGGTAGCTAGAAACAAAGGAATGGAAGCCAGCTATGTACTGTCCCAAATTCATCATCTTTGCTGCTCCTAATCACACATAGTTAAGTAAGCCAAGCCTCAGACCCTTTCTGGGACATGGAATGTTTGCTTAACATCCAAAAAAACTTCCCCTTTATTTTTCAATGCCTTTGTATTGCTTCTCATGACCTTCTGAAGTCTAAATGGGGCACACTTTTACATGACTTTCACATACTGTCCTGGGAGAGCCAAAAAACCTGCAAGAACCAGGTCTAAACTCCCCATGTGACCTTGGACAAGTCACAGGCCTCTCTGAACTTCATTTTCCTCATCCATAAAAAGAAAAGTTTGGACTGGATGGCCCCCAAAGGCCCTCCTCACTTAAACATTCTATGATTCTGGAGAAAGAGACCCAAGATCCAGAAATATGACATGAAATAGAGAAAGGAAAATCTCTAGTAAAAATTAAGAAAGCAAGGGATTGTCCCATAGAGATCCACATTTCCACAGGGTCAGGAGCAACTGGCTAAAACTCTGGGGAAGAAGAGAAAGGGGGCAGGAAGATGAGCCAATCTGGACTTTCTCAAGAAATTTCTTCATGGGGCAGCTAGGTGGTGCAGTGGCTAGAGCACTGGTCCTGGATTCAGGAGGACCTGAGTTCAAATCCGGCCTCAGACACATAAAACTTAATAGCTGTGTGACCTTGGGCAAGTCACTTAACCCCAATTGCCTAAAAAATTTTTTTTTTTAAAAAAAGATGTATATCAGTGGTTATCAATTTTTTTCCATTCATAGTACAGCATTTTTACCATGAGGAATTGCAATGTATACAGAACCCTTGAGTTGGCAACAAAGATAAGTTCTGGGACAATCAGGACTCCAAACCCATTGCCTAGGCCTTGGGATTTCTCTGTGTCTTCTTTCCTTCCCACCTCCTACAGTTCTTGACTTACAACAGAGGAAGTGGCTTTGCCTTGGACAGAGTTGCCATTTGACCTCAAGACGAGAAGAATAGGCAGTAAAGTGTCCCTATTATCTCCATTTTGCTGATGAGTAAACTGAGGCTAAGTGAGGGTAAGTGATTTGCTTGCAGTCACCAGCTAGGACATAATTGAAGGGGGATTACAATTCAAGTCTTCGTGATTCAGCCTCAAAATGCATCTACAACCCCATATTCTCCTCTGCCTCTCTCTGGAATGGTCAGAAACATGTCCAAATTCTAATATTTTAAGCCTTAAACTGACACTATTCCCCTCAGCCAGTGATATGCTGGAGCCAGCTATTCTGGGCTCCTGAAAGCCAATTGTTAAATTTCAGCATGAACATTTATACCTCCTAAAATTGGCAAATACTATAAATTAGGGCTTGATTTATTGTTTTGTTTATTTCTAAACTTAAGAAAGTGATAGAAAAAAGATTAAAAATGTGTCCTTCATACATTTTTTTGGAGAGCTAGTTATTAAACATTTACTAGCTCATCTCTGACTCAGCCCATTCTATTCATGGCCCACTTCTGAGAAAGGTCTCATTCTGAAAGGATTCAAATTTTAAAGATGGAGTAAATGGCACACACACATAACACACACACACACACACACACACACACACACACACTCATTCATTCACATTCCCCCATGATTTGATCTAGCCATGTCCAGATCTGGAAATCCAGAGTCATCACTCAGTCTTCTACTTCCTCATTCATTCCAATCTCACTTCCCTTATTTCAGAAAATTGTGCCACCATCAGTACTTTCAAAGAACCACATCTTGTTCCTACTTAGTTTGAGAAGGTTTTCTCACCCTGTTCCTTCTGGTCCATCACTGTCTATAAAAAGGAGGATCCCTGCCTATGCTTCAGAGCTGTCAGAACAAGCATACTGGGAACCTTGGGAATGCTCCTGAAAGTGCTCTCCTCCCATCTCCAAGGACCATGGTTTCTTTGACTGTCTTCTTCATTCTCATCATTCTAATACCTGGTTTCTGCTTTGAAACTGAGATGTTTGGTGAGTCTGATTACTTTCTTTCCTTTTGACCAGCTCTTTGTGAAGAAAAAGCCAGGAATGTCAGGGGCTAATCATGAACACGAGACCTGTGGCAATCATCCCTGACAAAACTACCTGGGCTGCTATGAACTTAGGGTTGTTCTCAAAGGATTTTCTCCTCCCTTTTAATTCTGAAAAAGTAGGGGATTCTTCTCCCATTTCCCTCTAAATACAGCTCTTTGGATCTTGGGAAAGTGGCATGAGATAGATCAGCCCACCCTGGGGTACATGCGAGGAGTTGCCCTTTATATTTTTCCCAATATGGGAGAGCATAACCCCTGGAAACTCTGATCAGGGATCAAAGGTCCAGACTCAGGGTGCTCTGGGCTGACCAACACCCTGAGTTTGAGTCGCAGCACCATCACTTACTAGCTGTGTGATTCATGGTAAGTCTCTCTGAAGTTCAATTTTCTCATTTGTAAAATGGAGGTAATAAGAATTCTCCATACTACCTACCTCTTGTGTGTGAAAAAGATTAAATGAAATGAGATAGCTAGATAGCTAGATTATTAAGCACTTACTATGTGTTGGGCACTGTGTTAAGTGCTAGGTAAACAAATACAAATAAGACAGTCCCTGCCCTCAAGGAGTTTACCTACTAATCAGAAGACAACACACAGAGAGGAGCTGTTGTTGTTAAGTCTTTTTTCAGTTGTGTCTGATTCTCCATGAGCCCATTTGGGGTTTTCTTGGCAGAGATACTAGAGTGGTTTGCTACTTCCTTCTCCAGCTCTTTTTACAGATGAGGAAACTGAGGCAAACAGAGTTAAGTGACTTGACCAGGGTCACATGGCTAGCAAGTGTTTTAGGCCAGATTTCAACTCAGGAAGATAAATGAGTCTTCCTGACTCCAGGCCTAGCACTTTATCCATTGAGCTACCTAGCTATGAAGGAGGAAAGGAAAATAAGACATTCAGAGGGATGTGATGAGATGACCAGGAAGTAATTCTGTGAAAGAATCTCATAAACTGTAAAACTTTAAATTCATATTCAATACTCCAATGAATCTATGATCTCCATGATGCGTTCACTCTTTCTAATGAAGAAGACCACAATCCATCCATGCCTGCTTGTCCTTTGTGACTCTTGTCCATATCCTCCCCTAAATCTACCACAAAGGAGTATATCCAAAGTACTAGGAGCCTATATTTATTAATAAAGCATATAGACTTGGTCACCTTGGGGACACAGCACACTTTAAAAATAGCTACCATTTACATGGTACTTATGGTTTGCAAAGAGCTTTATAGACTATCTCATTTGATCCTCACAATAACCCACAGAAGCTGGATGCTATTATTAGCCTCATTTTACAGATGAGAAAACTGAGGCAAACAGAAATTAAGTGACTTGCCCAGGGTCACACAGCCAGAAAGTGTCTAAGACCAGATCTGAACTCCAAAGTTCTCCATGAAATGAGGGCCAATTTTTTTGTGACAACATTATTCAGGAAAACCCGTGTTCAAGCTGACACACACTAGCTATATGAGTATGGGCAAGTTATTTAACCTTTCACAGGCCCAGAGAGATTATAACCTGTCCAAAGTCACAAATATAGTAAGAGACAAAGTTGGGATTTTCAACCAGGTTTTCCCACTTCTAATCTAGTATTCTTTCAACTGTACCATGGATTATAGTCCCGTTTTACAGATTAGAACACAGAAAGAGAACAACTTGCCCAAGATGATATAACTCTCAAGAATTAGAGACCTAATCAAGTCCTATAGTTTTCCTATCTCCTAGTCAAGTCCTCTCGGGGAATGTTCAAGGTTCTTCTGGGTGATGGACCCTCCTCTAATAGTGGGCCTGTTATGGTCCACATTGAACCTCTAGTCCCCTTTGCTAGACCATCACAGTCCAATATCCTGGAGAAACAGAAAGGAATTGTTGGGAAAGGAGGAGAGAAAAAGGGAAATAAAATTAGGGACAAAAGGAGGAGATGGAGGAGATAGAGGAAGAGAAGGGAGAAATGTGGGCCTTGGTCTTCCCATGTCTTTCCTACAAGAAATGCAGAACCTTCACTGACTGTCTCAGGAGCTAGAAGAATCAAGTGGCACTCACTGTATTCAAGGTGTTACATCCTCATGTCATCTCTTTCCTTACAGCTAAACATGACATTCCAAATGCCTGCTGCCACACTTATGCCCGCCGCCAGATCCCATACAGACTTGTAGTAGACTTCTACGAGACCAGCAGCCTTTGCCCAAAGCCAGGCGTCATGTGAGTGGCACTTCCATAGCCTCTATCTGGAGAAAAGGAGATAAGGAGTGTGCAGGGAGGAGTAGGGAAGGATTCAGGAGGAGAAGCAATCCCTCTGGGAGGTCAGATGGTGAACTGAGGCTGAACTTTGTGCCACTGTTAATTCATTCAGTCAATAAGCATTTATTGAGTGCCTACTACGTGCTAAGCACTGTGCTAAGTGCTGGGTATACAAAGAAAGTCAAAATATAGCTCCTGCCCTCAAGAAGCTCACAGTCTAATGGGGGAGACAAACAAGCTGAATTGATCATCAATTTATGCAAGTATGAAATAGGGGCAGAAACTCCTGGTTCTTTGGGTACTTGCCAGGAAAGACCATGATTGGCAGTGAGAAACAGAGTGGCGATCACACTTCATTTAAACAGAGGATCAAAAAGCACAGAAAAACACAGACAACTGATGGAAGAGGTACAGAGGCAAACAGTGTGGGAATAGGAGATGGGATGGTGAAGTGAAGCAGGCAGTGTGGGGAAGAGCATGAGGAGGGGGAGAAGCAGAGAGAAGCACCCACGTAACATTGGATTAGAGTTGGGAGCACCGGGCAATGTAGACCCAATGGAGAGGGAAGACGACTTGGGAGGAGAGGGGCAAGAGTTTTGAGGTCTCATTTTTATAGGGTTTTTTAGGGAAACAGACTAACTCCTTTCTTTGCCAACTTGGGGCTAGTTCATTAAAATATCCGAATCATCTCAAAGTTATTGGTAAAACTTCAATGTTATATCTCAAAGTCATCAACACCTTTTTGACATTCTGCTGGTCTAGAGCTGTAGAGGTCTGAATTTCACCTGGAATTTACATAACAGAGGATGAGAACCTTAACAAATATCTTAGCTGGTTTCCCCTAATTTGATACATATTACCAGGATGTGAATTTTAGTTAATCTATCATAAAATTTGTAAATTATGCTCTTTGATCCTTGGGACAGTTTGCATGTGACTTTCAGGTTTCCCTTTGCAATCTGGTATTTTCTGGTATTACCCCTTTATACTGACTCCCTATAAAATTTACTATACTGACAGGGTTGGGTTGGGGGTGTGGGAGTCAGGGGGACCAAAACAAGATATAATTTTAACATTCATGCAAACAAATTTAAATAAAGTAGCAATTTGCAGGATAAATAGAAAATTATCAACAGAGGGAAGGCACTAGAAGTAAAAAGGATTGCAGGAGTGATGGAGGAGGAATGCATGCCGGGACTACAGGACAAAATAATCTCTACTTATTGTGTTCAGTGGTCTTGGGGCTGGTGATAATGCTACATATCAGAGAAAGAAAAAGAGCTAGGGAGGGTCTCCCATGGTTTCTGACCTGGGCTCTGCAGAGGGACAGGCAAGATGACAAGATCCTTAATCTAGAATAGAAATGGACTTTAGAAATCATGTTGTCCAGTTGCCTCCATAGATGGTAAAATCTTCCGGTTGTATCTATTTGTGGATGACAATGCTAATTACATCAAGGCCTAGAACAGTGCAAAGCCTCTTAACTGAGATCCACAGTCACTCAAAACAGTTTTGCTAACTGTCCAAATCGGGAAAATCAAGTGGATGAAGAATGCTTATCGTCCAGTTGGATAATCAATCTCTATTGAGTTTGTCTACACTATACGCACACGCACACACACACGCACACATACACTCACACACGCAGATATACTTTGGATAGATATTGCAAATGGACAATGAGCTGTGTTCAATATTGAAAAAGAGAAGAAGGGCTGGTTTGGACCACTTTGAGGAAATTCCAAAGATCTTTTAATGACCTTGAGTTTTTTCTTGACACAACGGCCTTATACCAGCATTCTTCTGGTAATGCTGTGTGACTCCAAAGGAATTAAAGTTTTGAATCATTCAAAGAACAATGGAGAGGTGCATGATGGGTATGAGCAAAATGTAACACATTACAAATGAGATTATGAAGTAGTGCAAAGGTCATCAAAGAAATTATGATTGTAAAAGGAGATGAGCTGATTATATAGTAGAGAGAGGGATGAAAAAAAAAAAGAAATCATGTTGTCCAACCCTTCATTTAACAGATGGAGAAACTAAACCCCATGCAGTGAGGGTGACTTACCCTAGGTCTCTCAGAGAATAGGTAGCAGAGCCAGGATATGAAATAAGATCTGCTAAGTCCAAATGGAACCTTCTTTCTCCTCCCACAACTGCCTCTCAGGCTCCCATTGAAAAGTGAAGGAAGAGAGAGCAGAAAAAGTAAAGACCAGGAGGGTTTTCTGAGGGGATTCCCATAGAGTCACTGAAGGAGGAGAAGGAAGAGGAGGAGGAAGGGGAGGAGGAGGAAGAGGAGGAGGAGAAGTAGCATTTTTATAGTTCTCTAAGGTTTACAAAGTGATTTACACACGTCCTCTGATTTAATCATCACCACTCTAGGAAGTAGGTACTCCCCATTTTACAGTTGAAGAAACTAAGGCCAATGTCACTTCCCCAGGTTCACACAACTAGTAAGTATCAAAGGCAGAATTTGAATATACTTCTTCCTCACTCCGGGTCCAGCACTTTATGCACAGTGCCACCTGGTGATTTAGGCAAGGTCTTAGAGTTTTGTGTAGAGACAATGGTTATGGGAAGTAGAAAGACTTGAGAGCTGTCTTGGGGAAGGAATGTTGATGCGAAATTCTTTATTCTTTCTTTTGCTTCTCATACTCCAGCTTCCTCACCAATAAAGGTCACCAGATCTGTGCCAACCCCAGAAGCGAGTGGGTACAGTCATACATCTTCAGTCTGAAACAGAAGAAAAAGACTGAAGAGTACTACTCCCAGATAGAACATTTTTACAGTAGTGTTGAACTTTCTCCACCTGAAGAATAAATATGATTTCTAAAACAAAGCTGTCTTATGACCTCTTGACCACCCTCCTCCCCACAACCTCCAATGTCCTTCCTACTGCTTGGATCCAGTTCAGCCAAGGTGGTTTCTGCTCCAAGTCCCTCTTCATCCCAGGATTCTCTTCCAATGCCAATTCTCTTCAAAATGTCACTGGTCCTGTTACCAATAAGTAAAAGTCTGCTTGATTACCATGATCACTTCCAATGTGTCACATTCCCTAGCAACACTAACCAAACTGGCAAGCCTGGTTCTACATAGGATGGCTTTTTTTTTCCAGGAGACAGAATAGGCAAAGACATAAGACTAACCTAAAATGTTTTTAAAGCTTCTCTTTACTCTCATACTGTCTCTATCATTGTCTTGATCCTCTCTTTATTTTCATCACTAGACATTTTAGAAAATTTGGTCTGTCCCAGAGTTTCCTGGTAGGATGTAAGTTCCTATTTTATTTTTGTTTCTTTATCTCCAGTAACTTAAACATTTGTGCACTTCTAGTCTGTCACCTATCTGACAAGATTTGGAAAGCATGATTCACTCCCCAGTCTTCTGGGGAGAAACAGCCTGTATAAATTCCAAAGGTCAGGGATGGAATATTGTGTACAGAGAAAAGAACAGGAAGGTCTTCAAGTGTCCCCTGCATGCTTGGAGAAGTGACTGAGGAGCATCCTGGCTAAAGGCCAAGATTGCTCTAATTGGAAGAAGAGGAGAGCAAAAAAAGACAGATGTCTCAAGCATTTGCATTTAATGCAAGGGAACAGAAAGTTTTGTTTGGTTTGGTTTGGTTTTTAAAAAGAACATAACAGAAGGGAAATGAGGAAGAAAGACTTTGCCATTGCCACTGGGGGAAAACTGAGAGGTGAGTAACACGAGCGAGCGCAATTTCACAAAGAGGAGAATGTCCCATTCCTAAGCCTGGAGGTGGGGAAGGAATTCTTGTGTTGGACCAAGCGAGTATGAATGGACCATAGGATCTTAGCAGTTAGGATTGGGAGAGATCTTTAAGATCATTTGACCTAGAGATTCTTAACCTGGGGTCTATGAACTTATTTTTTTTAACTATCTTCATAACTACTTTTAATAGAATTGTTTGTAATCCTATGTATTTTATGTATTAAAAAACATTATTCTGAAAAGTCCATAGGCTTCACCAAATTATCAAAGGCAGCAGTATATTGATCAATGTTTAACAATCAGCTCTCCAAAATGCATAACAGACTTTTAAGTTTAATCTACATTTTTAACATTTTCCCATCACTTTCTTAAATCTAGACAATCAACAAAACAATAAACCACGCCCTGATTTGTAGCATTTGCCAGTTTCTCAGGTATAAATGCTCACACTGAAAATTTAATGTTCAGCTCTCTTGAGCTGGCTCCAACACATTCTTGGGTCAAAGGGGTCCATAAAACATAAAAGGTTAAGAAGCCCTAATCTTATACAAACTTCCAGCCCCCAATTTTACAGAGGACACTGGGGCTCAGAAAAGTATAAAGTGATTTTTTCAAAGTCACCTAGGCAGTAAGTGGAGAGCTGGGATTTGAACCCAGGTCCTCTGATTTCATATCTAACACCCTTTCTGTTATGACAGAATATGAGTCAAGAGCTACCAAGCTCCTCAGGCCATAAAACTGCCTGCCTGTCACATAGCTTCACCACCCAGTGGTTATAGCTCTGGGTCTGGATTCAAGAAGACCTCAGTTAAAAAAAATCCTACTTCAGACACTTACTGGCTGTGGGACCCTGAGTAAGTCACCTTACAATTCTGTCTCCTTCAGTTTCCTCAACTGTAAAATGGGAATAATAATGACATCTACCTCCCAGAGTTGTTGTGAGGTTCGAGTAAGATAATCTTTGTAAAGTGCCTAGCGCAGTGCCTGGAACATAGTAGGTGCTTAATAAATGCTTGTTTCTTTCCTCCCTCTCTCCCTTTCTTCTTTCCTTTCTTCCTTTCCCTCTCTTCTTTCTTTCCTCCTTCTCTCCCTCTCTTCTCTTTCTCCCTTCCTTCCTTCCTTCCTCTCCAACACCTCCAACAAGTAGTCCTCCAGTTGTTGCTGAAAGACCTCCAATAAGAAAGAACTCACTTCTTTCTGAGGCAGCCCATTCCTCTTTTGGATACTTCCAAGTGTTAAGAAGCCTGTCCCTTTATCAAAATTGCCTCTTTCAACTTTCATTCATTGCTTCTACTTCTCTCTAAAAGGGCTTGCAGCCTTCTGGAGACCTGTACTTCAGGTCTAGCTCTATCCTGGGTGACTTTGGGCCAATCATAGCTCATTTAGGAGTTGCTCTTCTAGAAAATGTGGGGGTCAGACTAGACGGGGGCCTGATGGCTTGTCCAACCACCCCATCCTGGATTCAACCATCCTGGAATGGATCTAGAACATGTCCCAGATCTAAAACTTTGTGTTCCTGAAGTTGAGATTCACCTTTAGCCCTCCCTGTTCATTGCCTACTTTTAAGGAAGGTCTCATATTTAGGGGACTAGGTCAGTCTTCATTATGGATGGTGGCAGAGTGATATATTCTCTCTCCCTCTCTCTCTCTCTCTCTCTCTCTCTCTCTCTCTCTCTCTCTCTCTC
>NW_020954546.1:3017555-3084372 GCF_900497805.2 Vombatus ursinus | reverse complement strand
TCTCTCTCTCTCTCTCTCTCTCTCTCTCTCTCTCTCTCTCTCTCTCTTTCTCTCTCTCTCTCCCCTCTTCCCCCCATGACCTAATCTAGATATTCAGATACTTTCCACATCTGAAAATCCAGAGTTATTACTCAATTCTTTACTTCACTAGTCAGTGCAGTCTCAGTTCCTGTAATTCAGAAAGATGGCACCACCTGTTACTACTTTTAGAGAATCATGTTCCCCTCCAGGCTGAAAATGTTTTCTTATTCTTATTCTTTCTCAGTCATCTACTGCCTATAAAGAGAGGAATGACTCAAGCCCAGGTTCCAGGGCAGGCAGAAGAGGCATTCTGAGAACACTGGGTCTGCCCCTGAAAGTTGTTTCCTCCAACTCCCACCTCCAAGGAACATGGTCTCCTTGGCTATCCTCTCCATGCTTATCATCTCAGTACCTGCACTCTGCTTTGAAGGCAATCGTCCAATGGATGAGTCCTATTGCTTTCTTTACTTTTGACCACATGTTAGTGAGGAAAAAGTCAGGAACATCAGGGGCTAATCCTGGATACGGGAGCTGTAGCAGTCATCATTAATGACACTTTTGTTGTTTTTCATTCATTTCAGTTGGATGTGACTCTCCATGACCTCACTTGGGGTTTTCTTGGCAAAGATACTGGAGTAGTTTGCTATTTCCTTCTCCAGCTTATTTGACAGATGAGGAAACTGAGGCAAACAGGATTAAGTGACTTGCCCAGGGTCACATAGTACCTGGTCTCTTTTTCCTTTCTACCTAGTAAGGTCAGTAAGTTCTTCTGCCCCTCTCTAAATCCATCTCTTTGGCTTTTGGGAAAATATCATGTTGAATTCAATGTGGCCAAAACTAAATTCATTATCTTTCTTACCCCAGATTCTTCCCTCTTCCTAACTTCTCTATGACTGTTGAGGGTATCACCACCCTCCCAGTTACCCAGGTTTGCAATGTAGGTGTCATCCTCTATTTCTCATTCTCTCTCACCCCACCCCCATCTAATCTATTGCTGTGGTCTGTTGATTTTAGCTTCATATTTCAATTTAATAAACATCAAGTGCCTGCTACGTGCCAGGCACTGTGCTAAGCACTAGGGATACAAAAAGAAGCAAAAGACAGTTCATGCCTTCAAGGAGCTTACAATCTAATGGCAAAGCCAACATGCAAACAAATATATACAAAGCCGGCTATATATCAGATAAATAGAAAATAATTAATAGAGGAAAAGAACATCTCCCACACTCACATACACCCCCTTCTCTCCTCTAACACTGACATCACTCTAGTGCAGGCCCTCATCACCTCATGCTTGGACTTTTGCAACAGTCTGCTGGCGATATGCCTGCCTCAAGTCTCTCCCTACTCCAATCCCTCCTCCATTCTGCCACCTTGAACAAGATATTCTATCTTGTAACTCCAGGTATTCCCCTATGCCCAGAATGCTCTCCCTTCTTATCTCCATCTCAGAGCCTCCTTTAAGTCCCAGCTAAAATCCTAGTTCCATTAGCAAGCCTTCCTTAATTCCAGTACCTTCTCTCTGTGATTAACTCCCATTTATCCTGCATATTCGTACAGTTTTTTACACATTGCCTCATGTTGCCTTTTGCTCTTATTTGTATCTCCAGCACTTAGCGCAGTGCCTGACACATGTCTTATTGTTCAGTATTTTCCAGTCATGTCCAACTCTTTGTGACCCTATTTGGAGTTTTCTTGGCAGAGATACCGGAGTGGTTTACCATTTCCTTCTCCAGCTCATTTTACAGATAAGGAAACTGAGGCAAAAAAGGTTACGTGTCTTGCCCAGGGCCACAAAGCTAGTATGCATCTGAGGCTAAATTTGAACTCAGGTCTTCCTAACTCCAGACCAGGCACTCTATTCACCTAGCTGCCCCTGACACATACTAAGTGCTTAATAAATGTTTGACTTAATGAATGATGTGGCTACAATGAGATATTTGTAAAGGGTTTAGCACAGTGCCTGACACATAGTAGATGCTTAATAAATGCTTGTTCCCTCACTCTTTCTCCCAACTGGACACAGAGGAAATCAGCCTGGTGGAAAGACTGTCACAAGAGGACTGTGTTTTCCAAGGCACTTTTTCCCCTAGTCCAACCTGTTTCTCCCATATTTGGAGACAGGAAATCTCATTAGATTTAGAATCAAAGAACATCAGTTTAAATCACAGTCCTACTACTTACAAGTTGTGTGGCCTTAAACAAGTTACTCATCTCTATTTTCCTCATCTATAAAAAGAGGAAAATAATGCCCTGCACCAGCTTACTTCATAGGGTGGTGAGAAGAACCAAAAGAGATGTGAAAGGCTTTGAAGGCTGCATTAAAACTAGATATAAGTCCAGGACTCCTTTCTTTGGGTCTGTGATCTCACTGATGGGGGCACTCCTTCCAATGTCAATAATCACATCTATTCAACCACTACTCTCCAAGGCAGGTGCCAACCTGCTTCCCACTGACAGATGGTATTCAAACCCAGCAACCTGTAGGCTTGTCTTCAGTGACCTCATGGCAATCTTGAAATGGGACCAGGAGGATCATCCCTATTTCACAGCTATGGGAACAGAAAGGGCAAGTAACTTGCCTTTGGGTATAGTCAAACCTTTCCCATCCTGTCCAATGTATCTGGTTCCTCTCAGATAATGTCCAAGGCCTGTCAGTGTGGTGGAATGAAAGTGGGAATGGGAATAACCATTTATATATCCTTCTCTTGCAGGGTAGTATGATCCTGGGTCTGTTATAGTTCACACTGAGCCCCTCGTTGCCCAACACACACACACACACACACACACACACACACACACACCCCACCACGTTCAGTTTCCTAGGAGAACATCTGAGGGGAGGAAATAAGAGGGAAAGAGAGGGGAGGGGAGTGGAGTTAAGAACTGGGGTAGGAAGAGAAGAAGAGATGACGGTGGAAATGGAGAGAGCTGAGGAAAAAGAAAGAAAGAATAGGCTTATGTCTTCCAAACTCTACTTGGGAAAAAGTCTTCCTTTGCTGACCTTCTAAGAGGTCAGATGAATCAGAATGAGACTGGCCTAGACCCTAATTGTCCTTTTTCCTTCCAGCAGAGGATGTCAAACCTAGGCCCTGCTACTTCACATACCTGGCCCACAAGGTCCCACGCAACTTGGTGGTCAGTTACTTTGAGACCAGTAGTCAGTGCATGTCTACTGCCCACCTCTAGGGGAATGGAGTCCAAGAGACTGTGGGAAGAAGCCAAGAAAGGCTTGGGAGGGAGAAGTAGCCCAGAAATGGGGCTGGATAGATGGCTGAGGCTGTAGAATGTCTCACAATGCGCAGGGGTGATTTAAGAAGAGTGCATGCCAGGGTCCCCAGGAAAAAAAATAACCACCAATTTTCTGCCCAGAAGCCTTAGAGCTAGTGCTCTGGGTAGGCACAAGGGAGAGAGAAAGAACTCAGGATCACACATGGCAACAAGATCATAGATTTGGGGCTGAAAGGATTATAGGACCATAGATCTAATGTTTAGTTCATTGTTCAGTTGTTTCAGTCATGTCTGTGATTGTGGTTTGTCCTTCGTTTTTGAAGAGGACCATGACATCAGAGAAATGATGACATGACTTGCATTGAATTGGATTTCAGCAAGGGAGGGCTGTGCAAAGTCACCAGCCTCACTTTCTCCTCCACAGTCATCTGGGTCCGGTGACCAGATATAGGTCAGCGTGACAGGAGATGGCCCATGATGCAGTGGGAGACCTTGGCCTTTTTAAGCTAAGGTCTTTTCAGGTTCTCACTTTAAGTGAGGCAACACCCATTCAGTAAATAGGCTTGTTTAAGAAGTGAGTCAAGGGATGATCCCTTTAATAAAAAAAAAAAAATCAAATTGGGAGAGGAGGACCTTCAGGGTTGCTGGCTAAAAGAGAAACAATTACTATTCACATTCACTCCAAGCCAAGAGGGACCAAAAAGTAACCATTAAGTGGTGCTTAAGCAGAGGCCTATTATCCAATCAATGAGATCCAGAGTGAATTGGATTCAAGGCCTGGTCTTTGACAAAGAAATCTGACCAGCAAACCCCAAGATAACTAGGTATGTTTCAGCCATCAAAATTTACCTTCCTTTTGGCAAAAAACCCTCAGGCGAGGGGAGGAGAGAGGAAGCAAGGGGAGGGAAAGGGAGAGGAGACAAGAGTCTAAATCTTTGTGACCTCATGTAGGGATTTTCTTGGCAAAGATACTGGAGTGGTTTGCCATTTCCTTCTCCAGTTCATTTGACAGATGAGGAAACTGAGGCAGGCAGGGCTAAAAGACTTGCCCAGAGTCAGTCAGTATCTGAAGCTAGATTTGAACTCAGAAAGATTTGATTCCCAGCTCAGTGCTCTATCCGCTGTGCCACCTAGCTGCCCTCTTCCTGTAGATACTAGCAGTAAAAGTCACTTTAAAAGTTAATGTAAGAGGTCATACAAATGGGAAAAGGAACTACATGTACAAAAATATCTATAGCAGCTCTTTTTTTGGTGGCAAAGAATTGGAAATTGAGAGGATGCCCATCAATTGGGGAATAGCTGAGTAAGTTGTGTTATATGAATGTAGTGGAATACTATTGTGCTATAAGAAATGATGAGCAGGCTGACTTCAGAAAAACCTGGAAAGACTTGTATGGTCTGATGCTGAGTGAAATGAGCAGAACTAGGAGAACATTGTACACAATAACAGCCATGTTGTACGATGACTAACTGTGACAGACTTAGCCCATCTCAGCAATGCAAGGATCTAAGACATCTCCAAAGGCCTCATGTTAGAAAATGCTATCCACATCCAGAGAAAGAACTATGGAGTTTGAATGCAGATCGAAGCATACTATGTGCTATTTTTTTTTCTTCTGTTGTGTTTTGTTTCCCCTTTCTGGTGGTTCCTCCTATTGGTTCTAATTCTCACCTACAGCATCACTAATGTGAAAATATGTTTAATAGGAATGTATATGTATAGCCTATATCAGATTGTGTGCTGCCTTGGGGGAGGGAGGTAGGGAGCAAGAGGGAGAAAAATTTAAAACTCAAAAGCTTGTGGAAGTGATTGTTGATAATTCAAAATAAATTAATTAAAAATTTAAAAAATAAATACTTAAAAAAAGTTAAGGTAGCTTACACACACATACACACACATACACAGACATACACACACACACACACGGGCGTGCGCACACTATGTATGACTCAACTCACACTCTGGTAGCACACATCCCCAGAAGATGGCTGCAACCATGAGTTTTAGGAATAAGACTGATGGTGGTCACTCTCAACACTATATAGCTCACAAGTCCTCCCCCTCACTCTTTTTCTCAGTAATAATTAGACAATAAATTTAATTAGCTGTTAGCAAAGACATTTACTAAAATGTACAATAAGAACATTGGTATAAAACATTTTGTGGAGCACACTCTCTCCTAAATAAGGTAATTTGGTTCAATGGCTAGAGTGTGAAACCTGGAGTCAGAAACAGCAATGGGGTAAATATGTTCAACTGTGAAAGATCAGCTCCCCTGATGAATACTATGATGCACCAAAATTGCAAAGGACTCATGGTGAAAAATGCTATCTCCCATCCGGGAAGTGATGGTCACCGAATTCAGACTGACGCACATTTTTAACTGTTTTTTCTTGGGGTTTTTTCAATGCAGATACTATGGAAATACATTTTGCATACTTCACGCATATAATGACTATCATATTGCTTACCTTCTCAATGGATAGGGAAGGGATTGGAGGGAAGGAGAGAATTTGGAACTCAAAATTTTAAAAGAATGTTAAAAGTAAATAAATGAGCATAATTTTTTCACTCTCCTTTCCTTTTATTTACATCCCCAGCGCTTAGCACAATGCCTGTCATGTAAAAAGGGATTAATAAATGCTTTAGTCATTCTTTCTCTTTCATCCTTTGGACGGGGATAGACTCTCTGGATGAGGAAGGGGATGATATATTGAGATAGGACAGCAACAGGGATAGGGACTGGAACTGAGATTTTAATGATAAAAGTAGATCTCCTATCTAAGAAAACTCCTTCTAGGAATATCTTTGCACTGCCTGCTCAGGATTTTAGATGACTTTTTAGAGTGAGCCTCCTTTAACCTCTGTTTTTGCCATTTTTAGACACTGAATAAATATACTTGAAACATTTGATTAATAAAGCAGACAGACTGAAAACTAATTAGATTCCCTAAATATCTGATCACAGAATAAAATGAGGGATGCTTCAAAGTGATATGGGAAAATATTATATAAGATGTGATTAATAAATTTACTTTTTTCCACTTAAATTCATATTTAAAAATTATGTAGGGTAAGATTATTGGTAGAAGATTAAAGAAATAATGAAAAGAGTTTGGTATGTATCACACCAAATGCAACGGCAGCAAAAAAATCAGGCAAATAGATGTATAAATGATTTCATTCACTATTAAAATGTATCGTTTCAAAATAAGCTTGTTACTGTGGTGAAGCAGAGGAGCATAAAGGAATAATAAATTAATCCTCATTTTAATGAAAAAAAGAAAAGAAGAGAAAACTCCTCCTACCAAGGCAGGTTGGCACCTTCTCTGCAATTCTCCAACTGAAATATGAAGGTGATATAAAAACATAAGATGTCAATTAAAAAAAATCTTTAAAGTAGTTATGTAGTCCAATCCTCTCATAATATATAGAGGAAGAGAAGCCCAAGGAGATCGTGAGAGTTGCCCTAAGTCTCATAAATAGTATCAGAACTGGGATTCCAAAGCCAGCAGGCCTCCCATTACCCCACATTGCCAAAACACTAAGCCTGGGCTACAAAGAACCCACACTATCTCTCCTTCTAACATTTAGAAAGGCAAACATATGGGACTGGGAAGGGAAAGGAGAAAGCGAAGAGATGGGCAAGAGAAATGGGATAAGCTAGCAAAGGAACAGGAAAAGGTTATTTGGCAATATAGGTAGGGGGGGAAAGTCAGTTAATAAAGGCTTATTGTTGTTGTTGTTTTGTCCTTTGTTCTCCAAGAGGACCAATGACACCGGGAAGGAGATGTCTTGACTTGCAAGTGAATTGGATTTAATTGAGGCAGAGCTTTTGCAAAGTTATCACTCACTCATTAAGAACTATGTGAAAGGCACTATGCTAAGCACCAGGAACTGAAACTGCACAGCAAGGCCCTTCCTGAGCTTGCCAGGAGGTGTCTAAATCACCACCCCCTCCCCCTGGATTCCATACAAGGGATAGGCCCTCTGGAACCAATACCACCTCTTGTCTCCTGACCCAGTTCACAGATGGCCTGGGCTAGAACTCCTGCTCTTGCTTGCTGCCTGGCCAGCCACATGGGGCTTCACATGATACAACATGACCACTTGCCATGGAGTTAGACCTTGAAGAATAACTTGGGACTCACCCAACTGCCTCAACAGACCTCTCATTGTTACTCTGCCTGGGCTATTTCTGGAGAGTTGGCATACTCCCATCACCTTAAACTCTACCCATCCTAGGGATACTGAACCCCAGCTATCCATGAACAAACCCTGTTCCCCAGCCCCAGCTGATCCCTCTTCCAATGGAGAACAGTACCTTCTCTGTAACTTGTGGTCTTAGAAAATTGCCTAGGGGCCTTGAGAGCTTAAGGGACTTGCCTGGGTCACACAGCCAGGATGGGTCAGAGGAGAGTCTCCAGGGGCTTTCAGACAAACTATTTGTCCACTGTGCCAGGCTGCCTCTCAAACAGACCATTTCCTCTTTTACTGTTTTGTCTTTAAATCCATTTCCTAATAAATGAGAAAGTTATGATAGCTAGTAAGTTCAGCCAGCAAGATTTGTAGAAATTCATTCCAGTTGTGTCTTGTGCGTGAAGCAAAAGACTGAGAAAGTAAGAGATATGTTTCCTTTTCAATTTGGATTCCAATCATTGGGGGATTCAGTCAATTTCTTATCTGGACCCTCTATGCTCTGTGGGAGCAAAGCCTTATTTGTATCCCACCACTTCTTCCCCTCCCCCAAGCACCTGACACTAGGAGGGTGCTTAAGAAATGTCCCTAAAATTGAATTAGTTCCTTTTTTCCTGACAGAACTAATCAACGAAAAACCATCTGGGTAGGAAACCTGCAGCCTCAAGGCCACATGTGGTCCTCTACATCCTTCAAAACTCAGCATATTACCACCCACATGACCCTTTGACCAAGCAATACCACTAATATCCCAAAGAGATAAAAAAAAGGAAAAGGATCTATGTGTACAAAAATATTTAGAGCAGGATTTTAGTGGTGACAAAGAACTGGAAATTGAGGGGATGGCCATCAGATGGGGAATGGCTGAACAAGTTGTACATAATTGTGATGGAATACTACTGTGCTATAAGAACTGATGAGCAGTATGCTCTCAGAAAAACACCTAGAAAGACTTAAATGAACTGATGCAAAGTGAAATAAGCAGAACGAGGAGAACATTGTATACAGTAACAACAATATTTTATGACGATCAACTGAGAATAACTTAGCTACTCTCAGCAATACAATGATCCAAGACAATCCTGAAAGACTTATGATGAAAAATGCTCTCCACCTCCAGAGAAAGAACTAATGGAGTCTGAATGCAGATTGAGGCATGCCTTTTCTTTACTTTATTTTTCTTGGAGGTTTTTTTGTCTCTCTTTTCCTTCACAACATGACCAACATGAAAATATGTCTTTCATGACTGCACATGTACAACCTATATCAGATTGTTTGCCTTGCCAAATGTTTTTTTTAATTGTTTTCACACATAATTGGGGAAAAAATAAAATATTAAATCAAAAAAATTTACTAAGCACCTTCTAAGTACCAGATGCTATGTTAAGTATTGGGGATACAAATAATCAATCCATCAAAAAGGATTTATTAAGCACCTACTATGTGTCAGATACTGTACTCTGGAGATATAAATCGATCCATCAAGAAGCATTTATTAAGAACCTACTATGTGGCAAGCACTGTGCTAAGCACTGGGAATACAAAGAAAGACAAAAACATGAGCCCTAAACTCAAGGAGCTCACTTTCTAATGGGAGAGACAACTATGTACATATAAGTTATCTACAAGGTGAATAAATGGGAGGTCAGCCCAGAGGGAAGGTACTGGCAGGGGAGGGGGAACAGAAAAGGCCTCTTGCAGCAGATGGGATCTGAGTTAAGTCTTGAATGAAACCAGAGAAGTCAAGAGGGAGAGGTGAAGAAGGAGAGCATTCTAGGAATGGGGGAGAACTTGAAAAAAAAGACACTGAGTACAGAGCATCATGTATGAGGAACAGCAAAGATTCCAGTGTCTCTGGATCTTGAAAAATGCAGAAGACTAAAAAGTGTAAGAAAGCTAGAAAGGCAGAAAAGAGCCAAGTGATAAAGAGCTCTGAATGACAAACAGAAGACTCATATTTGATCCTGGAGATAATAGGCAGCCAGTGGACCTCCTTTTGTACAGGGGAAAGGGAGGTACCATGGCGTCAGATGTGTGCTTTCGGAAAATCACTTTGGTAGCTAAGTGAAGAATGAATTAGTGGGGAAAGACTTGAGGTAGAGAGATTGACTAGGAGAATAGTCCACATAAGAGGTGATGGATAAGGGCCAGCACCAGTGACGTAGCCATGGGGGATCTAGAGGAGAGATGTTTTGAAGGTAGAAAAGAGATTTGAAAACAGATTCAAATGAGGAATAGAGTATGAAACTGAGGTTATGAGCCTGGGTGACTTGGAAGAGAAGGTGGGGGTGGGGGGGAAGTAGGGAGAACTAGTCATTGAAAAACAAAGACCGGCCTAGAGAAGAACAGAAAGTGGAAAGACAGGAATCTTGAACTTGGGGATGGAAGTCACAAGCCAGCTTCTTCTCACCATAAACCCGAACCCTCTGCCTGTCCCAGGCTCAGTATCGCCTGCACCATTGGTGAAAGAAGTCTCTAGTATAGATTGGTACAGGAAAGTAGGAAAGAGAAGTAAAATTCATTCAAACCACATCCCCAGGAAAACCAACAGAGAGTTTTGCTTTCAAAGGCTTTTATTGTCCCCCAGACTGTGCAGTTTGACCCATTTCTATCCAACCCTCTGGGGTGGAAATAGCAGGTTTGAGGCTGCCTACAGTCCTGGGGGCCAGGACCAGGTCAGCACTAGCAAAAGGACACAGGAGTGCTCCAGCTGACTTTCCTTGTCCTCTTTCACTTGCCACCCTGTCCCCCCAGCTTAGTGGAGATCCAGGCCTTTCATATACCTCTGGACCCAGTGGACAGCTGGATTGGCACAGACTTTCAGTCCTTGTTTGGTTTCAAACCTGAGGATTGAAAAGCAGATGGAGTCTATTCAGAGAAGCTGCTGAAATTAAATGCCCTTCTTTTCTCATTTCTCCCTCTCTGCACCCTGATTTTGCCCTCATCTCCCCAGGGCTGTAAGCACCTTCCTCTGCAGCATCTCCTGGGTATCCTCCCTGGGGTGTCTCTCCCAACCTTCAATGGGAGCAGCTCCTACTCAGAATCCATCAGGTCCAGTACAGGAAGGAGATTCCCAACTAGCTAATCTCAATCTGCTGGGAGGTGTCAGAGCCTTATTCATCATCTCCAAACCAGCTTCTGCCACCACACAATCTTCCCTACCACAACTACCTACAGGGGCACTTTAGTTGTCCTGTAAAGAGCCCTAGCTCTGGAACCAAAAGACCATCTCTACTACTTACTCCTTGTGGGACCATAGAAAACCCTCAACAGCTCTAGAAACCTCAGTTTCCTTTTCAACAAAATGTAGGGATTAGCTTGGATGATTTCCAAGGTCCCCTCCGTCTACCAATCCTATCCCTCATCCCTCCCGTACATCCACACCTTAAGGTTTGTGAGGATTCTCTGAGGGTTGGGGAACGTGCCTGGTTTCCCTGTTAGGGCAAGGACTTTCAGGGGAGCCCCATTTTTCTTCTACTCCAAGTGCCACTACTACTCCCCCCCCAGAATAATCTCAAGGCTTCTGAGAAACGAAAGATGGCTCTTCCCTAAAGGCTAAGTGATGTGACCTATAATGTGAATAATTGGTATATGTTGTTTATTATAGTATATTGTATATTATACTATAACAATGTAGTATACACATTTATAATTCTAACACTATATAAAAATACAATTACAACAATATATCATATAATATATAATTATAACACCACATTATAAATATTTATAATTATAATATATGATATATAATTATAATACTAGATATAAATATTTATAATTACAACAAAACATTATTTAATATATAATTATGACACTATATTCTAAATATTTGTAATTTATGATTATAGCATCATCAATTTAGAACTGGAAGAGAGGTCAAAGGTCATCCTGTCTGACAATTATAGATGTATGGAAAGAGTCATAGAAGACCATCAAGCCTAAGAGGCCCAAAGAAAGTGAAAGGAGATGTCCAAGGAGGTCACAAAGGTAAGAAATGACAGAGCTGGGATTTGAACCCAGGTCTTTTGACTCCCAGGCAGTTAGGTGACACAATGGATAGAGTGCCAGATCTGGAGTTCCAAAGACCTGAGTTCAAATCCAGCCTCAGGGGGCAGCTAGGTGGCACAGTGCATAAAGCTCTGGCCTTGGAGTCAGAAGGAACTGAGTTCAAATCCGGCTTCAGAGACTTGACACTTACTAGCTGTTGTGACCCTGGGCAAGTCACTTAACCCCCATTGAAAAGAAAAAACCAAGAAAAGACGACCAAAGAAAAAAAACCAAACAAAAAATAGATCCAGCCTCAGACACTTACTAGGTTGTGTCACTGGGCAAGTCACTTCACCTTGTTTGCCTCAGTTTCCTCATCTGTCAAATGATCTGGAGAAGGAAATGGCAAACCACTCTAGAACCTCTGCCAAAAAAACTCCAAATGGGGTCACAAATAGTTGGATGCAATGGAAAATGGCTGAACAACAATTTTTGACTACCAATTCTGTACTATTTCCAGTTTCTCTAGGGTCAAATCCTCATTTTCAGTAAGATAGGGAGGCCAGAAACTTCCTGAGTTCCAAAATATTGGAGGGGAAGGGGATCTCAGAAGCCACCCAGTCCAGACTGTATGGAAACCAGATTCTTATCTACAACATCTCAGCACAAACGGTTAGACAGCCTCTGGCTGACGATGTCTGGTGTAGGAGAACCCACGACCATTCCAAATTTAGGAGGGGCAGCGGTACAGAGGCCAACGCGATGAGTGGGACAGGAGTCAGAGGGCCAGGGCTCACCTCCCACCTCTAATGTCCCACCTGTGTGACCTTGACAAGGTCTCTGTAATTCTCTGGGTCTCCGTTTCCTTATTTGTAAAATCAGAGTTGGACTTCATGGCCATGATCCTAAGGGAGTTGTTGGGTTTTTCCCTCTTACATCGATCCCAAAGTTGCCTCTAAAATGTATACCCATTCCTCCTAGTCCTATAGGATGGGATCAAGAAACACAAGTCTAGATCTTCTTCTCCTGTGGATTCCTTGGGGATTCTCAGCCTTTGCTGCTTCTTGTCTTTTCAGAGAAAGTCAGCACATGAAGCACTCACAAAACTCCGGGCTTGGGACACCGGGGGCTGGTCCTAACAAAACCGACCACAAGAGATTGCGGGATCCGATGTTTGATGAAGTTGTTGCAGCAGGGGACGAAGTCAATTGAGGAAGCTGCGAAGGAAGGAACTGAATGAGGACCCATGAGAGGGACCTCAAGGCAACTAGAAAAAGAAAGGGACTTACCTTGCTCAGCTGACATCACCAAGCAGAAGCCAGGGAGAAGGAGGAGGAGGAAGGAGAAGACAGCCACCAAGGCCCTCATGGTCAGGATGAGGAGAAACTTGGGACCCAAGCCAATGTGGAGGAGTGTTCAGCTTGACCTTGACCTTGATTCCTTAGTGACCAAGACCCTGCTCTGGGTGAGCTCTGTAGGGATGGCAAGAGAAGGGAACAGAAATCAACGTTCACAGAAATTGAATTCCTTATTTGGGCAGGTCACCATGCTTTGAAAATAAGGTAACTGAGGCTTAGGTTAGAGAAGAACTGGGGCTTTGGGGAACAGAACCCCCCAGGCCTCTGCAACAATACAATCCAATAAACATTTCTTTTTTTTTGTTTGTTTTTGTGCTTATTTATTATGACATATTTCAGCCCCCAACTCTAACTTAGACTCTATATCTTCCTAAGTTGTAAACTCCACTAATGCCATGGATCTGTAAAATTTAAAATTGATTTTAATTCTGTTTTGCTAAGTCTTTTTTTATTAATTTATTTAGACTTATCAATAATCACTTCCACATGCTTTTGAGTTTAAAATTTTTCTCCCCCTTCCTCCCCACCATCCTCCCTAAGATGGCACACAACCTGATATAGGCTATACCTTTACATTCCTATTAAACATATTTTCACATTAGTGATGTTGTAAGTAGAAATTAAAACCAATAGGAGGAACCATCAGAAATAGGAAACAAAACTCAACAGAAGAGAAAAAAATAGCAATTCAATCTCCATAGTTCTTTCTTTGGATGTGGATAGCATTTTCCATCCCAAGGCCTCTGGAGATGTCTTAGATTCTTGTAGTGCCAGGAAGGGTTAAGTTTATCAATATTAGTCATCGCACAACATGGCTGTTATTGTGTACAGCGTACTCTTGGTTCTGCTCACTTCACTCAGCATCAGACCATACAAGTCTTTCCAGGTCTTTCTGAAGTCAGCCTGTTCATCATTTCTTGTAGCACAATAGCATTCCATTACATTCATATACCACAATTTGCTCAGCCATTCCCCAATTGATGGGCATGCTCTCAAATTCCAATTCTTTGCCACTACAAAAAGAGCTGCTATGAATCCAATAAACATTTCTTAAGCACCTACTATGTGCCAGGCACTGTGTTAAGGACTAGAGATACAAGTAATAAAAAGAATAACAGTGCCTGACCTCAAGTTGCTTACAATCTAAAAGGAGAGACAACACACAAAATGAGGCAGGAGGAGGGAGGAGCATGGGATTGGGATGAGGAGAGAGGTGAAACACCAGAGAAGAAATTGTTCCATGGATTTGAAACCAGGCAGGACCCCAAATGCAAAGGTGAGAGAGGGTCTTATAGTTCAATTTCTGTCCCTTCTAAAGGAAGGCCCTAGGCAGAGTTTGGGACTCCTCCCTCCAGCCTTTCAATGACAGAAGGCTGAGAGAGGTGGTGTCAATCAAGGCTTCAGCCTTGTGGAGAGTTTAGAAGTAATGAGCATGTCCTGAGAGGGCCATGTTTTTCTGTGAAGCTGAATCCAAGCAGAGAAGTAGATGTAGAGAAAAGTGAGGACCAGACCTCACTCAAATAACTCCAGGCCCTTCCTGAGCTTGCCAGGAGGTGCCTAAGTCACCATCCCCTCCCCCTGGATTCCACACAGGGGATTGGCCCTCCTGGCACCAAGAACACCTCTTGTCCCCTGAACCAGTTCCCAGATTCCCTGGGCTAGAACTCCTGCTCTTGTTTGCTGCCTGGCCAGCCACATGGGGCTTCACATGATACAACATGACCACTTGCCATGGAGTTAGACCTTGAAGAATAACTTGGGACTCACCCAACTGCCTCAACAGACCTCTCATTGTTACTCTGCCTGGGCTATTTCTGGAGAGTTGGCATACTCCCATTACCTTAAACTCTACCCATCCTAGGGATACTGAACCCCAGCTATCCATGAACAAACCCTGTTCCCCAGCACCAACTGATCCCTCTTCCAATGGAGATCAGCACCTTCTCTGTAACTTGTGGTCTTAGAAAATTGCCTAGGGGCCTTGAGAGCTTAAGGGATTTGCCTGGGTCACACAGCCAAGATGGGTCAGAGGTGAGTCTCCAGGGGCTTTCAGACAAACTATTTGTCCACTGTGCCAGGCTGCCTCCCAAACAGACCATTTCCTCTTTTACTATTTTGTCCTTAAATCCATTTCCTAATAAATGAGAAAGTTATGATAGCTAGTAAGGTCAGCCAGCAAGATTTGTAGAAATTCATTCCAGTTGTGTCTTGTGCATGAAGCAAAAGACTGAAAAAGTAGAGGAGATGTTTCCTTTTCAACTTGGATTCCAATCATTGAGGGATTCAGTCAATATTTCATCTGGACCCTCTATGCTCTGTGGGGGCAAAACCTTATTTGTATCACATCACTCTTTCCCCTCCCCTCAATACCTGCCCTAGGTAGCTGCTTGAGAAATGTCCCTAAATTGAATTGGTTCCCTTTTTTTTCTTACAGAACTAATCAATAAAACACTTCCCCCTATAAACCTGGGACATACTTTCTCATGAGCATACATAAAATCAGTGGAAAGTTAGGACATATGTAGAGAACATTTATGATAGAGTCAAACACATATGGAATACATAGGAGATAGCTTGGTGGCACAATGGGTACAGGACCTGATTTGAAAGCAGGAAGATCCAAGTTCAAATGTTGCTTAGGCACTTATTATCTGGGTGCCCCTAAGCAAATCATCCTACTTCCCTTAGCCTCAGTTTCCTCATCTGTAAAATAGGGCTAATAACAGTGTCTACCTTTCAGGATTGTTATGAGGATCACATGAGATAGCATCTATTTTAACAAGGAAATTTCTGACTTCTTTTACCAAGTTCTTTCTAATGCCAAACAAGGGTAGTTAGCTAGTGTCTTCAGGCATAAATCTTTTGTTTGATCTGCTATTCCTGGCCATTGAGGTTTATACCTCTGTCAGAGACCTTTATCCTCTGTCAGAGGTCTTTCTTTAGCCTAAGAATAAAAAGTCTTTCCACCAAAAAATAACAAGAAAGAAGTTAAGGATTTAAATAGAATTTAGAAAAATTAGAGATGATAGATCTCTGGTGATTACTGAATAGTAATAGAAAGGAATTCACGTACTTCTCATCTATACATGGCAACTTTATAAAACTGACCACATGTTGATGCACAAATACTCCATCAAAAAATATAGAAAAGCAGAAATACTAAATATACCATTTACTAATCACAATGTAATAAAAATTATATCTAATACAGGGCTCAAATTAAGACTTAAAATAATTAAGAAACTAAGTAATATAATCCTAAAGAACTGATAGATCAAAGGACAAATTAGAAAATGTCATAAAAGAAATAATGAGACAATATACTAAAACTTATGGGATGAAGTTAAAATAGTTTTAGGGGCAAATTGATGTCTCAAATTGTTTTTATCAGTAAAGAGAAGAAGAAAAAAATCAAGGAATTAAGATCACAACTATTATAAAGAGGATCCCAGACTCGGTTCCGAAGATTACATGGAAACTTAACTCTTTCATTTCTCACACAACATTAAAAAAAACTTGAGCAACAACAAATTTTAAAATCCAATTAAACAACCAAATAGAAATTCTAAAAATTAACTGAGATTAATAAAATTGAAAGTCAAAAATAATGAACTATTAAATCTAGGAGCATTTTTTAAAAACACTAATGAGACAGATAAACAGCTAACCAATCTGATTTTTTCTTATAAAGGAAGGAAAACCAAACTGTTCATGTAAAAAATTTAAAAACAAGAGGTCACAACAATTCACGAGGAAATAAAGGAAGTTATCAGAAACTATTTTTCCCTAATATATGCTCATAAAAGTTATCATTTAAAGGAAGTGGATGAATATTTATATAAATATATAAATAACAGGGCCAGGCCTGTTACATCTCCCTCTCAGGATTCTCATGTACCTTATGTGGGGTTGTTGGCATCTCTTTTCTCTGCCATTGGCTCAATACTCCATTAGTGTTCCTACTAACTTTAGGAGGTCAGTGACAAGTACCCCATATCCATTTAATCATGTAACATGAGATAGCTTTTACAAAGGAATATTTACTTCAAAAACATAGAATAAACTACAAACATTTCCTCAGACATTTCAGGGACATAATCTCTTCTTCATCTACTCAGTCCTTAAGGGGTAGAAATTAGGCTCAAAATTTAGCTCAGTTCCTACATAGTATTAGTCCAACCAAGTTTATATCCATGGGTGGATTTTGCTGGGCTGGAGTAATAAAGATCATTCCAGATGATCATTCTATGTATTTTGATGCCTCAGTGCTGGGCTGGCTGCAATATCTGATAGACATTCCTAGACTCCCAGATTCCTATGGCTTGCACTCTCAACCTTTGTCACTCTTAAATCTGAAGACTCCATTCCCTGCACCTAGATGGGAAAAGAACAAATAAAAAAGCAAAGGGCCCAGGACCATTTCTTGGAGCCATATGGCCTTAAAGAGGAGAGAAGATCTCAAGGTCTTTTTTCCTTACTACAAGTTCTCGTTGTAAGTGAAGATGCTATGAGTGAAAGAATTACCTCACTTCCTCACAAATGTAGCAATAGAGCCAAAGAGAGCAGTTGACTCAATTAGTCCCTTTCAAAGATGCTGACAATTATTGGCTACACAGCTATTGGAAGGAAAAAAATTCCTCTAAACTATGTGGTAGACCAGTGAGAACCAATTACAGAATGTCCACACAGTGTTCTCCTCTTAGAGATACCATCTTAGCAAGACGATATGGTCTGCACATGAGCTAGACCCACATTACATCTACAAAAATATAAAATGCTAGCTTAACAAAAGAAGAAATAGATTAAATGGTCCAATATCAAAAAAAAAAAGAAATTGAATAAGCCATAAATTCTCAAAGAAAAATTCCAGAACCAGATGAATTTATAAATGAATTCTATGAAACATTCAAAGAACAATTAATTCAAACATTTCACATATTCCATGCAATATATTAAATGAAGGCACTTTCACAATCTCTTTCCATGATACAAATATGGTCTCAATACCTAAATGAGAGAGAGACAAAGCAGAGAAAGAAAATTATAGATCAATATCCCTATTGAATATTGATTCAAAAAATTTAATAAAATATTACAAACAGGCTACAACAACATATTAGAAAAATTATATACTATGACCAAGTTGGATTTATGTTGTGAATGTAAAGTTGAGTCAACATAAAGCAAACTATAAACATAATAAATCATGTTACTAATATAAATATTTTTTAAAAACCACATATCAGTTGGTGCTGAAAAGAATTTGACAACATCCAATATCTGCTTCTCTTTTAAAAAAAATACTAGAAAGCATAAGAATAAATAGATCTTTCCTTAATAAAGTAAGTTATGTCTTTCTAAAACCAAGGAAAAACATTATATGTAATGGAGAAAAAGCTAGAAGTCTTTCCAGTAACATGAGGGGTAAAGCAAGCATGTCCAATTTTACCACCACTATCTAATAAAGTCCTAGCTACAGTTATTGCTAGCTACAGCAATAAGACAATAAAGAAAAATGGAGGAAAGAAAGTTATTACTTTTTGCAGATGATATCATGATTTACTTAGAAAACTCTAAAGAGTCAACTAAAAATTAACTGAAATAACTAATAAATTCATCAAATTTCAGAATACAAAATTAATCCACATAAATTATCAATATTTGTTTACATTATGAACAAAATCAAGCAGAATGAGGTAGAAATTCCATTCAAATAACTACAGAAAGTATGAAATATTGAGAATGTATCTACCAAGATACAAACATGAATTATATGAATCTAAAAATTAAACAGTTTTTGAAGAAATTAACAGACCTAAATTATTAGAGAAATATTAATTGTTCATGAGTAGATCAAGCCAATATAATAATAGATAATATAATATAAAATGTAATATGGAAAGGACGAAAATATCTGCATTAATTCGTTTAATCAATGCTATTCCAATCAAACTACCAAAGGATTGTTTTGTTTTCCAGAGCTAGGAAAAATAATAATGAAATTCATATGGGGGTGGGGGAAAGAAAGTGGAAGAAACATTTATTAAACACCTAATATGTACCAAGCATTTTACAAATATTATCTCATTTGATCCACACAGTAACCTCGTGAAAGGTAAGTGCTATTATTATTATCCCCATTTTATAGCTGAGGAAACTTGGGCAGACAGAGGTTAAGTAATTTGCCCCGAGATACATGGCTAGGAAGTGTCTGAGGCTAGATTTGAACACAGATCTTCCACAGTCCAGAACAGATGAAGGAAGGGATTTGTTCATAAATAAAGGTGCTGTAAAAACAAAGTATCAATGCAAATAAGAAAAAATGAAAGATGTTAATATATGTATTGAAACATCAGGCCCAGGGTCCCCCCAAAGCCTTGTGGACTTGCCCAAACTTTGTCCAATCCTGCCCCCCCCAAAAAAAGAGATTTTTCTTTATCTTTGACTCATTGCTCTCATCTGTATGTACTCCAGGAAAATTTCTAAAGATAGTTTGGGTATAACTTCCCCAAAAATGAGTAAAAGAGGTCCCCAGCTCTTATACAAGTGTAACACCTTAAGTACTCCCATCTTACCTGTAAGATCCCAAAAATAGCTAACTGAGGTTTAAGGTTCTCTGTGGAACTGCATCTACTCAAAACTGCAGTTTATGATTTCCCACCAATGCATTTACTTTTTTTCCCATCAGTCAGAGGGTTCATCAGTTCAAAGAGGTTACTTAATGAAATGAGACAGTAAGAACTTTCTAATAGAACATTTTTTCCATAAACTCACTTTCTGAGAAACTGAGAAACTCACTTTATGAGAAAGCACACTTTCTCATAAATCCACATGCCATCAGTGGAGAGAGCAAGTGTGAATAGTGATCATGTTTAAGGGGCACACGCATGTAGAAAACACATGTGGCTGGCCTCTTATGGAGAGGCAATTTATACCTCTTGCTCTGTATAACCAACAGTGTCTTCTGGAGATCTCATCATGTTGCTGCCACTAGACTGGCTCCCCAGTGGGTTTAGTGCTTCTGCTGAGCATATCTCCCCATGGTGCTCCACCAGGCTCTGCTGGTCCCCATTAATATTGTGATGATGCAGGGCAGCTAGGTAGCACAGTGAATAGAGGACCGGCCCTGGAGTCAGGAGGACATGAGTTCAAATCCGGCCTCAGACACTTGACACCTACTAGCTGTGTGACCCTGGGCAAGTCACTTAACCCCATTGCCTAGTCAAAAAAAAAAAAAATATATATATATATATATATATATATATATATCATGGTGATGACTGGTACATGGTGTCCACTGGTGTGTTTCTCTTCTGGGTTCATGGTGTCTCCATTAGGCACGTTATTTTGCTGGTCCTGTTGGTCTCCATGAGGTGTTGTGGGTTTTGGCAGCTTTTGAACATGTCATCTCTTCTGGGCATTGCTCTCTGCTACTATTTGTTGGAATTCCTTCAGAGGCCCTCATGCCATCTCTGCTTCAGTTTGCCAGGATGTAGTGGCTAGGACCTCTTCCAGAAAAGGGCAGACTGAGAGCTCCTTAGGAACACACTCAGCTAACAAAAGCTTTGCAGAGTGCCCCCAGGATAAGATTAAGTCTTTTTTGATTCCTGCGTGGGTGGAAATCAAAGCCCTTGGTTATATTTTACATAACTATCTAACTTAGGGTTCAATACTCCCAAGATCATCTCTGGCTTAACATGCAAACGAATTTGATCCAGGACAAATGATAAGCTAAGGAGGAAAGGTAACTAACTATTCCCTGCCAGAATATCCTCCATTTTTCTTTATCAGGTATATCTATTAGCAGCAAAAGATGATGGTTTAGTCACGTATTTTGGTTGATGAAAAACTGTTTTCCTACATGACCACTCAAAGTTAGAATATGGATATTGGGTGTTAGACAGAAGTTATTTCAACACAGAAAAAAAATGCAAAGGATGCAAAGGACTTGCAGAAATCCATAAACACGTAGAGGAATGCAAAAGGTACTCAAAAGACTCACAGAAATAGAGGGAGGACTCAATGAGTCTATCAACTCTCCTTTGGCATTTTGGATTTTGGTAGCTCTGTGGTCTTCCGCAGAGACTGATACTGTCCCTCCCAGACTATTAGTGCCACCCTGTGGTTGGAATTACCATATACATCCACACACACATATATGTATGTATGTGCGTATGTATACATGCACATACACACACTTTAGGGCTGCTGAATAAGCAATCCCTTTCCCATCTAACAAGTACTATCTGAATAACTCACTGTAGCAATGTAAGGAGTGAGTTTGGTGGCAAGGTTCAGATTTCTTACCTCCCCCTGCCCCACAATATGGTGGCTTCATTCTGTAAGTAAAGTACTGCTCAGGACCTATATCAGGGATTGGATCATTCTCTTCTTTCTCCAAGAACCTCACTACATCAGGAAGACTGCTTTGCTCTTTAAATTTTAAATTGCTCTTTAAACTTTAAATTCAGGAACTCTCCAATTTGAGCATGAGACAACCCCCTAGATTGGCACCACTTAGGAAATGTCTTTTCTGATTAAAAGACTAGATTCTAGTGCCACAATGCCTAAGGAGTTCAAAATCTCCCTTCTTCCACACAAGAGTTGGGGTCTACCAACATGAACTACCCAAGTAGCCTTCTGCAGGAAATCATACAATTGTTGTCAATCTTTTAGCAGCCAGGAGAGTTCACTCTCAGGATCTCTCCTCTCAAGCCAGCAAGTACATGGCCAACTCCCATGTGCATCCTCCCCAAAGCCTCCATGTCTAGTTCCTGGTGGAAGAAAAGGCATAGACATCTCTTCCTAGGATCAGGCTCACTCTACTGCATGCAATATGTTTTCTGAACAGGGAAAAACAAAAAGGAAGTCCAAAAAAGAGACTGCTGATCTGTCAGCTCACTTTTATAGAAAAGAGAGAGAAGGGCAGCTCTTCTAGCCAAAATCCACACTTCTGAGTCTCAGTCAACCATCTTGGAAATAGCCCCAATCATTGGGAATGAAGCAGGAGTTCCATGGGTACCATTAAGCATGCCCACATGCTTCACAAAGAAATACCACACAAAGACATACCCTATGATCTCTCATGCCTGACTGGGGACTGCTCTGTCAACATCCCCCCGGCTACATACTAAAATACAGAAACTTAAGTATTCTGTCAAATATCAAAACATAAATTCAGAGAAAAAGAGGTTATATGTTAGAATGCCAAACATCTCATATTTAGAATATTTGCAAATCCTGAAAGGTTAACAGATGGAATTAGACCTTAGAGAACATCACAACCAACCTTTCATTTTATCAGTGTGACGAAGTATCTTGTCTGCCAGATTTAAAACTGGAAAGACTATCTTTTGCCATCCTCTCATTTTCCCAGAGGGATCTCAGAATGATTTGCCTAAAGTCATACAGCTAATAGCAGTTAGAATGAGGATTCAGACTCAGGTCCTCTGACAGTCCTCTTTCTTTTCCATGACACCATAACGATATTTCCCAAAAAAACATTTCTAAATTCCTATCTTGGTGATTTTTCTCAGAGACTAGACCTTCTGATAAAGAAACACTCAAGAGCTATTTAGAGAGCTATAACAACAAACCTTAGAGTATAGAGTAAGGGTTTTTATTCTGAGGTCCACAGATCATTGACAGGGTTTGTTTTGGTTGGTTGGTTGTTGTTGTTGGGGTAATGTGGTGGTAATGTGAACCTAGATGGGGAAAATACATATCTTTATTTTTCACTAACTTCTAACTGAAATTTCACCTTTCCTTCAATTATTTAAAAAACGTAATCCTGAAAATTCTGTGTCCCTTCTGACATAGGGCTCAGGCAGATTGAAAGAGTAGGTCATAGAGGAAAAGAAACCATAGATGGTAGGATGAGTCATGGAAATCCCAGCATTCAAAGCTGGAAGGAAGCAGAAACCATTCAGTTCAACCCTCTCATATTCTAGAGGAGAGTGACTTACCCAAGATCCTACAGAAAGTAATAGAGCTGGGATTTGATGCCTGCTCCTCCAACTACAAACTTCATTTTCTTCCACTATGCCATACTCTCTATCCCTCTCTTCCCTTCAAAGAAAAGTTCCCTTTTCTTCACGAAGCCCCATGCCATTCTCCCACCGTTGCCCTCCTGCTTCTCCCTGAGATCCCTCTAGATAGAGAAAGTCAGTATTTTCTAAAGCAAATACACTGATGGCCCTTTGCCCACAACACGAAGTCCCCAAACCTCCGTCTTTTACTTCAGCACCACTGACCAGATCTTGTTTGAAAAACACCTGGGAGTCGTCCCTCTTTCCAAAAAAGCAAAGTGAGGTGAATGTTGAAGACTCCGAAGTGTGTGTGATCACCAATGTCCCCTCCAGTTCGACAGATCTTATAACTCCAAGACTTTTAGATCCCCCACACCCCACACCAAGAACTCTAGGTGACTTGGGAAGCCGCCAAATGCCCAGGGCAAGATCAGGACATTTGATTAGCTTATTGTCAGATCGTCTCCTCCCTGCTGAGAAGTAAAATGAGTGTGTGGGTCCCTGAGAATTTCTGTTCTAAAAACACAGTCTGTTCTGCAGCTCAGCCGACCATGGAAGGAAAGCAAGTCCTAGGGGGAGTCTATTGAAGAAGTGTGACCTACGCAGGATAAAACTACTAGAAATGGCAATTAAGTATGCATGGTAGATTATCTGCTAGGGCTGAAGGGACCTCACAGAATAGCTAGTCTAACCCACTAACTTTATTTTCATTTTTTAACTTTCCTTTTCATTATTGTGACCTTAACAAGCATGAACACTTCCCTGAATAAAGGATCAATTCTAGTATACCTCCACCTACTCTTTCTATACCTTGTATGTACCTCCTTATCTTCATAGAGATAGAACGTGAGCTCTTTGAGGGTAGGGACTGTTTTGAGCTTTCTTTGTTATCTCCAGCCCTTCTCACAGCTCTAGGTACGTAGTAAGTGCTTTTTAACTAACTACAAGAGAGACAGAGACCAAGACAGACAGATGCAGAGACACAGAGACCGAGAGACAGATACAGAGAAAGAGAGACAGAGACAAAGAGAAAGAGAGATAGAGAGAGAGAAAGACACAGAGACAAAGAGACAGACAGGAATGGGGGGAGGGGAGAGAGAGATTCCATCTGAAACCTAAAATCTTTTCTATGTTTAGCATGTTGCTATTTTGATATATTTCAAATTTTACATGATACTTCCAACACTGCTTTTGCTGTCTTTGCACTCTTATGACCTTTCTTTTGCTCTTTTCTTATATTTTTAGATGATTCATTGCCATGCTTTTCTTTTTTTTTTAATATCACTATCATTTAAGTTTCACACATACACGCAAAGTCCTTCTCTATAGCAAATAAGGATAGTAAAGCAAACCAAATGCATAGCTAGCTTCAATGTGCCTTCCAGAATGACTGGCCCATTTCACAGCTCCACTTATCCTGCTTGCCTTTTTACAATTATTGTCATTTACCTTTTTGGTCATCTTTGAAATTCTGATAGTTACAAGGTAGAACCTCAAAGTTGTTCGAATTCATTTCCATTATTATTAGTGATTTGGAACATTTTTACATGGTTGCGGAGGCTGGGTGTTGGGGTTTTTTTATGTTTGCTTATTAGCATTTATCACTGCTCCCCCATCCCATTGAATCATAAAAAAGAAAACCCTCATAACAAATATGCATAGTCCAGCGAAACAAAAATTCCCACACTAACCATTGATAGCTTGCATCTTTTCTTTTGAGAATCCTAGCAGTATTTGTCAAATAGCCAGTCTTTCTCTTAGGATTTGGGTTGGGTATTTGGGTTAAGCAAATATTGTGCTGCTGAGTTCATTTGCTTCCTGATCTCATGTTCCCAATCTGTCTTACTGATCATCTTTTTAATTTTTTTTTAACCAATACCAAATAGTTTCTATGATTACTGCTTTGAAGTATAATGTGAGATCTGGTACTGCTACAGCTTCTTCTCACTTTTTTCTTTTTTTCTTTTGAGATTCTTGATTTTTTTGTTCCTCCAGGTAAATGTTATCATTTATTATATCTAAAAAGCAGTTAAATATGTAATGTTTATATAATATTTATATAAGTATACATATACAATAAATATGTAAATTAATGTAGGTAGCATTGTCATCATTATTACCGACATAGCCCAACAATTAACAGTTAATGTCTCTCCAATTATTCAGATGTCTTTATTTCTGTAATGAGTGTTTTATAGTTATATTCATATAATTCCCATACATTTTTTTTGTAGGTAGATTCCCAAATATTTTATACCTTCCAGTTATTTTTAGTGGAGTTTTAAGCCCATGATATTTCTTTTCAAGATTTTGGAAATAAATCAACCACATGATTTCCTGATTCATAGACATTGGGGCCCCTATAAATGCATGAGAAATTTTCCTTATTTGAGCCTAAATCTGGTTCTTTGTAACTTTCACCCAGCATTTATCACAGTGCCTGTTTCATAAATGCTTATTGACTAAATTGCTCTTGGCTCTGCCCTTTAGATCTAATCAGAAAAAAATGTAGTTTTGCTTCCAACGAAGTCTTCTAATACTGGAATACAGCTATCATTCCCTGCTGAGTCCTCTCTTTTCCAAAATAAATATTCCTAATTTTTTTCATCCCTACATGGAAATCCTCAGTCCTCTGAGAAATCTGTCCTTCTCTGGAGTTTATAAATACTCTCCCTAAAATGTGCTGTCTAGAAATAATACAGTACCCTAGATACTGTCTGATTATAGCCAAGTATAGAGGAAGACCTCTGAGTCCCGGACACTGTCTCTCTCAACGTAGCCTAAGATGGCTTTAGCTATACTGTCTGCTTTGTGTTAACTCATGTCAAGCTTGCAGTTCCCTAAAGAACCCAGTTCATTTTTGAAGCCTTCCCCATTCTAAACTCTAGATCCTGTGCTGCTGAGTTGGGGAGGGAGCCCCTTCGTTCCCTTTTGTACAAGTATGAGACACTGATGTACAAGACCTGTGAGTGGACACATGAGAATGTAGAGAGAACTGGACAGGGGAGGAAATTCCAGTCAGGATAATTCCCATGGATTTGTGGGAAGGGAAAGAACAGAAACCCACAGCAGGAGGTTGCAGGGAGAAGTAGGAAGATGGTCAGTACAGGATATCCATAACATAGTTTAGGCCTGAGGTCATAGGGCACTCAATGGAGAGGTGCCCAGTATGAGAGGTCGCTATAGGAGAGAGGGAGCCCAAAAGTTTGGGACCTTGAAAACAAACCACACTTGTTTTTATATCTGGACTTGGGCTTCTGCCCTGTGGAGTCAATACTTGCTGAGGGAAATTGAGTTTCTTCCCACTCTTAGCTAAAAAAAAAGACATTTAAGGGAAGCCTCCCACTCTCTTCAAGTCTCCCTCCACCCACCAGAGTCATTTCATCACCCCATCACAGGCTGACTACCTGTGACCTTCTTCTCCACCTCTGCTAAGAGTAATGGTGACCACACTGGGTATTTGTCGTTATGCCCAGAACAAAGAAGATGAAGGACTTTTCTAGAATTCTATAAATCTAGATATAACTCATCTGGAATAGCCATAGGCATGACCAACTTCTGCTGTCTGTAGGAAATACAAGAACTAGAGTTTGCTCTTGTAAGGGAAGGGGATGAGAGAGAGAGAGAGAGAGAGAGAGAGAGAGAGAGAGAGAGAGAGAGAAAGAGAGAGAGAGAGAGAGATGATGAGCACTTAGTTGGTACAGTTAAAGCACAACTATATTGTGCTTTAAAGTTTATCAAGTACTTTCCATAAATATCCTTGTGAAATAGCTAGTAAACATATTATTGTTCCTTTTTATTGATGAGGAAACTGAGACTCAGAGAGTTGAAATGACTTGCCCAAGTGTCCCTTTCTTCAAAATGATCTCTTTTTTTTTTTTATAACCTATGTCTATCCCCTGGCCTCTTTTGAATTTGTATTTGCCTCTGGGCCTATATTTGACTCTCTCTCTCCATCCCTGAATCATTATTGCACTTGTAAGGGAAGAAGGCAAGGACACTTAAGGGAAAGATAGACCTGATGGGAGGAGGAAGAGGGGGCTCTAATATGATAGCTTAGAAAGCTAGAAGGCATTATGAGGGCAATTAGACAATACCAGAATCTTTCTAATGTGGGGTGCGGTGAAGAAACATCAGCAGATTGAAAGGGGATACAGAAAGGAAGGTGGGAAGGTGCCAAAATCAAACTTCAAAACTTACAGGGGTGCGGAACCTTCAGCCTCAAGACCACGGGTCCCCCACCCCTGTAACTAGGCTATGCTTAGACACAACCTGAAGCAGAAAAGTCAGTTTTTCTACAAGGAGGTTGTAACCAAAACATCTGGGTTCATATGATGCATCATTCTATACCCTCCTCCCTCTCCCCAAGGCCCCTTGTGGTGGACCGTTTCAGGAACTTATGGCGAGTTGCGCAAACATATCTGGTCACCAAACATGCAACTGATGGTCTCTCTGGCTGCAGAGAGCAAATACTACTTCATGTGGTGAAGGTGAGAAGCCAGAGAGAAGGAGGAGAGCGGCAGGGTGCTTGACCTCTTCTTACTCAGATGCAGGATGGAACAAATTATCATTACCGCTAAAATTTATAACAAAGAAATGCACCTAAATGTTTCAGATTAAAACACAGTGTGATAGAAAAAGGTAGAAGCATGATGCCCTGAACAAAAACCATTGAACTAAGCACCAGGAAACCTGGCACCTAACCAGCTGTGCCACTTAACAGGTCTCTTAAGCCATATTCCCTATGGTGATAATGCTGATAGGTAGCAATAGAGAAGAATGGCAGGGAGAGGAAGAGTTTAATTATGACGTCCTCTACCTTCACAGCAGCTAGAAGATGCAGTGGCTAGAGCACTGGACCTGGAGTCAGGAAGACCTGAATTCAAATCCAGCCTCAGACACTTACTAGCTCTGTGACCCTGGGTAGGTCACTTAACCTTGTTTGCCTTAATGCACCAGAGAAGGAAATGGCAAACCACTCCATTATCTTTGCCAAGAAAACCCCATGGATAGTGGTCCCCAGGGTCAGGAAGAGTTGGACAAACTGAACAACTAATACTACCTTCACACACCACCAAGATGTAAAAAATTATGGAGTGGATGAGAAGCCAAAAAGCACTTTCCATTTCACAGATTGGGGGACTGAGAACAGATGAGGAGCAGCAGCTTTGTACAATATCTTTCAGGGAATCTAGTGTGGGATCAGAAACTGAGCACAGACCTAGGTTTTGTCTTCAGGGATGGAGTGGGGAAATTTTCTCTGCTTTGGGCACTTGAGAAATAATAGGTATTAGCTAAAGGAAATACAGGTCAGGGGTGCTAGAAAGGAGCATCCCTTTGGATAAATGGGAATCACAGGTATCGGACCCTGGAGGACTTTCCAAGAAATACTTCCAAACCACATGACTATTAGGGAAATTCCCCCTCTGATCCCAATCTAGGAGACTGGATAGAATTTAGTTTCACTTTCTCTGGATGTGAGTTTGATTTCATAACATCACCCTAGTTGGCTCCCAGTTTAGGAAAAGAGATTGTGTGGTGAGTAGTGATTGTAGCAGCAGAGATGAATAAATAGTAGGATCAGTGAGAAAGGGGTTGCTGAGGTGGGAACTGTTAAAATGGTGATTAATGAAGTGGGCATAGAAGTGGATCCAAGGGGACTAATGAGATGGGGATTGGAGGAGATAGCAGCCAGAGATGAGATGAGAATTAGTGAGATGAGGGTTGTAGGAGACAGGGGCTGGTAAAAGCGGGGTTGGAGGGGATAAAGGATGGAGGAGATGGGATTGCATGACCTGAGGTTGGAGGAGATAAGGATTGGCGAGATGGTGATCTCTTCTGACTTCTGCTTTCCTCAACAGCATGATAAGAGGGAGCCTTGAGAGATACCACACACTTGGATTCAGATTCTCAGAGCCCATGATCTGCAATTTTGTTTACCCACCTCCCATCCCCCCCACCACCACCACTAGCACATACACACATACATACACCATGAAGTTGCAGGAAGCTGGGGAGCAGTAAAGCTTGCTCTGGGTTTTGAGAGTTTGGGGGAGCTTGGAGGACCAGACACCTCAAATGGAGCATGTCCCTTCAGAGAGAGCACTGCCCTCCTTTCAACACTTTAAAGATACCAGTAATTGTCAGGTTGCTTGATTGGGAATAAAGTTTCTCCCATGGTATATAAATTGATTTCCCAACCAACAGAATTCCTTCTGGCCTAGTTGTAGGTTTCATGTCCTCCATTTCCACCCTTGCTACCTCTTATGAATATTTTGGTGAATAAAATTGCCATATTTTTGGTGGATATTACTTTGTTCTCCACTGCTATGTAGGTATGAGCCCTCCCAGAATAACCCCTCTGCTTCCTTTCCCCACCCTCTGTTCTTTCCTTTCCCTCCCTCCTTTCAAAAGAATAGATAGGCTAAAGGAGGGTGATGGTCAGAGGTGGGAGAGAACAGTCACAAGTCAGGGTAACCAATTCAGTCCTTTTTCTCCAAACTTATTGTTCTTTTCCCTGTATCTTGCTACCTCCCCTGTCACACAGGTTCTCCTACACTCACAAACTCATGCTCACACATACACAATACTCAAATATTCTCACCCCTACTTTTACACCTACTTTTGAAAAGTAGAAAAGGAACATTACATGTGTTGGCTTTGGGTCTCTTATCACCTCTCATCATCTATCTCCTACTATCAATAATTAAGGGTTAAGAATTGAGTTGTGAGATTGTAGATTTAGAGTCAGAGGATAAGCTTAGAGGTCATCCAGTGCAGCTCCCTCATTTTACAAAGGAAAAACTTCTTCCACTGAGGTCCACAAATGTAAACTGACTTCCTGAAGGTCACATAGGTACAAAGTATTAGACCTAGGATTTGAACCTAGATACTCTGATCCTAAATCCAGAAATCTTTCCACAGTACCCTGCTGCTTCATGTTATTCATGCATGATCCAGCATAGCAATCTACATTACAGATTTAGACATATTAGGAATCCCCAGCACTCTCTTCCTCTTCTCTGGGGGTAATGAAACTGAGAAAGGAAAGGGAAACTGAAAAAAGATAATAGTAAGTTCCTATTGAAAGGGAGTTTCTAATCTCTCCTGGATGCCTAGAAAGCAAAGGCTCATTAATGGCTTATGGCATTCCTAAGAAGTGAACTAATCTGAGAGAGAGAGTGGAAAAAAATAGGGTGGGATTGCCTGACTGGAATGGAATGGCTGGATTTAGATTACTTGACCCTTAGAATGTCAGAGCTGAAGGAGCCATCTAGGCCATCTAGCTCTGCAAAAGGAAAAAAAAATACCCTTCTTTTTTCTAAAGAGCATTAGGATAAGAAAATCTCATTTGCCTAGATCCTGTTCAAATTTGTTTTGCCAATAACCAGGTCATGTAGTGAGAGCTAGCTCAAATCTTAAACATCTTATAAGGACATCAAATTAGGAACCTCTAGCGCAGAGAATTTACATTTTTCTATACTCTTTGCTGCTCCTATCCTTATCTACACCGCATTTTGGACACTGCTACCAACAGGCTGAAGGGAGAATCTAGAAGAATCTATGAGGATCTGACTTGTAGAATGGGCCCTTTCGTTATGAATTTGTTATGCCAATACAATTATGTAGTCTAAGGCTAGAAAGTGCCTTCTAAATTGGCATTGACTACACCATCAATTAACTTCTAGTGTTCATCTATTTCATTCTTCACCTCAGATTCAAGTTCCAGAAAGGGAAAGAAGCTCAGTTTGCTATTTATAATTGCTTTGTCATGTAAGTTAGCAAACTGTCATGTTGCTATTTTAGGAAATTTGAATACAAACTAAAAAATCAGAAAATTCCAAACCCAATTTTTATTTGACATATATAATTATCTGATCTTGTTATTATTATTTTTAAACAAAATTTTCACCAAAAACAAAATTTTATTTACTCTAGTTATTTACTTTTAGTTGCTCATTCCCCCTCAGGAGGATGAGATCCTGCTAAGGAACTAGTAACAGAACATTTTTTATAAGAAGATGACCTCTAATACACAAGTTAATTTGCCTAAATGCTGCCAAATTAATTTCAGTTGTAGCAAAAGGACCTGAGATGGGATTTATAAATACATTGAGTAATCAATTTCAAATGGTGCCCATCAAATAAGCTGTTTATAATGTTAACCAAAAAAAAAAAATCACAAGTCTACAAGACATGCATTGTGACTGGATTTATTACAAGAAAAATGAACATCCGTGTAAAACTCCTACAGAGGTGCAAAGAAATCACATTCCAGACAGAAGCTTGCCTATTTATGAGTTTGCAGCAAGGGGGAGGAGTGGAGGCAATCCCCTCCCAAATGAGAATGCCTTGGAGGTAGAGAAAGGATTAATCCCCTCCTAAAGAAGAGGAAAGCAAAAGAAAGGGAGGAGGAACATGAGTAAGTAGGATGGCAAAAGCAGCATTCTTCTCCCTTGGGACTGCTGGACTATGAAGATATCTATTTGTGCCAGCTGCACAAACAGTTTCTCAGTCTGCAGACTGACTGACGCTTGTCTTTGTAACTGCTTCAGCTCCCAAGAACACAAAGGGAGTCCAGCAAGGGGTGCAAACAACAAATTACATCAGCCCAAGAAAAGGTTTGTCCTTGACATGTTCAGGGCTGCCTGAATACTCCAGGTCCAAAGTGTCTGGAAAATCTGACAACTCAAGAAGACAGGTTAAGTTGGTTTCAGGGCAATAGTTATAAAACATGATTGCATATCAAGACATGCTCAATTCTTAAGTGGTAATTCTAAATCAAATAATAAACCCAAATAAAATTGATTTTTTCATGGAGACAACATCAGATATTCCATAAATTATTCTCCTCTAAGGAAATTGATTGCACTAAAATTCTTTTCTTCAAAACAAAATTGAAGACATTTCTGATTTAGTCTTAATAATTAATAGAATAACAGCTTGCTCCCATAAAGTGTTGCATCAATACCCAATTCTTCTTATATCATTTGAAATATTTAAAGACCTTATTGTTTTTTGGCTAAGTAATGGGTTAAGTGACTTGCCCAGGGTCACACAGCTAGTAAGTGTCAAGTGTCTGAGGTCAGATTTGAACTCAGGTCCTCCTGACTCCAGAGTCAGTGCTGTATCCACTGTGCCACCTAGCTGCCCCTAGGACCTTATTTTATACATAATAATATATAACCAGTAAGAGTTAGGTGATGAGGCCAAATACTCTTTTACATAGTTGTTTAGGAAATAGAAAGGACTAAAATTCTGAGCTAAATAGCTCAAATTTATAACTACATCTTATTATAGTAGCTCAGATGTACTCCAGTGTTAACTTATTAGATAAAAAAATCTAATATTGTATTCATAGTAATCACCTGCAATGATTATAAAAAGAAAATAGGGACATGGCAATAGGAAGGGGAAAATGCTGCCCTAACTTCATGTTAATTCCAAGCAAGAGTCATATAGGTAGCCATTTGTATTGAAAAAATGTCATAGTCAGGCCAAGAGTCAGCCAGGTAGGAAAGTTTCCATTCAAAAAGAAATGTCATATTGGGGAAATCAAGTCAGGAGAATCCTATCTCAGTTCATGCCAAAAGTCATTCTCTCAGTCTTCCCCATGAGAACTCCACCTGCAGATCATAGATGTCAACCGTACTGGGTTACTGGCGTCATGGATCATTTTCTCAATAGCATTTCTAGAAGAGCCATAGGAATCAGACTCAGAATAATATCAATTACATCCCACAAGGCCTAATCTTAAACAGCAAGTTCTAATAATCATAGCTTTGGGTGGATTCAGTTATTCAAGATCACATATCATTAAGAACAAGTATTAACTATGGTCTCAGATAGAAAAGAGTAAGAAATTCATCATAAAAAATCATAGCTTATCTTGCCCTGGTTAGAGAGATTTGTTATGAGAGGAAGAAGCAGACACATGAATATAATAGCATCAATACTAGTCCTCTAGGCCTAAGCCCAAGGCTCAGAATAACTCGACATATGTCCAAGTACATGGCAGGATATCATAGCCAGACTCAGAATTAACCAGATGGGAAGATTTCTTGTAAGAGGAAATGAATTAGAAGAGTCCAACCTTAACCTTTCCAAGGTATCTCTCCCAACCTTATTTCCAGGGACAGATATCCACTGGCCTTGAATCTCAGATATCACTCTCATTGAGCTGCTGATGTTTTTCTTGAAGCAATGAAAGTTTTGGGGGGCAGCTAGGTAGCGCAGTGAATAGAGCACCAGTCCTGGAGTCAGGAGGACCTGAGTTCAAATCTGACCTCAGACACTTGACACTTACCAGCTGTGTGACCCTGGGCAAGTCACTTAACCCATTACTTAGCCAAAAAACAATAAGGTCTTTAAATATTTCAAATGATATAAGAAGAATTGGGTATTGATGCACTTAACCCCATTGCCTAACCAAAAAAAAAGAAAGAAAAAGAAACATTTGCCCAATGACCCAACAAGCCTAAAACAAAGCTCAAAAGGAATATTAAGGGTCCCAAAAGGTTTTGCCTCAAACAGTAAAGTCTCACTATGGCAGTAGAGCTGGACATAATTGTTGTCAGTACTCTCAAGTTGTTGCAATAAATTAGCTAGCAAATAAAAATTTATCAGGACTTCTTTTAAAAAAAATCACACAAAAGATTTTTAATTAACATTCCTTTCTTCTAGTATTTCTCTTTCTCAAAAAATAGCTGAAAATACATCCTGATATAAAAGGCAATCATAAGAATCTAATGAAATAATATATGATAGCTGTAAACCTTCAGACTGACAGACATCTAACTCTTATTCAATATTTAGAGGAAAAATAAACCTTTAAGACTGGAGTTTGTTAAGACTAAGTTGGTTAAAATGTGACTTTGGTACAGACCCCTTCAAATATAACTTCATAATTTATATTGAACAGTCTTATACTATAAACAAATTCCTAATTACCACCCCTCCTCTCCTCAAAAAGTCTTTGTAATGGGGGAGGAGATTCAGTGTTCTAAGTGAAGCAATACCCAAATTATTTCACAGAGAAAATCCTGCCCAGGCAGATTGTTTGGAGACACCTGGCATGTTTACAAATAAGGACATTTATACAAGATGTTTTCCTCCCTCTCACATTCTCTCATCCAGCAAGTAAGCAAGTCTTGGTCTTCTCTTTTAAAAAACATACCCAGTTTGGGGCAGCTAGGTGGCACAGTGGATAGAGCACCAGCATTGGAGTCAGAAGGACCTGATTTCAAATCCGGCCTCAGACACATAACACTTACTAGCAGTGTGACCCTGGGCAAGTCACTTAACCCCATTGCCTAACCAAAAAAAAAAATATATATATATATATATATATATATATATATGCCCAGTTAAATGCTTCATAAGTTTTAACCTTATCATAATAACCCCTAATAACAACCAATAATCTTATAATTTTTATAAGTGATAGCCAAATAGTTTTAGATGAAACTTCATCTTTACTATAGGCAAGTACTTCAGAATATTAACCATTTTCAAAGATTTTCTTTTCCTTAAATAGTTCAGCTCATAATTTAGCAACCTCCAGATTAGAAGACAAAATGCATTTCTAACAGCATATCTATATTATATCATAAACAATGTTATGGATTTGAAACATAAAATAAAATCCAATTCTAGTTCCTCAGTTCAGTGAAATACATCTCTAAATGACTTTGCTGTAACTGGCAAAAAATAAAATATTAAATAAAAATAAATAGATAGATAAATTACTTCACACAGAAAATCATTCTGAACCAATGGAAGGGTAATTTAATCCCAAAAGAGAAACTGATCTAACAAAGATAGTTAGCACCCCTTAAATAACTCTGTAACAACCTAACAGTATCTAAATTACAAGGGAATTTATTTTCCTAACTACTTTGGTGTTATTTTTCTAATTATTTTTGGTGGTGTTTTTCTAACCACTTTGGTGGTACCAAGTTTCACAATATAGACATGTATTTAATTTTACATTAACAATATTAAAAAACACACATATAACTTTGCCAGTTTGAATTCACACCTGCTATTTCGTAACTTAAATTGTGTTTATGTGACATAAGCCATTTTTATTTCTCATTCTAAGATTGTAGGTGGAAGAAAGGTTATTTTTTTTTTGGCCCAGGAGAAAAAGCCTTCCAGGAGTTTGAGCTGATACTAGCAAGGTGTGGTCCATTTTCCCCAGACAGAAACCTTTGAGAGTTTTCCCAAGAGTTAATTAAATAATTCTCAATTTGAAGGATACAAGGAAACATTTAAGGTCCTATATAATAGTCACAGATCACAATAATCAATATTTTTATATTGTTAGAGGTATAAGATGGGCAAGGCCCAAGGCTAAGCACTCTAGGAACAAGAGTTTCCTAGGAACCATCCTGAGAGGTGGGTGACGCAACTACCAGATGCTTAACTAACCTTACCTGTAACTGACCAAGAAGTCTGAGCTACAAAAATTCTTTTTTTTTTTCTTTAACATGAATAATTTTTCTTTTTATGGTTTACAGAAATTCTTAAGGCACTGTGGTACCATGGGGAGGGATTGAATCTTTTCCTTTTGTAATTCTAGTTCTCAGTTAAAATCAAATCGCTTTACTTTAACCTGGGCATGGGACTACAACTTGAAGTCTTAAGATATTGACACCCTGCTCAGTGGTCAATCTGCCACAAAATGCCAGCATTCAATACTACTTTAATCTGTTATCAGGGCTAGTAAGGTTTTAGGACCCTGCCTTTCACAGATGAAGACATTCTAAGGACATTCTTTGTTATGCCAACTTCATAGAAAACCATTATCATCCTTTATATTTCTAACGAGTTTTCAAACATACTTATGTCAATCTTTCCAGATGAAGGATGCTAAAAATCTGGAAGCAAATAAACTCACAATGAGCAAGTAAACATACAGAGTCAAATAACAATAAAACTTTTTTTTTCTCTGAGCCTAGTCTATTGCCATGTTTTTATGCTAATTGTTTTCTTTTTCTCCTTGGTTTGGAAATGGTGTTTAATGATGACTCATTCACAGCAGGAGAACTAAAAGGAAGCTATAAGCTACAGGTTTTTATCTAACCACATTTCTTGTGGCTATTTCGGTTTTCTTTTTCTGTTTGTTTTCTGTTGATTGCTTCATAACTTTAACCAGTTCCTGCAAGCCTTGTAAACTCCTCCTTTGGGACCCTTATTGTTTCCTGCCCCCCCCCAAGAAAACCTTATAAATGAGGGGATGAGCCCCAGAAAACAGCAAGGCAGAAAGCCTTTCAGCTTGATTTCTTCTTCTCCAGGGTCTTGAGACCAGCATCATGAAAGTCTTTGCTGCATTCTTCTCCATCCTTCTTGTCATTGGCACCCTCTATTCTCCAGCAGTCTCCTCCCCATGTAAGTTTCCATCCTCTCTGTTCTCCCTATGCTCTGCTCTGTTTGGGTTTGGGTTTTCTGTCTCCAGTGCCCAGCACAGGTGTCTTGGATATATCTAATCAAAATTTGTTTTTTGACAACTTAGTTATGGAAAGCTCCTTGAATTTAGAGTCATATTGCCTCAGTTTCAAATCCTGCTTTGCTCCTTGGCTCCTGTGGGACCCTTGGTTTCCTTATCTGGAAAGTGACTGGGTTAGATCCTCAAGTCCCTTCCAGCCCTAAACAACTATGATCCTGTGATTCAATGTCAAACTCTCAGTGTCTCAAAGAAGTTGAGGTAAGGGGAATTCATCACCAAAAAGCTTCCTACAAGGAAGAAATCACAAGTCTGATTTAAAAATTTTTTTTAAAGCAGAGGGCAGATCTTTAGATCAGAAGGGAGGAGGCCTGGGGTCTTTTCTTGAGTCCAGTAGTGAATGTAGCGTTTTTCTTTGTGTCAGTAGATTGGCTCCACAATCCTCAATTTTTCCAGCTCATCACCTCTGAAAGAGTGTGAGAGTGCTATCTGGGACACTGAGAGGTTTAGTGACTTACTCAGGGTCACACAGCCAGTACGTGTCGCAGGTAGGGATTGAATTCAGTTCTTCCTGACCTCAAGGCCAGTAAAAAGAGAAATACAAAATAGTTCAGCCACATAAAGATGAATATATTGAGCCCCAGAAATCCTCAAAGAGGATCCATGAGCTGAGTCAATGGTGAGGGTGAGGGGATGCTAATCCATTCTATCTACTCCAAAAGCTTTTATAGAAACATAAGGGCTAGAGTTTGGAGAGACCTCAGGGGACATTTAGTCCAACCTCCTTCATTTTACAGATGAAGAGAACTGAGGTCCAAGGTGATTAAGTGACCAAAAGTCAGAAGACTGGGTTCAAATCCTACCTCTTTCACTTATTGGCTATATAACATTGGCAAGTAATTTAAGTTTTCTGGACCTCAGTTTACTCACCTGTAAAAAGATGTGACTGGTCTTGATGGCCCCTGAGGTCCCTTCTTGTTCAAACTCATGACCCAATGATCCTATAAAAGTCATCAAGAGTTCTTAAACTGAGGCCTGTCAGCTTGGTTTGTTTGTTTGTTTTCAAATATTTTAACAATTGCATTTCCATAGCGCTGGTTTCCTTCGTAATCCTGTGTATTTTATTTTATGCATTATTACATCTGTTACATCCATACAGTCTTCATCAGACTGCCGAGAATCCCAGACAGATAATCTCTAAGCTTTCTTCTAACTCTCAACATGGAAGTCTTTCCCACAGCTAAGTTTCGGGGTGAGGGGGAACTAAACGTCTGTTGGTTTTATTTTGATTTGGTTTGGTTTTGAGAGGGGAAGAAGGGAAGGAAGGAAAATCCTCTTACCCTTCTTCTCCATTCTTCCAGATGCCTCAGACACCACACCTTGTTGTTTCTCCTTCACCACTGTACCAATTCCCATGAACCATATCAAAGAATACTTCTACACCAGCAGCAGATGCGGCAACCAGGGTGTGGTGTAAGTCATGGGCCCTCTATGATGTTGGGTTGGGGAACGGGAGAGAAGGAGAAGGAATTTTCTTTCAAGCCCACTTCTCCAGAAACCACATTCTACCTCAAAGGAGTTCAGTCATTCAATTTTCCAGGCCCAAAATCCTCAGGCAGAGGATGCCTGCTCTCCCACATAAAAAGCATAGAATTCCTGAGCTCGAAGGCACATTTTAAAATCAGCTTGTCTAAATGCATCATTCTACAGGTCAGGACCTTGAAGCTCAAAGATGACTAGTAATTTGCCCAAGATCACCCAGCTAGTGGTCAAGTTGGAACTAGAACCCAGGATTGTAGCTTTAGACATGGAAGGAACTTTGAGGGTCAGCTAACCAACTCCACCCTTTTGTTCAACCCTACATAGCATTTCATTTTTTTTTAAATCAATTTATTATTGTTGTTGTTCAGTCATTTCAGTTGTATTAAACTCCTCATGACCCTATTTGGGGTTTTCTTGGCAAAGATACTAGAGCAGTTTACCATTTCCTTCTCCAGCTCATTTGACAGATGAGGAAATTGAGGCAAACAGGGTTAAGTGACTTGCCCAAGGTCACATAGCTTATGTCTGAGGCCAGATTTGAACTCAAGTCTTCCTGACTCCAAACCCAGCACTCTATCCATTTTACCACCTAGCTGCCTTTAGTTTGTTTGTATGTTTGATTGTTTGTTTTTTGTGAGGCAATTGGGTTTAAGTGACTTGCCCAGGATCACACAGCTAGTGAGTGTTATGTGTCTGAGCTCATATTTGAACTCAGGTCCTCCTGACTTGCCTTTTTTAACATGCATTTATAATGTTAAATTTTAACTCCCCACTGCCCTTGCAACAACAAAAAAATTATTTTCTTTTTATTTATTTATTTTTAGGCAATTAGGGTTAAGTGACTCACCCAGGGTCACACAGCTAGTAAGTGTCAAGTGTTTGTTCTAAGGCCGGATTTGAACTCAGGTCCTCCTGACTTCTGGGCCAGTGCTCTATCCACTGGGCCACCTAGCTGCCCCCCCAAAAATATTTTCTTAAAAAACCATTAAAAGTTTACATAATTTTACAAAACAAACTCCCACATTGGCCCTGCCTGAAAATGTATGATTCTCTCTGTATTGAAGTTCGTCGCCTCTCCGGCAGGAGATGAGGGATATGTTCCTTGGATTTATTTCTTACTGCATTATTCAGAGTTCTAAAGTCTTTAAAAGTTCTTTTTCTCTATGACATTGTCACTGTATAACTTGTTCCCTTAGTTCTACTCACTTCCCTCTGTATCAGTTCACAGAGGTAGTCTCATGTTTCTCTGAAACTCTCCATTTAGTCATTACTTAGGGCATGATAATAATTCCATTATACTCACATATCCACAGTTAGGTTAGCAGTTCTCCAGTTGGTGGGCACGCCTTTAGTTTCCAGCTTTGGGGCTACTACAAAAAGAGCTGTTATAAATATTTTTGTACATATGGGTCCTTTTCTTCTTTCTTTGATCCCTCTGGGGTGTGGGCCCAGTAGTGGTTCTGATGAATCAAAGGGTATGCACAGTTTACCAGCCCCCCACCTCTTACAAAAGAAGAAACTGAGACCTAGCTAGGTCAATAGATTCTCAATTTTTAAATGGAGTTATGGAGGCCCAGAGGACAGAAGCAGCTTTACTGAAATCATTTAATAAATTTGTGATAGGATAGAGGAGAGAACCCAAGAGCCCTGACTTCCAGGCTAAGGATTCTAAACCTCTATTTTGTTTGCATAAATGTGTGCCTCAAAAAGGGGTGGCAGCCAGCTGGTGCAATAAATAGAGCACTGGACCTAGAGTCAGGAAAACTTCTCTTCCTGAGTTCAAATCTGGCCCCAAACACTCACTAGCTGTGTGTACCTGGGCAAGTCACTTAACTCTGTTTGCCTCAGTTTCCCCATCTGTAAAAATGAGTTGGAGAAGAAAATGGCAAACCACTCTAGTATCTTTGCCAAGAAAACCCCAAATGGGATCATGAAGAGTCAGACAAGACTGAACTGGGGTCCCAAAATGGGGGAAGACACGGAGAGAACTAAAACAGGCTTAGTGCAGTGACCCACTCCAATTTCATTATCTCGCTTTTACTCCCCATAGCTTCATCACCCGGAAAAACCGGCAGCTCTGTGCCAACCCTGAGAAGAAATGGGTACGCAGTTACATCAACTCCTTGGAGATGAGCTAGAGAGGAAAGTCCCCTTGGCCTGGACATCCAGCTTCCCCAGTCCTCAGCACACCCTCCACAAAGCTTCCAAGCTGATAATCCTGAAGCCCATACCTGACTATGTAACAGCCCAGCTCAAAAAACTTTGAATGGCTTTCTATTGCTTCTGGCACCAAGATGCAACTTCCTCTGGGATATTTAAAGCCCTTCACCACCTGGCATCAACCTATTTCTCCAGGACAATTCCATGTCTCACTCTCTCTCAGGTCCTCTATACCCCAGCCATGCCGGCCTGTACACAATCCTTTTCCCACCTGGGTACCTCTTCCCAGGTTGTCCTGGGCTCTTGGAATGCTCTCCATGCTCACTCCCAGCTCTTGGAATTCTGAGCTTCCTTCAAGGCTTTTCTCAAGCACCACCTCCTACGTGAAGCCTTTCATGATTCCTCTTGACCCACATTAGTGCTTCCTCCCGCCTTCCAAACTACTTTGTATTTTTTTTGTATTTGTCTTGTATTTACTTACCTGTGAATCTATAGCCTCTCTCCCCCAGGTCCTATGTCAATTCCTTGATGGGCAGAGATTGTTTTTGTATTTGAATCCCCAGTACCTAGTACAGGACCAAGTATGTAGTAGAAGCTTAATAAATACTTGTTGATTAATTGAGGAGAGACTCCTATTGTTTTTTTCTCCTAACCTCACCTCTCACCCACGTCACACACATATACACCACATACACATACGCATATATACACACATGCATACACATATACACACATATGTACGTGTAGATACACGTGCACACATAAACACCTGCATATACACACATTCACACACATGTGTGTGCATACACATACCCACACATCCCTCCCCTGCACCTCTAAGCACTTTCCCAGAAGGCAATGGAAACAGGGTAGCCCATGGAAAAAAAATGGGTCCCATTTAAAGTTAGACAAGAGAAGGAGTTCAAACAAGACTCAGTTTCTTAAATAGGCCGCTCTTTCTTTTGATTTAGTGACTTCCTAAAACTTCATGTCCAGGCAAAGCAGAGAAATTCTGTACTTGGCTATAACCTGATCCCTGGAAATTTCAAATATTGAAAATGTATTTTTAAGATTCTACTAAATGGGAGGAAGCAGGTGAGGAGAGATTGGTGACCCAGCCCAAACCCTTGCAACCATACCCTTCCCCCTTGATCCATTGACAGGTAGCATTCACTTTCTTATGACACTCTACAGTTTGCAAATGTTTTCTACAGAACAGTTTGGGGCAACTGTAGGAAGTACAAAATCTGATCCTGAGGGATCTAAGTGACTAGGACATTTGAGAGGCTAGCTTTTGTATTAAAATGCTGACACCACCCCAACTGAAGTACTGACTTTGCATCTGATCTCCCTTTGTGGTACTCCCCACCACTTTGACTAGTCTGGGTACTGGTAAGGCTGAGGAACAATAGTAGCTTGTCACATTTGTCCTGCTTTTTATAGTTTATAATGGGAACATTACATCCTATGTCTCATTTGACCTTCCCAAAGATCCTGCCCAGGAGATGGCAGGATAAGCACAACTGCGTCCATTTCACAGATGAAGAAACTGAGGCTCACAAAAATTGGAGTAGTGATGCTCAGTGCACATTTCTAGAGCACTTTACAATTTCCAAATCACTTTCATCCCATGCTCCTCCTGCTCCTTTAAATAAGTTTCTCTTTTGTCGGAGGGAAACAAGAAAGTTCTTAAAGTTCAGACTGAACATAATCCATTATAAAAATAGGTAGGAGTCTCATATAATTTACATCAAAATTTCCAATTTCAAGATAGACACTAATTTAAAAAGTCATTTTTAAATTGATCAGTACTTAACTTTAGTTTGTAAGACTCCTTAAGTATCTAACTAAAAGTTCCAATCAAATTCAGTCACCTTTTGGTTGTTTCACATTCACACAAACTTGTTTTTTTTGGTGAGGTAGGAAAAGGTTAGGTGCCAGTTCTATTCCAAAGTGTAAGCCCCCTCCTCTTTTTCCTTCACCTTGAAACTTTACCAAGTCAACCCATAAACCTGCCTTTTCTTGCTGTTGTTCCTACTTTCGTTTTCGAAGACCATTACTAATAACGTCACAAGTGATGGATTCACTTGGACGTGAATTAGATTTAAGTGAGGCAGAGTTGCGCAAAGTCGTCAGCCTTGTTCTCCTTGAGAATCATGGAAGTCCTGTGGGTGACCTTGGGGATACATGCAGCTTATCCTGCTCCTCAATATGTTGGATAAACGGAACCAGGACTCAAAGGAAAGCATTACTTGTGCAGAAAATGGGTTCCTAGCAAAAGAAAAACCTACTAACACAAGCAGAAAAGAAAACCAAAGTAATCGCAGGTGGCAACATTGAGTCCAATGTTAGCAACATCAGACGGAACCAGAGAATTTTCAGTTTATCTTGGTAACAGAGATTGCAACATTTGAGAAGGCAACTTTTCAGAGTCATTAACAATCTGAGGGGGAGGAAAAGAAAACAAGGGCCTCCAAAGGCAAATCTCAGAGAGAAACAAAACACCAGGCTCAGACTTAATAGAACAACTTCAAAAAGGCTACCAAGAAAGCCAGGGAGTCCTGGGAATTTCATATCAAAAGAGTAAGCCCTATTAAGACATTCTTTCATGCAACAGATCCAAGAACAAATATTTTAATGGAATGGGGAAAACCCTGGAAAAAACAACAGTTAGAAGGAAAATCATAATATGCTAGCGATACGCTGTAAAACAGTCAGCATCCTGTGAAAACTGTTATTCCTAGGAAAATGACTATGTCAACTGCAATGGAATTAAAACAAAGAACAGGGCTTTGGATATATTTTTTTCAGTCCAGACCTATCACTACATTGCTAAGGGTAATTCCCAGTGTGGGAGACTTCCTTCACCAATCTAGAACTGCAACTTCTCTTTAATTTACACTCTGAAAGAAATGCCTGGAGCACTGAGAGGTTAAGAGAATTTTCCATGGACACACAGCCAACATATGTTAAAGGCAGCACTTAAACAAAGGTCTTCCTGTCTCCTGAGCCAGTCTTCTACCTGATTTGCCTTACACTTACATTGCTTTGCATACAGTAGGGGCTCAATAAATGTTAGGTGAAGCAAATTGAATCTTACCCTCTGTACCACAAAAAAAGAAAGTGAGGGGTGGGATGTGGGCTAACCTAGCTTATTATCTCCCAACTTTAAATTATTTCTTTATTGTGGATTTATGTTCCTCTAAAAATAATGAACTATAATTCTAACCTATCAGTAAAGAAAAATCATATCTGAAAAGGGATTGGGATCCAATTTCCTTAAAGGTCTTTATTCTATGATGAGTTTACAAGGCATTAAAAGGACAGGCTCCTCTGTTTCTATAGTGGGGAGCACTGACCAGATGGGTCCCAAGCTAGCAGTCCCTGCTTCCTCCAGCACCTCACTCCTATGCCTGAACTGAGGCAACCCCACAAGACACACTCTGCCATAGAAAACAACCTCCCTGCACAGCCAGGCCCCCAACCCTCCGGCCTCGGAGGATCCCAAGTCCTCATCGCTTCTAAGGTCCCAAGTCACCTTGTCACGACCAACATTTCTGCTCAATCCCACGTGGTAGTCACTGCTCTGGCTGCTCTGACTCCTCCACTGTCCCTCTGTCCAGCTAAAGAAGGCAGTGTGGAACAGAAGAGAGCACAGAGGCTTGAGCTCTGCAGACCCAGCATGGAATCCTGCCTCTGACACTGACCAGCTGAGGGACCGAAGCTTCTCAGCCTCAGTTCTGTCATCTGTAAAACAGATACCTGGTACACAGATCTTTATAAAAGGGTAGTGGATGTTTAAAAATAAATCCGAGGCAATACTAAAACAAGATGCCCAATTGGACACAGACCACAGAAAACCCCTGACTGGGACTCAGCTGTGACTTGAGGACCTAATTTCTCTGACTCTCCCTAAGGGTCGCTGATTTCTGCTGAGATGCTGCCCCTCTGTGGGCCCTGAGCACCTGACAGTTCAGAAGAAAGGCTCCCAGCAGACAATCACAGGGAGCCCCTCAGAGCCAGCATCCAGCCAGCTGATGCTTCATTTACCCCACTCCAAGAAAGAATCAGAAGCTCCAAGGAAACTCATTTTCCAAATGCAGGCAGTTTAGTGCTGGAGCTTTAAAATAACAGTAAACTTTTTCTTTCAAAAGTTTCCAAAGTTTCAACTCTTCCAAGACACTCCCAAAGAACTCATGACGTAAAAATGCTATCTGTCTCCAAAGAAAGAACTGAAGGTGTCTGAATACAGACCAAAGCATACTATTTTTCACCTTTTTTTTAGTTTGTTTTCTTCTACAAAATGACTAACATAGAAATATGTTTTATATGATGGCACATGTGTAACCCATATCAGAATGCTTACAGTCTCAGGGAGGGTGGAAGGGGGAGAAGAAGGGATAGAATTTGGAACTCAGAACTTAAAAAAAAATGTTAAAAATTGTTTTCACATGTAATTGGAGGGAAATCGAATATTATTTTAAAGGGGATGGGGAATTTCCAAGTTCCAAAAGCGTCCAAGTTTCTCAACTCCTCACCCTCAGTGCAGATCAGGACTTTCTTTCTGACCTTCCTCCTCTCATTCCTATCTGCTTAAACTTTCTCACTTTTCCTTCTATATACATATTCCTCCAGGGGAATCTTTGAAACTGCTTGTCTTGTTTCTTTCATGTTCTGATCCAGCCCTTCTCTTGCTTTCTTCTACTTCCTTTCATCAATCATATCCTAAATAATCTTCCCTTCACTGAGTATCTTGTTTCTCTCTCTCCTCTGTCCTCCCCTCTGATGCTGCTACAGTCAGGGGCAGGGGTGGGGGGAAAGAAGGTGACTCTCCCTATTTGCCTTTCCTCTCTATTCTAAATCTTCCCCTGTATCACTGTCTTCCCAGGGGTCCCCTGCCTTTCCTTCCATTCCTAGCTGTTTATAATTGGTTTGCTTCCTCTCAGGTGAGCAAAACAGTAAGCAGGGATTTCTAACTTCTCGCTCACATTGGAGTTTCTCCTCCAACCGCCTCAGCTTCCTCTCAGCTTCTAACCAGGCTTCAGCAGCCCTAGGCACCGACCACAGCAGTGGCCAACCCACAAGGGCAGCCCATGCCTGCCTTTCCAGTAAAGTGAGGCACTCTCAATTCCTTCATCAAGCGGGAAAAGCCAATTAGCATTTGTCAGGGAATGCCGAACTCTCACAGCCAGCCCCACCCAGAATTACCTCTGGCTGACTGGCCACCCACACATAGGTGGCCAATGCAGGGATTTCCCCCTGTGAAAGCCTATTTCCCAAGTGTGGGCAGGCATCTAATATGAAGGCCACCCTTCCCTCTAGGGATGTGGGTGACAAGCCCCAAGATTCCCCCCTACCCCGGTCTCACTACCAAAGTCCATTTCTTGCTGTTCATGAGGCCAATTGTAAGGACACAATATTGGTAGGAGGGTAGACTACCCTGCCAGATATGCCAATTGTGAGGCCAGATGTAAGGGGGCTGATCTGTCCTGAACTGATATGCCAACTGAAGGGATGCAGAACCCTCCAAGAGAGTACTGAGATACTGAAGAGAGAGGCCCATTACAGCTTGGTAGTATATATGTAGCTTCATTAGGGTTTGGTTAATTGGGTTGTTTCAGGGAGTTTACTCACAAGGACCCAGCCCTTGGCAGCAGATAGGAATGAGAGGAGGAAGGTCAGAAAGAAAGTCCTGATCTGCACTGAGGGTGAGGAGTTGAGAAACTTGGTGTAGCCTCAGTCCCCTCTTTAGAGCCACCTCACTTACACCCAGGTGTAGGCAATGGGAAAGACTGCATAGAAAGGCAGTAGGGAAGAATTGGTTGGATAAACTCATCTACACTAACCTAGGAGCCTAGATTTATTGATAGAAGAGATCTTCTAAAGGGCATTTTTCAAAGCCCTTTCAGCACAGCATTCCAGGGAGGTAGGCACTGCAGGTATTTTTCCTATTTTGCAGATGAACAAACTGAGGCTTAGAGTGACTTGCTCAAAGTTCACAGCAGTTAAGCGTCTGACTCAGGATTTGAACTCAGGTCTTCCTGATTCCAAGGCCCAGCTGCCTCATAAGGCAATGGTATCCAAAGTCAATTTGTGAGACAATCCACAGAAATAGAGAATTGATCATATGGGTTATAAGCTAGCCTTATCATGATAGCCAGTCTCAGGGAGTGTCTTAAACACACCCTACCACCCCACTTCACTTAATATCACCCAACCAACATCCCTCTACCTTACCCCCTCCCCCAGATGACCTAAAACCATTGGCTAAATTTCCACCTTCTTCATAGGCCCATCAGGATAGTCATAACTTTGACGCAGGCACTCACTGCTGATGGGCAGGTACCATAGGACAATTCACACACACACACACACACACCCTTCACACGTACAAATGTGGGTGCATACTCCCACATAAACACACCCTGCCCCCCAGATAAACTAACAGAAATAATAGGAATTCTTCATCTGACTGCAGTGCCCTGGTGGGGCCAGGGGGGCCTGGGGCAGGTGGTGTCAAGACTCAGTGACTCAGCACCTGGCCAACGCACATTTTCTCTCAGCTAGGAGGGAGCCATTTTTCAATATTGAAATTCCACTGAGACATCAAATTAAGTAAACAGTAAATTACTAATGAGCAATTCTCAAAGCACATTCCTAAAACAGCTCCGTCACATTCCTGCCCTATGACTGGAATGAGAAGTGAGTGAAACAGATGAAGGAAGGAATGAGGAATTTCAGGTATTTGTGTCCTCAGAGGGACAGTAAATGTCAGAGGCAGGAACCAAACTCAAAGGCTCTGATGCCGAGACCTGAATTTTCTCCACTATATCATGCTGCTCTTTGGTTCTAGATGAAGAAACCATAGCATGCACTGAGTTCTCTTTTTTAAAAAATGCCTTTTGAGAAAAGGTTTAAAAACACTGATTGCATCCTTCTAACCACCAGCTGAGATGGGGACGTGTAGATTCATTTACAGTCAGCCAGAGGCTCAGTAAATAGAGCACTGGAGTCAGCCTTAGACACTTATTAGCTGTGTGATCCTGGGCAAGTCACTTAACCTCTGTTTGCCTCAGTTTCCTCTGTTGTAAAATGAGAGCAATAATTGCATCTACTTCATAGGATTGTTTTGAGGATCAAATGAGATAAGATTTGCATTATATATGTATTGTATATGTATATATGTGTATATATATATATATATATATATATATAGTATACCGATGTCTAGTACATAGTAGGTGCTATGTAAATGCTTATTCCCTCCATCATTGCAGAGGAATATCCCATAGACCTAGAGTTTGGCAAAGCCTGCTCAAATCGGTTCTAACAGCTTAAGACTGAAACCTGGTTGGTTGGGTCTTTTTTTTCCCTTAAAGCTGAATTTTACATTTTTCTTCATGTAAAATGGCAGCTTTCTTTGGTGTGGAAGAAGGAAAAGCCCATAAGCGCTGACCAAAATTCAGAAATCATGAAAACCCTACCCATAGACCCCAAGAAGTGCACCATATAGACATAATACCTATCCCAGGACTTGCCACTATGGAGAGAGCTGTCAGCCTTTATCAGATGACGCATTCTAGGAGATTCAAACCTGGGAATAACAAAATCCCTCATGCCTTTTTTACAGACAAGATGGAAAGATATGGTCAATCTCTTTTGCACACTAGATCTCTTTAGCGATAGTCTAGTGGTCTATAGATCATTTCTCAGAATCATATTTTTAAAGGCATAAAATAAAGCATAGAAATAAAACAAATAAAAAAGCATAGAAAAGCATAGAAATAAAAAAACAATAGAAATAAAACATAGAATTACGAAGGAAACAATTAAATTGAAATACAGTTATCAAAATATTTTTTGAGGGGGTAAGCAATCAAGAGTAAGTGACTTACCCAGAGTCACACAGATAGTGTCTGAAGTTGGATTTGAACTCAGGTACTCCTGACTCCAGAACCAGTGCTCTATTCACTGAAAATATTTTTTTTTTAAATCAGGTTCATGGACCCCAGGTTAAGAATCCTTGGTCTAAATGATAGCACAATCAGACCGACATACGACTAGTTGAATAACTGGACCCAAAACACAGTCATGATTGCCTCAATGTCACCTTGGAAGAAGGTCTCAGGTGAGTGCCCCAGGGATGTGTCTTTGGCCCTGTGCTTTTTAATATTGTTGTCAGTGACTTGGATAAAGGCACAGATTACATTCTTAATGAGTTGTCAGGTGGCAGAGTCAGGATCCAAAAAGATCTCAAGCAGAATGCTGGCCTGAATCAAATGGTATGAAATTAAATATTCCTAAGTAACTCTCAGAAGATAGTGGCTTTCCCCACAATGGAGGTCTCCGTGCAAAGGGTAAATGACCAATTACTGGTGGTTATTGTAATTGGAGTTCTTGGTCAGGCAAGGGTTAGAACAGACGGTCACCAAGGTCCCTTCCAACCAAGATTCTGTGAGTTGGGGCCCCACCCTCCAGTTCCTTCTGAAGCTCTTTCAGCTCATGGTGTCCTGCGGTAGCAGTCTCCCATCTCCATTGTTCTCCATGGCAACCCTGGATTCTTCATAGCATTGCACAGTCCATGGCTTCCAGAATTCCTTCCTTGTTCCTGAATCACCAACCACCACCCCAGGACACAGATGAGCCACATCCCATTCACACCCTGTGGCCAAAGGCATCCAACAATATGCAAGGGCATGGAAAGATCCCACACACAGCATCCCATCAATGAGGCCCAGCAACTGGAGAACACCACTCTACGAGGGCAACGCTGTCGAGTGATCAAGGAAAATGCTACCTGTCCACCTGGCTTCAATGGCTATTTTAACTAATGGAGATCAACCTAGCTGTAAGTAAGTATGGAGGGCTACTAATCCTTCATAAATGAGTCATCAGACAAATTTGTCAGGTGAGCAAAAACACTCTCTCTGCCCACCCCAGGTCTTCCTTTCTCTAGATCTGGCTATCTATGAGTCTACAGCTCTCAAGAGTCCTTAACTAACAAAAGGTAGACTGCCTCCTAAACTGGAGCTTCATCAGACCACTCCTTAGATTGCAGCCCCTACTGGGACCTACTGGGAACTTCTTCATTCTCAAGGGTATTCTGATAAGCCTTCAACAGCACCCCCTTGGAAAAGAAGCTGTCAGTTGGAAAATCAGACAGCAGAGACAGGGACAAGTTTCAATACTAGACCATATCAGCTCCATTCCAGCAATTCAGCATGACCTGATGGGAACAAACCATCCATATGCAATTATTTCATGGAGAAACTTGGAGCTATCCTTTCAGGATATCCAGGTCCAGCAATGTCTCTGAATTGAGGGTTCCTCCTCTACTTATGATCAGAACTGTATCAATCACTGCCCCCACCTTCCTGCCTCTCCTTGTACCTGACTACATTACTCCATTTGGCTTCAGGGGCCTGGCCTAGCTGACCTCAGCAAAGCAGATACAGAAATGTGTATGTCTATATTCAAGATGACTGGCCAAGGACTCATCTAAGAGACGTGGAAAGAAAGAAGGAGGGATAGGAAGCATAGGAATGACTGGGTTCTCCAGTAGGAAGACCACCAGCAACACCACCCTCTTCCTAGTACCTATCCTTAAACACACAGGCAACTGAGCATCCATTTGGCCTGTGGACCTTGAACTCTTGAATCTCACTGCAAGCTTCAGGAAAAAGTCTTGATGGTTGCCTCCAGGTTATTCAGGAATGTAAAACACATAACCCTTAGAATGCCCAGTCAAGAGCTGCTCACATTGGACATGACTCAGTTCCCCTGTTCTCTGTAGTCTTAGGGGTATGCTAAATTGGCCTTCCACAACCCTGAAGTCACACAGAGTCCCCCTAGGGTAGACCTCTGATCCTTCTGTTATACTCAGCACTGCCATAGGCCATTCCATTTTGCATTCAGCTACCTGACCAAGGAAGGTCTTGGATTCTCCAATAATGATAGACATATATATGCACACCTACAAGATAGATAGATGCTAGATAGATAGATCAATAGAGGAGTTATCAATTGTTTACTATATTCCAGACAATATATTCTAATATATTCCTACTGTGCTACATTGTAGATATGAATACAAGAAAGCAAGAAAAGGTCTAAACTCAAGAAGCTTCCATTCTAATGAGGGAAGATGACATGCAAAGGGAAACTGAAGGGAGGGGAGAACCTATATGGCAGCACAGAATGGAGGGAGCAGGAAATGATATGGAAGATTGGACCCTGGCAAGATAAGGTAAAAGCCCACCTCTCAGAGTCTAGGTACCCAGAGGCAGAGTCTAGTAGGGAAGAGGTAGGGGTTCTGTTCTGAGTAGGGAAAGCAATTATGAGAGTTTGGGGAATATATTCAGTGCCACTAAAAGCTGAGAGTTGCCCTCCCTTATTCCACACACTGCCCAACTTTACAATCCATCTAATTCTAGAGACCTTCATCCTGAATGTAGGTATACATATTATCTGACCAAATGAGAAAACTTTGCCCTCTGGGATTTCCTCAATACCATTTTGCCTAAAGGATTACTCTAGCTATCTACACTCCCCACCCTGTTTAGATTGCAGTGCTATTAATGGAAAAAAGAACAGCAAGCTTCACCTGTGCCATGATGACACAATGCTCAGTACAATCGCTGCCCAAGACTAGTTCTTACTCCCAGGACTTTCAGACTTGCTGTTCCAGTTGCATCAGGCTACTATCTTTACAAAACTGGACCTGAAAGATGCTTACAATATGGTCCAGATCTGGGGGGGAGACAAATAGAAGACTGCATTTCAGATCCAGTATGTGCAACATGGAATATCATGATGCCCTTTGGTCTACATAATACCCTCACTATTTTGCAGTAGTTTATGGGTGCCATCTTTCATGAGAACCTGAATCCAATATAGGTACTCCATTCCAAAACCAATCCATGCCTTCTTATCATGTGAAATTATTGCTCATATTATCCTGTAAGTCTTCCACCCAACAAACTGGGGACTGCCCCTAGACCTCTTGATACTTCATGGAAAGCAATGGATGGTCCATCCATCTTCTCTTCAATCTCACTTCATGACCGCCCTACCTTCTTTTCTGGTCACATGTCATGATGCTGTTCTTACACAATACTTTATTGATAACATGGAGCCTATGAATGCCCACCATATAAGACCCTCAATTTTATTCTTCATTTACTATGGTATTCCATAACTTATAGCCATAAAACAGCTCCAGAAGATTATTGTTGTTTACTTAAATCAAAAGATGAACTTTTTTTCAGAGAGGAGTCATTAAAAGCACTGTGCAACTTTCCAAAGGCAATCTGACCTACTCTCTTACTCCTAGTTAATTCTGGGCCACGCTCATCAACCATGCCAAGTGTCTGTCCAAGACACATGTACTGAGGGACCAGTTTTACAGTTGTCCATCCAATCCCATAGCATAATCTGAATGATAAGCATCCACAATCCATTTTGTTTGTCCAGTGTAGATGTTGGGGCTGAACTATTTTGAATAATTATGGATCTCATTTAGGAGATTCTGCAGGTCTTCAAGGTTTGACACAACTCGAACAATGTCAATCACAGCAGGAGCACCAGAGGGATCTCACCTCCCATAGGGGGTCCCACTTTGATTTGGAAATCTGCTAGGATGGTGGTATACATCTCTCCAGTTTGATGCCTCCCTTGATAATAGCCAGAGATGGACCAGGAAAGTAGAATCAGTGGAAAGAAGATGGAATTGGAATCTTGAAGTCAGAGGATCTAGGTCTGCTATATCCTAATTATGTAATCTTGAGCAAGTGGCTTTACACCTTGGGGCCTCCTACATAAAATGAAGTGATTAGACTGGGTGATCTCTAAAGCCTCTTTCAGCTCTAATCTCCCAAAGTTCTGATATAGTCTAAAGAACACTGGATTCGGAGTTAGAAGACTCAAGTTTGTTGGGGTTTTTTGTTTGTTTGTTTGTTTTAGGCAATTGGGGTTAAGTGACTTGCCCAGGGTCACACAGCTAGTAAGTGTCAAGTGTTTGGTCTGAGGCCAGATTTGAACTCAGGTCCTCCTGACTTCAGGGCTGGTGCTCTATCCACTGCTCCATCTAGCTGCTCCTAGAAGAGTCAAGTTTGAGTCTCAGATTTGCTACTTAACAATCCGGGTGACCTTGAGTAAGTAATTCCACCTCTCTTGGCCTCAATTTCTTGATCTGCAAAATGAGGGTGGGGGTAGATTAGATTAAAAAGCCTCTAAGGCCCTTTCCAGCTCTAAACCTATGACCTCATTATCTTTCAACTCTATAGTCTGTCAGATCCTGTTTTCCATATAGCAACTAGGTCATCTCTTGCTTTGAGAATGCAGTTTGTTCATCACCTAACAAATAAAAATCCACCTCACCAGAGCCTACCTGAATGAGCTCCTGAGCTCAACAGACTGAATGCCCCAAGCACACACCCTCAGGCCATATTTTATAGTTATATCTCATTCCATCAAAATGAAGGGAACCCTGCAGCTATAAACCTTCAGGTTCTAGGTTGATCTTCTCATCTAGCCAGAATGTTCTTGACTAAGTGATGTGATTTCTACCCCCCAGATCTCCCCAATCCTCACATCACAGACTCCAATCCCCACAATAGATGAGCTGTCGACCATCCAGGAAAAACTCAAGGCCACACAGCAAGAAGTTAAGGCCAAATACAAACTGGCCAATACAAACTGGCAGTGCACTGGCATCAGACCACTGAGGAGACTCTGCAGTTAGGCAGATACAGACTCCTGACCTGGAATCACTGGTCTGCTCATCCTTGGAAGATGCTGGAGTATTACTCTATCAGAATTTCATTGTCACCCTAGATTGGAAAATCTATAGTCTTGCCCCTTAAACTCTCATTATTCAATTGTTTCAGTCATGTCTGAATCTTCCTGACCCCACGTTGGGGTTTTCTTGGCAAAGATGCTGGAGTGATTTGTCATTTCCTTCTCCAGCTCATTTGACAGATGAGAAACTGTGGCAAACAGGTTTAAGTGACTTGCCCTGGGTCACACAGCTAGTAAGGGTCTGGGGCTAGATTTGAACTCAGGAAGATGAGTTTTCCTGATTCCAAGCTTGGTGCTCTATCCACTGCATCATCAAGCTGCTGCTTAAACTCTCATGGAAAGTGCTTAATAAAGTGCTTGTTGACTCGTTCCACATTCATGGTATTTTTCACCAATGGCTGATCTATGACACATAACTAGATCTTAACCCTCCAACCCACGACCCCTCTTTCACGACCAAGTCAGGTTGAAAGGAAGGAAGAAGTCATGAACAAGGCATGCTGGACTCCAGAAAACAAGAGGGGAACCTCCAGCGTCTTGTCCCCTGGAAGGGTTCTAATCCAGAAAATCAAACCAGGTGGTTGGGAAACCCCACACAATGCTTTTTGGTACATGTTCCCTATCGCTTTACCTCCACCAAACTGAAGCTTCAGGGTTAGGAAGTCATCTTAGGAGGAGTGGTAGTGGTTTTAGTTCTCACTGGCATTTTCTAGGTTATGTGAGCAACAAAATGGAAAATTAAACATTTTCTCTGATCTCCATGACCTCTCAAATCTCTCCAAAATAAATTAGGAGCCATAGATAAAGAAATTTCAGCTGTCTCCATGGTCTAGGACACTCAGAATCCAAAAGGTTTAAGAAAAAAATCCAAAGCCCATGAACCCAAGTCACTGACCCTACCTCCCATGCTACTGGCAGTAAGAATGCATTAGCAGGTCCAAGGATCCAAGGCTTACAACAAAACCCACTCAGTCTCCCCTCTTTCCAGTGCCATGTAGACAGCCCCCAGCTCCAGTTTGCAGAACCTTGCTCTGCTTTAATAGACAGCCAGTATGGTCATAGCCCTTGAAGTGCAAAAGTCTGCCAGGGAAAGACAACCCCATAGCATCAGTGCAGCAACACTGATTTACAGTGCCAGTCCAGAGAACTGAGAAACAGAGGGAGCAGGACAGGACAATGGGACAGAGAAGTCTGTGAAACACTTTACTAAGCCTTCTACTAAACCTGAGAGGGAAAGCACAGCTTCTAGATGGTACTGGTTCTGACAACCGAAAAGTCACTTGGAATAACCTAGGTTAGTTAACTAGGAATTGCTCAGTGTGGGAGGAGCCTGAAAAGCTTTCCAGACCCAAAGGAAACCACCATATGAAGGAAGGGAGTCAGAAAGTGAGCAAAGGGAAAACTGGGGTGGGGGGAGAGGAGAGAGAGAGAGAGAGAGAGAGAGAGAGAGAGAGACTGAAATTACCAAAGAAGAAGAAAAGAAATCACCCAAGAAGAAAAAAACCCAAAGACTTTGAACAGAAACAGATAAATCAACAGGGAAAACATTAACTGAAGGAAATATGGCCTCCAAGATCTAATAAACAAGGTCAGAGATCTATGAATAAATATTAAAAAAAGAAAAAGGAAAGCGATCCAACACTTGATGAGAGAGAGGACCCCGTGGAATGTGAGGAAAACATGGAACAACAACATGGTATCCCTGAGTGTTTCAAAAGAGAAATTAAAATTATGGGTTCAGGATTTATGGCCTACACAGCAAAAATAATGGAGAGAATAGAAAAATTCAAATCTTCAATGACAAGTCTCACCAAAGAACCAAAAGAAAGAATGCAAATGTACAGAAGTGAAGGACAATCTAGAAGAAGAAAAGCAAACATTTTTTTAAAAAAATAGCATTAAAAGAAAATAAGCCCACTATGCAAGCAAACTCTGCTCTGGATTATAGGATGCATAGACATAACCTAAGGACCAAAAGAACAGGACAAAAAACTTTAACATTATAATGCAGGAAATAATAGGAGAGAACTGCCAGAAACTTCTGAACACATAAATAAAATACCAATTGATAGAATACACGGACCACCTCCAGAAATAAGTCATGAGTGAAAACTACAAGATACATGGGTTATATTTAACACTTCAATTCAGAAACAAGTTCTGTGAGTGAACTGGTGAGGTGTCCTCTTTAAAAGACAAACAGTGGGACAGCTAGGTGGCGCAGTGGATGGAGCACCGGCCTCAGATTCAGAAGGACCTGAGTTCAAATCCAGCCTCAGACACATAACACCTACTAGCTGTGTGACCCTGGGCAAGTCACTTAACCCCATTGCCTAGCTAAAAAATAAATAAATAAATAAAAGACAAACAGTAGTGTCGCTGCCATAAACCAACTCACCATTAAAAGAGAGCTATGCTCTGCAACATGTCATTCTGTGACTTACTTTCCCATGCCCTCAGAAGTGTTTCCCCAGGACCTGATCATAGCTTGCATCTGTTTCTTCAGCTCATCTCAGTCACATTTCTGGCTTTTCTGCTTACCTCTTACACCCAGCTTGGATAGCCTAAGCATCCATATGAAAAAATCACTGGACGTAGGTTCTAGTCTTGTCTCTGCTATCCTAGTGAGTGGGTGACCCTGGGCAAGCCCCTTAACTCATCTGGGTTTTTGCCTTTCTTTGTATCCCCAGTGCTTAGCATAGCTGTCGGTACATAAGAAACACTTAACAAATATTTGTTTGACTGATTCTCTGGGCCTCAGTTTCCTCCTCTGTAAAATAAATGAGTTGCACTATGGTGTGTCTTGCAGCTTTTAAGGGTACAAACCCATGATCCATCCATGGTTACTACTGCACCAATAACCTGTATTTGCTTAAGACCAGATTCATTGTTTGTGATGTCCCAATCCATTTCTTTTTTCTTTTTAATTGAATACCAATCTGCCAAGGAAGTTAGCCTGTGCTATGTTACTCAGAGTTCATTTCTCTGCCTATATGTAGCACTCATGCCTTCACCCAACTGTCTAGCTCTTCCCACCATCTGTGTGATGTTCTTAACACATAACTTCCTGCCACCTAGTGGTAGGATGTGACAAGCACTGCCTCTATCTTCCTTAGTCAGGCTATTATGGCACCATGATTTCATTTGTGCTGTCCCAGTCAATAGGGAGTGATAATGGGAATATGGAATCATGGCGTGGAAAGGATTAATCCTGGAGGCCAAGTAGCATCTGAACAAGGATGTCTTTTACTAGAGAGAGTGACTTACCACAGTTTCAAGAGAGCTATCCTTAAAGCCAGGAAGCTCTGAGTTTGATTTTCACCTCTGAGATATACTGTGACCCTGGGAAAATCATTTAACCTCTCAGTGCCCTAGACAACTCTCTAAATTAGAGAGAAGGTGTAGCTCTTTGTTAGTAGATGGTGTTCCCTCTCCTGGGAGTTCCCCATACCAATGAAATCACGGGTCCAATCCCTATCCTATCCCCCAGCATTTAGCATAATGTCTAAGCACACAGTAAGTGATTAATAAATGCTTGTTGGTCGATTGATTTAAGGTCTCCAACAAATGATCATTCAGCCTCCACTTGAAGACCTCCAGTGAAGGGAGTTCCTGCCTCCTAAGGCAGTCCATCCCATTCTTGAATGGCTCTAATAGTTGCAAAGCTTGTCTTGGTGTGAAACTGCCTCCCTACTCTGCCCTCCATTACCAAAAGGCCAAAGGAGGGGGAGAGGGGCAGGGGTCATATCTTGCTTATTTTAATTGTAAACAAATGAGTTCTGATGATAGGATGTGTGTGTTAAGCTATGAATTTGTGAGCATTAAGGCTATTCCCTGTTAACTCACAGGCTTTGTTGAAGTTGGGGGTACCCTAGTTTGAGATACTAGGTCCTGACAACACATTCTTGCTATGTACTGGTCATTCCTTGCTGAGGGCATGTTGGATCTCATAGAATTTCATAGTTGGAAAGGCATTTTAGAAGCCATCCAGTTTAACCCAGGCCTGAGAAAGAATCCCCTCTACCTTTGTTCAAAAATGCTATTTAGATTACAATATTCAGCATGAGTCCATTTATGCCTCTTACTGTTTTTACATAAAGAAATATTTTATTTTGTCCAAAGCCCCTTCTGCACCTATGTATGTTATCCTATGACTTTTATTATTTTTATTAATATGGGTTATTATAGTTTTTCAATACTAAACCAACCCTGCATTCCTGGTAAAAATCTGACTTAGTCATAGTGCATAATGTTTTAAATATGTTATAATAGCCTCTTTGTTACTATATTTTTGTCTCAATAATCACTCAAAATATTGCTCTAACTTTTTTTCTCCACTTTATCTCTCTTTGTTGTTGAGTCCTGTCTGACTCTTTGTGATCCTGTAGACCATATACTGTCCAATGGGGATACGGATGTAGTTTACCATTTCCTTCTCCAGTGCATTAAGGTAAACAGAGATTAAGTAACTTATCCAGGATCACACAGCTGGTAATGTCTAAGGTCAGATTTGAACTCAGGTCTTCCTGACTCCTGGCCAAGTGCTCTATCCATGAGCCACCTACTGCCTCACTATCCCCCTTTGGTTTAGGTATTAGGACCATATTTGTCATAAAAGGAGTATGGCACAATCCTTTCTTTCTCATTTTTACAAATAATTGTATGAAATTCAATTAATTATTTTTTGAATGGTTGATAGAATTAACTTCAAAAATTCATCTGGTCCTTTTTTTTTTCTTTAGAAGTTCCTTTAAGACTGCTGTTCAATTACTTTTTTTTCTGAGATTGGGTTAAGTTAACCATTTCTTATTCTACTAGTCTAGATACTTCATATTTTTGTAATTATCCATTTCATTTATGAGTATTATTGGCATGTAATTAAGCAAAATATTTTCTAATAGTTTCCTTTATTTTCATTTGTTATAAATTCTCTTTTATTTTTTAACAATATGGTTTTTGGGGCAGCTAGGTGGTGCAGTGGTTAGAGTGCCAGCCCTGGAGTCAGGAGGACCTGAGTTCAAATCCGGCCTCATACACATACACTAGCTGTGTGACTTCAGGGCAAGTCACTTAACCCCAATTGCCTCATAAAAAAAAATTGGTTTTCTCTTTTATAACAGGTTATCTAAAAATTTATCTATTCTATTAGTTGTGGGGTGTTTTGTTTTGTTTTTTTTTTTTTTCAAAAGACCAACTCCTGGTTTTAATTATCACTTCAATGAGTTTTCTGTTTCCAATTCTATGTCTTCTTTGATTTTCAGAATTTCTTTTTTGTATTTTGTTTTGTTTAGTCTAAGTCATGTCCAACTCTGTGCGATTCCATTTGGGGTTTCCTTGGCAAAGGTACTAGAGTAGTTTGCCATTTCCTTCTTTAGCTCATTTGACAGATGAGGAAACTGAGGCAAACAGGGTGAAGTGACTTGCCCAGAGTCACACACCTAGTAAGTATCTGAGGCTGGATTTGAACTCAGGAAGATGAGTCTTCCTAACTCCAGGCCCAGTGCTCTATCCTGTGCACCACCTAGAGGTCCTGATTTTTGTGTTTGGTTGGGTTTTTTTTTTATACATATCCAATTTATTTATTTGCTCTTTCTTCTATTGATGAAAGGGTTTAAAGATATCAACTCTCTCCTAAAGACTACTTTAGCCACATCCCAAAAGTTTTGATATGTTCTCTCACTGTCACTTTCTTTAATGTAATTCTATGTTAGTTCTTGATCTTTGACAGACCAATTATTTAAATTATTTAGTCTCCATTGGTTCTTTTAAGTGAAGGAGATTAGAGATTATGACCTTGAGTTTAGAAAAATCAGGAGAATAAGCCACTGAGAGGTCTGAGAATGAATTCCGTGTTCAGATTTGCAGCCACCCAACCCGATTTTGAGGCCCAGAGATGAGAAGAGAGGAGCAGTCTGAATTGCAGTATCCAGCCCAGAAATGACTGAGACAACGACTTATCTAATAACAGTGCCTCGTTTGGATGTGAATTTCCTGACACCAGTGCATTAAGTCTGAGCCCAATCTGCCCAAAGATTGAAGTGATATAGAAGAAATTGTGCCCCCTACTCAGGTGTTGGGGGAAGGGTTTACACTTCTTTACTTTCTATCTTCAAAATGAATATCCCTTTATAAAAACTAAATAATCACAATGATCCGTCACAGAAATAGTCTGTTACACCCCTCCCGCTCCTCTTCCTCCCAATGTCTGATTCTTTCACTTCTCCAATTTTTCCTTTATGATCCACCCTTCAAAGATAAAGTTTTGCTTGTGACTGTTGCTTCCCCAGCTCTGTTCTCCCTCTCATATTCTTCTTCCCTTTCCTTGTCTCCAGTAGCTGGGCAGCTAGGTAAAGCAGTTGACAGAATCACGAAGTTCTGGGTCTGGAATCAGGAAAACCCGAGCTGTTGACAGGGAAGTATCAGTAGAAAGTCCCCCACCTCCCTTACCCCATATCATATAGTGGGAAGGTGGCTTCCCAAATGGGATTCTGATCCCCTGAACTTTTTCTTTTCTAGAATTCTACCAATATTGAGACTTTCAGGGCAGGATCTGACTTTCTCAGTCCCTAATTCCTTTGTCCTAGGGAAGTTTGCTGGAGTTTGCAAAGATCCAAGACCTCTCGGTTGAGAATTGTTTAGCAATGTTTTTCCTGTCTCTGTCCCTATCTCTGTCTCTTTTTGTTTCTCTCCCCTCCTCTTCTGCTTCTATCTCTCTCTCAGTCTCTTGGTCTCTCTCTGACCCTCTCTAACTCTCTCTCTATCTCTCTTGCTCTGTCTCTGTCTCTCTCTCTCCCTCCCTCTCTGTCTCTCTGTCTCTGTCTGTCTCTTTCTCTCTATCCCTCAGTCTCTCTCTGTCTCTCCTCCTCCTGCCCTTTAGCTTATCTATTCCAGGATATAAAGCAAGTTAAAAAGGACTTTGTTTTTGAGATGAAGAATATCTCATCTCCAAAGGGTAGGAGAGTAATACAGAGCAAGGACTGAGCCTGGGGCAAAGAACCCTAGAGCTTCTGTTTACCCAGGATGGGACCTGTTGCTCAGCATCCTGAAGATTCTCCATCCAGAATTCGGTGACCTTAATGTTTCCCTACCAGGGAATGGTTCAACCATGGATTCTCCTGGCTACCTCCTCCTTGAGTAGTTTTCCATAGTCCCCCAGAGGACATCTGACATTCACCATCTTACATCATCTTCTGCCACCTTTCCTGGTGCCATACTTCCAGGTTCCTCCTCATAGCTTCAGAAACAGGAGACATGCATTGTTCAAATATATACCTGGGGAAGTTGCCCTTGCCATCCACCAGTTTCCCTGAACTCACATGGAAATATCAGGAAGATGAGGAAAAAAGCAAAGGTAAGCCACGGATTAGTCAGGTCTAAGTATTGGGGAATGAGACTTGGGGAGGAAAAGGCTCATAGCCCTGCCCAGACTTCTGAGCTGAGGTGGTGGAGAGAGGGAGGTGAGAAGGGAAGATGCTAAAGCCCTAGTATAAGTTCAACATTGATGAGAAAAGAGACTCTATTTCCCCAGGCCATCCTCTACAGCCAGAAACCTGGCCCCAAGATGGTTCCCTCCTCCACTCCCACTCCCACTCCTCCTACTGCCAGATATCTGCCCCCAGGATGGTTCCTACTCCCACCCCCACTCTACCTACTGCCTGAGACCTGGGTCCAGCATGGTTCTTCCACACCCCCCCCACCCACTCCCTCAACTGCCATATGTCTGGCCCCAGAACGGTTCCTCCCCACCCCCACCCCACTCCCTCAAATGCCAGATATCTGGCCCCAGGATGGTTCCCACCCCCACCCCCACTCCCTCAACTGCCAGATATCTGCCTCCAGGATGTTTCCCCCCCCCACTCCCTCAACCCTATTTACCTGGCCCCAGTATGGTTCCTCTCTCCCACCCCCACTCCCCCTATTGCCTGATATCTGGTCCCAGGATGGTTCCCCCCTCTACCCTCCATTCCCACTCCCTCTACTGCCAAATACCTGCCCCCAAGATGGTTCCTACCCCCTTCCCCACTCCACCTACTACCTGAGACCTAGTCCCAGGATGGTTCCTCCCCCTCAACCCACTCCCTGAACTGCCAGATATCTGCCCCCAGGATGGTTCCTCCCCCTCTCCACTCTCACTCCTTCACTCTCCTCACACACATCACCCCCTTACCTCACCCCCTTCTCCAACATGTGAGGCCAGGCTTGTCTCTTCAATTCCCAGTTTGCACTGGAAATCCTACCTCACTACTTAGCACAGTAGCTCTCTCTCCCTTGGGTTTCCTCCCCATCATGCCTCTTTCCTGCTCTTGCCCTTATAGCTCAACACAAAGTTACTGATTACAACCACAGAATCCCTTCCTGCCACCAGGTATGAACCTGAATTCTGCTGCTCTGTGGGGCTAAATCTATGTCTCATATCCAGAGTCCTGGCTGTGAAGAGGCAGGAATGTTCACAGCCTGCCCATCTCTTCTCAGTAGCAGTTGCAGATAATCCCAACATTTCCTCTGTGTGCCAGAGAGCCCATAGCCTCAACTTGAGGTTTACAATTGGCTAAGGGAGGGAAGGGCCTTCATTAGCCAAGGGCCATTCAAGTGGACATTAGGTTTGTCTGTCCAATCCTCATCTTCCCTCTGTGTCTTTCTCTCTCCCCAATCCCATTGCCCTTTCACCGTTCTGCCATATAAAGATCAGTTAACGAAAATTCAATGAGCATCTATTAAGTTTCTACAATTTGCAAGGCATTGTTCTAGATTCTGAAAATTTAAGGACAAAAATAAAGCTTCTTGCTCTGAAGGAGTTTACATTCTACTGGAAAAAAATGAGAATGTTCAGCCTTGAGGAGACTCAATGGGATCAGAAAGCTTAACTTCAAGTAAACTTGTCTTTAGCACAGTGTGGCACATTGAAGGTGCTTAATAAATGTTCAATTGGGGCAGCTAGGTGGCACAGTGGATAAAGCACCGGCCTTGGAGTCAGGAGGACCTGAGTTCAAATCCGGCCTCAGACACGTAACACTTACTAGCTATGTGACTTTGAGCAAGTCACTTAACCCCAATTGCCTCCCCCCCCCCCCCCAAAAAATGCTCAGGGACTTGACTTGTGATTGGGACCAGAAGCCAGAGCTAAGAACTTTGGGGAGAAGTAAGAAAGTTATCTTGATGAAAAAAAGGACTTCTGAACTGTCCCAAGTGACAGAGCCCAGAGGAGGTCAGGCTAAGACCAACTGCCTTGTCCATGGTATTGTACAGCATTCTTCTGGATCACGTAGGCATTGAACTTGATCCTCTAAGGACTTTTTCCACCCTGAAACTCTGGGATTCTATGAAATCATAAGCCCTTTCATGGTGCTTTGAGATCACTAGAAGACAAGAGTAATACATTAAAGGCACAAGTATAGGTAAAGAGAAGACACAACTGTCCCTCGTTGCTGACCACATGATGGTTAACAAAGTGCTTTGAGATCCTGAAATGGCTAGGGAGCTGAAGGCTACCCTTCTTCCTCAGATGTGGTACCTGGGGAAATTGAGCCTGCTTCCCTATCTAGACTCTGGGTATGCAGACTGAGAGAGGGGAAAAACACACCAATTTTCTCCCTAGTCTGACTATCCTAGCAGGAAACCTGATGTAGGGGTGAGATACAGACTGGGAGTCACAAGATGTGGGTCCTATTTCTGTCCCTTACTAGCTGTGTGACCTTAGGTAAGTCACTTAGACTACATCTGTAAAATGGGGTTAATAATATTACACTACCTACCTTTCAATTCAGGAAAGTGCCAGGTGATACAATGGACAGAGTGTTAGACTTTGAGTCAGGAAGATCTGAATTCGAATCCTGCCTTAGACACTGCTTATGTGACCCTGGGCATCCCTTTCTCAGCTTCATTTTCCTCATCTGTAAAATCATGTGTAATCATAGCACCTACCTCCCAGAATTATTGTAAGAACAAAACCTCTCAGAGTTATTATGAGCACAGCGCCTGGCACATAGTAGGTACTTTATAAATATTTATTGGATTGGACCGAAATGAAGTAATATATGTAAAGTGCTTTGCAACCCTTAAAGTTATGTAAATGCTAGCTACTGGATTATAATTATTATACATATGTCCACCAGCTGGTGTCAGCAATATTCCCACCATCCCCCTTCATATGGAGAAAGTCAACCCCCAGGAATCCCAAGAACTCCAGCCATGTAATGAGATACCCAGATATCTGCATGGTACCAGAATTGAAGATTCCACACAAGGACTGGGAGTAAGATAGCAATGGATGAAACAGGCACAGTATCCCTAATCAAGGGTTTGGGCAAGGCAGTGGGTATAGGAAGGGGTCAACTATGCCACTTGATCCAGTCCCTTCTCCCCTCCAAGATGTCTAACTCCACAACTGAACACAACCTTGGGAAGAAGGAAAACCAGACGAGAGGGAGGAGATCACATGGGCAGAGAGGCTAACTGGGAAAATTGTCACTCTAAACCATCCAGCCCACCACAAACAGAAATAACCACTGGGATAATGAATAATGTCAAGGAAGAGTCAGACTCGAGGCTAAATTCAACCAACTCTCTAACTCTTAGAGAATGCACTTTGAGTCTTTCCCACCATGATTGTTTCCCTGACCTCTAGTAAAATAAGGTCTCTGGGGAAGGGGGGTGAGGAGGGGCCATGATTTTTGGAATATAGGAATGACAGGGGAGACTGGAGAAAGGGAGGCAGGACTACCCATCCCATTTGCCCAGCCAGGTCCTGTAACATTCGAAAACACAGAGTTAAATTCTCAACACAAAAGACCCAAGTGTCTGCAGACCACCTCATACGTCCCTTGAAGTGGCAGAGGCTAAAGGTGGGTAGCAAGTCTGACAAGAGAGCGAGGGGCTGCAAGGGAGTTCCACACATTCCCCCAACTCTTCTCCTGGATCTGGAGAGAGCAGCCCTGTGAACATGCCTCCTGGACCTCATGTCAGGCCTCATCCTCTGAATTCCTTTCTGTCTCCTTGGGTTGGCAGGACCTCACCCACAGCCTGAGTTCTCCCATGGAGGCTGAACAGGTCTATGCAGCTCAGGTGAGGGGATATGAAGGCCCCAATGACAGAGAGGGGTGGGGAAAATTCAGATTCTAAATCCCAGTTGTGTCCAGAATAATCATGGATCAATCTCCTCTCTAACCCCCCCAAACCCCAAAGCACATTCCTTTTTTCTTTGCCTTTCCCCTCCACACCCAGCCACCACCCTTACATGGGTCATGAGGGACCATAGTGAAGCATTCCCCATCTTGGTGAGGACTGAGGCCTAACTTTTTTTGTGGATCCTCCAGGCCTTGGGTAAACTGAGAATCAGCAAGACGTTTATCATAGAAGCACTCTGGGCCTCGGTGAGTTGAAGAGGAAAATCAACCTTGGACTGCAAGAAAAACAGCATAGAGAAATGGGGACATGTAGGTCCTTTTGAGATAGTGACAAGTTTGGAACTGGCCACAAGCATGGGCTACCCTGGGTGGAGAAGCAAGAGGGAGAAGGGAGCTCAGTCTCCTTAAGTCAAGTAGAATGAAGGGAGAACTCAGGAACACCTTCTCTGGAGCCCCATAGTAAAGGGTGATGAGGAGACACAAATAAGTGTTTTGCTCATGTCCCTATTGCTTTACTCCCTTGAGTGGGTTTGGAAATACCAGGGGACAAAGGAATGAGGGAGGTTGCTGACCCCCAACTCTCTAACTCCTAACAGGCCCAGGTAGGTCCTGAGAGAGTGAGGTATGAATCCAGCAGAACCCTTGCTCTCCTAGGTAAGTAGGTCCTCTCTCCACGGGGGAAGGCAAGAAGGGACTACAGTATTGTAATAATAGCTCACATTTGTACAGAACTGTGAGAGCACTTTAAGAGCATTCTTTACATAGAGCACTTTACACATACCATTCAACAACCCTGGAAGGTAGGTGTTATTGTTATTCCCATTTTGCGGACGATGTAACTGAGGCAAATTCTTAGGGAGAGTGGTTGAGAGAGCGTGGTTCCAATGAGCGCCTGAACAGGGGGTAGAGTGGAGGGAAGGGACCTTTACTGTGCCTTGGAGGACAATGTTCCCCTGGGCTGTCTCTTACCTAAAGCCTCTCCTGTCTAGGCTGCCTACATAAACATGTGATCCTGTCTCTCATTGAACAACTAAAGGGATGCTCCCTTAGTCGGAGGATGGACACTCTGATGGGACTTCATATGGCCCTCAATGCCTGGATCATGCTCTCCAAAAACAAGGTAATTGGGGAAGGGGAGGGTGAGACAAAATTCACCGGGTGCCAGGTGGGGCAGGAAGTAAGAAAGAAAATAAAGCAGCTGGTAGAAACGAGAATAGGGGAAAGCCAATCTGAGGGGACGAGAGAGTAAGGTAGGTGGTAATGAGAATATAACCTAGGAAACAATGCAGGTATCACATCCAGGCAGAGTCTGGCTTCTCAGATTCACCCATCCATAAATTAACATTTCTTGAGGGTTACTGTGAGAGGAAGCACAAAAGAAAGAGATAAGGTAGTCACCTGTACTAGGAGAAAGATGGAGAAAGGGAAGAGACATTTATTAAGTTCCTACTATATATGCCAGATACTGTACTAAGTGCCTTTTACAAATATCTCATTTGATCCTCACAACAACCCTGGGAAGTAGGTGCTATTTCCTCTTCACTATATAGTTGAAGAAACTGAGGCAGACAGATGTTAAGTGACTTGCCAGGGCCATGTAGCTAATAATTGTCTGAGGTTGGACTTGAACTTAGTTCTTCCTGAATCCAAGCCCAGTGCTCTAAAAATTGTACCACCTCACTCAAATCTTCTTAGGTTGGAAGCTCTATAGAAGGGTAGGGAAGGAGTGTTCTAAGTATTCTATCTCCCAGCCCCAGGGAGATACAAGGAGCACTTCATTGTACTGAAATTCCCAGATAGGTAGAGAGACACAGTCCCTGTTCTCAGGTAGCTCTTAATCTGACCACAGATGACTCAGTACTTGAGCGAGAAGCCAAGGTGTTCACATAAAAGTGCATAAGAATTTGGAGAAGACTCAATATGGGTTGAGATACATGCAGAGTAAGAGAACACTGATTCAAGCTTTAGTAGGAGTCAGGCGTCAGGGTAACAGGAAAAACATCTCCTACTTTCTCATTCACATGCATACACTCCTCCCCAGCAGGAGCCTATAGGGGCCAAGAGCTCGCTGACCAGGGTCCTGAAGTTGCTGGTGTTGGGGAAGAGCCCTACGGACAATGTGGCCCTGGAGGCAGCTCTGTGCCTGAGCTTCCTTGACCCTGAAAATTCCATAGCACGTGAGTTTCTGCTCCAGTGCCTGACCCAAGGAGAAATGAAGAGAAAGAAAAAGGTGTGGGGCTGCAGACAGGGAGGCTGGGCTGGGGAATCTTCCATCACAACCAAGGTTGTCCTTCCTTTGTCCAAGAAGGCCAACACATGCCCTAGTCCCTTCTGGCTGTGTCTTCCAATGGGAAATCAGTCGGTAAACATTTATTAAGTACCTACTGTGTGTCAGGCACTGTGCTAAGTGCTGGGGATACAAAAAAGGACAAAAAAAAACCAGTCTCTGCCCACAAGGAACTGAGAGTCTAATGGGGGAGATGATGAAGGAGAGGGGGAATGGGGCAGAGATCTGAGAAACCAGAGCAAGGAGCTAAGTGAGCTCTAGGTTTGCCCATTCTTGAGTTGATTGCAACATCAGGGAACATGTGTCTGACGTGTGTGTATTTAGTGTGTGAGTGTGTGTGTTCACACTGAGAAGCCCTCGAGATTAAGGAGTGCTCACTGCCCCCCTTCCTCCTTTAACAACCACCCCACCCCACCCTGATTCACCACCCAGTTTTGCTCCATCTCCAGAGAAGGCAGACTTGGTACTGGGAAGAGCACACTGGATTTGGAGCCAGACAAGCTGGCTTTGAATCCCAGCTCTCATATTTACTTCTCTGTGGAGCCTTGGACAAGTCATCATTAAGCTCTTCTAGGCCTGTTTTCTTATCCACAAACTATGTATGTGTTGGAGCTGGTATATGAGAGGAGGGGGG
>NW_020954546.1:2943715-3017155 GCF_900497805.2 Vombatus ursinus | reverse complement strand
TGTGTTCCCATTGGAACTAGGCAGGGCAAGGGTGGTGGGGTGGGGTGGGGAAGGAGGAGAGAGAATCTGTGAGGATCCCACTCTTCCCTTTTCCCCCCATCTTATCCAGGAAATTCATTGCCCCTTCTAACAAATCCCAAACCCGTGAGGTATGCCCATCCCACATATTTTCCTCCATTTCTCTCCTATCCTCAGCACCGGTTAGAAGCCATCAAACTACTTAAGATTATTGGGCTAGAGAAGATTCAGAATTTGGGCATGGAGAATGACATTTTTGAGCTACTCAGGTTCAAGGTTCATAATGATCCCTTACAAGTGAGTTCCCTTCCTCCCTTCCCTCCTCTTCTCTCTCTTCTTGTCAATCTCTCCTTTCATGCCACCATCTCCCTTCTTACCCCCATCTCTCCTGACCCCCAGGAAGTGAGAGAAGCTGTGGCAGAAATGGTGGAGGTGCTAAAAATGAAGCCTATGATGCTGAACATCGTGGAGTCGTGAGGAACTTGGAAACCAAGAGTGGGGGTAGAGGGAAGAAAGGCCGTCATAGGGCCTGTGGGAACTGTCCACTCCAAGGGGAAGGGAGCCCTGCCTGCTACTGGGAGGTAGAGGGCAATGTTAGATCAGAAGTTAAACTCTTGCTTTCATTAACCCCGTAGAGAGTGGGGAGTTTGGTTTTAGGGAAATACCCTTTCCCTCATCTGGGGATCCTGGGATACAAGGGCAGAGGGTGCTGGATGAGATTAAAGGTAGGGCTGGAATAAAAGAAGGATGGAATAGGGTGGGAGATTGGAGGATGAGGAATGAAGTGATGGACACTGGAAGGGGCCTGTCCCAAAGGGGAGGAGGTGTGGTCCCCATGAGTGTTTCCCCAGAGGGAGCAGAAAGTGAAGAAAATAGACTTAAAATGTCCAGAAGATTTGGGTTCATATCCTTCCTCAGATATTTCCTAGCTGCATAACCCTGGATAAGCCACTTGTAATTCTTTTGGGCCTCAGTTTCCCACCTTAAAGGAGAAAGTTGGACTCAGTGGCTTCAAAGATCCCTTTCAGCTTTAAATATATTATTGTATAGCAGAGGGCATAGAGTGGGATAGAGCCAGAGGGCTTATGAAAGTAGTGGGATCATGATGAGATGCAGAGGCAATGAGGTGAAGAGCGTGGGATGGAATGAAGAATGGGGTGGGTGGTGTGTGATAACGCCTGGGGTCATGAGATAAGGGACAAGATGAAAGGTAGGAGAACAGACGGGCAAGGAGGAACGGGATGAGGTGGAAAAGTGGGGGATGGGATGAGGGGATCAGATGATAGTAGGGACAATGAGACTAGGTAGAGATGGAATGACGTTGGAATATGAGCAGGTTTGAATAATGGAGTGGAGGTGGGATGGGGAGAATGGATCAGGGAGAGAATAAGTGGGAAATGAGATGATGGGTGGGATGAGAAGTAGGAGAGTAGGATGGGAGTGATGAGAATTGGAATGGAGAAAGAGGGGAGGAAATGAACATTTATATAGTGCCTACTATGTGTCAGGCACGGTGCTATGTGCTTTTTACAAATATCCCAGTTGAGATAAAGGGGGTGAAGATGAGAATGGGATGACAGAAGGAAATCAAGACATGAAAGTGGAATGTTTGGGGAAATCAGGGTTGGAAATGAGAGTTCTGGGGTGATCACTGCAGATGTGATGGAAGATTTCTCAAGTCCCAGGCATTATCTTAACTTTTCTTATGTGGTAGATAATATGATTTATCAGCAAAACAGGTATAATAAATGGACCAATGGACTCCTCAGTCCACAGACTCATTTATTATGCCTGTTTTGCTAATAAATTATATAGATTGGGTTTTTTTGTTCATTTTTGGTTTTTTGGTTTTTTTGCTTTTTGGTGAGGCAATCGGGGTTAAGTGGCTTGCCCAGGGGTCACACAGCTACAGGAGTGTCTCAAATGTCAGAGGTCAGATTTGACCTCAGGTTTTCCTGACTCCAAGGCCAGAGCTCTATCCACTGTACCACCTAGCTGTCCTCACTCAGGTTATTCTCCACCACACTTAGAACAGCTAGGAGTTCATCAGCCCACAATCATTTTCCCGACCCTTTCTCTTTGGCCTGGGAGGTACGGGGTATAAAGTCAGTCAGCCAACAAACATCTACTAAGTGATTACTATGTGCCAGTCATAGTCAATCAGACAATGAATTAAAACGACCCCACTACTTGGGCAAAGGGAGCACTGGTTAATGGAGGACCTATCCTTCCTCTCCTCTTCCTTCCTTTCCTCTCCCAATGACCCCTCCCTCTTTTCCTTTCTACCCAGGCAGCTTAATGACGCCAGTGCATTGGTACGTCACGAGGCTGTCATATCCATCGTAAGGCCGACTAAATTGATTTCCTCCTTCCTACCCCTATTGTCAATCAGTCAGCAGCATTTATTAGGCACCTACCATGTATTAGACACTCCACCCATAAGTCCTCACCAGTTTGGTGATGAGAGGGAAGAGAAAAAGAGAGGAAGGGAAGGCATGGTGGGTTGAGATAAGCTAGAGAGGAAAGAAGGGAAGAAGGAACGGGAGAGTACCCAACACTGCTGAGAATCTATAGTGATAGAGTGCCCATTCCTGAGGGCTCAGACATGGAAGACTTTGCTCAGGCACCGGTTGTGTGGCCTAAGTCTGAGTAGGGCAAGGAATAGTGAAAGGGCCATAGTCCGTGAAGCCTTGACTCCCTCAGCCTAGACACCAGCTGCACGGTCCCAGAACAGCCTACCACGAGACTAGCAGGGAAGTTCAGCAATGTCACCTTGAACTTCAGTGGGTTTCCTCTGTATCACCCCCATAAGACCCAGAGAAGTGGTGGGATGGGGGTGAGGCATCAAAAGACTATGCTTGGTACCACTTCCCAGGGCTGGATACCCAGGATCTTTTACCTTTGCCTCCCACCAGGGTGTTCTGGGCATCCGCAGCTCACGCATGTTCTATTTTCTCATGGACATGCTGGACCTGGAAATGAATCCATTGGTAAGAAAAGAGGTGAGTGGTCCCTTTCCCCCCACCCTCTGCTTGTGCTCCACACTCCCCACCCTACTCCCATCATCCTTACCGCTGACAGACCCCACTGTTCCAAAAGCCTCCCTGTCACCTGCTCGGTGAAATCCACATTCCACAGCCTGGCATTCAAAAGCCCAACCCCAACCTACTGCCCCATCTTAGTTTTCCACAACTTCCCTATGCAGTCCTTCCATTTGAGCCAGATCTATCTCCTTCCCAGCCTCCTAGTTAGACTATGGTCTATGCTTCAGGGTTCTATAGTCATGGTTCATGCTTCATGGAATTCCTTCTCTACCACTCTCTCCCTATTTAAAGGCCTCAAGGACTAGCTCAAATGTCACCTCTTACATGAAGCCTCCCCTTATTACCCCAGTCAGAAATGAGTTTGGAGGAGGGAGATATTCTTATAATGTATACCCTGCGTAATGGTACAGTTGGTATCATTTTTTACTGTTACTTTCATGCTTCACACATGTAGGTCATGCATCTACACACAGACTCTTGTCCAGCCATGGGGTCTCATGGGGTTGAGTGTAAGGTCCTGCACAGAATGGGTGGCCAACAGATAGAATATAAAAGAACATAAGGCCCTTGAGGATGGGGATTGGTTTCCTTTTTGTCAGAATTTCTGATACCGGGCAAAATGCTTGGCACAAAGTAGGTGATTAGTAAAATTTTGTTGAATTGAATTGAGGTAGCTAGGTGTCATGGTGGAAAGCACTTGACTTGAAGTCAGGAAGATTTGAGTTTGAATACTGCCTGAGACACTTATTACCTGTGTGTTTCTGAAGTCATTTAACCTCTCCCAGACTCAGTTTCCTCATCTGTAAAATAGGTATAATAATAACACTTCTCTCTCAGAGTGATTGAGGCTCAAATGAGGTAATATATGTGAAGTGCTTTGTAAAACCTTAAAGCAAATACATGTTGATATTTTTGCTGTTATTATTATTATTATAAAACTGGTTAGAGGTCATCTAGTTCAACCTCATTCACACATAGGGAAACTGAGTCCCAAAAAGGAGGAATGACTTGCTCAAGGTCATCCTGCTCATTAATGTCATAGCTGAACTTGAATTCTGGTATAGGACTCTTACCACTTCACGGTCCTCAACTGTCTACCCTCTTTCTCCCTGCTCAAATCCCCAGTTCTTTGAGAGTTAGAGAGGCAGGAGGAGCAAAGACTCCTTGACCTGGCCTCCTGAGAATGGGCCAAACTGTTCTCAGAGCTTACTCTCCACTCCAGACCAGAAAGAGTCTGTTCCTGGAGTGAACCAGTCCCCGGGTCTCATCATCTTTTTTTATAGCTGGAAAAAATATTCATTATCCTATCCAAGAAAGATCCCTGGGTCCGGGAAAAGCTTCAGGACTGGAAGCTCCTGGTGGAGGAGGAGTCCAGGCAGGAAAGGGAAAGAATCCAGACTTTGAAGCTTCAAAAGATGAAGAGGGACCTCCAGGACCAAAAGAAATCTCTGTGTGAAAGCCTGGGCCCCTTGATCCCTCTAAAGATGGTTCAATCTAAGAAGGCCATGTCTGAAAAAGGAAAGTCCATCCTTAGTGTTCCTATCAAAGGCATGGCTTTAGCCTCCCACTACCCCCCCTGCATCAAATTCCTTGAAAAAAAAGATCATTCCATTTCCAAGGGATACTGGGATTCCCCAGTCATCAGGAAGCACTTCAAGAATCTTGCTTCCCACTGAGTCAAGTCAAGTCTATCCCAACAACTCCCCTTCAACATTAACTTTCCTCTTCTCCTCCCCCCACCGCCACCTCCATTTTCTCTCCTCTGGACACACTGCCTCCATTTCCTCTGTGGCAGCAGATTTCTGAGCCTCTGTCTCATAAACTAGTTAATAAATAATGAATGCTAATTTGTCCCAAAACATCATTCTTCTTTTCAGTCAGTATGTTAATATTTACCAAGTGCCTACTATGTACCAACTACACATGGGAAAAAAAGAGGCAAAAGACAGTCGGTCCTCAAGGAGCTTGCAGTCTAGTGTGGAAGAAAACATGCAATCAAATATATACAGCCAAGTTATATATAGGATAAACAGAAAATAATTAAGAGAGGGAAGGCACTAGCATTAACAGGGGTTAAGAAAAGTTTCCTGTGGGATTTTATTTGGGACTTAAAGGAAGCCAGGGAAGTCGGTAGTCGGAGTGGAAGAGGGAGGTCATTCCAGGCATGCAGGGCAGGCAGAGAAAATGCCGGGAGCCAAGAGCTGGAATGTCTTGTTCGAGGAGCAAAGAGGCAGCCCATGTCATTGGACTGAGGTTAGTAAAGTGTAAGAAGATCATTGGTAACGTGGAGAGAGCAGTTTTGCTGGAAAGATGAGGTCGGAAGCCAGATTGTAAAGGGTTGAAAAGAGAGAGAGGAGAAGTGAAGGCACAACCTTTTCAAGGAGTTTACCCACAAAGGGCAGAAGGGATACAGGATGATTGCACATGAGGCAGCTGGGTAACTCAATAAATAGAACACTGAGCCTAGAGTCAGAAAGATCTGAGTTCAAATCTTGCCTCAGATACTAGTCGTATGACCCTGGGCAAGTATTTAACACTCTGCTTGCCTTAATTCACTGGAGAAGGAAATAACAAACCACTCTCATATCTTTACCAAGAAAAACCCATTGACAGGTGTGCTATCATCCATGGAGCGTACACTGTAAAATAATTTTGCTGAGAAGGCAACTTAACCAAAACACAAATTTGGGTGCATCATCACAAGTCTTGGGTGTGGTGACCCAAAATAAAAATTATTTGAGTAGATCCAGAACTTGAGGGGACCCAAAATAAGTTATGGCCATCTCCAGCATTCCTAAAGAGTTACTGGGGTCAAGTGACATTCTGGACATAGACAAACTTTGATGACATAGAGTTGGATTTAAGCAGAATAATTTTTCCCAAACAATATAAGAAGTAATTTTTCTCACACACTTCTAGATTTATATCCTAAAGAAATCAAAGAAGGAGGAAAACTAATGTACAAAAATATATCAGCATTTTTTTTGTTACAGCAAAGAACTGAAAATCAAATGATCAAATTGGGAAGATGGAACAAATTACGGTATATGAATCCTCTCATTCCAAATCAATTCTGTCCACTGCACCACGCTGCATCCTAGTAAAAGCGTGATCTGTACCCATCCGAGATGGGAGATGGGAATCGACAACTCTATTCCTCCTGGTGACAGGATGATCCATCAGACTCTAGCATTGTCACTTGAACTACTTATGTAACCTAAGGACCTTGGAGTCATCTTTCCTACCACTGAATCCTGAGAACTTCCCAGCCTTTCCATATGCCCCGCAGCCTACCTTTCTTTTATGGGATTGTTGGTTTTGCTATATGTATCCTGGATTTTAGCACAGTACTTGGCACATACCACTACACGCTTTTTTCTTTTTTTTTTTTTTTTTACCCAGGGATTCCACTACTAAGCTCATAAGCTCCAAGAGATCAGCAAAATATTTTATAGCAATATCTTTTGTCCTAGCAAAGAATTGGAAACAAATCAGATCATCCCTCAATTATAGAATGGCTAAACAAATTATGACACACAAATGTAATGGAATATTACTGTGCCATAAGAAATGATGAATGTCGTGAATACCAAGAAAGCATAGAAAGATTTACACAATCTAATGCAGCAAAGTTGAGCTAAGAAAACAATATACACAAGGACTACAACAATGTAAATGGGAAATGCCACCACAAAGCAATCAAAGATGATGGCCTGGGTGAAGATAAGGAAGACACCACCACCCTTTGCAGAAGTGGGAGGTCCATGGATGCACTTCATTGCACTCATCAGTTTTGCCGATTTCTTTATAATTACTGTTTTATGAGATTGGTCTCTGGGAACGGGGAGGGGAAGAGATACTGGGAGAAATTCTAGTGATTTTAAAAACAAGATATATATTTTTATGTGGCTATATCAACAATATGCTGCTTTGTTTAAATGGTAGGGGACCTATTAATTGAATTTGTTTTCTTGAATAGAAGGCATGTGATATATGCTTATTTAATTTTAATGAATGAAATGTATGTTCTCTTCAGGAGCACCTTCCAGAATCCATGCTTTTTCCCATTCAAAATCCCGAGTTCCCAGTTGGAAATTATTTCCAGAATGCCTTTAATTTCCAGCTCATTTCCAGAACATGGATAACATCCATCAGACATATCTTGCCACCGAAGAACACTTTATACTCTTCTGGTACAGCTGCCTACTCTCTGCCACTTTCCCTATGTTCTCAGGATTTTGCTTTTTCTCAAATTTGGATTGTAAGTCTTCCCAGACTTGAGATTTACAATAACCAAACCATCTCCACTTGTCAAATTTGCACATCAAACATACTGGATAAACAAAAGGGGCAGTGAAGCCACATTTAGATGTTAGTTGTGCTTTAGACCGATTCTTAAAGCTAGTCATTAAATGACTTCCCTTAGAGCTCCTCTGTTGGGCAAGCTATTGATTTCCTTATAACATTTATACATTATCTGTACACATCTCAGAATCAATTTTGACATCCCAAATTGGGATTTTGTTTAATTCTGCCACCAGGAGTCCTTTCCTACAACCTGCTCTGTTGAATTAATCTTTTTTAATTTTTTTTTTTTTTAGGGCTAGAAGGAACCTTAGATAGACATCATCTGCCCAAATCCAAGTTTACAATCAAAAAATATTTTCCAGACAGCAATAACAAATAATTCCTGTCAATGAGGGCAGGATCATGGAACCATGATTGTTCACTGGCTCTTAATAATTTCTGTAACTTTCCCTGTCATTACTGTTATAGTAGTAGTATAAACTCTCAGAAAACCTAAACGGATTATGCTCTTGCTCTAGGACAACAGGTTATGGGGGAAATTCTATAGGAGGCTTGGGAAGGCAGAATCCAAATGAGTTACCCTTGTATTGGACAAGGGAGAAAGTCTTTTCCCTTGAGAAAGCAAAGGTCAAGGAGGGCAAGTACAAGCACTGTGTTTTACCCTGGAAATAAAAAGACAGAAAAAGGTCACTGCAAACTGCATACCAAATATAGTATAATGAAGGAAAGCAATCTAACCACCAGAGGCATCTAGACAGACCTTGTGTAGGAAGCATCATGGGATCTAGGCCTTGCATAGCTAGGGATCCAAGAGGCAGAGAGGAAGAACATTCCACAAAGGGAGGATTAGAGATGGAATTATTGGGACTTGTGAGTATGGGTGAAAGATTACTCCAGGGTCCTCATTTGATGTACAAGTTTGGGAGGAAAAGACTGAGACTGAGATCAATGATTTGACAACCTGAGAGGGGAGAGCTGACTTGGTACAAGTCGCATAAATAGGGAAGTATCAGAGCTGGTATTTGAACATAGCATTCTGGGCAACTCTGAAACTTATTGCAGAAAAGGCATTGACTCGGGTTGGTCAAAGGTTATTTCCTTACCCAGTAATTCTGGGCCCTCGGTCTGTGCCCTATGATACCACCCAGCCAAATCAGGAACATTGCCCACCCCAATCCTCTTTCAACAGGTACTCTGGTTCTCTGAATGCCTCTATCAATCTGTAAGCAGAACTTTGCACTATGTAATCTTCCACCATATTTTCTTCTTTGACCAGAACTTCACCAGCCTAAAAAGCCTTGATGTAAACAGTTACATGGCAAGCTGGTACCAGGATGGTAGGCTTAATTCTACTCAGGATGCCACTGCTATGCTAGATCTCATCTGGTATATAGTAAACTTTTCTAAACAAAGCATAGCTAGGCCCCAGTTACATCTGTTTGTCACTTCGGTTTGGGGAAATTTAAAAAAAAAAAATCTTACTGCCAACTAATAGGTATAGAGGAAAAGTCAGTGAAAATCTAAAAGGGACTTTAGGTTTTTGGAACAATGGGACAATGGCCCCAAGAGATTAATGATCAACAATTTTGCTTTTACTCACTGGCTGCCCTTGTCGAGTAGCATAATATTTGCCATTGACTCACCTCTAAACTGCAGTAATCTCTCTTAACTGGTCCTCCTGCTTAAAATCTCTCCTGCCCACAATGAATCTAACATACTGCTATCGATGATTTTCCTGAAATACTGCTTTACATCTAAATACCTAGCACAGTTAAAAAACAAACAAAAAAAAAACCTCTCAAAAGGCTCTCCAATGGAAAGTAGTTTGGCAGAAATCAGGTTTAAAAAATCAGAATCTTAAACACCATATATCACAATAAGCTCCAAAAAGATACTTGACCTAAAGATAAAAGATCACATCATAAAAACAAATCAGAGGAAATGGGAAGAATACCCCTTTACAGCCACCACTAAGGAATCTTAAAGGATAAAAGTGACAATAAAATATAAAATAGACAATAGTCAAATAGAAAAAATTTTGCAACATTTAAATCAATGCAAACTATAAGAGAAACTGTGGAGTAAAAAAAATCTTCACATGAAATGCCACTGATAAAGGTTTGATATACAAGATACAAAAGGAATTAAGACAAATATACAAGGATGTAGCACAAAAGCAGTCTTGTTTGCAAGATACACAAAACAACCATTTTAAAGGATCAAAGTAAAGCAAATCTAAACAATTCTGAAGTTTAACCTCACACTCATTGGAAAAGCAAAAATGCTAAATGTTGGAAGTTGTGGAAGGCAAGTGCCTGAAGGATCCCTGCTGGTAGAGATATGAATTAGTCCTGCATGGGGTGTCTGGGCTGTTCAGGCAGGAGGCACACCTCTGCCAGAGGCCTTGCTGAGCCCTTTTCAGAGAGGTTTTCCACCTTTGGTGTCCATCACCCAACTCTCACCTGTGACCCCAAGAAACTGTAGCATGTGCAGCAGCCACACTCCAGTGAAACCACCTCAGCAGATGGGCTAAACCAGGATCAGAGTAATCAACAGGCTTCAGACCTGTCAGTGAATTAAGGACCAGAGAGGGGGGATAAGAACAATGTGTTCCAATGGGCATGAAGACAGCTGAAGCAAGTGGTGTGGAAAGCTTAGAGCTTGGTCAGACATCAAAGACACCAAGGTCACCCAATGCATCCACCCTTGGTCCTGACTTTTGTCCTGCCACTGGACTTTTATGACTCTGAGAGCTGGGCTGACAACTTTGCACAATTCTGCCTCACTTAAATCCAATTCACCTGCAATTCATCACCATCACTGCTCTTCTCCAAAAACAAAAAATGAGTAAGTCCTCCCATTCTGGAAAATAACTTTCTACTAGAAACTTCACTGATTTTGATCCAGATGTCATTACTGGTCCTACATCCCAACAAGGTCAAAAAAAAGAGGGAAAGTCCCTCATGTGCAAAAAAAAAAAAGTCCAGCACTTTTTGTGGTAACAAGAAACTAGAAATAAAGTGGGTATAAAATCGGGCAATGGCTGACCAAATTGTGGCATATGAATACAATGGAATGTTACTGTACCAATGGAAATTATAAATATTAAGATTTCAGAGAAACTTGGGACAACATATATGAACTGTAAAGAAATTAACAGAACAGAGAACAGTTTACACAACAATCACAGAAATGGAAATGTAAACAATACTGAAAGACATCAGAACGTTAATCAATGAAAGTGACCAATTTCAAAAGACCATCAATGAAAACACATGCCTCTCCTCCTTTAGGTAGGCAAAGGGTGGCCTGTGGGTGCCAGACATGACCAATGTATTGGTTTATGTAACTACATTTCTTTATTACAAGGGAGGGTTTCTTTTAAAGGAAGATAAGAATTGGTGATACTGTTTTCAAATTAATAAAACATTTTTTAAAAAGACTGCCCACTGTCTATTAAAAAAAAATTTTAAGTTCTTTAGTCTGACATTTAAGACCTTCTACAATCTGACCCAAATCTTTCCACTTCTCTCTCCCATTACTTTCCTCAACAAACCTTCTGTTCACAGTGGTTTCCTGTGACTAAGAATTTTTATATTTATATATATATTGGTGCTACTACCCCATCTGGAATGCCCTTCCTTACCTTCTAAATCCCATCTTTCCTTTAAGGCATAATTCAAAGGTCTCCCCACTTTTGTGAGGTGATACTGATACCCTGCCCCCCTCTTGGGAATTACTCTCTTTTTCTATGCCATAGTTCAGTATCTTTACCTCTTCTATGACCTTTAGCAACTTTGTACTTTTTCCTGTACCCATTCTAAATAAATAAATCATATGCTTCTAGAGGGAAAGGATCATGTCATACACCTCAGTATCACAAACCCATTGAAGAGTACTTGGAACACAATACCATGTGTCCCAAAAGTCTTAGAGCAATTTTAAGCTGTTTAGGATTAAAACTTAAAATAACTCTAAGACTTCTGGAACCCATATATACAGCTCAATGATCACTGCTGCTGCTATTTCATTTCTTGACTTAAAAAGTTATTGGAATATAGTTAATTTCCTAATTCACTACAGTCTGATCCTATAATGGACCACTTTTCATGCTGATGTATAAGAAAATGGCGCTGAGGTACAAGAGTCCACAAAAAAAACAAGCAGCCTTTATTGCAGTATTACAAAACACTTTCCATTTTGGCAATATTTTACAACGTATTCAGCTTCTCAGACTGTTCAAGGGCTGGGAAGAAGGTTGGAAATTAAAAGGGGAAATTTCAATGGACATTTCTAAAAGAAAAACTGCCCCATCCCTCCCACCAAAATAAAAATCCAAATGTCACTTAATTCCACTACTGGAGAAGAGGCCACAAGGAAAGCAGCAGGCAGAACTCTGGCAACTTCACTATCGAACATGTCAGAGGCAAAGGAACAATCAAGATGGTCTTCAGTATGGTCGATTACGCTGATCATTTCTGTAGTCATTTCTAGGAATGAAAAATAAAAGCAAGCCTAAATTTGGGATTTTTTAAGTATAAAGACAAACCTATGTTGGTGAACTGATGACAGAAGTCGGAAAAAAATTACAATTCCCACTGAGCAGCGTGAAAGATTTCTACCTGAACCTCAAGAAAAGCCAATCTCTTAGAAATACAGCACTCCAAACGGAATCATGCGTAAGAAGTGTTCAAATGTAAGCCCCCAGGTTTTACATAGATAGCTCCTACTGGAGAGAGTGCTGGCCTTACAGTCAGGAAAATCTGGCACTTACTAGCTGTGTTGTGTGACCAGAGACAAGTTACTGAATCTCCCAAAGTCTGAGGTTCCTCATCTGTAAATATGTACCTGTAGTTTTGACCCCAAAGGGTTCACACAAGGCTCAAATGGGATCAATACTTTTGCAGTCCTTAAAGCATGATATAAATGTCAATTATTATTATGTAGAAAAGAGAATGGATTTGTCACGCGTGGCTCAAGAAAGAACCAGAACCAACTGGTAGAAACTGAGGGGCAGATTTCAGTTCAGAAAGCCAAACTTCCTAAAGACTAGGGCTAGGCCAAAGTAGAATGTGTTACCATCTAAATTACCACTACATACATTAAAGAAGCTAGATGACCCCTTGTCGGGGATGTTTTAGAGAGCATTCATGCTTTAGATAGAGGCTGGCTTAAAGAAATGTTAAGGTCCCTTGCAGTAACTGGGATTCTATAAAAATGGGAAGCAAAAGACCTAGCAATCCTAGAATCGAGGAACAGTGATTCCAAGCTACACACATATACGTACCTGCCTCCCATTTTGCCACCGTATCCACCTCCTCGGTCTCCGCCATAGCCGCCTCCTCGGTCTCCGCCATAGCCGCCACCACTTCGGTCACCTCCGTAGCCGCCACTCCGGTCTCCACCATAGCCGCCACTCCGGTCGCCACCATAGCCACCACCACCACCACTTCGGTCGCCTCCGTAACCGCCGCCGCCGCCACTCCGGTCACCCCCATAGCCACCACTCCGGTCACCCCCATAGCCGCCACCGCCACTCCGGTCACCCCCATAGCCACCGCCGCCACTCCGGTCTCCTCCATAGCCACCGCCACCACTCCGGTCTCCTCCATAGCCGCCGCCGCCACTTCGGTCTCCACCATAGCCACCGCCTCCTCGGTCTCCACCTCTGCCACCCCGGCCTCTGTAGCCTCTCTCGCCACCATAGCCTCTCCCCCGGAAATCTGTAAGACAGAAATGCAAACTGAAGGGCCAAGGGGAAAAGCCACAAAGCTCCCCTTAGTTCTGGTCAAAGAGCAAGCTACATAGTGATACTGTTAAAGATGTGACCCACCTCCTCCTGAAGGACGAGAGTCCTCTGGTCTGGGTTCATTACACTGATTACAGGAATTCCTTCGGGCAAAGTTCATGTTTCCACAAGACCTCAGAGAGAAGGAAAGATGTACTTTTAGACTGTTTCCAAGTGATGCAGGGGCCCCTGCCCATAAACAAGAGATACTTACGGATTAGGACAAACCCAGTCACCACTTTTAGGGTCTCCACCTCTACCCTGAAAGCCTCCACGTCCTCTATATCCTCCACGTGAACCTAAGTGAGAAAACAAGAAAGAGAACAAGGCAAGGAAACTCACCTGACATAGAAAAACATCAGTTCCCATACTACCCCTGCTGGCAGAATTTAATAAATACAGCATTAATGGAGTAATTCAAAAATCAACTCTAGAATGTGGGTAGACATTAGCATGAACTATAAGGCAAAAAACATAACACTCAAACAGATCACCCATGAGAGTAGATTCAATGTCATTTGAAATTTAACCCTAAGTATACCCAAAGAATTGAAAATCTGCAGGTAACCTGACTACCCCAACTTTCAATTTCAATTCTCAATATCCATTTGACCAATACAGATAATGGACCAAATCTGGTCACTTTAAAGCCGAAGGCTGAGGAGGTATCCAGATCCAAATGGAAGAGTCGTTCCCTTTGTGGAAAGAAAGCTATGTAAGTAATAGCACCAGGCAGTCTACAAGACATTCCTTAACTACCCCCAACTTTATCAGCTACATCTTTACTTCCAAATGAGCCAAAATCTGCCCTGTGCCTTTCCAGACGAATTCCCAGATATTCCTCGAGCCAGCCACATTCAGGAAATGTCATCATTGTTCGCACCTGAAACTCCTGTTATTCCCCAAGGGTTCTCTTGATACTCCAGGGATGGGCATTGCAGCTAGACCAGCTAGAAACAACTTTCTCTGATTCTAAACAGTCGATTCTAAGATGCTCTAAATGCTACCCATGTGGGTAAACCTCCAACCTCCTTCCTCACCTATCCTATATCCTCCAGGATAACTACCATCTTAATAGAGAAGAGAGGAACCTAGAGAAAGAAAGCTAAACCTGGCTCCTGCAAGAAGGTGAGAGGCCAATGCAAAATTCCAAGTCAAATCTTTAGAAGAGGTCTGGTAGTAACGAACATCTTACCTCTTCGCCCACCTCCACTTCCACCTCCTCTCAGGAACTCGGGTCTCCTAGTGGCAAAAGACACTTTGATGATGTTGCCATGGAATTCTTTTCCTGGGAAAAAATGAGTGGTTTTCAACAACAGTTGAAATCAAAGAACAAGGATTTGTGTATCCACCCTCCATGAAACTGGTTTTAGAGGAACAAGGAGTGTTCATGAGGCCTTACAAAGATCAAATGCATCAGAGCCACAAGATTCAAGGCAGCAGGGTTTGAAGAGCTCCGTTTCCATACTGCACGGCACTTGTGCTTTCTGGGAGTGAGTATCTCATTTAATCTAATAATACTACAGAATTGTGGAGACATCAAAGTGCTTAAGAATCCAAGGCTCCCAGCTTCCAAGCATAATGGACTCTTGACACAGGAAGCCTCTGGGAAGTCAGTGTTCTAAGAAGTGAAATAAAAGCTGGGCAGCTCAAATTGTGGGGGCCAGTACAGGAAGCTATCTCCTCCAAATATGTGCAGGCAGATGGCAGTTTACAACAGTCACTGAGTACAGACTGTACCACAGAATACAAAAAATTCTATAGCACTTCATTGTAGAGAGCACTTTCCTTACAACTCCATGAGTCTGGTAGCACATGTATTAACATCTCCATTTTACAGAAGAGAAAAGTGACATTGACTTCCCTGATGTAACCAAGTTCCTAATTTCTGTTATGGACACTACCATTCTTCTAGTCACGCAGAACAGCCAGCTAGGAGTTATCCTCAATCCTGTCCTCACCTTTGACCCCTTATTCAATCAATAAGAGCTGCCACGTCTTACCAATCTGACGTTTGTAACATCCCTCAGAGCCTTCTCTTTCCTCTTCACTAACACTAGCACGATCTTAACTCTCACCTTCATCACCTCTTGCCAATGATATTGCAATAATCTCCCACCCAGTCTCCTTACATCCAACTTCTCTCTACCTTTCCCAATTCATCCTCTATACAGCTTCCAAAATGATTTTCCTAAAACTGGACCTGAGTCTGACTACATCACTTTCATGCCCAAGAAGCTGCACTAGCTCCCACAAACCCCTGTTTTTAGCATTCAAAGTCCTTCATAATCTTATTCCTATTTTTCTTTACAGGTTGAGTGCACATTATTCCTCCTCCCATGCTCCATTCTCTAGCCAAATTGGCTTCGATGTTCTTCCCCACACGTGACATTGCACTTCCTCCTCTGTGCACTCCTAGGTATACTTCCCACTCTTTCGATTCTTGAAATCCCAGGCTCCATTCAATGTTCCTCTCATCTCCTACAAGATCCCTTTCCACATTTTCCCCACTTGTTAATGTCCTCCCCATTCATTTTATTTATTTTGTATTTCTCCTATATTAACTCATCTCCATATGTGTTTTATTTCCATTCCCATAAGTCCTTGAGGGCAAGGATAGTTTCACTTTGTTTTTGTATTCCCAGTGCCTAACAGTATAAATGCTTAATAAAGGCTTAGAATGACTTGAAAATTGGTAAGGTACATAAATATAGTAGGTAGGCCAGTACTTTCTGTACTTTCATCTTCAGCTACAGATTGTTACTTCTTTCAATAACTAATACATAAGAAACTACAAGAAAACTAATTCAAGTTATGCATACCATCAAACCAGTCAATTGCAGCTTTAGCTGAAGGAGGATCATCAAATGACACTGTTGCCTCTCCTTTCGGTTTGCCTGTGTCCTTGTCTGTATAAAGATTTATCATCGGCTTGCCAGTCTTCTTATTTGTCTGGGGGGAAAATCAAGTTGGTTTTCCTTAAATTCACGTTTAAATCACACAATAAGATGTTTAATCAAGGCAACAGCTTAGGAATAGCTCAACATCAACACACCAAGACTGGGGCATCAATTCACAAGTATTTACCAAGTGCCTACTATCTGCATGACACTGTGCTAACACACACAAAAAAAGCAAATACGATCCTAGTCTATGGGGAGTTCACCATCAAACTGAGGAGACAAGACATACATAAACGACTTAAGGAGTGAAAACAAAACAAGAAATCGTATGGTGTAATCTAATAGTAGAGTCCATAATCAGGTGCTAATTGTGCAAGATAGTCATGTGATACAAAGGAAGTTAAAGGAAAAAAATGTATACATTTAGATTTGACTCCTGAAGGACAAGACAGTCTAAATACACAAAGAGAGAGAAGAGAAGACATTCCAGCCTAGGGATGTAATACGTGTAACAAGGGGAAGGAGTATGGCACAGTAGAGCTGGCCTAAACAAAGAGTCCAGGTACTTTAAACACCAGAAACTATAAGATTCTTCTCTACAGAGAACTCACCTTAATAATTCCTATTTGCTTAAAGAAGTCCCCAACTTGATCAGTTGATACTCCTTCTCCAAGTCCTTGAACAAAGATTGTATTGTTGTCTGAATTATCAGACTCTGAGTCTAGAAAGAGGGGAAAAAAAATGTAAAGTTAAAATGATCTATTTCTTGGTTTGATTACATCAAGTGTTCTTGGCCCTAGGCTGTCAGTGACTTAAGAAATATATGGCACATTTATCAAATGTGAAAACAACTCAGAGCTAAAAAGGCTCGCTACCTCCCTGGCGGGCTGAGGCAAGATCTGAGTTTTGACAGGCTTGCACCTTTGACTGAACCTAGTAAGGTAAAACTTGGGGTACAATTAGACAGCAGCTTGTCTAAAAAAGATCAGGGATATAAGCACAGCAAGCTAACAACATGATATGGCAACCCTCCCCCCCTCAAAAAAAAATGTAAGGCACTCTTGGGCTGTGTTAAGAGACAGGTTTTCTAGAAATAAGATGGTGATAGTCCACCCCCATCCTCTATCCTGGTCAGACCACATCTGGAGTGTTTAGGAAAAGCACTGATAACTTGGAGCTGTCCAGAAAAAGGAAACCAGGCTGGTAAAGAGCCTTGAGCTCATGCCCTATAAAGATCAGTTGAAGGAAACAGGGATGTTATGCCTGGATATGATTCAGGGGAACAGGACACCAGTCCTCAAGTACACAAAAGGCTGTCATGTGAAAGACGGATCAGACTTGTTCTATTTGGTTCCAGGTGTAAAAACCAAAAGTAGCAGCTGGAAGAGGCAAAGAGATCAATTCAAGAGGTTTTTCCCAACCTCAAGCCTAACAATGAGAGCTCTCCAGAAATAGAATGGGCTGCCTGGAGAAATGGTGGGGGCTGGTCATCCAAGACCCAGTTTGAAAGCTGGATAACCACTTGTCAGGGTAGACTGTAGAGGGGAAATGGTAAAGATGAACTGGACTAAATGGTCACCAAAATCCCTTCCAACTCTGAAATTCTTTGACATACTATTATATAAGCCATCAAGAGCCAGGATACACACTTTTTAGTATTCAATTGTTTCTACAAGTGAAGGAAAATCAGTTAGTGCAACTGAAACCCCCCTTATCACTCAGACCTGGCCACCTCCATCATTCCAACTTCAGGTATGGAGAAAGCAAGTGTACAGAAGGAGCCAAACAATCGGGGGAGATCTTAAGAGATCTTAGACTTCATACCCAGAACCTTGGAGTGCAGCAATCGGTAATAAAATTATTTCTAAGAAATATCTGACCATGCAGGTTATTAAATAGGAAAAGACGGATGTAGGAGGTCTTTAAGAAAGTCTCACTGATTAGGAAAGTTGAGAAGTAGAACTGTCTAAAGAAAGACATTTAACTGTCCCCCAATGCCCTTTCCAAACCTGTTAGCCTATGATTCCTTAAGGGGAAAGTTAGGCAGGAGATGTTTGGAAGTGAGGAAAAGACCTTCAAAATAACAATACTAAAGGTCTGGTACTGAAATGTTATATTTTGCTCTCAAATGTATAATGCAGAATGGTGGATTTAGAGTCAAAAATCCTGGATTCAAGAACTGGCTTTTCCATTCACTACCAGGTTCACCATGAACAAGTTACTGAGGTTCTTTTCTCTCTACCTCAGTCAAATCCTCCATAAAATGAGAGGGCCTGGACTAGATCAGGAGTTTTCAATAGATTTCAGGGGGTCCATGAACTTGAATGGGAAAAAAATTACATCCATTATTTTTACTAACCTCTAACTGAAATTTGGCATTTTCTCCAATTATTTTTTTAAAGCATTCTGTGAAGAGTCCAGAGTCTATAATTTGTACCAAGCGGCCAAAGGAGTCTAAAAAAGTTAAGAAGCCTGAACAAGATGAAGTCTGAGGTCACTTCCAACTCTAAACCTATGATCATTATATCCAGCACCATTTTTAACCTCTGAACCATTGTCAGTTTCAAAAGCCTTCACAAATAAGCAAGATGAAAATCTACTGAGATTTTGTGGGATCAGTTCCCCTTTGATCAAAGACCTCTCACACTCTACTACTTAGTCTCCTACAAAGTCTCAGAGATATCACTCAAATTCTCAATATATGTAGCAATGTTCCCAATTCATATTATTCTTGTCACTCATTAAGGGGACAAGAATTCAAACGTTACAGAGCTGGTACAGAAATCAGATCCAGAGATTTTGCCCACCAAACATTTTGCATCATCCCTATTTCTTTTTCCTGGGGTTCCTTCAGAAATTATAATAAGGTTCTCTACTATCAACTCCCACACTGGCATCCAAAAAAATAAAAAACTTCCTTCAAAGAACCCAAGGTAAGGCATATATTCTTAATATTAAAAATTATTAGCTACAAACTGCTTTGCCTTACCAGCATCTGTTTTCGGTCCATAATCCCTGTGGCCTAAGAGAAAAGAAAACAAGTAACAGCTATTTAAGGAAATCCGTTTGAAAGATTTTGTTTCTAAGACAATGAAAACAAGAAAATCTCAACTGTATTTCTATAACTTACAAAGTCAACCATAACAGATTTATAGAGTAAATATACTGGTTAAATGATATTTTTTTAAGTTTGATAACGAATCAAAATTGAGTATCAACATTTCCTTAAACTTGCCATAGACAGCATTTGCCACTTTGGCATTATGCTAGCATTGCTCATATTAAGTACTGGCTGTCAAATCAGGGAGCGGAATGCCCTATTGATTTAAGACCACTGTGTCAGCTACCTTTATAAAAGAGCATTTTGTCAAAACCTGGTGAAGGTCTCATTGGTCACCACAGACTCTTTCATGCAAATCCACAGAAGTAGAAACCCATTGGACTGTTAAAGAGATCAACTTTGGCTTTTTTTTTTTAAAGCACACAACACACACCAGCCTCAACTGAGTAAGAACAGGCTCAGACTTCGTCTGAGGGATAGATAGTGGTGGCTTTTAGATTTACACAGCATTTCCACTGAAACATTTTGGGATACTCAGCACTTACCACCAAAATTTTTGAAGCCACCGCGGTCACCACCACTGCAGAGGAAAAATTGAAGAAATGATTTCTTCCTTAAGTCTCTAATGTGCTGAGCCCTGGGCTCAATCTACACTTATCTGATCACAAGTAGAGAGCTTATGGCCTAGGGGAATAGTAGCACCTCTAACTTTCCAATAAGTTTTATTTCATAGGCTTCCAGGGAATGTTTCCAATTAAGCATTCTAGGGATCTACTTCCAAGAGAAACACTAAACTGAAACTAAATATCATATCATATACTCTGACCTAAACACTTTCCCCAACCCAAGGCCAAAATGGATGCTACATAACCCCTGACTTAAAGTGGGAGGACATAACGTAAAGAAAGCTTAACTAGGGCAAATATTCTATCCAACAGAAAAAAATTAACAGGAATAAAGGGACTAGAATAATACTCAAATTCAAGCGTGAAATTTTGGCATCATAATGGGAAAGGTGATGTTAAATGGTTGGTATTACAAGGTAAGAAGGTGGAGAAGCATATGAATAGTGAACTTGAGTATGAAAGGCTGTTACATTTCATTCATTCACTCATTCAGAAATCTAGTGTAAAATATACAAGTGAATATATTAATGAGAATGGACGCTAAGGATAAGAAGGGATTTCAATTCTGCTTCTCCATCCACACTGTAACACAATTAGATGCCTTATATAAATTACTAAATAGAAACTTAGTTCGTCATGTCAAACGTTCTACACATTGATCTTTAGAGCATATCACAGATGTAATGAAACACTCGACAAATCCACAGTCCACCATTTCCGACACATAATTTTTTTCTTAATTTGGTAAATATCCAATACATTCAAATATCCTCTCTGGTAGTTACATGCAAGAGTTCGACAGTTTCCTGCTTGCATCAAAAGGAAATGCACTTCAAATGCATTATGATTCAAAGCCTCTATAATAGCATGATGGTATTTTCAATTGCACTGAAGTACAAATGTAAAGACCTGCCCTATGAACTGAAAAGGGGGCAATACCCAAAGTTTTTGATGAAGGCATCTAATTTCCTATTAAGCAAAAGCCCTCACACCTAAGATTTTCCTTCATGTGGCCTTTCTGGAAAAAAAGTAACCACTGTGAATAGTTTCACTTTAAATCATTTCTACTTTATGACTGTGATAGTTCTTCTTTGCACCCCTAAGCAAAGATAAGTCTTTAAACTTGAAAATCTACTCAGTTTGGTTTCTGGAAGCCTAAAAGTTAGGACTATTTGTGAAATTCAAGCCTCTAACAGTCAGAGCTTCATGCTGGTTTCTCTAAGCTCCATGTTTCAAGAAAACATCCATCCACCCTCCCCCATCCCTTACTTACATACCTAAACAACTATGCCACCTTCCAGTCCTCTGCTTTATTTTGTTTAGCCAAACATTAGCATGTAGCAAAGGGGTTTCTTGAACCTAGATCTCTGAAAATCTTATTAATAGCAACTCTGGGGATTTCAAGTAATACTCCTCTCACTGATTAAGAATTTTCATTTGCACAAGTTTCTTTTTCTATGCCCAACAAAATTCCAAAGAGAAAAAAAGAGCAGTCTCTAATCCTACTAAAGAGACAAAGGATAGAATTATTCAACAGGGAATTGGGTGGGGGGGTAATTTTTTCCATGAGTGGATTAATAATTAAGTTTTATCTCACTTCTAAATGCAAAAAGGAACACTCTTAATTACTCTACTATCATCTCAATCAATAGGGCACCAAAGAGTTGATGCAACTAAAGAAAAAAGAAACAATTTGGTATAGGACAATGCTATATAATTGCTGGTTTCAATTTCCATGGCTTTCCAGGAACTTAACATTGAAAAAACCTAAAAAAAACATGCCTGTAGAAGAGAATGGTTGTATAAGAGTAAGTCAAATTTGTATACATTTGTGATCTCCCATTAGCTCTCTAAGTGATCTTCTATGTATTTTTGAAAACTAATACTAAAGTAGTTGAAAATTTCAACACGATGGCTACCAACAAGATGTGAAGCATTTTTCCTAGTTCCATATATACAGTAAGTCCATCCCATCATGAAAGAAGACATGGTCACTCTTCATTAGTATATTTCTCTTAAACCTCTGCAACAAGGTTAAATGTCCATTTATAACACACTAGACTAGACTAACACATCTGGGTACATTCTAACAAAGGAATATTCTGAATTAAGAATGGAATATCTATTAAAAACAACCTCCAAAATTTCTCAACTTTATGGCTGTATCCATCTATGCGAGAGATAAATCTGTGTCTGTTTCGTTGAATTAAACTCAAAAACAATTGGGTCAACAGGATTTTCTCCAAGTCTACCGTAGATACAGCAAGACCGTATCTGGGTGAAGAGCAATGCTCTCACTGCCTACCTTCACGGAGGGAGAGAAGGAATGAATAAAATAGGGCTTATGCCCATGTTAAAAGATTGGTCCCACTATCATTCAAGAAAGCTAAGGCTCTTTGGTGGGTTTTCTATAAAGATGTAAATACTATTCAAGGCTCTAACCTGCTAAGAAACAAAACAGATAGCTCAAGAGCCCGTTTGGTATTCAGGGAAATTCAATATTTGGTGAAGACGGGAAAGCAAAATATGGATTTTAACTATCTATTGGTGTTGGAGAAAACCAAGTTATTCCAAACATAAATGATTCACCAGATTTAGCTACAGTTTTCGTTATTTTCTCTCTTCTGTGGAAGATTTGCCCACATACAGCAAAATCTTCCCGAATTCAACAGCATTTCCTAACCACGACCTAGCAAGCCGGGGAGCCAGGAACACATTCACCTTTTTCAAGGGAGATATTATTCAATCACTCTCATTGGAGAAAGAAGACATTCTAAAAGAGAAAACTCTGAGGCTTGATCCACACAATCCTAAAACCACAGTGACTGATAAAATTTCAGCTACTTAAGTCTAGACAATGAAAAACAAATCACACATCTATAACAATCCATAACAAATTACCAAGGACAATCTAAGACTCCATCAGAATAGCAAAGTTCAAGACAATGAGAAAAAGTTCTAACAAACTATTCTAGTACTAAACTTTAAAAAAGGACAAATTTTCTATTGCAGTTGGATAATAACACTAGTTAGTCTGACCACCAAAAATGTCGACCTGATTTTCCTTAGGAATTAACACTTTTTTGTGGCAAACAAGGTGATTTGCTGAAGAATTTTCAAACATAAGGATTTCTCCCACAATCTTTCTACCTCTTTTCTGAAACTGGAAAAGCTGAAGGCCTTCTTCTGGATTGAACTTTTCCTTCTATCATCTAGGTGGTGGATGGTGGATTGTGATTGTCACCTCTTCTGCTCTCCCTCTCTTCTTTGAAACTTTTAACGTAAAACCCAAGCAGTGCTACACATTCTTCAAGCAGCCAAGAAAGGTGAGATTTTCAACCCTACTGTTTTTAAGTGAAATGATTCAAAACACATGGAAATGTCGTTCTAGACCAAGGGAAAGTATTGAGGGATCATACTTTTCTTATTATTCATAAGCAAATAAACCTAAGAAATTTCTGTAAGACTGGATCTCTAATCCAAAAGTTTTAACACAAATGAAAACCCTGAACAATGTTTGGGTCAAGATTTTCCGTGATCAGTTTCTACCTGCAACTGAAATGGCTTCACCGCAAATAAAGAAACAAAAAAAAAATCACATTCCTGATAAATGCTCTCATTCTACTCTTAAGTGATTTTTTCTAAGGTCTTTTGAGGCACTTTTCTGCAAAAGTCAATGAAAATCTTAAAAGACACTGGCATTACTGTATTTGTCACAGTCAAGCTTCATAAACTAATCACAGGACTTGAAATGATCCTGAGATGTCACCTAGCTATATCTGCATGGGAGGTTGCAGAATCTATGAAAGTCTTTAGAAGTAGGATTGATATTCATCTCAGAGTTGCTTTACTAGTAGGTCTCAGGTAAAATCCAAAGGATTTTAGCCTTCAAGCTTCCTCCCAAAAATACAAACCTATTCCAAAGACACCCAGAAAATTCCACCATTCTCACAAAAACTTAAAGAGTATAACAGATTCCTGCAGATAAAGACAAAATTACAACTTCCTTGTGATGAATATTAAAACTATGATATAACAACTAGAGAGCTGTTAATGAAGATCATTCACTATTATTACACTATTCCAAGGCAATCAGTTATAGAAGCATTCCGTTAAAGTTACTAACATGAAAGTTAACATGATGCCTCCCAGAGGGTTGGCTCTGTATTTGTTGGGACTACTAAGACAGGGAGGGGGAAGTTGTATAAGTCATCCTGTGTTGATCACTTCACTCATGTCTAGTTGATGACATAATGACAACACTATCTTCTTCAATAATAGAAGAAAACATAATGTATTTAATCTACTATATACAGTAACCTGATTGTATTATGGGTTAATCAAGATCCTCACAAAGTCTCAGGCTTGCAGAAGTCTATCAAGTCACCGTAAGGTTTTACTAAGTTTGTGCCCAAAATATCAAAAGCATTACACAATGAAAAGAAAAACAGCATGCTTAAAAGTACAAGGCAGGAGGTTCAAATGCCGGTTTTACTTGAAGAGCAAAGTAATAAGTATTACTGGTTTTTTTTCAAATTCATTTCTAGGGATCCAAAGGCAAGACCCAAGCAGCAAAGGAGTGAAATGGAACTGATTTGTTATTAAGTGACAGTTTGTGGACCATGGCCAGTTTCACTTCTCGACCAATGCAGATTATGCTTTAGCCTATGTATTTTATAGCCACAAAACTGTAACTTACAAATGTCTTTTTGTGAGAAAAAATTCAACTACCCTTTTAGCTTGGTCTTAAATGGCCAAAATTATAAATGTACATATTAAAATAATATTTAAATTAAGTCAACTATAATAACATTTTTTCAAAATGAATTTTAAAGTTTGAGGATCCTAGCAAAAGCCAAAAAAAGCTATAAAAGAAAGACACAACTTTCTTAAGTAGATAAGTAAGATTTCAAGTTCTAGACCGGGACGGGGAACCTGCGGCCTCCAGGCCACATGTGACCCTCTAGGTCCTCAAATGCAGCCCTTTGACTAAATCCAAACTTCACAGAACAAATCCCCTTAATAAAAGGATTTGTTTTGTAAAATTTTGATTCAGGCTGCACTCAAGGATCTAGAAGGCCACACATGGCCTCAAGGTGGCAGGTTCCTCACCCCTGTTAGACAGAAGACAGATTTACTAATAGTTTTATGATGCTGCACTAATTAATTCAATTATTCAAAAGGAAAAAAAAGGTATAAAATGATATAGTCTGCTTTATTAAACTACTGAAATTAACTTTTTTCTAAAAGAAGTCAGGTGCTGCCCCTAAACTAAGATCTAATTTGTGGGTTTTTTTGCTGTATACATCCCCTTCCCAAGGGTACTCAAGATTATAAGAGAACCTCTCTACTCTCCAACTTTGAGTTAACTTACCTTTTTTTTCTTTTGATATGTAAAATACTTGCATTTGCCAGAGTTATTTTTTTAAAAAGGGCTTAGATTTTAGCTCTGGCACGAAAAATGAAATGGTTTGACAACCATAGTGGTGGGCCTTTGTTTATCTCTGTTTCATATAAACTTTGTGGACTAATATAATATCGTGCTAATATAGCCTACCCTAAGTAATTTATCTGGCATGTTAGGGTTGAAAACCATTTTAATGTAAGAGGCTTTGCATTTTCTTCCACCCCCTTCTGGGAACATAATTCCAAATCTTAAAACTCTTCAAAGTTTCAATACTTGGTTAGATCCTAAAACCAAATCAGCTAAGTAACAATCAAAAAAGAATTCTAGAATTTGGATGCAAACACTTACCTTGATCCTGTCATAGGACCTCTTCCATCCTTGTCATATCCCCCACGCCCTCTACCTCCTCCCTGTGACCCGCCATATCCTCTATTATCTTCTCCATACCTACTCATGTCACGACGGTCATCTGCAAAAAAGCACAAAAAAAATCACATCCCTGATAAATGCTCTCATTCTACTCTTAAGTAATTTTTTCTACGGTCTTTTGAGGCACTTTTCTGCAAAAGTCAATAAAAATCTTAAAAGACACTGGCATTACTGTATTTGTCACAGTCAAGCTTCATAAACTAATAATAAATAGCTAACATTTCCATAGTGCTTTAAGGGTTGTGAAGTACCTTCCTCACAACAATTCTGTGAGGCTACATCTCTCAGTAGCGTATGATATAACAGAAAGAACAATGAATTTTTAGAAACTCAGTGGAATCAACCTCTAACATTTATTGGTTGTAGGGCTTAGGGCAAGTCACACTTCACCTAAGTCTCAATTTCCCCATCGACAGAATGGGAAGGTTTAGCATCTGAAGGTTACTAAGAAGGAAGCACTTTGTAAACTATAAAACAATTAGGACAAACAAGATTTTTATAGACATCACCTACATAAGAGACAATGAGAAGGGTAAAAGGAGTATGTCATCTGCACATAAATCACCAGCAGTGGTGGAGGCAGCTCCAGTACAAAAACATAGGCCTTCTGATTTTTTTTCCCATTAAACCATACTGTCTGTACAATTCACTAAACTCAAATGCCAAATCATTGGTTTCTCTTTGAGTCTATCCTCCAAGATTCAGTACTTTCATGGTAAAAGATCCCCATCAATCCAGTGATTCTGATGTGTTAGATAAAATAATAGTTCTCTTTAAAGTTTCTATTTATTTTACCTAACTCAAAATAAAAGGCACCAACATCCTAGACATTTGCTCAGGAGCCACAGAATAGAATTTTTCTCTTAAAAAAAAAAAGTAATCAAGTGGAAATGATGGATCAACCATTAATCAAGGAAGATCTATAAATTTATAAGAAAATGCTAATGAGATCATAATATCATAAAGATCATAAAATCATAAATCAAAGCCCTCAGAACAGGGAATCCACAAAGAAGGAAGGGCTCTGTAAATAGATTTTGGGGGTGCATGAGCATGGACAGGTAAAGAAAAATACATCTTTATTTTTATTAACTAAGTGAAATTTAGCATTTCCTCAATTATTTAAAAACTTATTATGAGAAGGGGTCCATAAACTTCATCAAGCTACCAAAAGGGGCCATGACACACATAAAAAAAGACTAAGAAGCCCTGCCTTAGAAGGACAGTCACAATTAAAACAAGGATGCCAAAATAATCAAAGGTCATTTAGCCAATAAATTCAGGGGTCCCAGCTACTCAGAGGTGTACAACCAAAGTAGAAGAAACTGGTTTAAAAGGCACATAGGCTACTAAAGAAAGATAAGATGTTTCAAGACTCAACTTTTTTGTAAAGAGCTGAAACCTTGGTTGACTCATTTAAATAAACCCACCACTTATAAGCCAATGGTCATTCTGTAACTATAAAAAAATGATGCTGCAAAAACCAACTAGAACTCTACAGTCAGTGTGGCTTACCTTGTGTATGGTGGCTGTAACTTTCCCTTTGTGAATGATAGGACTGCTGATTTTGATTATATGAGTCTTGCTGCTGATCATAATTTGACTGCTCGTCATATGAACCTTGGTGTTGGTCATAGCCTGACTGTTGGTCATATGAATCTTGCTGACCATAGTCTGACTGGTCATATGAAGGCGCTCTTCCACCTTGGCTAAACAGGAATCAAGAACTTAGGAGAGTTCTCAGGAGGATTATTTTAAACAGAGAGATGGCCTATTCTGAAAAAGAAGGGCTAAATGGCTACATCTCAAGGCTATCAACTGATCAATCAACAAGTATTCATTAAGCATCTCCTTTGTGACAAGCACTGTGCTGGGCACTGGGGGTACAGGTGCAATGAGTGATACAACCCTTACTCACTATGAGCTCACACTCTAACTGCATCTGGCCATGCTTTCCACTTCTTCTTCCTAAAAGATTTTTCCTAAAATGTAAACCTTTAATTTACCAGGAAATTTTGCACCGATGTAATTGAGAAGTCAAAGATGTAATTGAGAAGTCAAAGAAATGCCAAATCATGAAGAAATACCAAATTATGGAAAGCATCTCACCTTAACACACTAACAAATCCAAAAACGGCTTCCTGTTATTGCCTTCTTGAGTAAGTTAATTGTAAAGTACAATTTTATTTTAAAAACAAGTATACTAGAATAAATACATCAGAATGAGTGCTGCCTTTTCAAAGTAATTACCTTGGGGGAGGGCTATACAATTATTCCAACAATGCGGCCACTACTCAAGTATTTTTTGGAACTTCTCTTTTGAAACTGCCTCCAGGGTCTGCACCATCTTCAATGGTGGGAAATCTCCATCCTTTGAGGGAGGATTTGGTTTTTGGAAATAGCTAAGATCGATCTGTTACCAAGCCTAGTAAATAAGGTAGATAACTGCATGCCATACCACCACTTCGGGTCAAAAAATAGGGTGTATCTAAAAAGATATGACATTGATTCTTTCTCATGTGGGCTCTAAACTGGTTCTGAAGTCAATTCTAAATGAGAAGTTCCCAAAATATGTTGAGTAATCACACTATCATTGGCTTAGGTATATATAACCCCTCAAAATGACTAATCTGGATAACATTCACTTGGATGCCTAAATTCTTGAGGGAGGGCAGGGATATAAGGTGTGTGTCTGCACGTGTTTTAATTCTCATTTGGGGAGGCCACAGATTATTCAATACCAAAGAGGGTGAATACTACTGACAAGTGATAGCACTTATACCAAGGATGGTACATGGACCAATTTTCCATGTTAATGGGCTAGCTGCTCGTCAAAGCAAATTCTGCTCAAACAGCCCACTGCAGAAATGCTGCTATACCCCCTCCCACCAGCAGCACCACTGCTTTCTCTTCTAGTACAAGAGAATAAGAGGGGTCAGAACGTAAGCCCCTACCATTCAAAGAGCTGTCAAGTCACTTTCTCCTCTGTTTACAATTCACTGCCTATCATACTTCAGAAAGTGCATCTTCATACAAAAATGCTCCACATGCTTCACACTCCACTTTCATGAACTTCTGCCAACTAACAGGGGCCTGAAGTACTGCTACTTGTACTGTGACTCTCCCTTGCAGCTAACATATAATGCCTTACATTTGTACAGGTTTTCATGCAGTCATATGGAAAACATTCATGAGACTCACAATTAGAACTCCCGCTGTACTACTCTACATGTGGTTTTTATTTAGTTGCATTTGTAATTTGTGGTAATTTATAAGGATTTTTCTTTATTTAAGCTCACTGTAATTTTTAAAAGCCCTTCAAAACACAGAAAGTTTTTGAGACGCCTTTAAACTTCTTAATAAAATTCTACCCACACATACTAATAATTTAAAACATTTTTTAAGGCACTTTATGTTTGTGGGTAAGTTTTCACTTACATCTACCAGAGTAGGCTCTATGTACATACAGAACTAAAGCCCAAATTTCATTTTCTTTCAAAAATTTCTATTAAGCTAGCACCAGTTACAGAGGAAGCATAAGCTCACTTTTTGAAAACTTTAATGAAGTCACAAAGAAGCAAACTGGTGCCTTACCCACCAACGGAACCCAGGAATCAACTCACATATGACAGAAGAAATACCATATAACTGCACTGTTTTCCATTCACAAAACATCAAGCCAGTATCTATCAAAGAACATCTCTGGAAGACATGTCTACCTGTGGTTTCAGAAGAGTTTCATGGTGACATCCATGTTTTAATACCTACAGTATTAACCATTTCCAAATGTCCAACACTGGCCCGGTGCTTTCACTTTATTTCCTTACCCTCCCGATGAGTCCGTGTTTTGCTGTCCCTGGTTATTGTAAGATTGCTGGCCATATGAGCTCTGCTTTTGATTTTCATAACCACCGTAGGACTGTGAATAACCTAAAGATTGGATGGGTACACCATTTAGTAAGCATTCTGATTTTAAAATGACTAAAATAGCAAATTTAACAAACCAGCCCAACCTGATTGACTCTGTCCATAACTTGAGTAGCCGCCATAGTTCTGTCCATAAGAGGAATCAGCCGTTTGCCCATAGCCAGAATAACCCTGAAATTTAGGTAAATACTCATTTCATTGCCTACTGAAAACAAAGTAAATGTTTAAATGGATCATAGTTTGGACTTCAACCTACTTGTGGTGGTTGTCCATAGCTTTGGTTGCTTTGATAGGAATAGCTGTAAAAGAAATGTTTGAATTTTTTAAATAAAAGGCTGCCAAAACTAAGTCTTATATCATCTACCATTATATAAGGAACCCTATTTCAACTCAAAGCTTCCCAAGGAAGTTTAATTTTCTGTCATCTCTTAAATAAATCAGAATCCTAAGACATTATATAGTAGAATCATTACTGGAGGAGGCCTAGGCTCAAATCCTACATCAGGTGGGTGAGTCATTGAACATCTGAGCACTGCTTTTCCTCATCTCTAATACTTACACTACTTTCCTACCAGGGATGTTAGGCAGAGAGCACCACCCAAAGGTGAGTTACGAGGCATTCCCAGAATGTGAAAATTGAAAGGGATTTTCAAGGTCATCTTGTTCAAACCCCTCATTTTGCAGAGAAGAAAAAGTGACTTGCCCAAGGCATGATGGTTAGTGAGTGATAAACCCGAAAGTAGCAAGGCCTCCTCTCCGTCTTGTTTATTTTCTGCTCCCTAATGTGCCTAGTGAACTTGGGCACACTGAAAGCTGGTGGCCAATAACTATTCTGAGTCAATGAAGTCATCAGTGCCATCACCCTAACTTCAATGTGCACGATGCCACATACTTTATACGCACAATCTCATTTTCTCCTTAAGGATCCTCCCCCACCCCCATTCCAAGCACAGACACTATGAATGCTAAGTATAGTCTAAAGAGTTGGTTTTGCTTTGTAAAATCTTTCATAAGCCAAATGTAGTGTCAGCTACACTAGAAAATATCATACTCAGAAAAAGGTCCATGCCAAAGACTAACAATGATGCCATAAGGCTTATGCAGCATAAGGCTAATTCTTCACATCAACAACTTTGTCTATTTTACTCTCATACTTGACAAATTCATTTCTTCCTGACATTTTGACACACCCATACAATGTAACGTGAAATTCCCAGAAAAGGCAAAGGATCCAGTTTTCAAGAAGCACTTGGAACTGTATATCACATATGAATGTGCAACACTGTGACCTGAACCCTTTTTAATTTTCCACTAACACCAAGCAATGCTATTCCCCAAACCTTTCTCATAGGCATGTGCATGTATACTTGTTTTTCTGAAATCCAAAGTCAAAAAACATACATACAAAAGTTATTCTCCCTAAATCATTTTTGCCTCTAACTTACATAGGTTGCCATGGGGTTTCTCACACATTTAAATTGCTACTCCACATATCGGTATGCACTGAGTTGCAACCCATTTTCCAATACCAGAACTAGAATGACAGAGATCTTATTGGTAAATGAGAAAAGCAGATTCTACACGACCCTTCACAAGAGAACAAAATAGCCATCAAGTTCAATTAGGTCCTCCTACGTGCTGGACGTGGCACTCTTCACATTCTGGCACTACAAGAACTCTCCCAAAGTGGCCACGGTTGTAAATGCTGCTGCTTTAAGAAAAGACACTGCTCCCTGAGTGAAGTACTCCACAGAGATCTCAGCATCACAGAGTTATGCTGGGACATCATAGAGGAAACACTTAGCCAAAGGCCTAGGGTAAATTAGCTATTTAAACACTCCAAAATCAGAGCTAAGTTGCTTGATTTGAAATAATTTCTTAAAGCAAATGATTCAGATGTACTACTTGAGCTTTTCCTTGTATCTCCATGTATTCCTATCAACTTCAATCCATTTTCTTACTCTGCTAGATCTCTTGTTTACAAAGGCTAACCTTCTCCCCCTTGTGAATATTTACAGCTAATTTTTAAATCCCCTAAGACGTCCAGAAATCAACTCTCAAGTGAAGTGATGAATCCCACCTGAATTCACCTGTTTCAATTCCACTCGATATATTAGGTAAATACTTTACCTTTGCTGATCGCTCCCAGACTGACCATAACTTCCAGAATCTAAAACACAAAGAAATAAAGTTAAAACCTTATAAAGAAAGTATGATTCATTCAAAGACAAACTATAGTCCCTCTATATAAGAGTTGACAGAAGATACAAACCAAGAGTTAGAAGAAACTATACAGAGAGGTCTCTATAAATAACTTTCTGCTTTTTTTCTAATCATTTTAACTATAACCCCTCTAATTCCACATGTGTTATTGGTTAAGTGAAAACATGGATACATCTGCACAAAACCATCACCATTTTAAAAAAGAATGTTTTTTCCTGATAAATTATATCCCCAGAAGGGGAAGGCAGTAGCCTACTATGACAAGATATTCTACTACATAGAGGTATTATTTTCTTTAACCAACATGCAGTGTCCAAGTCCAATTTCAAAATACTGATTTATTTATGTATTTTACCTCACAGCTCCCTGATAGGCTGCCCACCTTGAACTCTCAAGTAATCCTGAAGAAGCAGCACGTATTTTTCCTCTCATGGGTTACCAGGATTGTCAGCAATTGCAGAAGCCTCTCTAAAGGCTTAGTTGAAATAAGAATTGAGAAAATAAAATATTGCTGACAACTCTTCAAGTGTTCTTGAAGAACAGTTAGGGGTAAACATGTCCTACTCTGGTTTACCTCATGACTAAAGGAATGATTTACCACCACACTACACATGCATACAAATTCCCACATATTTTTCAATAGTAGTAAAATTAGGGGAGGAGAGGGAAGGTATGAGTAAATATAGCATAAAAGAAAGCAATGCATCATTGGGAAACACCACCAAATATGAATTCATATTCTTGATCTGACTGACTTCAAGCAGTGACACAAACTTTTCAATTCACTACCTCCTGAATCTTTACTGTTTCCATAGTCCAAGGCCACACCAAGTAGTACAAGCTCTCAAAGTTCATCTGTCATATGACATTTCTGTCATGACATAATTATGTTTCAATTCTATATCTCAATTACAAAACTAGCTCTGGTCAGATTAGGTGTCATTTATCCCCAGTAATCAACTTAATTCAATGACATGCTTTTTCTTCACTTCAATTCATTCAAGACAACCTCAATGGGAAAACAGCATTAGCTATGTGTCAGAAGAATGCCCGCCATTTTCCAGAGTGTGCTATCTATATACGTGTAGAAGATATCACTTACATAGTATCATCACATTTAAGACAAGATAGTTCATTAATTCATTATATGGGGGGAAAAAATACTGAAAGAGAAGCTGTTACATGCTACTTCCCCTACAAAAAATGGAGAGAATGGACTAAACAATCATAATCACTACTAGTTTAGAACTAATTTGTTGACTAGAATTTTATAAAACAAAGAGAAGTTATCACTTCCACATTTTATAAACACAGTTTAACACACTGGACACTCGTTACTTTTAATACACATTATTACCATTTTTAATAATAGCTGTGTTACAGGTGCTTGACATAGAAATAATATAGATAACAGTACCACCTTATATTTCAGGTAGCTAGACGGCCTAAGTAGAGTGCCAGTCAGACGACCTGAGATCGAACCCCATTTTGAACACTTAGCCTGGTAACCCTGGTGAAGTCATTTAGCCTGTCTCAGCCTCAGTTTCTCTTGTAAAATGGGGGCAATAATAGCACCTACCTAGTGCTGTAAACCTTAAAGATACCTACAAACATTAGCTAGTTTTATTATTTATATGAGACAAGGTGATTTTTTTTTCACAACTCTTGAGAGGGTGGATAGTAAATCTCATTTTACATAAGATAAGACTAGGTCAAGGAAAGGTTAAGTGAAAGTGATTTTTCCAATGTCACCGGCTATTTTTTACTAGCAAAACCAGAAATCAAACCCAAATTTCCAAGTCTACTACTATTTCCACTACAAACATGCAGCCCTATTCGTCAATTAGTTCTAAATGTGAAAAAAAGCAGCAAACAAAGCATTATCTATCATACAATTAACTGTCAAGCATTTAGTGACTTGGACATTTAAAGGCTGATACCACAGGATGAACCAGACTTTCTGATTATATCTACAAAGAAACCATGAATCACACAAGTGTTAAGCCCCTGAAACTATAGAGTATGTGCAAATCACCCATTTGAATTGAAAATGCACACACCAATAAATCATTTATGCTTGAACTAAATAAATTTAAAGTTTAAATAATAATAATATTAACAAGTAATAAATAATGAATAATTGGTAATAAATAATAAGTTTAAATAAGTTTAAGCATCCTATAGAACACTGAATGAGTACTTTCAGATCATAAACCACACATATCTCCTCCCTTGAAACATTCCAGATTTTACTCATTTGGTGAAGAAATCTCATTTTTAGCCTAATAGCCTGAATTTATGTAGTACTTTAAGGTTTGCTAAGTACTCTGCAAATATTTCACTTGATCCTCATATGCCTTATTATCCCCATTTCACAGATGAGGAAACTGAGGCAGGCAGAGATTAAGTAACTTGACAACACCACACAGCTACTAAGTGTCTACAACTCGACACCAAACAAACTGTTGATAGATACCATTTGGCCATAAGCATTCCCAAACTCCGTTAATGTTATACCTAGTCAAAAATTTCCTCTTTAAAAATAATAAATTCCCCCCAAAAGGGCCAAAGGAACGGAAACTCAGCATCTGACTTTCAACACTCAGAAAATGGGAGCAAAAGGCCAGACAAATTCATTGATTAGCTAAGGAAAAGTACGTGTGCCCCCTTCCCCATTTTTTTTTGTATTCATTCATTCATGTCCCCCTATACCATCAGCAGGATAGTAGGTCACAATGATCTTTTTTTTTTCCAACCTTTTAATTACTAACAGGTACCGCCCTTTGAGAAAAAAAAAATTAGCAGACTTTGGCCACCAGGCAAGATTTCCAAACACATGGTTTCATTTCACTGAAATGTTGTGCCTGCTCAACTTAGCACCTAGGAAGGGAGGGAAAGGAGGAGGGTGGGCATGTGACCCACAACAAGGTAAGCCAGCAGCCACTGCTCACCCCCTTTTTTTTTTTCAGGACGGAGGGCAGGGCCTCAGAGTCCATCAGCCTGGTGGGCCAAACCGAAGAAGCCCAGTGGTCCACATCCTGGGGATCCCCGCAGCTACTTAGCATTCTGACTTGGCTTTCGACCCTGGCTGCCTTTGTTTCTTTCTTTCTCTAAGGTTCCTGAGGACAAGGACTGCCTTTTGCCCTCCCTAGTGCTTAATTCAGTGCCTTGAACACAGTAGGTGCTTCATAAATGTTTATTGATGGATTTCTTTCTAAGCTCTTTCAGCACAGGGGCTGCCTTTTGCCTTTATGCTTAGCACAGTGCCTGGCATATAGTTTCCTAAATGTTTATTGATTGATTTTTTTTTCTTCAGGTTCCCTGGAGGGTGGCTATCTTCTGCCCTTTTTATATCCCCATCGATTAGCATAGTACCTGGCACATAGTAGGAGTTTCCTAAAGATTTATTGATTGATGGATCTCTCTCGATCTCCCCCCCTTGAGAGCTGGGGGATTGTCTTTTGCCCTTTTTTCTATCCTCCAGGCTTAGCATAATACCTAGCACGTAGTAGGCGCTTTTTAATGTTTACTGACTGATTTCTTTCTTTCCTTCTCTCCCTTTCATTCGAAGAGAGCTTTCAAGTGCCAGGCCATGCATGCACACCCCTCCAGAGCCACATCAATAATAGAAAAGTGTCGCTTTCAGCAGCGGGGGGGGGGGGGGGGGGGGGGGGGGGCAGAGACGCCAAGACCCCCAACATTAGGGAGAGGATTCATGAAATTGGAGTGGTCTAAGAGCTTTAACGAGGCAACTTTCTTTGAAGAGAATCGAGTATACAAAATAGAGGCGGGAAGCGAGAAGGGGAAACTGAGGTCCGGGGCTTCGGTTCGAGGCCTCCACGGCCGTGACTGAGGAAGGGGGAGGGAGGACCCCGACGCTCCGATCGCGGCTGCCCCCCCAACCCCCCTCAGACCCAGATAATGTAGCGGGGGTCATCGCCCCCCACCCGGCTCCTCAGACAGGGCCAGTCCCCGCAGATCGGTGCCCGAGGCCGGAGGCCCGGCCTGCCGCGGGCCAAAAGCGTTGGGGACCGTCCGTCCCCCTCAGCGCAACATGGCGGCGGCCGGTCCCTCCCCCCCTCCGCCTCAGCCTCAGCCTCCGCCTCCGCCTCAGCCGGCCTGTAGGAGGGCCGGCGCGAGGCAAGCCTCGGCCGGACCGGCCCCCACAAACCGCCGCCGCGGCCGCCGCCGCTCGCCACAGGGCGCACCTACCCGACATGACTAACGGCCGCGGCGCGGAGCCCCCACAGCCCGCCGAGGACAACGAGGAAGAGGAAGAGAGCCAGGCGGCGCGGCGGCCTGAGCCAGACTGAGGGCGGCGCGGCGGGCCGAGCCCGACTGCGGGGCTCCAGCGGCCAATCAGGGCGCGGCGGCAAGTACCACTCCGGCCCGGTCAGAGGGGGCACGCGCTGACCGAACCGAGCCTCCTGGAGCCAGAGCACGGAATCAGCCGGGGAAGCCCTCCCCGCCTTGGACCGTACCACCATGGAGAGGGAACTGAGAGGCAGGACGTACCAACACCGCCTTCCCCGAAGGGAGGGAGAAGTAGAACAAACAAGCTCGCTCCTGTATACCTACCATCTCTGCCTCCCTGATCTAACATCTCGTAGAGTCAGAAAGTATGGAGCGATCGAGAGTAACCCCTTCCCAATCAATAACTAGAAAATGTTTCTCCACCTAATATCGAAATGGTACGACCTCCTCCCTTCCCTCCCTCGCGCTGCATGCCGTAAGACTGAGCCACAAGATGGCGTTCTCACATGGGGAAAAAAAAAAGAGGGGAAGGGGGAGTCGTAACATCCAGGGTTCCTTGACCACCCGGGGCGGATCCAGCAGATGGCCTGCCCCCTGAAAAAGCACTACAAAGGGAGGAATGGACGGACTAACTGCCTTCCATCCTACCCCCAGCGCGCGCGCACACACAAACACACACACAGAGACGCGCGCGCGCGAGAGAAATGGTTGATAAGCTGCAATAAAGCTGAATTAAATAACACCACGATAATTCTAAATTAGAAAGAATAATTTCCAAAAAAGGAAATGACCAATAGGAGATTTCTGCGGTAAGGATTCTGTAGAATTAGGGAGTGTGTCGTTTACACTCTAAGGCAAACGAAAACAAAGTAAGTTACAATGAAACTGAAATTGATCAGTTTGGAGCCTTAATGGACTGATGCCCTGAAGGTACCGGCTTGGATTAAGACCCTGGGGAAATGAACACCTTAATACCCTAGTCCCTAACCAGCTCCTAAACTTCCGGAGGGGGAGGGAAAAAAAAGATTAAATAGTGACAATACTTGGCATCTGTGTACTTTCACTGGTTATAAGGCCTTTCCAGTACATTGTATCCTTGGAGCAAGTAGCATTAATCCCCTTTTACAGATAAGGAAACTAAGGCTCCGGGAGATTGGGATCATTGCCCAAGGTTACACAGCTAGTAAGCAGAAAGCGTGTTGGGGCTTCTGACTGCAGGTCCGGAAATCTTCCAGTACAGCAGTTCTCAAAATGTAGTTGGGGATCCCTGGGGGACCTCTAGATGAAAATTATTTTATAATAATACTAAGATGTTTTAATTTCTAATACGATAAATATCGATAGATATAACCCACATAAACAAAAGCTCTCTCAAGAATTGAGTGTAATGGGGTCCTGAAACCAGAAAGTTTAAGACCCTCTCCTCTAGTAAAATCAATGAGTAAGCATTAATTAAGCACCTGTTATGTGCTAGGCACTGTTAGGTGCTGGGGATAATATCAAACAGGTCCTGTTCATTCACTCAATATTAATTCATTCAGTAAACATTTAATTAAGAGAAAAAACTATTTGCCACGCACATAGGTTGGGGATACAAAAGGGGGCAAAAGACAGTCCCACTCCCTCAAGGAGCTTACAATCTATCGGGAGAGACAAAATGAAAACAAATATATACAAAGCCAGATATATTCAGGATAAATAGGAAATATTCAAAAGAGGGAAAACGCTGCAATTAAGGAGCGATTAGGGAGGCTTCCTGTAGAAGGTGAGATTTTAGTTGGGACTTAAAGGAAGCAAGGAAGGTTCAGTAGTTGGGGTGAAGTAAGGAAAGCACCATGCTACACTCTAAGTCTGTCCAATATTTGTCTTTCCATTGCTTTTTGGGATACTTGCCATTTTGAGTGTTTGCCTTGGATTCAGGAAGACCTGACTTCAAAGATGTCCTCAGACACTCCCTGGCTGTGTAACCCAAGCAAATCACTTAACCTTTCTCTGCCTCAGTTTCCTCATCCGCAAAATGAGAATAATAATAGCACCGGAGTTGTCATGAGGATCGAAAGCATTATATAAATGCTGGCTATTTTTGAAATTCTTCTAATATTATTTTATTCTATGTTTTGCAGCTATAGGATGCTTCAATGGATCTGTGATCTCATCACTGTAGACACTTCATCCCGTCATAATCTATCCACCCCCTCTCCTCCTATATGACTCATCCATATCCTTCCATAAATGCTCCACAGATGGACTTCAGACTTCTGAGCACCTTCCTCTAGTCAATAATCAATAGTCAATAAACATTTATTAAGGGCCTACTATGTGCCAGGCACTATGCTAAGTGTAAGTCTCTCAAGGACTGTAAGCCCTTCAAGAAGCTTACAATTTAATGGGGGAAGACAGCTGAGATGGGAGTGGGGCATATCTGCTAAGGTCAGAGAAGGGGTTAGTGGAGAAACCAAATAAGTCCAAAATGACTACAGCTGGGAAGAAAATGAAGAGATATCTGAGGAATGTCACCTCTCCTGCTACTCCACCTTAAATGGAAGTTGAAGAGTTCATGGCTGCACTCTCCAATCAGAGGGGCAGAGGATACTGATGAGATGTGAATAACTAAGATTGATTGGATCTTGCAAGATGAGTTTATTGGGGGCATGGTGAAGAAGCCAAAGAAATGCAAAATGAGTGCATCCAGATAGAAAATGAGGATATGTCTCTAGGTGTCCTGATGATATTTGGATGTCAATGGAGCACATGGGCTGAGCTGTCCAGCTGTTATGCTTTTCTCTTTCTATCTCCTTTTCTAGGTACACAATTCTTTGCTGATCTATTTTATGCTATGCTTTTTGTAAACAATTATCTGTGACATGTCGAAGCCTATTTATTTATGCCCACCAGATGTCTCTACATTGCCCTTTGGGTGATGGGAAATTTAGACTCCTTAGAAAATGTAATATTCCCATATGTACAGCCATGTAGAATCTTGGGAACCACATTGATTTTTAAAATATACATTGTGTGTGTGTGTCTGCACGTGAGTACGCATGTAAAGGAAAGGTTTGGGATCATTAAAGACACTGAATAATTTCCCAAAAGCAATCTGGCCTACTCACTCCCTTCTATCCAATCTTGGGTTCTGTCCATCATAAATCTGTTCCATCTGCTTCCAGATCAATCAATCAGCAAGCATCTATTAAAGGAAGGAAATAAGTATTTATTAATTAACTACTATATGCCAGGTCCTATGCTAAGTGCCTTATAGATATCTTATTTAGACCTCACAATAACCCTGTGAGGTGAGTGCTATTACGCTCCCCATTTGACAGATGAAGAAACTGAGGAAAGCAGTAGTGAGGTGACTTGTCCAGGTAGAAAGTGTCTGAGGGCAAATTTGCATGCAGGGTTTCCTGACTCCAGGCTCAACCCACTATCAACTGCACCACCCAGTTACACCTGCTAGGTGCCCACCACTGGAGATACAAAGAAAAAGCGATAATAGACCCTGCCCTTATGGAGCTTTCATTCTAATGGGGAGATAGCATGTGCTTAAATAGGCATATCCAATATATTTGCAAGATAAACACAAAGTAATCTTAGAGGGAAAGGCCCCAACAACCAGAGAAACAACTTGCTACAGAGAAGATGGTGCTAAATATTAAAAGAAGCCAAGGATTGTAAAAGGAAAGACTTTTCCAGTCACTGGAGACGAGTTCAATTCAAAGAGTTGGGAGACAGAATGTAGTGCGTGAGAAGCAGCAAATAAACCAGTATGTCCATAGAGGGAAGTAATGTGTAAGAAGACTTCAAAGATGGAAAGAGACCAGGTTGTGAAAATCTATAAATGCCAAACAGAGGAATTTCTATTTCACTGGACAGGTGATCAGAGGGTCATGGTGTTTACTGAGTAGGTCAGTCCTGTACTTTAGGAAAAACCACTTTGGCAATTATGTGCAGGCTGGATTGGATTAGGAGAGCTTTGAGATAGAGACTGATTCAGAGGCTGTTGCACTAATATGGGCAAGAAATAACGAGGGCTAAAACTAAGATGGTGGATGGAGGAAGTAGGATACAAAAAATGTTGTTAAAAAAAAGTAAAAATGACAGGAATTGACAGCTGATCAGATATGTGGAATAAGTGAGATTAATGAGTGGAAGATGACATTAAGGTTGAGAACTTGAGTAACTAGAATGACAATGGAGTCCTTGACAGGATCTGTACAAGACAGATGCACTAATGGAATAGCTCTATAGGCTGTCCATCAAACTACATTCTTCATCAACTTGGTGTTTTCAGGCTGGATAGTTAAGCCAAATTCTTTTAAGTAATTATAGATCTCATTCAGGAATTTCAACAATGTCCTGGAGTTTTATGCAATCAACATAATATAATCCACGAACAAGAGGATCTAGAATGCAGCAGCCACAATGAAGAAAATATTGATGTCAAAGAGATGAGCAGCCTCAAGTACTTTGGGTTTATTGAAAGCACTTCACAATGTCCTAAATATGATCTAGACTAATCCTGGGCCCAACTTATTGTCCACCTTCAAGATCTATCCAATATAAACATAGTAATATGCTAATTGCTTTGCTATCCTTAGCTACTGCATGTCAAGGTGTAGGCCACAGGTTTTCATCTACTTTCTTTTTCCATTGTCAATAGCTAGACCAATCTCTTTTGAATTACCACAGATTTCACATAGGAGACCATCTAGTGTTCTGTGACTCAACGTAATTAATATAATGTCATCTTTGACTAGGGACTGTACCTATGGTTTTGAAGCACAGGGCTCCTTTGTACTTTGTACTGGGGTAACTTGGCACTAATGCCTGATTTTTCCTCCTAATAAAGTTTCTCTGCTTTCAACTCAGCTTGGACTCCTGCATTTTGAGTGGTGGGTTTTGCCTAATTGACATTTCTGATGTCAAAAGTGGGGAAAACCTCTACCAATACAGTTCCACATCTTCTACCCTTAGAGAGCTATACACAGCACTAAGAGATCAAGTGACTTGGTCAGGGTCATACAGGCAGTATTAATCTCAGGTGAGTCTGAAACACAGGTTTTCAAGACTTTAAGGCAGGCTCTCTGCCCACTATACCACACTGCCTCTTTGAATAGGAACAGTAAAGAACCTTACCATCTACTGGGAATTTTCTTCTGTCTGGACTCTATACAGAAAATCCCTTATAACACTAACAAAGTCCATATTTAACAATATAGTAAGTGATGGAAATATGTTTCACATAATTTCACATGTATAATAGGTATTATATTGTTTTCTCAGTGAATGGGGAAAGGGAGAGAATTTTGAACTCGAAATAAAAAAAGAATGTTAAACAAAACAAAAGAAATGCTCTTTTCCAAAAACAAGCAACAATACAGCAAGTGATATGGAAAAAGTAGATAGGAGGAGATGGTGTTGGCCTGTGGTAGGAGAGAGTCAGATAATGTGAAATATCTCCTCCTTGTCTTTAGGATGAAATGCAAATACCTCTGTTTGGTTCTTCAACTTCTTCACTACCTGGCTTCAGCCTACCTTCCCGGGCTTATTACGTAGTATTCCCCTAAACATACCCTTATATTCCAGCCACTGAAGTGTTTGGTGTTTCTCATACATCTCTCCCTAAGATGGTCTTTGAACTAGGTGTCTGGAATGCACTTTCTCCTTAAGTCAGACTCTTGGAATCCCTAACTTTCCACAAAGGTGCAGTTTGGTAGATGGAGTGCCTGACCTGAAATCAGGAAGACCTGAGTTCAAATCCTGCTTTGGACACTTCCTATCTGTGTGACTTTGAGCAAGTCTCTTAACCTCCATTCACCTCAGTTTCCTCATCCATAAAATAGGGAAAATAATAGCACCTACCTCCCAGTGTTGTTGTGAGGATCAAATGAGGATAATATTTTTACGGTGCTTAGCATAGTGCCTGGCACACAGTAGGTACTTAGTAAATGCCTATTCACTTCCTTCAAGTGACACTTTCTGCTTTTCCTGATCTCTCCAGTTATAGCCCCCCATCTCCTCCACTTACAGACCCCCAAATTACTTTGAATATGTTTTGCATTTACTTCAAAGTATAGGTATTGTTTCCTCTAAAATAGAGCATAATCTCCTTGAGGGCCAGTTGCTTTTGTCTTTTCTATCCCTAAACAGCAATGTCTAACATGTAGTATGCACTAACTAAATGCCTTTTGAATGAATAAATTCACAAGAAACACCCTGAGACTTTTGGCTGAGCCTCTCCTCCTTCCATTTCTGAATGGGGGACTTGCTGCTTCCAGTCAGGATCTGTCTTTCTCTTTCCTCCTCTCTCTTCCTTTTCGCTTCCTCTACCCTTCAAACACTGCACACATTCCTCTGTTCCATTTTTTTAAAAAATACATCATTTTTAATTGCATAGGGGTCTGATTAACTAATTTTCTTTGTTGGAGGAGAGAGAATCGAAAAAAAGAGTATGACGTAACCAAAAGGCCAATTGAATATTTTTTTTAAACCCAAGCATACTTTTAGGGATCTCTTGCCGTATTTGTTTTCTTAATGTTGGGGATCTGAAGAATACTTTCTCTAGGATCTGCTCTTACAGTCACATGAAAGAGCTGTTGAATGGAAACTGTGGAATTGCCTTCAGGGTATGTAGAAATTCATCCATCTGCCTGGATTTCACTGGGCAGCGGTCTTTAATAGGTGAGAGAATGAGCCATGTGCTCTAGAAATTTGTCCTATGAGAGAATTCAGTGGTTCAATGATTCTACGCTGGAATTCGTTGTAGTGAGATGAAAAGTGTCTAGGTTCATATGACTTCATTAATAAAATTTATTAATTGATGTGTATTTGTATTCATGAGGCCTAGCACTGTGCCTGGCACATAGTAGGTACTTAATAAAGTCTTAGTTATTGATTGAAAATCCTAGCTACTTACTACCTTGGACAAATCACCTATTTGGGCTTCATTTTCCTCATCTATAAAATAAAGGAATAGATGAGTTCAAAAGTCCCTTCCAGCTCTGAATCTATGATTTAATTTTCAAATATGGATACAGCACTGGCCCTGGCGTCAGGAGAATGGCCTCAGACGAGTAACACTCGCTAGCTGTGTGACCCTGGGCAAGTCACTTAACCCCATTGCCTAGCCAAAAAAACACAAAACAAAACACTATATGACTTTGTACAAATCAATCTCTCTTAGCTTCAGTTTCCTCATCTGAAAAATGGGTATCATAATAACATCTACATCACAGGATGATTGTGAGAATCAAATAAGATAAAGCATTTTGAAAACCTTAAAACATATAAATTTCATTTATTATTATTACTATTAAATGCAGAAGGACACAGATGCATTTGGGGTGTTATATGAAATCTACAGTTTAAATAAGGAAGATTTAAACTACTCCACAGTGAGGCCCCTTGAGATGCCAAACTTGTCATGGAGAGGAAATGCCCTTGCCCACTTACCAGTGGAAACAGAGGTGGTGGATCAAAGGTAGGAATGGTTAGGGACAAAGTAGAAAAAAAGAGGGGAGGGGCATGCTATTCTCCAGAACATGAAAACCATAAACAATTAGACAATATGTCCTGGGACCAAGGCTACAGCTGACACCCCCTGGAAGTGGGTGAGGGAGAGGAAAATAGGGCAGTTTCCACCTATCACCTCATCCTTCCTGAAAATATTAGGAGGAAGAGGAGGAGGAGGAGGAGGAGGATATGGCTCACAGAAAGGATTAGGAGCTGGATTTCTCCAATCTGATTGTTGACATTAGAAGGAGAGAGAGAGAAAAGGAGGAAAGAAGGCAGTGGGGAAAGGTGTGGGGATGGAAAATGATGGAGAATAGTCTGTGTGACCTTGAGCAAGTCAATTGCCTTCCTCAGGTCTCAGCTTCTTCCTATAAATTAAGAGTCTGTATCAATCATTTCTCTAATCCTCAAGGAGTTTATATTATATTTCTGCCTTTGCATGTATTGTGCAGCTTAGACCTTCCTAGAGAGCTCATAAGCTTTGCTTCTACTGAACCAGCTTTTTAAGTGGCAGAAATGACATGCCTTCTAAATATCTGGGATACCCGGGCCTCCCTATAGTGGTTGGAGCTTCCTGTTTGGACTGGAAAGGAACCAGACATTTTCCTGTAAGCAGGAAACCTCTTAAGGAACCCTCTTAAGCAAAGGAACAAATTCTCCCCAGGTTCTGGCCACACCAGACTGTCTTTATGTGGAAAGGAAGTGGGGCTGGGAGCCAGCTGGGGTTGTCTTGGCTTTATTGTACTTTGTACAAGTCTCTCAGGACCTGGTAAGTTTCAAAAACAAACCCAGCCGGGCAAACTGCCTGCAAAACAAAAGAGGGAAAAGGCAATGGTCGCTGGACCCAAGGGGTATGTGTTTCATTCCAGCCTAAGTGTGTATACCTGTGATTGTATGCAGTGGCATAGGTTTGTGAAATCGTGAGCATGCATCTGTGTGTATAAATAGTTGAGTGAATGTGTGTGAGGGTCACTTTTATGTGTGTACATAACCTACTGTGTGTATGTATTTAAGTGAGCCTATGTGACTATACATAGTACATGATTCAAATGCACCATGTGTTCCTTGTATGTGTGAGGCTGTACATTTGTATATTGTATGTGTCAGAGCATGAACTTTGATGTGTGTACAATATGTTGTTGGTAGTCAGTCATTTTTTCAGTCATGTCCAACTCTGTGACCCCATTTGGGGTTTTCTTGGCAAAGATACTGAAGTGGTTTTCCGTTTCCTTCTTCAGCTCATTTTACAGATGAGGAAACTGAAGCAGAGTTAACTGACTTGCCCAGGATCACACAGCTAGTAAGTGTCAGGCCAGATTTGAAAACTCAAAGAGACAAGCTTCCTGATTCCAAGCCAGGCACCCTCCCCACTGCACCACCTAGCTGCCCTTGAACTTGGGTCCCAAGCCCTCTTAATTCTAGTGCCTTCTTTCTATTAATGATTTCTTATTGATGCTTTACATAGCTTATTTGTACATAGTTGATTGCTTATCTCCTCCATTAGATTGGAAGCTCCTAGAGGGCAGGGACTATCTTTTGTTTCTTATTGTATCCTCAGGGCTTAACACTGCCTTCATAAGGTAAGTGCTTCGTAAGTGTTCATTGACTGATAGATTGAGGTATATTTGAATGTGAACTTGGTGTGAATGTGTCTTAGTATATGTTTTTGTGTTGGGGGTGGGGAAGGTTACAAAGTATATATAGAGACGTAAATACACAAATAGATACAAAACAGACGTAAACAAGGGAGAGGTTGAGCTTGAGGGTCAGGAAAGCCCTCAGGAAAGCAGCTAGGTGGCACAGTAGCTAGATAGAGCGTTGTGCCTGGAGTCAGGAAAACCTGAGTTCAAATCCAACCTCAGATACTTCCTAGCAATGCCACGCTCTCCTCCTTCACCCCTGTTTCACATAATGAAGTGGCCTTACTCCTTGCCAGCTCCTGTGCTTGTTCAAGCCATCCCATTCCATCCTGTTTCTTCCAATAGACTTCCTCCTCTGTCACCCCTACTCTTTCACTTATTTTCAGTGTCTCTGTCTCTACAGCTCATCCCCGACTGCCTATAAACATACCCATGTTTCCCCCATTCTGAAAAAACCCTCACTTGACCCTTCCATCCTTGCTAACTATAGTCCTATATCTCTTCTGCCCTCTGGAGCTAAACTCCTTAGAAAGGCCATCTGCAATAGGTGCCCCTTCTCACTCTCTTCTGTTTAGAAACCAGTCTGGTTTCAACCTCGTCATTCCACCAGTCTAACAGCCCTGTCCAAAGTTACCAGTGATCTCTTAGTTGCTAAATCCAATGGCCTTTTCTCTGGCCTCCTTCTCCTTGACCTCTCTGCAACCTTTGACACTGTTGATCACTCTCTCCTCCTTGATACTGTCTTCCCTCCAGATCTTCCAAGCACCCTTCTCTCCAGGTTCCCTTCCTACCTATCTAACCACTCCTCTCTCCTTTGCTGGATCATATTCCAAACCGCACCTCCAACCATAGGTGTCCTGGGCTCTCTTCTCCCCCTATACTGCTTCACTTAGTGATCTCATCAGCTTCCATTGATTTAATTACCATCTCTATGCTGATGATTCTCAAATCTACCTTTCTTTGCTAACCTTCAATCTCACATCTCCAAATGCCTTTCAGACATCTCAAACTGGTTGTCCAGTAGACGTCTTAAACTCAATATGTACAAAGTTAAACTCATTATCTTTCCACCTAAACTTTCCCCCACCTCCTACCTTCCCTATTACCTATAGAAGATAGTGCCATCCTCTCAGCCTCTCAGGCTTGAAACCTAGGAATCACCCTGGACTCCTCACTATCTCTCACCCTCCCATACACACATCCAAGCTATTGCCAAGGGTTGCCGATTTCACCTTTGCAACGTCTCCTGAATATGTCTACTCAATTCTAACACTGCCACCATTCTAGTGCAGGCCCTTATCAACTCATGCCTGGAGAATTGCAATAGCCTGCTGGGGAGGGGGGGGAGGGGTGGTCTGCCTGCCTCAAGTCTCTCCCTATTCCAACCCATCCTCTATTCAGGCACTAGAGTGATTTTGCTAAAACACAAGGCGAATCATGTCATTTTCCTACTCGGTAAACTTCAGGGGCTCCTTATTGCCTCCAGAAGCAAATGCAAAATGCTCTGTTTGGCATTCAAAGCCCTTCATAACCTATTCCCCTCCTATCTTTCTAGTCCTCTTACACCTTACTCCTCCTCAGGTACTCTTCAATTTGATGACACTGGCCTCCTTCCTGGCTGTTCCACGAACAAGACATGCTCCATATCTCTGCTCCAGATATTCTCTCTGGCTGTCCCCCATACCTAGAATGCTCTTCCTCCTCTGTTACAACTACTTATCTCCCTGGCTACCTTTAAGTTTCAACTAAAATCCCACCTTCTACAGGAAGCCTTCCCCAACCCCTCTTCATTCTAGTGCCTTCCCTCTCTTAAATATTTTCTATTTATCCTATGTATAGCTCATTTCATATATATATTTTATATATATATATATATATATATATATTTGTATGTTGTCTCCTCCATTAGATTGTAAGCTCCTTGAGGGCAAGGACTGTCTGCCTGGAACATGATAACCACTTAATAAATGTTTGTTGATTGATTGACACTCTCTCTGTCTAGGTTTCTTTAACTGTAAAATGGGTTTAATAATAGCACTTACCTCAAACCACAGTGTTGTTGAGATAATATTGCTAAATTGTTTAGCACCATCCCGGCATGGAGTAGATGCTTAATAAATGCCTGTTCCCTTCCCTCTCCCTCTGTGTAAGAGGAATCACTTGGGCTGGGCCTTAAAGTGAAATGAGGGCATTTCATGTATGGGATACAATCTGTGCAAAGGCACAGATGTGGGGGAGGGAATATTGTATTTGAGGAACAGCAAGTAGATCAGGGCCAATGGCATTTACCAACCATTCTATGTCCTTCCCTACTCTTGTTCATGGAAATCCTCCATACAGCTTCCACCCAAAGTGCTGAGGACTTTCTCTAGCTTGGCCTGGTACAGGGACCAAGGGAGCACATGGGCTGTCCATTGGTTATCCCTCAATAAAGGAGGCACCCACCTTCTTTTCCAGTGTCACATTTCCCTGCTAACATTCTCCACAGTTTCTACAGCATGGTTCTTCATTAATGGTATGTCTCCACCTCCCCATGTTCACCATGCATGGATCAGTTGGTCCCTGTATCAGCCCCTGTATCTTGGACAGACGTGGATGATGCCAAAGAGCTAGGTTCAGAAGTGAAAACGCAAAGACGAGAGCAGGTGCATGGCATTTGGCAAACATGGCACTTTCAGTGTCCGGGAGCTTCTCTGTGAAACTAACACCCATCTTTTGAACAGCAGTTTGCTCCTAGTGATACTGTGTGCCTGAATGTTTTGGAATCCTGCAGGTGTGAAGAAGTAAAATTACATGTTGCCTAGAGGGAAATGGACTTATCGTTTCTCTGCATTTTATTTTGATGACTGAGTTATTAGTCATTCCAGCAGTGCCTTTCCCATGCTCTGAGGGGAGGGAGAAGGGAAGAGAGGAACAGAACTCATTCTTATTATTTTAGGCAGGAAAAAACTGAGTTCCAGAGATGGTCTTATTCCATTTTCTGCATGCTCTCAGATGGGAGAACTGGGAAGAAAAATTCGAACATATACACACCTAATTTCACCCCCATTCTCATTCATATTTCTATCATGTTTGTTGGCCCCTGGGCAGCTATCCACCACTCCCTCAGTCAAACATTGTGCCTTGACTCTGGTGTAATCCTCAGCGATCAGAAGCTGGGAAATTTAGCCTCAGGTCTGACGTCTCAGTTTACCATATCTCTTTAATGAGAACTGGGGAGAACAGCCAACAGGTTAAGGAGTGGAAATAAGCCAGCCAGGAATGGACAGTGAGAGGAAAGGAGAGACAGGATGTCCGTGATTCCTGGAGTCATCCCCTTCAGATAACATTCTCATCATGTCACTCCCCCCCCTTACTTAAGAACTTTCAATAGCTCCCTATGACCCATCATCTCAAAAGAAGCATCATGGCATAGTGGAAAAAGCAATGGATTTGGAGTCAGATGACCTGTTGGGCTAAAATCCTTTCTCCAAGGCTAATTAGCTAGGTAATGTTGAATAAGTCACTTTCCCTCTAGGAACCTCAGTTTTCTCATCTATAAAATGCGGAAATAACACTTGTTCTCTCAAACAACTTTGAAAGACTTAAGAATTCGAATCAATAACTAACTAATAATTCAGTAGGACTGATAATAAAGTATGCTGTCTCTACCTCTGACCACTCCTTTTCTGCCTCCTTTAGTGGAGCATCCTTCAGATCACACCGTCTAAGTCTAGGTGTCCCTCAGAGTTCTGTTCTGGGCCTTTTCTCTTTTCCTACTGCTTCACATGATGATTTCAGCAGTTCCCATAGATTTAATCAGCATGTCTATGCTACTGATTCTCAACTCTCCCTGTCTTGCCCCAATCTTTCTGCTGACTTCCAATCTCACATCTCCAACTATTTTTCAGCCATCTCAAACTGGATGTCCAACAGACATCTTAAACTGAACATGTTCAAAATCAAGCTTGTTATCTTTCTCCCTAAACCCTCCCCTTTTCCCATCCCCCTCACTACCGTTCCTATTATTGTAGAGGGCAACACCACCCTCCAAGTCCCTCACAAGCTAGAAGTCATCCTCAATTCCCCACTGTCTCTCACTCTCTCAGGGCCCCCCTCAACCCCCGGCCATATCCAATCTGTTGCTAATGCCTCTAGACTCCCAATCCCTGATGGAGAATGTGGCCCAGTCCCTCTGAAGTATCCCTCAGGTCTTCTTTAGCCTTTATGTGCTCTTTTGTAAGACTTAGACTCTAAAAATTTATAGGTTTTAGTGACCAGGTCAGAATGACCCCCTCAAAAACTAATCCCACCAAAATATTCAACAAGTAGCATCTAAAGTTGGGTGAATGAAATGAAATTAAATAAAATACTTCATAGGAGATGACTCTTCCTATGGTGTGCCCATTTCATGGATGGAGAAACCTGGGCAAAGTTCGGCAAGAAAATCCTACTCTCAAGTAATTCAGTTAAATAAGCTTTTTTTTTTTAAAGGCAATTGGGGTTAAGTGACTTGCCCAGGGTCACACAGCTAGTAAGTGTCAAGTGTTTGGTTTGAGGCTGAGATTTGAACTCAGGTCCTCCTGACTTCAGGGCCGGTGCTCTATCCAGTGTGCCACCTAGCTGCCCCTAAATAAGCTTTTATTAAGTACCTATTACATACCTGTATGGTAGGCACTGCGCTCAGTGCTGGATAAAAGGGAACAAAAATAAAAGTTTCTGCCTTTAAAAACCTTTCATTTTACCAGGGGAGATAACATGTACAGAGATAAGTAAATACAAATATATGTAAAATAAATATGAAGAACTGGTTTTGGAAAGGAAAGCACTAACAAGGGAGGGAAGGATGTGGTTTTTGAAGTGAGCCATGAAAGGGGCTGGAATTTACAAAAATTGTTTGTAAATAACAAGAACATTCAAAGCATGATGAAGGATGGAATACAGCCTATGCAACAGCGTGGAGAAAGAAGAAGGAACGGTGTGTCCAAGAAGTAGCAAGGAGGTCAGTCTGGCTGCATGATAGAGTACACAAGAAGGAGTATTGTGTCATTAGTCTGGAAAGAGCTGGAGCCAGATTGTAAATTTCAAAATACAAGACAAAAAGGACTCTAAATATAAAACAAAAAAAGGTTTAAATTATAAAGTCAATAGGGAGCCATTGATCTTTCTTGAGCAATTAAGTCATTTATTTAAACTGGTTCTTTGGACAGCTGTATGGAGATTGGATTGGAAAGGGGAGAGGCTAGAAGCAGAGAGACCAATTCAGAAGCCAGGGCAATAATCCAGGCAGTGGTGAGGCATTTAATTAGGATGTTATGGTATGAGTGGAGATAAGAAGATAAATACAAGAGATGAATGCAGTTGTTCACTCGAGCGACTGGGAGGATGAGAGTGTTCCCTAAAAAATTATCAAGTTTAAGGGAAAAGATAATGAGCTGCTTCAGACACAATAGTTTTGAGATACTTACAGGCCATCGAGGTAGAGAAGTCTAGCAGGCAATTGGAGATGAGGGACTGAAGCTCAGGAAAGAGCTGAGAGCTGGGTATGTAGATTTGAGAGCAGTCTGCACAGAGATGAGAGTTGAATCCATGGGTGCTGATGAGATCCCTGAGAGTGTAGAAAGAAAGAAAAATGGGCTCAGGAACAAAGGCCAGGGTATATCCCACAGGGAACAGGAAATGGTTAATGATCCTACAGAGGAGATTGAAAATTCTTAGTCAGACAAGAGGAGAACCAGGAGAAAGCAATGTCATAAAAACCCAGGGATATGAGAGCAGCCAGGATATGTCTTCTGCTAGTGTCCCCACCTTTAGCATTCCTTTCCTTGGAAACAAAGGTTTGCAGGTGTGAGTGATCTGTGTGTATGTGTGTGTCTGTGTCAGTCTGGTGGGGACAAGGGTCCCATAAGCACTGTTAAGAATGAGTTATTGATGCATTGTTGGTGGAGTTGTGAACTGATCCAACCATTTTGGAAAGCAATTTGGAAATATACCCAAAGGGCTATAAAAATGTGCATACCCTTTGACCTAGCAATAGCACTTCTAGGGCTGTATCCCAAAGAGATCATAGAAATGGGAAAAGGACCCACATATACAAAAATATTTATAGCAGCTCTTTATGTAATGGCAAAGAATTGGAAATTGAGGGGATGCCCATCAATTGGGGCATGGCTAAACAAGTTGTGGTATATGAATGTAATGGAATACTATTATGCTATGAGAATGATGAGCATTGGAACCCAAAGTTTTAAAAAACAAATTTTAAAAAATTGTTTTCACCTGCAGCTGGGAAATAAGACATACAAGCAATGGGGTATAGAAATCTATCCTGCCCTACAGGAAAATAGAAGGGGAAGAGGATAAGAGAAGGGGGGGAGATAGAAGGGAGGGCAGATTAGGTAAAGTGGCATTCAGAATGCATGTCATCTTGGAGTTGGGGGAGGGATGAGATGGGGGGAAAATTTGGAACTCAAAATCTTATGGAAGTGAATGTTAAAAACTAAAAATGAATAAATTAATAAAGAAAAAAAGAAATGATGAGCAAGCAGTCTTCAGAAAAACCTGGAAAGACTTGTATGGAGCGATGCTGAATGAAATGAGCAGAACCAGGAGAACATTGTACACAGTAACAGCAACATTGTGTGATGATCAACTTTGATAGACTTAGCTCTTCCAAGCAATGCAAGGATCTAAGACATTTCCAAAAGTCTCATAATGGAAAATGCTATCCACCTCCAGAGAAAGGGATTTTGAATGCAGATCAAAGCATACTATTTGCTCTTTTTTTCCTTCTATTTTGTTTCTTCTTTCTTGTAGTTCCTTCTATTTGTTCTAATTCTTTACATCATGACTAATGTGAAAATATGTTTAATAGCAATGCATATGTAGAGCCTGAAAAAAAAAAGAGTTATTAAGGGGCAGCTAGGTGGTGCAGTGGTTAGAGCACCAGCCCTGGACTCAGGAGGACCTGAGTTCAAAAGTGACCTCAGACCCTTGACACTTTGTAGCTGTGTGATCCTGTGCAAGTCACTTAACCCCATTGCCTAGCCAAAAAAAAAAAAGAGAGAATGAGCTATTGAGGCCACTAGCTACAGAGCTCAGAGCTTATCACTTATACTACTCAGCTGCCCAATATGATGAGCATTTGTGGTATTTATAGCAGCTACCAGACTGAAAAATGGTTATGGGAAGAGCCCAGAATTAAGAATAGGTAGACCTGGGTTAGTCTTGGCTCTGTCACAAACTGGTGGCAAAACTTTGGCCAAGTTATTTTCCTTTTCTGACCACAGTTTCCTCATTGGTAAGATGATCTGGAAGGTTCCCTCTAGAGATTATAGGAGTTTGTAAACTCTAATTCACTAATAGGGAACAAGCTTCAGGAAAACTCAATTTTCAGAGAGACCCCTCTGGATAAAGAAGCTTGCAAAAACCTGCTTTGGAGGAAGAGAGGCAAAGCTGCCTGATTTGTTTTGTTCCCTGGTGGCCCATGATGCCAAATCTGTAAGGTCAAGTAGGACACCTGTTCTTGAGATAAATTAGGCAGTAACAGAGGCAGCTAGGTAGTGTATTACATAGAGTCAGGAAGACAGAGTTCAAATCCCACCCAAGACACATATTAGCTATGTGACCCTGGGCAATAGCACCTTTGTCTATCTAATAAAATGAGATAATATCTGTAAAAGCTCTATGCAAGTGCTAGCCATTACTGTTTTTATAGGGGGCCAAAAATGGCAAAGGAGCGGAAGTAAATGGAAGGGAGAAGAGTGATTTCAAACCAGCAATGACAGAAAGAGGCAGAAGAAAGTAGTAGAAAGAAAACTGCCCTTGGATCCAGAAAGAACTGGGTTTATTATCGGTCTGATCCCGTGCAAGAGTCTGTTTGTCGTTGTCTGCCTCAGTTTCCTCATATGTAAAATGGGAATAATAATGGCACCTACTTCCCAGGGTGGTTGGAAGGATAAAATGGGATATCTGTAAAACACCTTGTAAAACTCAATGTGCCATATAAATTCTTATTCTTATTCCTATTCTTATTACTGTTATTATAGTCCTTTTTCTAATACATGTCAATATGCTGAGGCAAATCTCTAAGACAATCAATTGCACAAGGGTAGTGGATCCTCCTTGGCCCTTTTTTCTCTCCCTTCTGCCCCGCCTCCAGTAAAAGATCCCGTGGATTTAGAGGTTGGGGTGCAGGGAAGACAAGCAGAAAGCTAGCTGCAGTGAGAGCCAGCAATCGGCATCGGGGATCTCCTTCCGTTTTCTCTCTCCCCTTTCCAGAAGTGCTTTCTCTCCACCGGTAACCCCAAGATGTTGCAAGGACATCTGCACTGTGCTGCTCCAGGGCAGCCCCGGCCTCAGCAGGGCAGAGGTGGAACGGTAGCTGGGAGTTGACCCTCCCAACCTCGCATGGCTTCCTCCCCAGGCTCGTGTTCGTGCTAGGGAGAGCCAAGAGGTGATGGACAGAGGAGAGAGGAGCGAGACCGGGACTTGACCCCACAGGCACAGTGGGCGGTACTGAGCGGGGCGCTGCTGCTCTGGGAAAAGCTCCCAAGGGTCCCCACCCCCAGAAGCTCTGACTGGAGCAAAGGGGGTGGGTGGGGTTGGGGCTGGGCTCCCAATCCCGCCCCACGGAGTCCCAGCCCAGTTGGCTAACTCTAAGGCAGCTGGAGCCCACTCAGGGCACAGAGAGCTGGAGCAGCCCAGAAGCCCCCGAACAGCCGGGGCAGCCCCCGGACAGCCGGAGCAGCCCAGCGGCCCCCGGACAGCCGGGGCAGCCCCCTGACAGCCGGAGCAGCCCAGCGGCTCCCGGGAACGTTCCAAGGGAGACTTGCGTCCTGGCGCGCGTGCTGCTGCCACACGAAAGCAGCCCAGGCGCAGAGCAGCTCCCACAGCCCTGGGCATTCGTGGGAGCCAGTCCGGCTCAGCCGCTCCCAGCAGCCGCCTCCGCCTTCTCCATCACCGCTGTGTCTCCCCAAAAAAGGACAAGAAAAGAAAGGATCAGCGGGCGTGATGGCTCTGAGTTTCAGAATCCAACTTCAGGTCCTGCTGCTTCTGGCCGGCCCGGGATTGGGAGCCCCGCCCAAGGCAGGGGAGCGAAGGCGAGAAGCGGAGGTAAGTGGCATCCTCCGTGTCTGTGTCTGTGCCTATGTCAGAGTGAGTCACTGGGGGGGAGGGGGGTACATGTACTTGGGCCAGGACTAGCACCTGCAGCCAGACCCCCGAATCCCATATGGGATGATCCCCAGAGCCACAAAGAGTTGCAGCAAACTCGCCAAACTTTATCCCCTCCCCCCATCCCCGTGAACGGGAGTACAAAAAGCCTAAGGGCCCAGCATTTTTGCAGGTTCCCCAAGGTCTGTCTCATAATCTGACAGGGGTCTGCTCCCCAAATCGTTGCCTGACTCAAGGGCAGGACCACACACACACACACACACACACACACACACACTCACTCACTCACTCACTCACATAAGTGTGGAGCCTGTATGGAGGTGAGACTGTGAACCAGTCTTGGGAGCGATGGCTCCTCCCGTACCCAGACTTACCTCACAACCTGAGATTGTTTCACCCACCAAACAATAGGGAAAATGTGGAGACACATTTCGTCCAACACTTAACATAGGCAAGGCACTTTGTTGGGTCCTGGAGAGAGGCACCAGACCGCCAAGTTCCAGCTTTACGCCTTTGCCCATCACTTCAGCTCTCAGCTGCCTTGCCTTCCTCATAGAGTTGTTGCAAGCACATACAGGGTGTGAGACTCAGAGCTTTGCAACTGTAAATTATCATTAATTTGTCATCTTCCACGTCTGGAGCTCACACCCAATACCGCCTCCCAGGACTTTCCTCTTTTCCTCAAAGAATTTGCAATCCAACTCGTCAAAGATGTTTTATAAGGGAGTTGGGCTGGGGCTAGGGAAGGGAGAGAGTGGGTGTCTGTAAAGACTCTGGGAAAATTTGGGGTTTTTAATGTATGTTTGCTAGAAACGCCTTACTTATATTAAATACAATAATGTACTGGACTTAAAGTCAGCAAAACTTGTTTCCCAAGCTCCATTCTGAGATACTAGCTGAGCAATCCTGGGCAAGGCACTTAAGGCATTTAGCTCAGATCGTTCCTAGGACTTATCTGTGAGGTCATAAATGGTTTAACATCAGCTTTGGTGGAGAGACTTCCCCCACCTGGAATTCTTGATTCCATTTTTTATTATTACTGAAGTACATAGTGTTTCTATCATACCTTTCCAAGAGTTTATATAAAAAAAGGCATCTCTATACTCGCTTACCTCTTTGCACAATAATTCAAAGGTGGCACCAAGTCATTGCTGTTTTAAAAAGCAGAGGAAGCTGGAAAGTGAGGCTCAGAGACAGAAAATGACCAGGCCAAAGTCACTTTTCCCTCTCTAGGGTTATGGACACAAAACTCTAATCCACACAGGTTCCTACCCTAAAATGACCCACTTACTGCCCCCTTCTTTGGTGTCCAAGACTGGGAAATAGCAGTGGAAGGTGTAAAGAGAGCCTTCCCTAAGTCATTCTGGTGGCGTTGTCCCTCTCCCTTTTTGGTTTATAGTGTTTGTGTGTAATAGAATTAAATAAAGGATCCCCCACGCCAAACCACTTCCAAAGATCGGCCTCCTGATCCTGATATTTGCTTCTCTGTTCTAGGTTATTATGGTTCCTTTCATTGGGGTTCTGTAACCACCACTCCAAGTATTCTCATGGCCTCCAGGACCACTACTAATAATTTACTTCTAATAATAATAATAATCATTTCCTAAAAAGTTAATATGTTGCTTTACACATATGATCTCATGTGTTCCTTGAACAACCCATAGGTGGAAAGTGCTAAGTACCTGCTGTTTCTTGCTGTTGAGAACATTTTATCGGTGAAGAATCTAAGGTTCAGAGGTGTTGAGCCCATTTACAGATGAGGAAATAGAGGCTCAGGGAAATGCCCAGTGTCATATAAGTAATAAGTGTCAGAGCTGGGCCTCCAATCTAGTACTTGTAGTACCAAATCTCTTACTCATTCTCTTATGCACTGCTGCCTCTGGGCCTCTGAATAACCAGCTAAGGATTCCTGAGACATCTCTCAACTTCCTCATCCATCCCCACTATACCATCCCCCTACCCACCCATGCAAGCCAGTCCTGGTCAGACAATTGTTCTGCTGCGCTTTCTCTTTACTGTCTCAGACAAGGGGGAGCTTTGGAAATTAATAGCTGGCAGATTGAGCTTCTTTCAGTTTACTGAACCTCCTTCTTGGGAGTAGAGGAGATGTGGAAGGAAGATGTTTGAGGTGGAAATGTTTTAAAAGCTAAAGACCTCTGTCGCAGTGTGTGTGTGTGTGTGTGTGTGTGTGTGTGTGTGTGTGTGTGTGTTGGGGGGGGTGGATGTGACCATTTCTGGCCCTCCTTGAGGGTATGCACTGTGCCACTTTTGTCTTGGTTTCCCCAGAATAGGGCATGGAGCCTGGCACATGGTAAGCACTTAGAAATGCTTGTTGATTGATGGGGGATTGGGTTGCTTGTATAAGTTCCCCAGAGTAGCTGAGTGCTTTCTCACAGGATAATAAAGTACAGTGTTTTCTGGAGTTCTGAAGGTTTATTGCTTATAAATCTACTTTATGTTGAACTGTTCATTGTTGTCCACTTGGGAATGTTCAGGGCTCTTTGGAACAGCAGTAAGTGGGAAAGGCAGCCTGCTGTTAAGTAGAAGGATTTATGTATGTGGATGAAGTCCCTCAGATTTCCCTCCTCTGCCTCCCTTCTCCCCACCCCCCCACCCCCCCGCCACTGCTGTGGGCCTCTCACATGGAAAGGACTGTCTTTGGGGACTTGTCTGGTTTCATTTGCACTAGTATTTATCATAATGACCTAAAACTGTTGGCCTGGGCTCTGCTTACTGATGGCCTAGCTGAATTGGCAAATCAACACCAAATGTATTGATGGGAAGCTGGGAAATGCAAAGCCCATTTCCCCAGGGACACTTAGAGCTTTGGAGTCTCTGCCACTGCAGTCACTGGGTCTGTTTCTCATAGTCTGAAGATTTTCATTTTGCTTACTGTGAATCAGAAATAAAACTGTGGAAGCTGTTCCCATTGTCTGTACACTCATGGATGCATGGTGAATCACTTCCATAAGTAGAAGATGATCTAGGGACCCTATGGGACCCTAAACTGGATGGGAATGGGTAAAAGAGTGGTCAGGGTGTTCAAAAGTCAAGAAAGATGGCATGAGCCAGGAAGTGATGCAGGGAGAAAGTACATATACTCCTTTTCCCTCTGTGGCTAGCCTTGGGAGAGACCTTAAGGCAGTGTCCAGTGCTGGGCCTCCAAATTCAGGAATGAAATAAGGAGAATCATGGGATGACTTTAGTACAACATGATTGATTCTTTAGCCTACAGAAGGGATATGTGAAATACGTTCAACAGAGGCTGACCAGCTTCTCTCCATTTATCCTAAAGACAGAATATTAAAGAAGAGGAAGAAAATTCAGCAAGACTCCCACTCCCAAGGGCTGGGGAAGGGAAGGAAGAAAGAGAGAGAAAGGGAGAGAGGGAGAGAGGGGAAGGGAGAAAGAGAGAAGAGAAGAGGAGGAGGAGGAGAAGAAGGAGGAGGAGGAGGAGAAAAAGAGAGAATGAAAGAGAGGGGGAGGGAGAAAAAGAGAGGAGAGGGGAGAGGGAGAAAAGGGAGAGAGAGAGAGAGAGAGAGAGAGAAAGGTATGATGGACTACAGATGCAGAATGAGGCAGCTCTATCTAGATATAGCCAATGGTAGGATTAGTTTGTTTGACTATCCTTATTGATGACTAGGAAGGGGCTTTATGGGGAAGGGATAATTTGGGGAAAGAAAGGGAGTAGCAATAGAGGTACCAAAAAGAAAAACGAGAGAAAAGAAAGGCAGGAGTATTAGTGAAGCATTTTAAAAGGAGCAGAAGAGAAGAGAAAGCGGTTCAGAAGGCAACAGACAAGCAGGCCAGCTTTGGCACACGCATGCTGAATTTATAGTCTGCACTAAAGGGAGCTAAAGGACATGCTTTCTGTGGGGGAGATTTGCAGGGTCAGCTGCAGTCCTTTTTTTCTGTGTATTAGAAAGAGGGCCAGCTCAGCATTCAGCAATACCAGGCTTCAAATCCTGACTCTGTCATTTACTGTCCATAATGTGATGTAACCTCTCAGACTTCAAGGGAATCCTCTACAACTGTAAGTTACAGATGTGCTGCTGATCTGTAGCAGTAGAAGGAATTACCATACTGGAAACTCCTTCCACAGATGAAATCATGGGCCTAGTTAAATACATGTGTGTGTGCATACACATATATATGTATAAAAATACACATGCATATACTTAGATGTAAGATGTCCCAAAAGTGCAGCCAGACGATGTCACAAAAAATCTTAGTGCAGTTTTAAGCTATTGAAGTTTGGAGACACCTTGTATCTAAATGTGTATGAGTGTGTACAGGCATCATGTTTATGTATAGGAGAAGTATAGCAGAATTCAAATTACTGAATAGCTATTGAACAGCTTAGATGTGCACTAAGACTTTTGGGCCACCCCATATATAATTAGTAATACTTTGCTTTAGCAGAGTCTTTTCTTAACTTTTCTCTAAAACATCCATCATTTATTCCTCACAACATACCTTGTGAGGGAAGGACTGGAATTATTATATTAGTTTTATAGAGGGTTGTTGTTTGTCCTTCATTCCTGAGGACCATGACATCAGGAAGATGATGCCATGAGTTGAATGTGATTTGGATTTAAATGAGACAGGGTTGTGCAAAGTCATCAGCCTCACTTTCTCCTCTGGAGCTGTCTGGGTCCAGTACTGGCCAGGTATGGATGAGGACAATTGGAGATGGTTCCCATAGAGAGGGCAGAGAGAGAGGTTAAGTGACAGTTACTCATCACTAGAACAATGTCTTTCCTTGTTTGTTTGTTTTTTTCTTCGAAATTCTGTTCAGACAGCATTTTGTTCACGAAGCTTTTCCAGATCCCTCCCCAGATGTGAGTGCTCTCTCCCAAAAAATTACCTTTTATTTGTTTTGTTTCTGTTTTGTAGATAGATAGGTCATAGACAGATAAATACATAATAGATATGTAGATTATCAGATGATGGATATAGATGTTAGATGACAGATGGAAAGATGATAGATAGATAGATAGATAGATAGATAGATAGATAGATAGATAGATGGAGAGAGATGTTAGATGATGGAAAGATAGGTGGATGGATAGATAGATATGGATGGAGATAGATGGATGGATGGATGGAAATATGGATGGATAGAGATGTTAGATGATGGAAAGATAGATAGGTGGATGGATAGTTAGATATTGATGAAGATAGATAAATGAGATGTTAGATGATAGAAAGATAGGTATATAGAGATAGAGAAAGAGATGGATGGATGGATGGATGGATGGATGGATAGATGGATGGATAGAGAGAGATGTTAGATGATGGAAAGATGGATAGGTGGATGGATAGGTATGGATGGAGATGGATGGATGGATGGATGGATGGACGGACAGACAGATAGATAGAGATGTTAGATGATGGATAGATAGATATGGATGGAGTTAGATAGATAGATAGATATAGATAGATAGATAGATGTTGTTTCTCCCCAGAGACTATATGCTTCTTGAGGGCAGGGATTATTTCATTTTTTCTTTGTATCCCCAGGGCCCAGCACAGTGCCTGGCACTTATTAGGCACTTAATAGAACAGGGGTTTAAGAATACCTTAAAGGACAAAGCTATGCCAAGTGATAGTAGGATGAAAATTTTTCATTTCAAAGTAAAATTGTAATATCTGCTTGTAATTATTTGTATTTAAAGTACATTTGCAGAGAAAGAAGGAAAATATTTATTATCACATGTATCTCTTTGCCCACTGACACACATGGTCCTTCTAAGTGTTTGTTGATTGACCAATTCCGACTCTAATTCCACCTCTGACTCCGACTCCAACTCTGACCCCTCGACTCTAATACCAGGACTAAAGCCCCAGAAGATTGAGAGGCAACAGAGTGGACACATATTTGGAGTCGATAGGACCTGGGTTCAGATACCAGTTCTGTTGCTTGTTCCCTGTGTAACCTTGAGCTAATCCTCCCTGCGCCTCATTTTCCTCATCTGTAAAGTGAGAGAGTTGTCCTTGATGGTCTCTGGGGCTCTCCACCTACAGATCTTTGATCCTATTATCTCTTGACTCTCTAGCCCAGAACTAATTTCCCCACACCTTGCTTTTGCCCCACCCATTGAGGAGCAGAATTTCTGCTTTCCTGAGAGAGAAAATAAGAAGAGCTCACCAACCCTACTGTGGCCAGTGAGTGCATACTCGGGAATGGAACTCAAGAATCCTGACTCCCAGTCCCCTGAGGGCTTAGAAGGAGGGGAGGATTTTCATTCCGCCCCCAGACACCACGACCACCACCAGGGTCACTCAGAGTTGTTGCCACAGGGAAGATGTCTGCCCACTCCCACCACTGCCTGCCCAACCTTTAGCAAAGTGAGTGAGGCATGACTGGTACGTGCCTAGGCCAGACCTGGTTGAGTCACCTTAGGGGGATATACCTCCACTTTCCTCTATATTCATTGAGAGCCGGAAGAGGAAGACTTTCAGAAGAAACAACAGAACTAGGGCAAAGGGTAGGAGAATAAGCAGTGTCTGAAGTGAAAGGATCTAGTCAGCATCCAGTGAGCAGAGAATGCATGAGATTTCAGTGATAATAATAATATAATAATATTAGTTAGTGTTTATATAGCACTTTAGGGGCAGATAGGTGGTACAGTGCATAGAGCCCTGGGCCTGGAGTAAGGAAGTCTCATCTTCCTAAGTTCAAATCTGGCCTGATACTTCTTAGCAGTGTGACCCTGGGCAAGTCATTTAGCCCTGTTTGCCTCAGTTTCCTCACCTGTCAAATGAGCTGGGGAAAGAAATGGCAAACCACTCCAGTATCTTTGCTGAGAAAACCTCTTTGAGAATCAAATCTGCCCTCAGATACTTCCTAGCTGTGTGACCCTGGGCAATCATTTAACCCTGTTTGCCTCAGTTTCCTCATCTATAAAATGAGCTGGAGAAGGAAATGGAAAACCACTTCTGTATCTTTGCCAAGAAAACCCGAAATGGGGTCATGAAGAGTCAGGCACAACTGAAAAGCAGTAGAGAGGTCAGGAGGGATGTGGCTTGATTAGGCAATTAAAACATCATTGGTTATTTTGGAGGGGGCAGCTTCAGTTTAACTATGAGGTTGGAAGCCAAATTATGCAGGATTTGTTTAGAAGATTTAGAGGAGAGGAAATTGAGTGTAGATGGCTTTTTCAAGGAGTTTGAAGAGGAAAAGAGGAAAGATGAAGAGAGTATGTGAGAAGGGTTGGTAGCCCTAGGTGCTAATAAGGATTTTTTAAAGATGTGGGAGACATGAGGATGTTTGTAGGAAGAAGGAAAGAAAACAGGAACCAGAGGGAGACTGAAGAGAGATTGCAGAGAAAGCAGGAGGGTAGCAGGGGCCATCTGCAGACAAGACAGGAGGGGATGGGATCCTGGCTCTCATAGAGGGGTTACCCTTCATGAAAAGAGAGATCTCTTCCATCAGAGACGAGAGTAAAGGAGGAGATCGTGAGGGATGATGTCAGAGCGATGTGAGATGGGAAGAAGGGCAAGCTCTCAATGAATGTCTGTGAAGCATGAGGCATGGTCCTCAGCTGAGAGGATGAGGGAGGGATAATATGGAAGATTAAGAAAAGACACCTGCTATTGTGGCGAATAGAAGGATTGCACTGAGGTCAGTTGGAGTTAGAAAACGTAAATCTTCTAGCAGCCCCATCCGCAGCACACATACATGTCTTCAACCTCCCACATAGGGCCCCTCCATGCCCCGGGACCCTGACGGCATTGCTACCAGGCACGGAGATGCCTAGGAAAATGAGGAAGCAGGGGCTGGTGAGCTCCCCTCGGCTCCTCTTCCCTGAAAACCAAGGCTTTAAAGTTCCAGGAACTGGAGTCAGTGTGGCGATAAGGAAGGGAGGAAGGGGAGAGGCAGGGGAGAAGCAGCAGCAAAGTCTTGGCCCAACCACGCCCACAGATCATAAGCTTCCCAATGCAATAGGAGACACTGCCTGTTTCCTTCATAAAACAAACTATTCTGTTCCACACACACCCAGGGTGTGTGGATGTGGGTCTGGGCGTGGGTCTGGGTGCGTCCTACAGAGAAAGCCAGGAAAAGGATCAGACACCTATGGAAAGAGGTCAGACATACTGATTCAGATAGCTAGAGGGACAGACAAATAAAACATGCCCTTTATTTAACCACGAAGTCCCAAGTAGGCAAACCAGTTGTGTTCCAATAGTAAAATTGAAAGTCAGTCAATAAACATTTATTTGTGGTTGTTGTTCCGTCATTTCAGTCATGTCCACCTCTTCCTGACCCATTTGGGGTTTATACTGGAGTGGTTTGTCATTTCCTTCTCCAGCTTATTTGACAGATAAGGAAACTGAGGCAAACAGGATTACATGGGTACTAAGTATCTGAGGCCGGATTTGAACTCACTCTATCCACTCAGCCACCTAGCTGCCCTAAACATTTATTAAGCACCTACTATATGCCAGGCACTATGTTACGTTCTAGGGAAACCAATATGAAAAGGATAGTCTCTGCCCTCAAGGAGCTTATAATCTAAATCAGTTTAGATAGCATTTCTCCCCTAAAAATAATATTATATTTGATTATTGATAAACTATCTAATCCACAAATGACCATTCAACTCATAATGTATCTGAAATACTGAATGTTTGCAATAAAAAAAAAAAGAAAGAAACTGTAATCTTTTTTTTTTTTGGCTAGGCAATGGGGTTAAGTGACTTGCCCAGGGTCACACAGCTAGTAAGTGTTATGTGTCTGAGGCTGGATTTGAACTCAGGTCCTCCTGAATTCAGAGCTGGTACTCTATCCACTCTATTCTCTAAACTTAGCTGCCCTGAGAAACTATGATCTTAAGAGCAGATACTTGCACAGTGCTTAAAGGTTTGCAGAATGATCTGTGCTAATATGATTAGTTCATTTGTTCCTCACAACTCTATGAAATGATGTGTCTACCTTACGGATGATGAAGCTGAGGCGGAGAGCTTAAGTGACTTGTCCGTGGTCACACAGCTAATAAGTCTCAAAAGTAGGGTTCAAATCCAGGTCTCCCATGAGACCAACAAAACATAATGAGAAATAGCATTCTATTTGTCTTGGATGCTGGTGCCTGAGGAAAATGTGGTTTATTTAAAGCGCATGAAGAGGGGGATGGAGACATCTGGGAAGGATCTAAAGGGAAAGGGGGAACTTTCAGGGGCTTCGGAGAGGGGTTTTCATCTGGTACAGGTCTCTGTTTCCTCATCTGTGAAATGAGCATGGCATTAACACCTACCTCCATGTGTTTATCAGCAATGATTAGGAGTCACTTTTTGGCTCAAACTGGAACAAAGAGAGGGAGAGAGATTGTTTTCAGGTAACTGATTAGTGGGCAGCTAGGTGACCCAATGGGTAGAGTGCTGGATTAGACTTCTCTTCCTGAGTTCAAATCTAGCCTCAAACATTTACTAGCTGTATAACCCTGGGCAAGTCACTTAACCTGTTTGCCTCAGTTTCCTTATCTGTCAAATAAGCTGGAGAAGGAAATGGCAAACCATTTCAGGATCTTTGCCAGGAAAACCCCAGATGGGGTCATGACTGAAACAGCAGAACAACTGATTAGCAAGAAATGGAGAAGAATTCCAGTCAAGATGGTGACCTGAGAGATCATAGAGAAGCCCAGGTCTCCCCCATAAACCCCAGCAAATATCTGAAAAGTCCCAAAGAAAAGCCACTGGTGAAGAAAATCAGAAAGATTGTGGAGTGAGTTCCTCCAGAGTCGATGGGCAGAAGCCAGCAGAAGGGAGGGAAGGGACGTCACCAGGGAAGCCAGCGTGATCACAGGTAAACCAGTCACAGAAGCAGGAGAGAGACCTACCAGGGAAGTCAGGACAAGCTTAGGTTGATGTGAACGCTGCCGAGGTGAGGCCAGGGGCCATGCCCAGGAAGTCAGGGTAAACTCAGGTAAGTCAGCTGGACGCTAGCAGAGCTGATGAAGGGAGCTTCTCAGAGCTGCCCAGAAGCTTGTGAAAAACCGCTCTGGAGACCTAAACCAGGCAGCAGTTCTGAGCTCCAGGAGACCTGGAAGTGAGGAGTCCCCAAATGACCTAAATCTAATAATCACAGACTTAAAACCAGATTCTGTTTGTGATTTGTCAGAACAGAAGCAGGGATAGGACTAGCCCCTGTAGATTACTATACAGGGAGAAAGAGGCCAGCCTCACCCTCCTAGAAGTCCTGCAGGTTTATTGCTGAGTCTGACTCTTCATGACCCCATTTGGGGTTTTCTTGGCAAAGATATAGGAGTGGTTTGCCATTTCTTTCTCCAGATCATTTTACAGATGAAGGAACTGAGGCAGACAGAGTTAAGTGACTTGCCCAGGGTCACACAGCTAGTAAGTGACAGAGGCTGGATTTGAACTCAGGAAGATGAGTCTTCCCAGCACTCAGTTCATCTGATCTGGGGATGATGGGCAGGAGACCTGAAACCAACTTGATTTCTCATATCCTGCTGGGGCCTACCAGGGCCACCGCAAAGGACAAAACCACCTCCCAACTGGGGATTGCACAGGGAGAAGACGGAGGCTGTCAGACACTGAAACCTGAGGTAGACCACTAGGAGACTGAGGCAGAAGCCAGGATTAAGAGAATGGAAGTCTAATACTAGGCATGCCATGGAGATCAGCAATGACAAGTGTCGTCTGGACTGCAGAGGGGACAGGATCAAACAAGCTCTACCCCACCCTTCCAACAGTGCCTGAGGGAGTTGGCCCAAGCCCCATCTCCCCATACCCAACAGTTTAGGGTGGAAGTATGAGTAAACAGAGCTAAATACCAAAAACCATGTTCAGCAAAATATTGGAGGTTAAGAGAAGCCCAAGATGAAACCCAGATGAAGAGAGTCACCCCACCCAGGAGTGGGGAACCTGCGGCCTCGAGGGCACATGTAGTCCTCTAGGTCCTCAAGTGTGGCCCTTTCCTACCCGTGCCCCAACAACTAGAAGTAGAGACAAAGAGAAAAAAATAAATCAAAATCAAAAAGCTTTAGAAATAAGTTTCTCCATGGAGGTGAGAATTGTTCAGAAAGATGGCCAGAAGCCAGCAGAGATGAGTGGAGGGATACCATCAGGGAAGCCAGCATGAGGCAGGCAAGCCAGCCACAGAGGATTGTCCACCAGAACTACCAGGAGAAAAGAAGAAAGAGGTAAAAATTACAGAAAAACTAGAGTTCAAGAGGAAAAAAAACTCAAAGGAAAACTGAAATACCTTGAAATAGAAGATAGAAAACCTTACCCAGGAAGTGAACTGCCTTAAAAAATAGAATGGAGAAAAGATAATTCCAGGATTGAAAATAAAATGCCCAGTTTGGCATGGAAAGCCCTTCACCACCTGGCCCCTTCCCACCTTTCACACTTTCCTTCCCTCCATGTATTCTGTGATTCAGGCTTCTTGCTGTTCCTCTCATACCTGCAATGCTTTCCCTCCTCACCTGTACCTCCCGGCTTCTCTGGCCTTCTTCAAGACTACTTTAAATCCCACTTTCTTCAATAGGCCTTTTCCCATCTCCCTCTATACCTAGTACCTTCCCTCTGAGATTTTCATCTACCGGGCCATTTTCAGTTGGGTCCAACTCTTCATCACCCCATTTGGGGTTTTGTTGGCAAGGATATTGGAGTGGTTTGTGATTTCCTTCTCCAGACCGTTTTACAGATGAGGAAACTGAGGCACACAGGATTAAGTGACTTGCACAGGGTCACACAGCTCGGAAGAGTCACAAGCCAGATTTGAACTCATGAAGAGGAGTCTTCTTGACTCCAGATTGGGCACTCTACCCACTGTGGCGCCACCTAGCTGCCTTCCACTGTGCCAGTTCTGTACATGTTAAGACCCAACTAAAATCCCACATCCTACAGGAAGCCTTCCCCAGCCCCTCTTAATTCCAGTGCCTTCCCTATTTATCCTGTATAGAGCTTGCTTTGTATATATTTCTTTTCATGTTATCTCCCCCATTAGATTGTGAACTCCGTGAGTGGAGAGACTTTTGCCTCTTTTTGTAATCCCAGCACTTAGCACAGTGCCTGGCACATAGTAGGCGCTTAATAAATGTTTACTAAATTGAATCAGATGAAAACATACAAACTGTAACTGTTCACAAGTCGTTCTCCATCATTAGAATGTGAATTCAAGAACCACCATGTTTTTGCCTTTCTTTGTATCTCCAGCGCACATTAGTAAGCATTAATGTGTTTGTAGGCCAACTAACTAATGTGTATGGCAGCTAATCAAATGGGGAGACTGGGGGAGGGGGCTGGAGAGAAGGAACTTTAGCCAAACATGGTGGCTGGGGCTTTCCTGACATAGTGGTCTGGGTAAAGCAGTCACCAATGGTGGTGGGAGGAGTGGGCAGGATGGGAGTTTCTCCGGGGCAGTGATTTCCATTTAGGAGTCCCCAAACATCTGGTCCAGTGGGGTTCACCCAAAAAAAATCTGATGCCTTAAATAATTGCGGAACTTTATGAGTAGTATATCAAATTTTCCTGGAAGTTCACAACACTTTTTTTTCCCCATTGTTGTTGAAAAGACTTCTCAGAACACACACACACACACACACACCCACACACACACACACACACACAGAGTTTGGAACCACAGCACCAGCACATAGTCACTGATATGGGCAAAACACATTGATTGGATCAGTTCCTCAAGATGGCCACCCAGAGGTGACATTGGCTCAACGCAGCTTGGTGGTGGGCCACAAGTGAGAGGTGGGTGGAGAAACAACCTTACTGCAGATGTGGGAAGAGGTCAGGAGTGAGTAGCCAGCAAAGTGATCATTTATGAGGCATTTGCAGGTAGAGTATTTCTAATTCTCAGAGTGTCTATGTAAATGGTCTGATACTGATGTCAAATATGGGCCAATGACAAATGAATTGGTGGTGGGGAAGGGCCAAATGCAGACAGTAATTGGAAGTTGGAATTATTGGTAGGAGAGGGGGAAAGCCTTCCTGGAACAAAAGTTTAGTTTTTCTTTTGTTTCTTCCAATTGGGAGGAGAGGATGAGAAGGAAATAAATTATATGTCTTTTAATTGGAAGTATAAGTTTTTTCCCCTAAACTTTCTGGAAAGAGGTGAAGTTTCTGGAACAATTTGAGTGAATCACAAGAAAGAAATAGATGTAAGAGCCTGGATGGGAAGTGGGTAAGACCTCAAGACAGAGAAAGAAATGCAGATTGAAGCATATATTTATTTAGATATGGCTAATGTAGGAATTTGTTTTGCTTTGTTATACATGTCTATAAGGTTTTGATTTTCTTGTTTAGTGGTAGGGAAAGGGAGGCAGAAGGGAGAAAATTCAGAACTGAAAATAAAATAGAATTTTAAAAGGAAGTGGTGAGAGGGATGCAAAGCTCCATCCCAGGACTATGTACAACTTAGAAAAGTTATGAATTCTTTGGCCATGTGTCTTTATGCTTTTGGGGTCCAGGGGTGGGAGAGCAGTAACTCACTTTCCTTTGTCTGCCTGGCCTCCTGCCCTTCCCAGGTGTTCTTAGAGAAGTATGGGTACCTCCGTGAGCACGCCCCAGAAGCATCCAGCTCCCCACAGCTCACGGATGCCATAAGGTAAGATCTGGTTGGCCCAGGGCAGGGGTAGGACATTGGAGGATTGTTGAGGAGGAGTAGGGAACCCTGACAGCTAGCCTCCCCCATCCTCAGATTTGTCCACCACAGCCCCAGGGATATTGATCCCTCCCCCATCCCTGTCCCACTGCCCCTCTTGCCTGCTCTGTTGTTTGAATTCTTCTCTCTAGGGAGTTCCAGTGGGTGTCCCACCTACCAGTCAGTGGGCTGCTGGATACTGCCACGATGCGCCAAATGGCCCTGCCACGGTGTGGGGTGGTTGACACGGAAAGCCATTCAGCCTGGACGGAGAGGCTCGGTTCCCTATTTGCTGGACGCAGAGCCAAGATGAGGCTCAAGAAACGCTTTGTGCAGCAAAGTGAGTCCTCCTCCTCCTCCTCCTCTCCCCTCCCCCCACTGCCCAGCTGCCCTCACAGCCCTTCAGGAGCTCCAAAGGGACTGGGTCTCTCCCCTACCCCTCAGTATGCAGGCACCTCCAACCCACTGTGGAGCAGCATCTTAGGGGGATGCTCCCTGAGCCACCTTTCTGCTGTCAGAGCGCTGGGCAGCAGGGACAACAAGAGACTTAATAGGGAGTGTTAGGGGCGAAGTCAGAACCAGGGACCAGCCTGCTCTGAGGAGAGAAGCTGAGGGTTCTGCCTCCCAGCCTTCTCTCCCCCACCTTGAATGCAACTGAGGACAGCAGGAGGAAAAGCTGAGGACCACCCACCTACATCATTGATTCTGCCTGGGGAACCTAGCCCATTGTCCCAACAGCTGTCCCCCAGTTCCCATACACAGTCTTCAAAGTCCAAGGTTGGACTCCACCCTCCACCCCTCCCCTGCTGGACTGTCACACAGAGAGGAGGAACATGGTACTGGTGAAAAGAGCACTAGATTTAGGGTCAGAGGAACTGGGTCCAAATCCTGGCTCAACCACCTCCTACTGTGTGACCTTGGACAAGTCATATTACCTAGGTGGCCTTAAGCTCCCTCATTTGTAAAATGACGGGCTTGGACCAGAGACTAAATGATGTCTAAGGTTCCTCTCAACCCTAAATTACATATGATACAATATAATCTGATGACATGGTATAGTTATCCCTTCCACATTTCAAGTTTTCCCATCGTGGTTTCGATATTTCTCAAGTCGGCATAAGAAATTAAATGGGAATTTTTAGGGAGTTTTGCAAAAGCCACAGATGACACTCGAAAGCCAGCAGGTAACACAGAGCCTATGACCAAATATTTAACCCAGATTTTACAATAAGGTATTGTAAACACCCCATAAAAGAAAAAGAAAAAATTCAGACTTCTCTGGTATGGAGTCCCAAAAAATTGTCCTCAGATTTTCCAGATCGAGGGGCTTTCTAGCCCTCCGTGATGTGAAAGGGATAACTGTACAGTGAAAAGAATATTAGAGTTAAGAGTCAGAGAAACCAGGTTCAAATCCTGGTTTTAGCACTCACAGCTTACTTAAATCTGCCTGCCTCTGTGACCTTGGCCAATTCTCTGGGCCAGCCTTCCATATCTATAAAATGAGGTTAACTCAGAGACTTCTAAGGTCCATCCATCTCTATGAGATGTGACATACGGTGAGCGGTTCCTCCTGACACCTGAATCCAGGAGTCAGGAGGTGAGAAATGGAATCGTTAGGATCATAGAGCCAGGAGGTTCCTGGATTCCAGCCCAGCCTGGGCCTTCACTTGTTATTTGAGATTTGGCCTGCTGCGTTTCCCTCTGCCGGACCAGGTTTCCTGCATACAATGCGTGCTGGAAGTGGATGGTTTACTCCTTGCTCGTCAGACAGTCCATTTCTTGGCTCCGGGCACATTCTCTGACTGTCCCCCATGCCTTGAAGGCTCTTCCTCCACATCTCTGCCTTCTGGCTTCCCTGGCTTTCTTTTAAATCTCAACTAAAATCCCACCTTCTACAGGCAGCCTTTCCCAAGCCCTCTATATTCAAGCACCTTGCTTGCCCTTGTTGATTCTTTCCAAATTATCCTGTATGTAACGCAGTTGTTTGTATATTGGCCCCCGACACACACACACAGCCCAGCACACTGAGCTCCTTGAAAGCAGGGACCATCTTCTAGCTTTCTTTGTGTCCTCAGCCCTTAGTGCGATGCCAGGCACGTAGTAGGGGCTTAATAAATGTTTTTGGATTGACCATTCATCTTGGAGATAAGTGGGAGAAAGCTGGCATCTGGAAGGTGCTTGAAGAGCCTCTGTGGGTATAGAGGAGGAGAGATCGGTTGCCAAGCAGACATCTGCCTGCTGCTCTGTCCTGGGGAGGGGTGTTGAGGGGAGTGAGGGAAGCTGAACAGGTGAGGAAGGATGCCAGCTGCCACCTGGCCCTGCGGGAATGTCCTACACTCAGTGTAACTATAGTGACCAATCTAGTCCTGCCTTCTCTGCATAGCCCCAGGTCAGGAATTCAGAAACTTCTAACTCACCAGGGCCAGTCTAAAGAAAACAAGCCTGGGCCAGGGACGGCAAAGCACCCTTCCCCACTCACCTAAGTTCCTTCCTTCCCTCCTTGGCTCCCCCTACCCCCAAGAAAGACCTTTCATTTTCTTTTTTGGGTGTCTGCTACTTGACCTCCTCTCCCACTCCCCCTCACAAACACACACAAAGATCACTGTGACGCTTCCTCCCTGGATCTGGCTCTGGGGCAGCTGTAATCCCCAGGGCCTGCCTCAGGAAGAGAGGAGGAGAATTTACCTAGCCAGCTGCTACCCCCTAAGCGGGGTGAGAGGGCCCTCTGAGGAGCTGCTTGGAGCGTCCGTGTCTCCTCCAAGGGGAAGGGCTGAGAGAAGCCTAATTCTGTGCTCCCAGACCATCTTTCCCCACCTTTACCCCCAACAGGCTACAAATGTCTGTTTTCTTCCCCTCCCCCATACATACATGGCGGGGGGGGGGGGAGTTCTCGAGCCTGCCTCCTCTTTCTCTCCTTCCCTCCCAGTCCATTGGGTGATCTTTCCATCACCCTCCCTGAGGGGTTGTTCTCCAAGGCAGTCTGGGGCCCTGTGCCAAACCAAATACACCAAGGAAGGAGCCTTACCTTCAATGGCTCGAAGTACCACAGAGCTGACAAATGAGATTCTCTCCATCTCCCAGCCATGCTCCTTTTGCCCCCACCCCTCCTTAGCCTCTGATCCTCTCCCATTGAACCTGTCTGGGGAACCTAGCCCTCTGCCCTCTCTCCTTTTATTCCCCCACACAATTTCCAAATCCAAGATTGCCCCCTCCTTTTCCCTTTTCCCACCTCAGCTCCACCGCCAAAGGAGGGAGCCAAGAAACCCTCTTTTGATAATAAATGCTAGTGTAAAGATTTGTATTTATATATTACATTTATGTTTTATTTCCCCAGATTTATACACCACCTCACTAGGCAATGTTATTCTCCTATTCTCTCTGCTTCCCACATGAGAGCACCTTCCACACCCCTCTCCCCAGAAGACAGTAGACCTTGTGTTTCCGACCTAGAAGGATGAAGGAAAATGGAAAGATGGAAACCACTTTGGTGGGAGGAATCACAGTGGCCTGTACCTTTGAGTAATAATAGTAGCTAATACTTAAATAATACTAGACCAGAACTTCTTAACCTGGGAGCCATGGACCATACATTTTTAAAAGTCCCTGAAATTATGGGGCAGCTAGGTGGCACAGTGGGATTGAAGGGATGAATCCCTCACGGCCCTGAAGTCAGGAGGACCTGAGTTCAAATCCGGCCTCAGACCAAACACTTAATACTAATTGTGTGACCCTGGGCAAGTCACTTAACTCCAACTGCCTAAAAAAAAAAGTCCCTGAAATTAGATAGGAAAAAATTATATCTCTATTTTCACTAAGCTGTAATTGAAATTGAGCATTTCCTACAAATGATGAAGGTAGGCAATCAACCCCAGTAGTCATCAGATATTTTCATATCACATTACAGTTGTTGCAGATATCTTGAACTATCATTTATGTTCATCACTGCTTTAAACTCTGGGCAGCTAGGTGGCACAGTGGATAGAGCATAGGGTCTCGAGTCAAGAAGCACTGAGTTCAGATCCAGCCTTAGATACTTACTAGCTGTGTAACCCTGGGCAAGTCACATAACCCTGTTTGCCTCAGTTTCCTCATCAGTAAAATGAGCTGGAAAAGGAAATCGAAAATTACTCCAGTATTTTTGCCAAGAAAACCTCCAAAATGGGGTCACAAAGAGTCAGACATGACTGAAATGTCTGAATAATAACAACTTCAAAATTATTGTAGTCTCTAATGACTGCTAGCTAGATCTCATGTAATTGCAATTGTCCTGTCTACACACTGTATTTCAACATAATTGATTTCCTTTGTAATCCTCTGTTTTATTTTATGCATTTAAAAACCTTATTGTGAGAAGGGGTCTATAGGTTTCACCAGAATGATACTCATAAATGCTAGAGAATCCCTAAACTACACATCTGAGCCTCACAAGTAGGTACTTAGGAAGTACCTGGCCATTTTAATCCCCATTTTATAGATGAAGAAACTGTGGTTCAATGAGGTCAAATAACAGCTGATAGGGCTCAAAAGCCAAATTTGAACTCATGCCTTCCTGACTCCAAGTCCAGCGCTATCTCCGGTATACAAAGCTGCTTCCCAGCTGCTCTGCCTCAGTTGTCTGGTTTCCAGACCTGTGAGCAATATCCATGGTGTAGCTGGCGAAGCAGAGGGACGAGTGTTCCCAATGCGCTAGGCTTGGATGGGAAATTGTCTTCAAACTGGGTCTCTGCTCCTCTGGCTAATGCTCATCTATCCTGCCTCCCAGAAACACCACTGCCCCCACAGCTCTGAGCTGCCAGGCCTGGAGAGAACTGTCAAATAGAAACACTGGGGCTATTCATTCTAATCAATCCCTGTCTCATATAAGCCTTGCATTGTAGAAAGACTAGGAGCCAGAGGGCCCAAGTTTGAATCATGGTGCTGTTCTAACTGGCTAGCCTTGAGCCAGTCCTTTTGATTCTCTGGGCCTCAGTTTCCTATTTGGAAAATGAGACATTTGGACTAAATGGTCTGTGAGGTCCCCCACCCCCACCTCACTCCTCCCGATGCTAAATCCTCTGGTGTTCTGACTTGGGCAATGGGACGTGGGAGGAGGGATAAGGAAGGCGTCTGGGAAGGCCTCTGGAAGAAAAAGCAAAGGCAGGAACCACCCAATCAGCAGCTTCCCAGCCTGAGGCCCTGCTTGCCCTCTCTGTAGTTGGAATTACAGCCGGGTGGCCTAGTGGGGAGGACAGTAACCTGGGAGTCAGGAACTCCTAAGTCTGAATCCTGTCTCAGATACTTAAGTTGTTAGGTGACCTTGGCCGAGTCACTTAACCTCTGCCTCAGTTTCCTCATATGTAATATGAAGAAGTTAGATTGGATGGCCTCTAAGGTCTCTTTCAGATCTAGATCTATAATCCTATGAAAGAAATGACTTAAACTGATTGGAGATGGAAAAATCCTTCCAGGCTGTAGTGTTTTCTTTCTTTCTTTCTTTCTTTCTTTCTTTCTTTCTTTCTTTCTTTCTTTCTTTCTTTCTTTCTTTCT
>NW_020954546.1:2905881-2943615 GCF_900497805.2 Vombatus ursinus | reverse complement strand
TCTCTCTCTTTCTCTCTCTCTCTCTCTCTCTCTCTCTCTCTCTCTCTCTCTCTCTCTCTCTCTCTCTCTGTCTCTCCTCAGGGATCCCAGGCTTCCCAGATGAATCCCACAGAGGCAAAGAGGGTAGGGTGTTTGAGGGGGCTGAAAAATTGACAATGAGCTTTTCTTGTGGTTCCCAGGGCAGCCACAGGCCAGGGATCCTGTAAATGGGAGGAGAGGGGTGGTGGCAGCAGAGGAGACAGAGGAAACAGCTGGGGATCTGCAGCTGTGCATTTTCTACTCCTCTACCCTCCCCCCACCCCCACACTTGCCACCTACCTAGCGTTTTGAAAGAATGGACTGGAGCGGGGATCTCAGCTGGAAAGAAACATAGATAAAGAATGAAAACCACCCCCAGCCCCACTTGGTCAGTCCCAGGTAGGAATAGGAGAGGGGAGAAGATGGGGTTGGGTAGTTAGCCCTCAACACCTTGGAGTTAACCTACATACCTGGGCCTGTCCTAGCATCATACTAGAGAAGGGGCCCCATCTCCTGTGTGTTATAGAATAGATCATCATTTTTTTTTAACTTTTTTATTTTTTAGGCAATTGGGGTTAAGTGAGTTGCCCAGGGTCACACAGCTAGTAAGTGTCAAGTGTTTGGTCTGAGGCCGGATTTGAACTCAGGTCCTCCTGATTTCAGGGCCAGTGCTCTATCCACTCTATCCATGCTAGCTTCCCCTTAGATCATCATTTTTAAAAATGATAGGTTTTATTGCCGCTCTTTGATTTTAAATCTTAATCATTCCCTAGCCCTTAAACTGAAAGCTCGGTTAGAAAAACAGTTCATCAAAATGTAGTGACCAGCTTGGCCAAGTATGCAACATTCTTGCCCTGTAGCTTCTCACTTCTCTGTCAAGAGGAGAGAGGAACACTTCAACTGCTGTTCTCTGGGGCAAATACTGATTTTTCTTGTGATTCAGCATTCCAAACCAGATTTTGAAAATCTGGAATTTGGAATCTGTGGCCCAGAAAAGAAAGAACAAGCAAGCATTAATTAAGCACCTACTGAATACCCAGCACTGGGCTAAGTGCTTTATAAATATTATCTCATTTAATCTTCACAGCACCCTTGGGAGGTAGACGCTATTGTTATCTCCATTTTTCAGAAGAGGAAACTGAGGTGGGCAGAGTTTAAGTGACTTGCTCAGTTTAAGTGACAGCTAGTAAGTATTTGAAGCAGGACTTGAACTCAGGTCTCCCTGAGCCTAGCACTCCATCCACTAGCTGTCCCTACAAGAGAGGCCGTGAGTTGCCCCAGATCAGGGAAGGAGTAGGTGGCAGAGCTGGGGTCTCTTGCCTCACCCACATCAGTTCCTTCCACCCTATCAAGACTCCTCTCCCCAAACCCTAGGACAGGGCCGTGCATGCCAGAGAATTCCATGCATAATCAGGCTAATGTCCAATTCTCTGACTCTTTCTCCAGGAGGAGGCAAATGGTACAAGCGCCATCTTTCCTACCGCCTGGTGAACTGGCCCCAGTACCTGCCAGAGTCAGCGATGCGTCGGGCCGTACAGGCGGCCTTCCAGGTGTGGAGCAACGTGTCCTCTCTGGAGTTCTGGGAAGCCCCCGAGTCAGTTCCTGCCGACATACGCCTCACCTTCTTCCAGGGTGATCACAATGATGGGCTCAGCAACGCTTTTGATGGGCCAGGTGCTGACTCCTTCCTCCTCCCTGTAAGCCTCTCTCTTAAACTCCTTCCCCTGGGAAATCCCCTGCCCCTGTCCCTTAGCCCTAGAGGAAAGGTGGGTGAGGGGTCTCTGGCCAGGAGCAGCAAGGGGGGTGGGAAGGCATGGCTGCACCAATGAAAAGTCCAAATGCATGTACATGTGTACATATACACACACATATGTACACGTAGATGTATATATAAATGCTCACACACCCATACAAACATACACACACATTTGGGCATAAGTCTCCAGCCTGGGGAGCCTTACAACACTTTGTACCTTCTACCATTAGGTGCGACTGTCCCTTGCCCCTCTTCCAAGAGTGAATGAAATCCACAAAGCTGATCTCAAAACGTTGGGCCATTTCCTTTTAGCTTAGAAAAAAGCCAACAGAGTAGACTCCTAGCGGTCCCCTCCCCACATTCTCAATGAGGAATCTGGCCACCCCTCCAGGATGAAGATTCTCTGCCCCACAACATTGCTGTTGCTGTTTAGTCGTTTCAGTCTGACCCCACACTCAGGGCTCGTTCTTCCTGTCATCATGCTGGAGTCTTTCCTGGTACCATCTAGCTTTTTCCCTACTGTTCCATCCTCTGTGGAGATGGAGAGCTGCAGAATCCCTTTCTTCTCAAAATCACCTGTCAGAGACTTGGAGATGGTGGTCCTACCTCCCTTCCCCTACAAGGGAAGGAAGGCCAGTCTGGGCTTCATTCCCCCCCCCCACTCCACTCTCTCCCCCTAAATTATGATAACGGGCTGTTTATATTATGCCTTAAAGTCTCCAAACCGCTGGACGTGCATTATTTCATTTGAGCCTCAATCCTGCAAGTACTGTGGATAGGATTAGACCCGTTTTTGGAGGTTCAGGGGCATTCATTGATCTGCCCAGTTAGTAAGCCTTAGAGGTAAGGTTCAGACCTCAGTCTTCCTAATTCCAAGTAAACCCTCCTTCCACTAAACCACTAGGCCTTTCTCTGCTCTGTCCCTTTGGGGTGAGAATGTAAACAGGTTTCATCCCCATACATGCTTCTTGACCTCCTGCATCGCCTCGTGTGATTCCTGTCTTTCCCATCAGATCTGCCCATCCTCACTTTTGACCATGGGATTGTGACTCAAGTCAAGATTGGGAAAAGTCTAGAGCATACTCTCCCCCACCCCCCAGTTGTGAATTTCATGTACATTTATATGTGTGCCTGCTTTCTCCCTGAAATGAATGTAACCTCCATGAGGGCAGAGACTCTCATTTTTTGTCTTTGAATCTCCAGCACCTAGCACATGCCTGGCACACAGTGGGTGCTTAATATATGCTTATTAATCAATGAGAACTGAACAAAGCTAGGGATTCTAAGAGGTAGAGGTGAGAAAGGAGTGCATAGGAGGCAAGGTGGAGTGGGAGGCGCAAAGACGAGGGAGGGCAGCCAGGGAACAGTAAAAATCAGCCACTTTGGCTGGAATCTAGAGGACACGAAAGGGAGTAATTGCATAGTAAGCCTGAACATTGGGTGGCTCCAGTCAGAGCTTAAAGGGCTGCAAAGATCCAACTGAAGCCTGTGAGAGGGGATGATGGCTTCAAGCTGAGTGGTGGCCATGGGAGTGGAGAGAAGAGGATGGATGTGATAGGATTCATGGAGATGGAAAGAAAGGAGGGAGAGAGGAAGGAAGGAAGGAAGGAAAGAAGAATGGAAGGAAGAAAGGAAGGATGGAAGGAAGGAAGGAAAGAAGTAAGGGAAGGAGGGAGGAATGAAGAGAAGGAGGGAGGAATGAAGGAAAGGAGGGAGGGAGAAGGACATTATTTAAGTGCCTACTATGTACCAAGCCCTTTACTAAGCACTTTACAAATGTTGCCTCATTTGATCCTCACAACAACCCTGAGAGGCAGGTGCTATTATTATCATTCCCATTTTACAGTTGAGGAAACTGAGGCAAAGAGAGGTTATGTGACTTGCCTAAGGTCACACAACTTCGAAGCGTCAGATCTTCCTGAGTCCTGAACCACCTCGTTGCCCTTAGAAAGGCTCTAAGTGACGTAGCCAAGATCAGAAATTATAAATTGCAGAGCCAGGATTCAAACCTAGGTTCCCTGACTCTCATTTTGTTGCCCTTTTCACAACACTTCTACTGGTTTGTGTTATTATCTGTATGATGTTGGACAAGTCACTGGACCTTGTCAGCAAACCCCTGCAGTTTGCTAATCTCTAAAATGGGAATTGGGAGCTCTTAGGTGGTGCAGTGGATAGAATGCCAGGCCTGAAGTCAGCAAAACCTGAGTTCAAATCTGGCCTCAGACACTTACTAGCTGTGTGACCCTGGATAACTCATTTAACCCAGTTTGCCTCAGTTTCCTCATCTGTGAAACCTGGAGAAAGAAATAGCAAACCACTCTAGTATCTTTGCCATGAAAACACCAAATGGGGTCCCGAAGAGTTGGCCACAACTAAAATGAATGAACAACAACAAAATGGGGATTATAACATCCTTCCTAGCTACCTCCATGTGGTTATGGAGGCTTTGAAAGCTTGTGAAGTGTTGTCTTATTGAGGGTGAGGTATTAAGCACTCTCAAGCAGTTCACAGTAATCTGTTCCCCTGAGGACTCTACCCACCTTACAGATTGAGGGGATGGGTCTCTGGTCCTGTGACTTCATTGCTACCCAGAATTCCCAGAGGAGGGAACTCCCGCTAACCAATGCAATTTAGTCTCAGAAAGTATCTTAGAGGTTCAGTGACTTTCCCGGGGTCACAGCCAGTACATGTAAGAGGCACAATGAACCAGGTCAGTTTTCAACCCACTACGTGACTTCTCGCTTTGGGAATTATACTTAATAAACTGGAAAATTTTAATCCCAGGCTAGCACCTCCCATTCCTCTCCTAGGGCCATCTCCCCTGACTATCAGTTCATTAAAATCTATGATCCAGAGCCAAAATAGGATCAGAAATAAAAGTCTTTGTATCTGGAGGTGGAAAAGCAAAATAGAAATCATTTTTCTGTGATCCACATCTTTGCTTTCCCTCCATTCCCCTAGAGAAGAAAGTGCTGCTTGCTACAAACATATCCCTTCCTGCTTTCCTCAGTGGTTCTGTTAGTTCTCCTTTCCCGGTATGGTAGAATGGAAGTAACAAAAAATCCTGAATTTCCTTTCACCCCACATCTTCCATCACTCCAAATCTCCGACCCCCCACTCCCTTCCACCGAGTAGCATGGAGGACATGGCTACTGAGTCCTGACTCTGCCCACATATTACCCACGTGAAGCTGGTTAAGCTGCTTCATCTGTCCAGGTCTCAGTTTCCCACTTTGTAATGAAGGAGGATTAGATGATTTCAGAAGTCAAGATTTTGATGTGAAAGAGTCAGATTTTGAGCCAGAAAACCTATATTAACTTCTCCCTCTTCCACTAAGTTCTGGTGTGACCTTGGGCGAAGTCACTCAGTTTCCTCAACTGTCAAATGAGGGCATTGTCCTCTTGCCCAGTAAATCTAACACCTATGCTCACCCCTACCCGCCTCCTACAAGGACTTGTTACTGATCTGCTGCCTTTGGGTGTCTGCAGGAGGCGCCCTGGCTCATGCCTTCCTCCCTCGTCGTGGGGAGGCACACTTCGATCAGGATGAGCGTTGGTCCTTCAAAAGTCGAAGGGGTCGGAACCTATTCGTAGTGCTGGCCCACGAGATTGGCCACACACTGGGGTTGGGCCACTCCCCTGCTCCTCGGGCTCTCATGGCGCCCTATTACAAGAGGCTGGGACGGGACTCTGTGCTGAACTGGGATGATGTCCTGGCCATCCAAAACCTGTATGGTGAGCATCCCTCAGCTAAGCCCCTCCCATCCTCCTTGCTCCTACCTCCAACCCCAACCATTGGTTCCCAACTTCTGGGTACCAATGTGTCCGCTCCATGACACCCAGTCCCCTGGCTCCCTATTCCAATCTCACCTCCCCATCCTTTTCAACCCCATGACACTCAACATTCCAATCTCAGACTCCCAGTCCTTTCCACCTTAAGATAATCAGCACTATACATCTCTGGTCCCCAATTCTTTCCATCCCATGGCACTCATCTCCTTAAGTCCTTGGCTTCCGGCCCCCTCCTCATGCATCACCCCAACAAAACCCTGGATCCAAGCCCTTTTCCCCTGCTGTCACTCAGCATTCTAACACTTTACCTCCAGTGCCTCTCATCCCTGACCCTTAGCATCTCCCACAACATGACCTCCAGGCCCCCAAATCTACTCTTGCCATAATATTAAACTTCCTGATCCCCAGAGATCCCAACTATTCAACCCCAAACTTCTTCCCCATAGACTCCCTGACCCTCAGTCATCCTCAACAATTTCTAATCTCCCCCTTTAGGTTGTTAGGACTTCCATAGCTTACTGGTGTGGGGCATAGAGAGTCAGTTGCTTTCCCCAAAGCTGTCCAGGCCTATTCCTAAAATACAAAGCTACTGAGCAGATTTCAGGGTTCAAGTTAATGCTTCTCCTTCTGGTGGCCCCATTGCCTCTTGTGCTCTCACTTGTCTAGTACCCTTCTCAATCTAGTGCTTCCTAGCAGCCTGCCATGGGAGATGGGGGAGTCCTGTTCCAACTCTCCTCGATTCTACCTCTGATCTCTGAAAAGACCTCCCTGCTCTTCCCTGACCCTGGCACATCCCACCCTCAACAGAGAACTGGATTTGGAGTCAGGAAACCTGGGTTCAAATCCTGGTTCTGCTTCTTCCTACCTGTGTTACCTTGGACAAGTCAGTCACCTCACTTCCTCTGTAAAGTAAGGGGGTGGGATCTCTAAGGTCCGTCCCACCTCTAAATCTGTAACCTGTGATCCTGTCATATGGGATCTCCCCAAAGGACAGGGAAACAGGATTCCTGGGTTTTCCACTGTCGTTTCCATTTAAATCACAGATGTAAGGCTAGAAGGAGCCTGAGAGGTCATCTCATCTGACCCCCTCATTTTACAGGGAAGATTGAGGTTTGCTGAGATTAAGTGACTTGTCCAGAGTCACACAGATGGAAAAGTCAGAATTCGAACTGTTTTCTTGACTTTGTCCAGTATCCTCTCCACCACTGCTGTGATAGACCCCATCAAATCCAGAAACAATAACAGCCTTGTCCTGTCCTCCTTCCTCTCACCGCTCACATTAGACAGTGAATCCAGCCTGGCCTAACCAGAGCTCCAGCATTAGCCTTTCTTCTCTCTGCCACTGTAGGACAGCCCCTGGGGGGCTCAGTGGCTGAGCAACTCCCCGGGAAGCTCTTCACCCATTTTGAGGACTGGGACCCCCACAGGCCCTGGGACAGGACATCTGGAGCTCGAGGACCCTATTACTGCCACACTTTTTTTGACACCATCACAGCAGGTAAGACGACACTCTGCTCTGCCCTCATATCCTCAGGCATCCCAAGGATCCTTGCCCACTTCCATCCTAGTATAGGAGAAAGGGCACTAGATTTAATAATCAGGAGACCTGAGTTCAAATTCCAGCTCTGTTCGTGTGACCTCAGACAAGTGTCTTAACCTCTCTGAGCCTCGGTTTCCTCATCTGTAAAAGGGAGGATTGGACCAGCTGAGCTTTGAGGTCCCTTCCAGTTCTAATTCTATGACCCCTTCATCCTTCCCACACCATTTTTTTACTCTGACCCTCAACACCCAAGCCTCAAGTTTGTCCTACCCAACCCTCCTACCAAATGCCTAGAGGCTCTCAGGACTTGGGTCTCGGGAAGGTAATCTGGGTTTGGTAATTTGGCCCTACTTGCTTGAATGATTCAGAAGCACAAGCCAATGTTGCTCATGTTATGTGGCCACCCCGTGGGACTTTGTCTCCCCTTGGCCTCTCTGTAAGGTAGCAATGGAAGCAGTAATGGGTCCCCACCACAGCACCTTTAAGGACTCGGGGTGGGGAGGGCAAAGGAGAGAAGGGCCTAAGTAACCTTTCCTCCATCTTTTTTTCTGGGGGGGGCGTGGAGCAGACAAGGACCATCGAGTCTACATCTTTAAAGGAAACAGTTTCTGGGAGGTAGGGGCTGATGGCAATGCTTCGGAACCCCAACTGCTGCAGGAGAAATGGGCCAGTCTGCCCCCCCACATTGAGGCAGCTGTTGTGTCCCAGGATGATGGAGACTTCTACTTCTTCAAAGGTACAGACTGGAGCGGGGGAAGGGGTGGGGGAAGAGGGATAAGGGGCCAGGAACCCCCATCTCCTGCCTACTCAAGGCTTCCAAATGGGTCTGAGCTCCATAGAGACGCGGAGCGGCAAGAAGAGAAGAATTGTAGAGTTAGAGACTTGGTACTGATGTAGGAACTTTCTCTGATGCTCACTGTCTGCATGACCTTGGGCAAGTCACATCATCAGCTTCTGTAATGTGAAGAATTGGACTAAATGACCTCTGAGACCCCTTCTCGCTTTAGAGCTTTGATGTGTATGTGTGTATGTGTGTGTGTATGTGCGTGTCTGCATGTGTGTATGTGTATGTATGTATGTGTGTGTGTATGTGTGTGTGTGTGTGTATGTGTGTGTGTATAGGGCAGAAGTAGAGGCAAGAACTCTCCATCCTTCGGGCTCAAGGCAGAATGGGGCTATGTTGGCTCAGTAAGCCCCCAGACCTGAATCGAATCCCCCCCACTCCCTGCACTACTCAGTGCAAGCTAATAGGGCTAGAAAAGACCCTTTTTTCTTTTGAATATGAGCTCTCTCCTCCCTACCCCCTTGAGCTTGAACCTGTGACCTCAAGGGAAAGTTTATAGTAGGATCATAGAGCTGAAGATGACCTAAAGGGTCATCTAGTCCAATCGCCTTTTACACATGAGGAAACTGAGGCCCACAGAGATGAAGTGATTTGTCCAAGGTCACATAGGCAGTAATTGGAAGAAACAGGATCCAAACTTGGGTCGTGGAATGCCAAGTTCGGAAATCTAAGTTGAGGACTCTTTCCACTATGCTGCAGTGCCTCTCCTCTGCCCTTCGACCTCACCCCAACCTGAAAAATAGCAGTTTCTTTCAAGAGTGGGCAAAAAAGAGATGTGCACTAGAGACATAAATGGTAGAACGGATGGAGAAAGCAGGGAAGAAAGAGAGAGGCAAGAAAAGGGACTGAATAGAAGAAGGTGGGGAACGCTTTTCAGCCATCCCTTTGTCTTCAGCTGGAGAACTGGGAATGGTCCTGGGGCTGAGAGTTTCCATTTTCCGGGGCTCCCAGTTGGCCTGGCTCTGGCTGCCCAGTGCTGACACCTGCTGGGCACTTGCAGAACACACCTTCCTCGTCCATGAACTAATTATATTACTATAGATTTAGAACTGGGAGGGACTACAAGGTAACAGGGATCAACGAATCATAAATCTGGAGCTGGCAGGAACCTCCGAGACCATCTAGTCCAGCCCTCTGATTTTACAGGTGGGGAAACTGAGGCCCATACAATTTTTATTAACTTTCTTTTCTCCATAGAAGTTCATTGACTTGCCCAAAGTTAAACATGGTGGCGGAGACAAGATTTGACCATATTACTCTCTTGTCCAGTAATTTTCGATGGCTTCCCATTCCCGTAGAATCAAATATAAACCCTTCTGTTTGACATTCAAAGCCTTTCACAACCCACCTACCTTTCCAGCCTTATTTTACATTGTTGTTTAGTCAGTTAGTTGCATCCAACTCTTTGTGACCCCATTTGGAGTTTTCTTGGCAAAGATACTGGAGTGGTTTGCCATTTCCTTCTACAGCTCATTTTACAGATGAGAAAACTGAGGCAAATAAGTTAAGTGACTTGCCCAGGGTCACACTGCTAGTAAGTATGTGAGGCTGGATTTGAACTCAAGTCCTCCTGACTCTAGGGTGGGGCACTCAATCAGATGCATCACCTAACCACCCATTTAATTATCTGTAGTCCATTCACATTAGCCTTCTTGCAATTTCTCCAACACTCTGTTCTCCATGTCTGGAATGCATTTCTTCCTTCCTCCACAGCTTAGAATTCCCAGTATCCTTCAGAGCGTAGTTTAAGGGCCATCTTCTTGAAGTCTTTCCTGATCCCCCAGTCATGAGTTCCACTTCTTTCTAAAAATAAAAATGGCCTGCTATCTATTTTGTGCATTTTATTTAAGTGTATGGAGCGTAAGCTTCCTTGAACGCAGGAAGTGTTTCATTCTGACTCTGCAAACCCAGGACCTAGCACATTGCCTGGGATATTTAGTGGTAGACACTAAATAAATGTGTGATTTAGGGGCAGCTAGGTGGCACAGTGAATAGAGCCCCAGCCTTGGAGTCAGGAGGACCTAAGTTCAAATGCTACCTCAGACACTTGACACTTAGTAGCTGTGTGACCCTGGGCAAGTCACTTCACCCTGATTGCCTCACCAAAAAGCAAAAAAAAAAAAAGTGTTATTTACTGACTGATCCCAGGTCCTATGACTAGAATTCAGCCCTATTTTCATAGCACTGAATGATCTCCCTCTAATCCTTCCAATTTTTAGAATTAGTTCTTAGCTCCCTCTAATATTCAGGAAGCCCAGAATAGGGAGGAAGTAGGGATTCATAATTCCCCATAACATAGACCCAATGGCTCTTTTCTCTGCTGCCATTCTCCTCTCCCATCCCTGTCCCACCTGCTAAAAGTGACCTTCCTCCATTTCTATCCCATGTTTTGCCTCCCCATCCTCTTTGTCCTTGCTCCACTGCCCATACTAGTTCTGCCATCTTGGTTCTATCTCTCTGTTCCCACAGGAAGTCGATGTTGGAGGTTCCGGGGATCGAGGTTACTGAAAGGTTACCCCCAACTATGCAGAGCAGGAGGACTCCCTCGTCACCCAGATGCAGCCTTCTTCTTCCCACCCTTACACCGCATTGTGCTTTTCAAGGGTCCTCAATACTATGTACTGGCTGATGGAGGCCTACAGATTGAACCCTACTACCCCCGAGGCTTAAGGGACTGGGGCGGTGTCCCCTCAGGGATCCAAGGGGCACTGCCTGGGCCTGAAGGCTCCATCCTCTTCTTCCGGGATGACCGCTACTGGCGTTTTGACCAGATCTCACTGAAGGTGGTAGCAACAGGCCAGTGGGCTGAAGAGCTTCCGTGGATGGGCTGCTGGGACGCAAACTCTGGGGGTGTCCTGTTCTGAGCCTCTTGTATGATCAGTCAGGACCCTCATGCCCAGCATTATATTCCTCTGCCATGGAGAGGGGGTGTGTGGGAGAAAATCATCATGGTGCCCAACTCCTCAGTAGGAGGAACTCTGTGGGGTTTTCTTGGAGTGAGAAGAGGGCCATGGATTGACCACTCTCCAGCTAAAGTGTCCAAAAGGAAAGTCAAGGAAAATGGAAGGAACACGGCATGACGCTGCCCCAGTGGACACTATTGTAATGGATATATCCTGAATAAAGAGAGAGGAAAGGAAAGGAGCCAGAGTTGGAGAGGAAAAGAGAAAAGGATGACTATTCGAGATACAGAAAAATAATGCTCCCCAACCCCACCCTAAGCAGCCCTGGAAGGGTCCAATGGGAAGTAACCGCGGCAGGGTCAGGTCTCCAGTTCCTCTAAAGGCAGGGCAAACTTCAAGGGTGGAAGACTAAAATCTCTCTGTGATTCAGGGTCAGCTGGGCACCTTTCCCTTTGGCCCCTGTTGTCAATCATAATAGCACCATTCTTTAAGGCGCGCCCACACACACACACACACACACACACACACACACACACACACACACACACACACACACACAGAGCATTCCTTAAGTCCTAGGCCCCAGAAATAGCTGAGATTCTTAGTGGAGGAGGCTGATTCTCCACCCAACACTAACCCTGCCTCCAACCACCAGTGTAGGGCCTGCAATTAAGCTGCTGATTCCATTCACCCTCCCTCCTCTAATGTCTGTCCCCAAGCTCTGGGTCTGCCTACTGGTATTGACAAGTTTTCCCCTTTGCGGACAATCCCCAGGGAGGGGAGAGAGACCTACTGGACAGACCATTGTTCCAAGAAACAAGACTTGGGTTTAATTCCAACCACTAGAATTTTCTTTGCTTTGCCTCATTTTCTCACTGTGTATAAAAGGGAAAATAATCTTTACCCTGGTATAGATTTTGCTGCCAGAAGGCAGGGTAGGAGGTACCTGGAGCACATGCCTAGTTACTAAGGTGGGGGTGGGAATCCATCGGAGGTGGCTTTGGTTCAAGGCTTAGTGAGATGTGGCAGGGGACTGAGCTCCCTGGACACTGACTCATAACTTGACTTTCAAGGGACAAATCAGATTAGCTTGAAAATCAAACCTTGGAGAAAACTCAGAAAAGAGGCAACCCCCTGGCCTCTACTTGCCTTTTCCCAAGTGTAGCTAGGAATCCAACACACACACACACACACACACACACACACACACACACACACAATGAGGCTGTGATTATGGAAAGACTGAGTATTATGGGTTGGGGCAGCAGCTAGGGATTTTCAAATTGTGGCCAGGATTTCTTCTGATCTTTCACCTGAAACATGCTAAGTGTCCCCAGCCCAGGGGGTCAAAATGTCAAGGAGAGGAACAGGATAGAAGATGCAGGGATGCAGGCTTGACAAATCCCATATGGCCTGAGCAGCATAGGTGGGCTCAAAGTGTCAGGGATAAGGGTTCATTGCCTCATGTGTGGGCATATCAAAGATACCTTGCATCAAAGAGGATAACTAAGTTCCGGGAATCGAGTGTGTTTCATTTAGGAGCTAAGGGATGGTGTCTTAAGTGCTGGATATGGCAGTTTAAACATGAGAGATAATAGGACCACAGATTCAGAGCTGATTTAGCGGCTATCAAATCCAGCTTCCTCATTTTACAGGTGGGAAAACTGAGGCCCAGATATGACTTTCCCAGGGCCGAACAGCTAGTGTGAGGGAAGATTTGAACCAGAGTCCCCTCTGCCTCCAAGTCTGTTGCTTTATTCACTCCACCATTCTACCTCTTACAGATGAGGGCTCAGGCACCACCTGACATGGCTCTACTCCTTCCACCCCATATCTAATTCCCAGGAGGCTCACCACCCTCCCAGTGGTCCAGGATACAGTGCTCAACATATCCAGGGTCACAGTGCAGAGTCTCACATTTCCTGCAGAAGAGAATCTCACAGCGGGAACAGAGCCCTTCATTAGACCGCTGCTTCTCCTGTAGACACACCTCCCCCGGCAGGATCCTCTTCCTAGTGGTTTCAGGATGGAGAGAGGGGAGGCTCAGCATTGCCTTGTTCAAGCCAATACCAGAACCCTGCTCCTCTGGGCCTTGCTAATCTAAGGGACTTAAAAGGAGAGATTCCTCCTTCTACCACCACCACCACCCCTATTTTCATACAGCTACCCTATATGGAATATAGTGAAATAAAGAGACTCAAACTTATGATCCTATGAGGAGGACACCCACCACATCCTCCACCCCACCCCACAGAAGCCTACTGTTTCCCAAGACTGGTAGTATCCTTTGGATTTTCAGCACTATGAAGAAACCAAGGAGTACCTCATTCCTTTCTCTCCAATAGCCCAACCCTCTCAGATATCTCCAGAAAGAGGAAGAATAGTTCGGAGACCAGGCTCCCTGTTCTAAGCACCTGTCCATGGGGAAGGCCAGATTGGATAGGAGGGTGAGGGGACTGAGCCAGGTCCAGAATCCACTCTCGGAGTGCCTCAGGCCCGACACATCAGGCAAGCTGGGCTCTTGGCGGAGCGGGCAGTAAGACACTGAGCCCTTGTCTTTCCCGTCGCCGTCCTGAAGCTCCTGCCCAGATTCCCAGTACTCTGCCTCCTTCTGTGAAGTTTTCTCTGCCTCATCTGAATCTTTCTCCTCTGAATCCTCCTCCTCTTCATCGTCACTCTCCTCTGCCTCTTCATCCAGGAGTTCCCCTGGCTCCTTTTTCCACAGAGGGATCTTCAGGCCTAGGAGGTAGGAAAGGAGAAACCTCAGTACTATTTCACCCTTAGCCTAGCTTTTCTCCGTGAAGATTTCAGGCACTACAAGAACTCATGATTTCTACCATGACCACAAGTCAAATGAGAAGCTCTGGGTAATTAATGCATCCTACTTTTGAGACATTTTCATTCAGAGGCAGAAATCACAGGGATTTCACCTCCGTCCACTTAGCGTCGACCTTAACGAGTGCCAAGAACTGCTGACAAGCCGTAGACACATTTGTAGGACTAGAGATTCAGAGCTGAGAGGGATCTTCAGCCCTCTTATCTTACAGGTAAGGACACTGAGGCTCAGAGAGGTTAAGCAGACCTGTACATAGCTAGTAAGATGCCAGTTGCCAATTATCTGCAAGAATAGAAGGATAGATAGATAAACCTTTCCCCATACACACGCACACACACACACAGTCTGTGACATCTGTCCCCTTCTTTTCTATGCTCACTGCCACTATATTTATACAAGGCTTCCTTTGTGTTATTATTGCTCAGTCATTTCAGTCAAGTCTGACTCTTTGTGACCCCATTTGGGGTTTGTTTGTTTTTTTGGCAAAGATACTGGAGTGGTTTGCCATTTCCTTCTCCAGCTCATTTTATAGATGAGGAAACTGAGGCAGATAGAGTTAAGTGACTTATCCAGGGTCACACAGCTAGTAAGTGTCTAAGACAAGGTTTGAACTCAAGTCTACCTGACTCCAGGCCTGGCATTCTATGTACTGAACTACCTAGCTGGCCCAAGCCTTATTACTGGTCAGTTATTAGAATAGTCTCCCAACAGGTCTTCCTGCCTCCACTTCCTTCTCCAATTGAACTCTCATCTTATAAGAATTATTTCTTACATTCATAGATTCTATCATGACACTCCACTCTTTTCTTTAATCTTGGAAGGCGGGATGAGGTACTCTTTCCCTTCCCTCAACTACCCCCTCCCCCATTCTCTTTGGCTCAAACACCAAGTGATGAAAAATGAAAGGGATACGAGCATCTGTTGCCTGTCTGGGTTCGGTTAATCTGGGATGAAACGTTTGCTCTGAACAATCTTCAAGTAGGGTAATTGAGAGGTGTCTTGAGAGTATGGTTGCCATGGTGACAGCCCTCTAACCCAAGTTATTATAGGAAATAGAACTGTGTGTGTCAAGGAGGGCCCTGTTCACTTCTTCCCCATTGCCCTCCTGCCCCACTCACCGTTACCCCGCTTGTCCATTCTTGAGCTATTTCTGTGCCACTTGGGGAATTCCTCCCCACGCTCCTTACTCTACTTTAGGCATGTCCCCTGTCCCATACTGGAGAGCAGGAGTGACAAGGACTTCCCTCATCCCTGCATCTCTTGATTTCATCACCACAGCTACTATTGGGTCACAAAGAATGGAGTTAGAACCTCCCCCTCCCAAGAGCCTTAGACCAGGAAGGGCCTCCTTTATTTGGGTGCCTGGAAAGCCCATGCCCCAGGGTCCTCTTAGTTCCCTTCCTCTCCCTCCTTCCCATCGTTTTCCTACCTACCATGCTCTCCCTATCCCTCCAAATTGTGCCCCTTTTTCTCCTCCTGGAAGGAAAATGTTCCCAAGTGAAGGAGAATGTGAGAACCTGAATAAGAACAGGACACAAGCCCAGCCTAATTGGTGGCCAAACAAAAGTGTGGAGCTTAAGGGAAAAGGGGAAAGATCTCTGGTGACATGCCTAGTCTTCCAACAGGCTTACCTGTGGAGTGAGTGATCTGTGTGCTGTCCTCTCTTTCAGGAAGCTCGAAGGCTGAGGTAAGACAGACGGACAGACAGACACATCCACACACACACACACACACACACACACACACGGAATCCCTGTCCTAGGGCAACCCCATCTGTTATTTCCAACAGAAACTAAGGGAAACAATTACGGAAAAACCAACAAGTATGTGGGGGAGGCACATATATAGAGTTTCCCTAAAGTCAGCACAGTTTTAAACTATTAAAGCTTAAAACTGCACAAAAGACTTTTGAAACACCCTGTATATACCTTCTCATATATGCTGATTGGATGAGTGGTGTGAAACAACAGATATAAATAATAGAATGTAAGCTCCCTGAGGGCATGGAGGAAAGAAACGGTCTGTTTGGGGCACAGTTTTGGACCCAAGGGGATAGGGACTATATGTCTTTGTGACCCCAGCACCTAGTAGAGTCCCTGGTACAAAGTAGGTGCTTAATAAATGTGTTTTTGGGTTGGAAACAACTGGGCAGATGATAGATGAGAGAGAGAGAGAGAGAGACATATATACATGCAAACACATATTTATGTGAAATATTATCATATTAAAGGTATAGGAGGAGGAACAAGGCAGAGGGAGAAAAGCCACCTCCTCTTTTTCTGTCTTCGTTTGCCTCTTATGACCAAAACGTCCAGAAATAGTTTCTATTCTTCCCTCCATCCTGATTTCCTTCTTGGGCTCTGTGCTGTCTAATGGTTTTTCCCTCCCCTCCCCTTCCTCTGTTTCTCTCTTGTTGCTGGGCCTTCTTTCCTTCTTTGGACTCTTCCTCCACATCCATTTCTTCTCCATGCACTTTTCAAGTTGTGAGGGCCCCAAAGTAAATGAGCATCAATTTAGCATTGTTGCCCCCAATTAGGCAAAGATGTTCAATATGCAAAAACCAAGGAAGATAGTGATCATCACCAGACATGAGATTCTTCAGTTTAAAGATTTATTAATGAAGCAAGAATCTATTATTTTTGAAGTTCCGTCAGCTCCAGTAGGAATGCATTCACACATTCACCCAAACTTACCCAGACAATTGATCATTTAGTCATTCAGTCACACATGCATGCACAACCAATGGTTAGTAGACAGGTAAGCTCCCCTAAGAGATCCAAGTTCTCCCTGCTTGGTGTTGCAAAGCCTTCTATTAGTGGAATAGACAATGGCTGTCTTTGAGGCACTGCCCTGGAACTTTGGAGATAGTTCTTCCATGGGGACTGTCAATACTGAGACACTTTCCAACTGACTCTGGCAATGGCCTGGATTGCTTTGACCACACACATAAGGTGGAAGCACAACGAGCTAGGAGTTTTGAAAGAGACAAGATGGAGAGAAAAATGGCAATTGAGGATGCTGCAGAAACCATGACTAATTCCTACAGCTTGCCTTCACCTGCACTGGTGGAAAACTTCGGGAATATGTTCCTTCTTCCTCCTCATTCTGACAGCTACTGTGATTCCAAGAGGACAATTCAAGACTTTGCAGGTGACAAATTCCTTCACTCTTGTCTTGCTAGGAGGAGCCAGAGGCATGCAGAGCCCATGATGGGCTTTCCCGTTCATCTAAGCAGCAATATTGCATTTCAAAAAGCCCAGCCTGGTCCTTAGGCACTGCTGGACTGCTGGTAGTCATCCCATGGATGGCTAGTGTCCATCCAAGCATCATGATGAGTGAGAGTTATCTCTCTCTCTTCCATCCCAGTGCCTGTGATGGTGAAAATTAAACAGGCAGACCTTCTGATTTCATGTTCTCACTCAGGAGGGTGAAGAGATCAAAAACAGATTCTATTTGGAGATGGGAAATGGTGGGAAATGTTGTGCTCCATGATGCCTGTATCTAATGCTTGATTTTTATCATACTTTTTTACTAATTTAATTAATTAAACTTTTTCTTTTAACTGCAAACTTGAGGCTGAGGAATTTTGTCAACCAATGCCAGGAATTAAGAGGAAACCTGGATTTTTCAGTGAAGTTAAGATACATGAGCCAATCAATGAGTGTAGAGTCTTGGAGTGTGCCCCTCCCCAGTGAATTTGTGGGATGCAACCTTTTACTGCAGAATGCTCCCATAAGCCCATTTCATGGGATCCTTTCTATTCAGAAAGTTCTATTTGGCATTGGCTCAAAGATCCCTTTGATTAACTCCAGTGCTTTCTCTCTTCTGTTAAGTTGTCACTAAGCCTGGGACAATCCCCAGCTTTTGTCTCCTCCTCCTCCTTGTGATGTTCTTTTTCTTTATTGTCTCAGACCTCCATCTGAGGCAGTCTCAAGCTGGGTGGAGTCCTTGCCTACGGTTGTTCTCAGCGGGTGTTCTTTCTGTGGTCACCAGCCTTTTATCCATTTCTTGGCAACTCAGTAACTTGGTGATTTTCACAGAAAATTTTCACACAGGCAACATAACAGACACAACATATTCCCACAGTCGCTGAATTTCTGCGTAGTATTTCATTTTCCAGACGGAACTAAGAACATTCCCATGGTCTCCATGTTTCTTCCGACTTCCGTAGAAATGAATCAGATCCATAATTCCTCTCATGGTTGCTTCCTTATTCCGTTAATAAAATTAGCTAGTTCAGTTATGTATTTAATCTATGCCTCTAAGGATTGGGGCGGGGGGGGGGGGGGGGGGTGGTGTAGCATCATGGAAAAAGCCATAGGACCTGAGTTCAAATCCTGGCTCTTCTGTGAACCAGCAGTTGTTCTACCTGCCTGACCCTCAGTTTCCTCATCTGTAAAAATGAAGGGTATTGGACGACTCTGAGGTTCCTTCCAATTCTAAATATATAAGCCTATCAACCCATCTCTGTCTGATACAAATCACAACTCCTTTACCACATAGTAAATCATTCAAAGGACCTTTGGTTTCAGAGACAGGGTTTTTTTTTTTTCTTACACAGGATAGATCACAATCCATCCACATTCTCTAACCCTGTGTGACTGTTGTCCATAAACTCTCACAACTCCTCTAAAATTGGTCTAGCCAACGTGATGGGGGGCCTTCCTTTAGGATGCAGGACGTTATGTGAGCACTAAAGGGGCACATGGACTTGCCCATCACTCACACCTCTTCTTACTGATGATGAACCTTTCTGGTCTTAGTGAGGCTGGTCGTGAGATAACAGATCTACAGTCTATTGCCAGGCCGGTCACTCAAACCCTTCCTGCTGGTAATACCCAATAATGATTGGGAGCTCCTTACAGGCAGGGACTGTCTTTTGACTTTCTTTGTCTCCCTAGCACTTAGCATAATGCCTCCTATGTCCTAGGCATTTAGTCAATGCTTATTGACTAACAGCTCTCCGTTGTTCCCTTGGTGATGCTAATTTATATGTAATAGGTTGACTCACCCATGAGGTCCCATTAGAAGCTGCATATAGAATACAGAAAATAAAAGCCCACAGAGCTAAGAAAGTCAGCAGAAGTAAAAAAAAAATTATATATATATATATATATATATATATATATAGCAGAAACAGAAAATAATAGCAGCTGCTTTGAGCTGAGCCCATTTGAGACTTAGCAGTTGATATGGGGAGCTAATCTGAATGGAGGAAGACTGTGATAGTGGGAGCTGATTGGAGATAGCAGAATTCCCTGCTGTTTGAAACACTAACTGGGGATAGGTGTTTCTCTCCAGCACCATTACCTGCTTGAGAGAGGGAAGGCTTATCTACCTTGCCCTTCACTGACCTCCATGGTTCAGGAGGGGGAAAACATCTCACAGTCCAGAGGGTTAACCTGATGAGCATTGCAGATGCAGAACTGATTTTCTTTGAAAGAGTATAATGCTACCCCAGCACCAAGTCAAGGGAGAAGACTAGGGAAGCTCTGCATATTCCAGGCTTAAGGTTGCTGTTTACTTTAAAAAAAAAAAAAAAACAACTTAATTCTACACCAACAACAGAATGGAGAAGCTGAGAAAGAGAAACAATAGGGCCTGGCAGGTGACAAAGGATACAGACTGTTCCCCAAAGAAACAAAGACATCTGGGGCTCTAGTCCAGAGACATAAACCCAGACACATGAGTTTTTCTGCTCATGTTATGTTTCTGTAAGTTTGTGCTCTCTCCTATGAACGCTACATACCTTGCTGGTAGAGGGTGAACAGGTTTATGGAAAAACTTATGATTATTATAGCTTTGCCTCCTATTTGTAAATGTTTCCTAATTAAAAGTTAATGGTGTCATCTTGGGTGATTTGTTTAAATGGGAAGCACACCAGTGGGGATAGTTGTGAGTAGTCAAAATATGTCTCCCTCAATACCAAGGCTACCCCCTAGGACTCTGAGAGTTGCAGCAATATGCCACCCTTTTGAAGAATCACCCTAACCAACCATCATGGGTATAGCTGCAGTGAGTAAACTAGTCCCATTCTAGAAAGAAAGAGTCTAGAGAAAGCTGGGAGTCACTTGTACTACCCAAGTGGAATAGACAGACCACTGGTGATTCTCACATTGGGAATATTGGGTTCAGTACCTACTTATCCTCTACTTTCCCAGAGCCTGAAGCCCTGGAAGTATCAGGCAGATGTTGAGAGAGTCCTGCTCAGCATAGACCTTTATATAGACCTGCTATATATTCACAGGAAGCAGGGTAGGAGAGTCAGGGAAGGGTTAATCCTCCCCAAAGTGTATGGGTCCTGAGTTGGGTCTGGAAGGACGAACACATGCAATCTGAATAGGCAGAAAGGAGAAGGGAATTCGGCAGGAGGGAGAGAGTCTAGTTGTTTGTTTGTTTTTTTAAATCAGACAGACTTGGTGAAGAGTGACCAACTGAGAGAGACAGAGACAAATAGCCAGGCAGAGACAGACAGAGACAGACAAATAGCTAGCCGGTCAGAGAGGCAAAAAGATGAAGAGACGATATGTTACCTACAGAAATCTTCTCAGACCCTGCTTCACCCCTTGAGTTTCTCCCGTTTCCAACCTCTCCCCCTCTCTCTTCATGCCAGGCCTTTCTACCACAAGTCAGAAAAAAAAAATCACAACAATCTACCAGATGAAATTTACTTACATGTATCTCAGTAGAGGGGGTGAGTGTCCTAGGTCTCATTCTCTTCTCTCTGTACCCCAATCCAGGGAGCAAGGCCAGTCAGAGCCTGCCAGTGGCTACCCTGAAGGGGTTAATAGGGAGTGTTTGTAGCAGCCCCTGTCACCTAGGAGAGGAGAGAGCTCCGAGGCAAAGCCCAGCAGGAATGATCCAGCCACCTTGGGTAGTATTGGGGGGTGGGTGGGGGGGGAGAGAAGGAGGGTTAAATTGACCAGGGCAGCTCCTAGGGGAGGAAAGAAGGCCAAACCCCCCCCCCCAACCTGTCCCTTTGCGGTGATAGCGGGTCCTCAGGATGGCCTCAGCAGCCAGAAGAGTGAGGTAGTTACCAGTTAACTAAGTGGGAAAGGGAGGGATAGAGGGAAGGTTCAGGAAGGAATTCAGGAATCCAGTAGGCTGGGGGGGAGGTGGAGTTGGAACTCGTTTTGCCATAGAGATGGATCCTGAAGAGTGAGCAGAATGGGGAGAATGAACTTCTGAGGGGGTGGGTAGAGAGCGAGAGATAGATTAGAGAGGCCAGGATCAGCATAGAAGCAGCTCAGAAGGAAATCTCCCAGCTTGGTCAGCCTGAGTCACAGCACCCAGGGATCGCCCGGTTGAAGGAACCAAGGGAAGGGAAAAGACCCCAGGCTTGGCTTAATAGATCAGGAACCAAGGGAGAGGAAGCAGCATTGGGTCTGACCCATAGGTCAAGACTTGGAAGATGAGTGGAAGGTCACTCGCCAGCAGCCCCTCCAGGTCCCAGCCCAGTGGCAGGACAATGCCTGGACTCCCAGATCCTCCAATCCGCAGCATTCGACCCTTTAAGTCCAGTGAGCAGTACCTGGAGGCGATGAAAGAGGACCTAGCCGACTGGCTTAGGAATCTCTACGAGCTGGATATTGACACGGCCAACTTCCTGGAGACTCTGGAGACTGGCCAGCTGTTGTGCCAACATGCCAATGCAGTCACTCAAGCTGCCCAGAACTTCCTGGCCCAATCTCCAGCTTTGGCCCAGAAAATTTGGCTGCCCAGGTCTGGGGTTTGCTGCAATGGGGCAGCCCAGCCACGTACCTTCCAGGCTCGGGACAATGTCTCCAACTTCATCCATTGGTGCCGGAAGGAGATGGGCATCAAAGGTAAATACCTCTTCAGAACCCACCCTGAGACAAAATTTCTTTGGGGGCCAAAGTAGGATAGTGGGAAGAGCATGGGGCTGGTACCTGGGAGACCTGGGTTCTAGCTCAGCCAGAGGAAACTAGGTGCCATAGTGAGTAGAGTACTAAACTTGTTAGAAAGAACTAACTTACCAGTTTTTTTCTTTTTAACAAGAGCTGAACTTGTCAGGAAGAGTTCAAATCTTACCTCAAACAATTACTAGGCAAGTCACTTAATTTCTCACAACCTCAGTTTCCTCATCTATAAAATGGGAATAATAATACTCTACCCTATCTACCTCAGTGGTTGAGGTGTGAAAAGCCCCTTGCAAAGCTCAAAGTGGTATACAGATGTCAGTATTATGTAAAGAGCCCCAGACTGGTAGCTGAGAGGCTTGGTTTCTAGTAATTAACTAGCTATATGACCATTGGGAAGGTAGTTCATCTCTCTGGGCCTTAGTTCCTTTATCTCATAGGAAGCAATTAAAAAAAAAAAACCATTGAAATGATTGCAAGGTCTCTGCCCTACCTTGCACCCACTGAATGTCACTGCCTCTTTCAAAGGTGTTAGATGTTATGAACTCCTCACAGTCAACATAGCCGAACCCCAGGAGGTCAGGCTCCAAAGCAGATTATCTCCAAAGACTTAAGCCATTGCTGCTCCATCAGCTCCGGAAAAACCCAAACAGAGCAAGCCAAAGCAGGCTGCAATCTAAGGGTCCTCATTCTTCTCTTGGGGCTCTGTCAGTGTGAAATAACAATAAATCACCCATATCTAATACCCATGTCCCTCTTCCTCATACCCTTGATGCCATTTCAAAAGTGGGGGGAAAGAAAGGAAGCAACTGTTTCCTGTAAGGCCCCTGAGGGCAGGAACTGTCCTTAGTTTCCTGGTTGTAACCTTGGTGCTTAGCAGCGTCTCATACGTCCATCTGTCTGTCTGTTTCTATTCATTTATCTGCCCGTCTGTCTGTCTCTGTCTATTTATGAATTTACCTATCTGCCTATCTGTCTATCTAGCCTGCCTATCTATCCATCTCTATTTGTTTATCCCTATTTCTATCTCTATTTCTATTTATTTACATATTAACTATTTGTTTATTCATTAATTTATCTGTTCATCTTTATATTTACTTTTTCATCCATCCATTTGTTAATCTATTTATTTACTTATTTGTTTATTCATGTATTTCTTTTTTTTTCTTGTTTTTTTTTTGTTTGTTTTGTTTTTAGGCAGTTGGGGTTAAGTGACTTGCCCAGGGTCACACAGCTAGTAAGTGTCAAGTGTTTGGTCTGAGGCCAGATTTGAACTCAGGTCCTCCTGACTTCAGGGCCGGTGCTCTATCCACTGCACCACCTAGCTGCCCCTCATGTATTTATTTCAAGAGATGCTGGATCTGTGATTTCATGGAAGTTGTGGTACTGTGGAAAGAGCACAGAGGACCTGGTTCAAATCCTGCCCCTGATGCTTATTACCTGTGAAACCTTATGCAAGGCACTTATCTCCCTGGGCCTCAGTTTCCACATCTGCAAAATTAAGGGGTTGGACCAGATGATCTCTGAGGCTTCTTCCCATTCTGCATCTCTGATTCTATCATTTACCTATTATCTGGGGGTACTGAAAGTTTAAGTGACTTTCCGAGGGTCACACAGCCAGTATGTGTCAGAGAGCTTGAATCTAAGCCTTCCCGACTGATGGCCAACTTTCCATCCACTATATCTTGGTGTCTTACACTTAGAAGACGCTTAACAGCATCTTCTAGGTGCTGTTAAAAGGATGCTAACAGCAAACAGTCATTTGTTAAATTAAATTGAAAAAAATTGAGAATGTGAAAAGCTGGGATGAAGAGGGTACCATGAGAGGTTAACCCTTTTCTTGATATAGCCCTATAGCCAATCATTTAGGCAATCTGCTACTTCTTAACAAACCCCATCCTTTTCTGTCAAGTGTAACTCATTTTATCTAGTCCTCTGCCTTCAGGCTGAACTGAATATTGTGCTCCTAGGGGCTTTTTTCAGATGGGTGTGGGTTGGGGGGGGTGAACATATATTACACCATTATGAGGAACTCCCAGTGTAGAAACCTCTTTCACTGATGCAGATATAATACATCTGAAATTTACAGTCTTAGGGAGTTGCCTATGGCACTTTCTAAGGCTACATAGTCTGTCCATGTTTACAACAGCCAGAATAGGTCAGGGGCAAGACTTGGAACCAGATTTTCCTGACTCCAAGGCCAGGACTCCATCCTAGGCTCTGTTCCCTCCCACCCAGGAGATAACATGACCCAAATGTTCAATGACCAGAGGTCTCTTGAACTTTGAAACAGGTCTCAGTTTCCCCAGCTGTAAAAATAGATCTCCAAGATAAAGATGTAAAGGTGACCTCCCAAGTCTCCCCCGACTCTGATATTCTAGGAATCTAAGATCCCATTTGTCTTGCTGAGCCCTAACCCTCCCTTGAGAGCCTGACAATGGGGTCACCGCAGGAATTTCCCCTTTTCCCAGACGGGCTACTCTTCCAAGAAGGGAAGGGAAAAGGAGGATGAAGCTAGTCACTCCTATTCTCTCTTCCTCTCCGGCCTACAGAGGTGCTGATGTTTGAGACAGAGGACCTGGTGCTTAGGAAGAACGAAAAGCATGTGGTCTTGTGCCTGCTGGAGCTGGGACGGCGAGCCTGGAGGTTTGGGGTAGCAGCTCCCACCCTAGTACATCTGGAGGAGGAGATTGAGGAGGAACTTCGGCAGGAGCTGGCCCTGCCCCCACCTGATCCTCCTCCACCAGCTCCCCCTGCCCGCCAAGCCTGCCATTTCAAAAACTTGGACCAAATGGTGAGGGATTCAGGGAAGGAGGAAGGGATAACGGCATACATCCCTCAATCCTTCCTGCCCAGTCACCCCGTCTCCTCTATCACATGACTACTGTGGGGGGAGGTGCCAAGCTCCAGAGCTGAGACAGCTCTTGGGGTGACTGATCTCTCCAGCTTCCCAGAACCAGAAAGGCAGGGGCTCTGGGATCTAGTCACTAATTCTGTCACTAACTTGCTGTGTGAGTGTGACCTCAGGCAAATCATTTCCCCTCCCTAAACTCTATCTGTGAAAATGAAAGTTTTCTAAAATCCCCTAGAAATTTTACCCTCTAATTTATCCTGATCCTCCTGGAGTACTTGGTAATGAGTGCTCTCCCCTCCCTCCTGCTCCCAGTTTAGGTCCCAACTGATCTCTTAAGTAAGCCTACCAGAGAGACCTAGCAACACTCCGAAGTTCTTGCCCTCCTTTTCAGCCCTGCATGTGTGTGAGAGAAAGAATGGGATGGAGATCAAGTTTAGAGAAGCGGTCCTAATGGGGAACACAGAGAGTCCTGCAGGAGCTCACCTGCTGTCTTTCGTTGCAGGTGCAGAACCTGGTGAGTCGCTGTACCTGCCCCGTGCAGTTCTCCATGATCAAAGTGTCTGAAGGAAAATACCGAGTAGGGGATTCCAACACTCTCATCTTTGTCAGGGTGAGTTCCTGACTGAAGGCAGGTGGGAGATGGGGTGGGGGGTGGCCTCAAAACCTCCCTCTGTTTCCCCTGGTGAGGAGACTTCCTCAGCCAAGATTGGAAGGTGCTTTAGCACAGACTCTCACCACTTCTCCTGGACTGAGGTGGGAAGGGGTAGGGATGAGAGGGAGTCCCCTGAGGTAGAGAATATGGCTAAAAGGTCATCCTTTTAGATTGCTGGGGAGTGAGGCAACTGGGGGCAGGTAATATAGCTACACTAAGGAGAAGAGGAGTCACTTTCCCCAGTATCTTGTGGGGGAGGGTTGAGTAATATTTCTGCTAGCGAGTCAGGAGCTTCTTGGATAATTCCTGAAGACTCCTGACCTAATTGAGAGGGGTGTGAAGGTCCTCCAACCATGTGGCAGCTGCATCAAGGTGCCCGTAGGAGGAGTGTTAGCCAACCCTGCCCACCTGGACAGAAGCTGAGCTTAGAGATACAGGGACAATGGTACTGACTTCCCACAGTGCCCTCCTCCAATCCACCTTCATGCCCAAGGCAGAGAAGGGAAAGATCCATGTGGTAATAGGTGAGCCTGGAAACATGCTTCCTGATGGGATAGATAGATAGATAGACAGATATAGATATAGATATAGATATATAAAGATATATGTAGATACATACACACATACATACAAATATATGTACATATATACATATGTGTAAATATGTCTATATATGTATTTATGTAATGTGTGTGTTTACGGAACATGACCCCTACACACCCTGAGCCCAAGGACAAAGTTGGAAGGGCAGATACACCAACAGGAATAATTCCCAACATACTCTTTGTGTGTGCATGTGTGTGCGCGCGTGAGCCCAAGTGGCAAAGACACAAGGGTCCCTTTGTAGTGATGAAGAGATATGTCGATGATCAGGGGTCTGGGCCACAATTCATATTACACGTGAGGGTACAAGGTCAAGGCAATGTTGTATTGTGAATGAACACTGGGTTTGTAGACAGTGGTATTGTGTTCAAATCCTGAATATTTCCTAGCTGTAAAACCTTGGAAAAATCACTTTACCATTCAGAGCCTCAGTTTCCTAATCTGTAAAATGAGGGGGATGGTCTCTGAAGTCCTTTCTAATTCTAAATGTGTCGATGAGAGAATTGAGGCCCAGAAGGGGCTCATGACATTGCCCAAGGTCACTAGTCAATGTCAGTCTGGCCTCGAGTCCAGGGCTCCCCCTGGACTCCAAGGCCATCGTCCTTTACCTTTACCCCATCCTCCCTAGGCCTGGGGTTAGGGAAGGAGTCACAAGTGAGGGTGGTAGCAGCTGTCCCAGGGCTCCCAAGAACACTAGGTGGAGGAAAGCTAGGGACCAGTGATTCCTTTCTGCTGTGTTTTCTCATTTAACATTCAAAAAGCACTTACAAAGTGCCTACTATGCGTTAGGAATTGTACTAGGCAAAGGTGAAACAAAGAGACAAATGAAACAACCCTTACCCTCAAGGAGCTTACACTCTACTGGGGGTGGGGGGCAAGACAGCACTTACGCAGAGAAACAAATACAAAGTATATGCATAACAAATACCGTGTGGGTGGAACCCTAACAACTCGGGGAGGAGAGCATTAGGAAAGGCATCATTGGAGGTGGGACTTGAAGTAGATACTAGGGGCTTCCCTAGTACGAGAGGCAGGGATGAGAAGAGAAGGGAGAGCAGCACTGGCATCGGAGCCAGCCTGTGCAAAGGCATTGAGACCAGAGGAAGATTGTCATGAATGAGGAACACGGAAGTGGGTCAGTTAAGGCAGGACCTGGAGGGCTTGGTGAGCGATATGGAACCAGCCTGGAAATACAGGTTGCAGTGAGATTGTGAAGGGCTTTAAATGTTAGACAGAGGAGCTTGTAGTTTATCCTAGAGGCAACAAGGAGTCACTGAACATTTTTAGAGCCAGGGAGTACCACAGTCAGAATGGTGTTTTAGGAATATCAATTTGGCAGCTATGTGGAGGATGGACTGGAGAGGCGAGGGGCTGGATATGGAAAGAGAGGCCAGGCAAGAAGTGATAAGAGCCTGAATTTGGGTGGTTGTGGCATGAGTGGAAAAAAGAGAGCGGATACAAGGTGGTGTAAAAGGCAAAGCTGACAAGATTTGGCAACTGATTGACTGTGGGGTTGAGGGAGACTTCGAAGAATTACAGAAGATGACTCAGAGTATTGACCTGGGTGGCTGCAATGATGGTGGAATCCTCGGCAGAAATAGGGAGGTAGGAAGGAGGAGAAAGGAGGAAAAGTTTCCCTTCATAAGGGCTGAGCAATAATCAGCTTTACAAAGTTCAAGTACGCCTTTTACCACAGGCTGAAAGGCAGACCACCAGAGAGGGCTTTCCCTTCTTGAGGTTTTATTTTATTTTATTTTATTTTATTTTTGGTGAGGCAATTGGGGTTAAGTGACTTGCTCAGGGTCACACAGCTAGTGAGTATTATGTGTCTGAGTCCTCATTTGAACTCAGGTCCTCCTGACTCCAAGGTCGGTGCTCTATCCACTGTGCCACCTAGCTGCTCCTTCCCTTCTTGAGTCTTGACACAAGCAGCTGTAACATTTTGAAATCATAAGTGCCATTTATATAGCATTTACAAATCGATTTTATGTTCATCATCTCATATTCTAATACCTTGGTGAGGTAGATCCTATGGGTATTATCACTCTCATCTTACAGGTAAGAAAACTGAGACTCAGAGAGGTCAGGTGACTTGTAAGCAAAGTCATAAGGCTTGTCAAGATATGGGATTTGAAGTCAAGTTCAGCATTCTTTCATTGAATCAAATTGCCCTTTCATGAGAGCCAGAGAGAGATGTTGGACAAATTCATTATCAAGTTTAAGCAGAGAGTGGGAAATCAAGGGTGGAATTTACAATACCTACCACTACATGAAATGTTGAAAAATGGCTGTTGACCTCGAGAATGGGTATATCCATGGGAATCTACCCAACAGAGCCTACAGAAGAAGGAGGGAGTCCTTGAACTGTATTTACTGATCCCTTGCAGATAAGAGTATTCTTTCACAAATCCATCTTGTAATATGCATCCATAGCTAATGTGGAAATACGTTTTGCAAGAAATATATGAGGGTGTGTATGTCTTCCAATCCACTGGGGGCAGAGGACTCTGGGAATATGTATATGTATATGGAGTATAATATTTCTCGCCTTCTCAGGGGGTAGGGAAAAGAGTGGAGGGAGGGAGAAATTCGGATTTTAAAATAAAAATAAATTTTAAAACAAGACTGGTATGTATACATGAGATGCAAGCTGGGAGGTCACATGTGTTGGGATGTCCCTTAACATGATGTACTCCATGGTAGCACAGCTCAAGGCAATGCCCCAAGTCAAGTTTGGGTGGGCAGTGGTGCTCTTATCTGGAGCAGCCAGGTGACCCAGTAGAGGGAGTACTAAATCTGAAATCAGGAAGACCTGAATTCAAATCCAGCCTTATACACTTATTACCTGTGTAGCTTAAATCACTTAGCCCCTGTCTCAGTTTCTTTATTTATAGATGAGGAAACTGTAAGTAGTATAATAGCACCTACTCTCCAGGATTGTTGTGATGATAGAATGAGATACGATATTTATAAAGTGCAAACTTTAAAGAGCTATGTAAATAGTTGGTGGCGGTGGTCAATCGTTCTATGTCTGACTCTTTGTGACCCTCTCTGGGGTTTTCTTGGCAGAAATACTGGAGTGATTTCCTTCTCCAGCTCATTTTACAGATGAGGAAACTGAGGCAAACAGGGTTAAGTGACTTGCCCAGCGTCACAAAGCACTAATAGTGTCCTAGGTCACATTTGAACTCAGGTCTTCCTGACTCCAGACCTGCTGCTCTATCCACTGCACCATCTAGCTGCCCATATAAATGGTAGATATTATTATTTATTGCTCTTTTCCCGCCTAAAGCATTATATCACAAATATGTGTTGAAATAAATGTCTATTGAAAGAAAGACATACAGAAACATGTGATGCAAGCTGGGAGGCCACACCTGTTGGGATGTTCCTGAGCATGAGCCCAGGTAGTCTGTGGTAGCACGGTGTTAAGGCAAAGCCCTGATCCAAATCTTGCTGGGGCACTGGTCCCCTCATCCCTCTCTCCTCTAACCTCACCTTTATCCCTGGCAGATCTTGCGAAATCATGTGATGGTCCGCGTAGGGGGTGGCTGGGACACACTAGGCCATTACCTGGATAAACACGACCCCTGCCGATGTACCTCTCTCTGTGAGTCTCTTTCGGCCACTGAGGTCACTTCTACACCTATGCTCATCCTCTATGTAACACGATGTAAGGGATAGGGGAGGGGAAGGGATAGAGTCCTGGGACAGGAAGCAGGACTAATACCCAAGTATTGAGGAAGGACTCGGGGCTAATAGCCCCTTTCCCGAGAAAAAGAGAGACTGGCTTCTAGAGAACTGCAGGGCGGAGGTCTGGCTGGGAGTCATTGTCTCAGGTGGTTGAGAGTCCAGAAGACACACCAAAAGTAAGTGGGAAGCTGGGAGAGGGAGTGATTGAAATGCCAAGAGTCACCACCAGGTGGCACCTAAACACTTGGCTAGATGAAATGATGGTGCTTCTATCTGGTAGGGAGAAGAGAGGGTCCAGCACTTTCTTTGGGTCTCTATAGCGTGGGAAGTGGGATAGGGAATAGAAGGGAGATGATGGGGGGGGGGTTGGACAATATCAGCAGATGCTGAGTCCTCTTTTTCTCCTTCTCTGCTTCCCCACTCCTGGGGGGGATTATTTTGGCAGCTCACAAGATGGGCAGCCTCCAGAAGCCACAGATTCCCCCAGTACAGCATGAGGTGAGAGTACAAGGGGGTTCTACACAACCTCAGCCCATTCTGACCGTCAGCCGCTCCCAGAGTCCTCTGCCCCCAGTGGATTGGAAGACATACACACCCCCAGGCCGTAAGCTGAGACCTCCCACCTCCTGCTCCCCAAGACCTCACGATAGGTGGGGGGCAGGTGGGGGGTCTCCAGGAGAGACAGCTGCACCTCAGAGGTATGGAGGGGAAACAGGAAATATTCCTTTCTCCCTTGGCACCCCCCCCCCCCATTCTCAGGACAACTCCCTAATTCTCCCCAGTCTCCTTTTCACCTCCTTCCCATTTCTCTCTACACCCCAATCTTGGACACTTGATTTTTTGCCTTTTCTCTGACACCCCTTCCCCTCCCCTGCCTCATCATCATTGAACAGGAAATGTTAGAGTTACATGAGACTCTTAGAAGTCATCTAATCCAGCTTCCTCAACTTGAAGATGAGGTGTTGACTGACTCAAGTTATCGGTAGAGTCAGGCTTAGATTCCAGGTCTGACCTAGCGCTGTTGGCTAACGCTCAACTCATTCAACTTCCTTGGGAAGAGTCAGAAAGCCAGACCTGACTAGTCTTCTAATTCTTTCCCTTCCCAATGGGGAAAGTAATGGAAGTGAGGGGGTGTGAGAATATTGAGCCTAGAGAAGTGGAAGGAGAGACAACTATCATATTCACATCAAAGGGAGAAGGCGGTTATTTTAAGGGGTGGAGATTAGCCAATTTCTATCCAACGAGCGACAAAACATGATGAAATCAGAGCTGAATAGATTTTGCTGGATCTTTCTCATCAGTGAGCAAGGATGAGAGGGTGAGGGTCCCTCTTTCTCCAGAATAAGAGAAGTCTTTTGGGGGTTGAGGAGAAGTCATCTTCTCCAGAGGCAGGAGGTTGGATGAAACTATGCCACTCGAACCCCCTGACTCTATTGCAGGATCCGGGAAAGATCAGCCACCCCATCCCGTCAACTGTCACCAGCTGGAGATGTATCCCCCAAACCCCAGTCCTCACTCACACGGACTGGACGGGATTTGCAGCGGGTTCCTTTAGGACAATGGAAAGGCAGATACTCACCTGAGGCTCCCAGGGGAGGAACCCCTACCCACTGGAGCCCTGGAGAGATGGGTACCCAAGGAAGCTTCGTCACTGATCCTATTCTTCAGAAGGTTTCAGCCCCTGAGATGGCTCCTAAAGAACCACTGGGAAGAGTTCGCTCTACCCTACCTGGTTCCTCCAATCTATCTAAGCCCTTTACCCTCAAACAATCCCTTCTGGGTATTGGGAAACCTTCCCAGGATCAGGCACAAAGAGTCATTGCCTCCCAACTTAAGGACCCTGGAGCTGTCCGATCTTCTTCCCCCATTAAAGGGGTCACCAAGATCCCCATCTGCTCAGCTCCCAGCCACCCACTAACACCAGGGGAGAGTCCCTCAGAATCTGGAAATGGTATCCCAGCTCCCACGACAGAAACAGGGAGAGACCCCACAACCATAACGGTCGGAGCTGGAGGAAGAAACACTCCTCAGTCTAGAAATGGAAGTCAGTCCCTGGAGGTGAGGTCAGGAGGCCAGGATCAGACACTGGGAACTGTGACAGAGGCTGGAAGAGACCATCCACCCAGGTACCAGCATGGAAGACAGACATTCACCACTCTACCCATTGACAAGGCCAAGGAACAGTCACTCTACCAGAACCTGGAAGATGAGATCTTGATCAATACCAAGGTGCTAGAGGCAAGAGGAGCCCACCCAGAACGGCATATTCCTCGAAGTGGTGTATATGTCCCCCACCCCGGGGCACTGTGGCCAGTACCTGGGGCTCTTTATGATAGTGTCATTCAAGAACTGACTCTAGAGCCCCCAGCCCTCCTCAAGGTGGACATGGGTGGCTGGGGGATGCCCATCATGCATACTCCTGAGCTAGACCCAGCCCAAAGCAAATGTGACTCAGAGGGAAAGAGGAACTTGGAAGAGAATGGGGTGGGGAGGAAGGCTGGTGCAGGGGTCAGAGGCACAAAAGTGAAAAGAGCACCAGCTCCAGGACAGCAGGGAGGCCAGTCCGGGGCTCCAGTCCCTGAGGCCAATGGCAATGAAGTATCTCAACCTATACCAACCTCAGACTTGGAAAAGTCCAAAGTACCCATAGGGAAAGGCAGGAGGATGTTGAAGAAGCCAGAGAGGATACCATCCATTTACAAGCTAAAGTTGAGACCCAAGATCCGACCTCGTCGAGACCATCGTCCAGAAAAGCGGCCCTCCCGGATTCCCACTCCCCTGGCCTACCGCCAGAGCCGAGCCAGGGTGCCTCCTACCTCCCCTAGATTGAGGGGTCGGGTAGGTAGTGCAGGAGATGGGAGTTCAGTGGATGAGGAAGAAATCTCCCCATCAGAGATTAGCACTACCCTGTCCACTGAAAGCCTGGGATCACAACCCGCTGGTCCATCTTGGCTCCCACAGGACGATGAGGAGTCTTGGGTCTGAAGTGGAATCCGAACGTGGTCCACCCCTCTGCTCAGTGTGTGGAGGTGGGGACAGGGAGGGACAAGGGTATGATATTGACGACTTTCAGATTTCTAACCCTTCCGCTGCACCCCACTCCACTCCCAGAAGGTGGGAGGTTTTCCTCCCTCCACATTTTGCCCCAGGGTTCCCGCTAAAGAGGCCAAAGCTGAAATATTGCTTCAGTCCATTCCGTTGTGCAGAGGACACAAGTCCTCCTCGTTTTCATACTCCATTTTGGAAGGTGGCAAGGGAAACTTCCAAACCACTCTACAACTTCATGTGACTCCCACTCCCTTCCTCCAACCAGGAGCCAATTCCTGACCTTCTTACCTTTAACTCCACAGACCTCTGGATCAAGCCTGAGTCTCCGCTCCCAATTAAATTATTAAAGCTACAAGTGTTTTTGGAGCAGGCTAATTCATATGTCCTTCTCTCTCTGAGTTTTGGGCTGATAACCAAGTATAGAGTCGTAACCAACAGGAGGCAAACTCCCAGCTTTGTCCCAGGACACTGACATGGGGAGTCATGTTTACTTCGTCACTTCTTGGTCTTCTGGAGACAGGGTGTAACCACCCTCCAGTCACCATCTTAGGGTATGGCACTGTTGAGGGCCTGCTTCCCCCTTCAACCTTTGACAAAGGCAAGGACAGAGACTCATTTCTGTCATACTTGAAATTTGCCAAAGACTTTTCTGGATTACAACTTTGTGAAATAAGTATCACAGATGAGCAAACTGAGGTTCATAAGAGTGAACTGACTTGTCTATGGTGACATAGTTAGTCGTGGAGCCAGGACTGGTACCCAAGTCTCCTAACTCAAAATTGGGTGCTCTTTGGAGTGTCCCACACTGCAGGAGGGGGGCTCAGGGACCTCACCCAAGAAGTGGTTGGACACGTCACAACCTTGGGAGGAGAAGAAGGTGAGAGTAAATGGGTAGGGGGATTTTTCTGTCTACCAAGAATTGAACATCTTCACAGCAGTTTAAGATCTGAATATTTAAAGAATTCAGCTCATAAAGTCACTCAGCTTATAAAAGAGGCTATGGGCTGGTCTTATAGGTGGGTCTGGGGAGATGGAGAAAGAATCAGAAGAAAAGTGCTTGACATAAACAGGATGGATCCAGGTTATACATCAGATTATCATAGGATTTAGACCTCAATGAGACTTTAAAGATAATCAAATCCAACTTGAAGAAACCCAAGGCCCAGAGAGGTTAAGTGATTTGCCCGAGGTTACACAGCTAGTAAGAAGCTGAGTTGGAATTTAAACCCAGGTCCTCTGGCTCTAAACCTGGTGTTCTTCCCTTTACATAGTACTGTTTTATAATAAGTCCCCCAGAGGAAGAGTGAAATGGGAAGGGGTAGACTGGTTTTGAAAACTAGGAGATCAGACATCCTTCTGGATGCCTTGGATGAAGTATATGGGTAGGGGATGTAGTTCAGATAGACTTCCATCCTATGGATCTCCTTCTCTGAAATTCTTACTAGCTATTCTGTATGCCCCTCTTTAAATACACTAACCTCGAATTTCTGTCCATTGGTTGAGCCCAAAGGGTTGGCACTGGTAGCTAGGTGGTCGTCTGTTCTTTGGAAAGGGTCTGGGCTCTGTCTCTTCACTCCTAGAAACCTTAGGACTCCAGGAATAAGCCCCTTCCCCCACCCCCACCCCTACCCCCACCTGTTCCAGTATCATCCTCCTACCAAAGATAGATCCAACTGACTCCTCAGTACAGAAACAAGGGAAAATAACTCCCTGATTTTTTTTTTAATCCGACTTCCCATAACAGCGCAACAAGCTTTACAGACACTTCCAGACCCTATGGCCGGAAACCCTGGAGAGGAGGAACAGAGACTGGAGGGAGGGTGAGGGGGGATCCAAAAATCCAAAGAAGCAAAAGAAGGCGCGGGAGAATCAGTCAGGTGATACATTCGGATAGCTTCCACCAAGGGGGTGTGTGGGGCGGGGAGGAACCAAAGGCCTTGGTCCCCCTGCCCACCTTTTCAGAGGATTCACACCCATCCAGGGAAGATACATTGGAGCTAGAATGTGACAGGGGCAGCCAAGATATCACTCTTCCTTCCCATCTCTGGTCCCCCTGAATGAGGGGCAGTGATATAAGGAAAGGAGGAGGTGAGGCATTCTCGTTCACCCTCCCAGCCACCTGAAGGGGTGGGGAAGGGGAGCCATCTCCTCTGTTTCAGAGGGAGGCTCAGAAAGGGAGAGCAACTTGTCTAAGATCACACAGCATGTCAAGGACTAGAATCCAGGAATCCTGGATTGCCCAGCATTGGGACTATTACAAATCTGTGTTATCTCTCTAGGGGAGACTGGGGGACCAGCTGGGGAAACAGAATACCACAGGCCCCTCCCAACACCCTAGATCCTAATGATAAACTCACCCATATCCCCAGGGTCCTTCCCAATCTCAACCCTATCTGCAAACCTCACCTTGGACCCAATCTATCTTGTCCTGCAAGCTGAGTTCTCAGGCAGAGTCGACTTAGACACCCCTGGAGAAATGCCATCCCACTGTTTTACCACTGAATACAGATCTGTGGGGTTTAGCTTATTACATGGTCTACCCCTTGGTAGGTGACACAGCATATATGTGGGGACACAGAATGACTTCTCTCTCCCTCTATCTGTGCCCCCCCAGCTCTGAGAGCCAGCATCCTAGCCCTTACATTATTATTAGCGTCATTTTCATCGTTATTATTGTTATTTCTAAAAAACTGACAGTGATGAGCTCCGGTGACAAGAGGTAGAAATCCGGCCAGGGAGCCGGCAAAAATGGGGAGAGGGCTGAGGCCGCAATGGGGAAAGAGGGCCAGCCAGAAGGAGGAGGGGAGCTCCCAAACAGACCTCCATCCCAAGGGGAGGTTGGGGACAAATCTAGGGAGGGGGGGAGGGATCCCCATGCTTATCTCAATTCCTAGTTTTGCTTGTCTGGGATTTGTAGGAGGAGCTAAGTAATCAGAGAGGCAAAGACAGCAGGGAGAAGCTGGGCAAATTGAGCCTGTGCCCAGGTGTCTGAGGGAGGCCTGCCCTGTTTGCCCTTTCCGTGTTGGGGAGGAGAGGAGGACACACTCTACCCCATGATTTGGCCTCCTGGGGGTGAGCCCAGCCACTCTGGGGAGGTTGTCCCATCCACCATCCATGCCCTGCAGGGGACTCAGATGTCCCAATTCTAAAAGGGCAAAAGGATGAAGAAATTGATGCCGTGGGAAACCTGATCTTGTTTTTGCCTTTTCTTTTTTTTGGTTCCAAACTGTCTATTAATTAAAAGTAAAATATTCAAACCAAAGGTTGATCTGGCTCTGGGGGTTGGAGGGTCAGGGAAGGGAGTACCTGAAGGTACCAGGCCATCAAGTTAAGGCTGGAAGGTAGGTGAGTTGTGTCTCTGGAGGCTGCTGGGTGGGAAAAGTCTACCTGGAGAGAGAAGGGAGGGGGCAGCTTCACTTTTGGAGGTTCTGCCCCCTTCCCCTCTTGCTGACCTGGGACTGCAGCCCCATGACCCTAGTCCCAGTGAGGCCATCGGTGTTTCTCTGCCCTTTTACCCCCTCTGGTGCTGTGCTGAACAGGCCTTTGGGATGACCACACAGACACACACAGACCTGAGGCAGGGAGATGGAAGAAGGAGAGCCCTATGGAAAAGGAGAGTTCAGGGGATTGGGGATGGACAGAAGGTAGACATCTACATAGAAGGAAAGAGGGACAGACAGACAGAAATGGAATGGGAAGACTTTGGACAGGGATGGATTCTCAAGATGTGACAGCCTTAGGCCAAGGTGGCATGGATTCACCAAGAGGCAGGGGTTCCCTCCAACCCTGAACCCCCAAACCCAGAGGGCAGCGGAATCGGGGAGGGGGAGTGTTTATAGGCTACATTGTGGAGTATGGCTGTCCTAGGAAGACAAATGTTAGGGTGGGGAGGGACTAAGGACTGGGGATCCCATAGAGGCAGTTATGAAACACTTCCCTTACCCCCTTGACTCACACCAGGGTAGGACAGAGTAGTTGGGGGTGGGGGGAGTGTAAGTGTGTTTGAGTGTTAGGATGCGCATCAGGCCTGTGCTGGGCTGCAGGTTCTAATCCCCTCCTCATCCCCATCAGCACCCCTTCCAGCTACCTCTGAGGACCCTCCCCCCACTCCCAACAGGGGCCCTGACCCTCAATCCTGTATTGGCCACTATAGCCAAATGCCCCACCCTGCCACCCTCGGCTGGCTCTGTTTCGCATCTCTGCCCCTGCCTCCCCCCCAGCCAGGGGCAGCAACCTTGGCGTGGCCCCCAGCCCCGAGGGCGGAGGGGGAGGGAGGTCACATGATGGTGCAACGGTTGCGGCGCAGGGCCCCCTGGAAGCGCAGGGCTGCGTGCACGTGTTTGCAGCGGGCGCAGCCCACACTCTTGAGCAGCTCGCTGAACAGCAGGAGGATGTGCCAGTTGTACTTGGCCGAACACTCCACGTAGCCACACTTCCACGTCTTCCGGACCAGGTGCGACACGTTCCAGCGCGGGATGACGCGGCCCCGCTGCAAGTCGCGCTTGTTTCCCACGATGATGATGGGCGTCTCCGAGGTGCCGATCACCCTGGGCGCCCCAGCGCGGGGTGGGAGACAAGGAGGGTAGGAAGGAAGGGGCAGAGCCCATGGCAGAGGGGAGTGGGAGCAGAGAAGGGCAGGCAAAACCGGCTTGGCCTAGTCTTCTCCACCCACGTTCCCCCACCCACTCCTCCTTTAAGGAGTCCCAACCACAGTCTGGGACACCCCTCCCCCTAAAAACAAAACAAAGCAGCCAGGAGGGGATAGGGATCAGGAAAGGGACGTCATGTGTAACCCTAGTGCCTTCTCTTCCTGTGCAATTCGGGGAGGCTCAGAGGCACCAGTCACCCATGGAAGCCTAGTCCTTTTTGTGTTGTTCCCAAACTGTCTAGAAATTTAAAAAGAAGAAAAGAAAAAACCAGGGCTGGTTGGGCTTGAAGATGAGGATTGGGGAAAGGGGTGACTGTCAAGGACTAGTTCACCAAGTTAGGACTGAAAGGTTAGGTTAGCTGGCCCCTGGAAGCCAGTGGCTGGGACAAATACCCTCAACCTCATGTGCCCTACCAAGAACCTTGGTACCGCCTACCATCCTCCCCTGTACTCAAAGGAGAGTGTATGGCATTGCTAGAAGAAGTCCTACTAGAGGGTCCTGCACTTTACAGCTATGGTCGGGGGGAGGAGAAGGCTCTGACTTTACCCTTCAAGGGAATACTTTAATGTATAAAAAGTCACCCCAGGGAATTGTTGGAACCTGGGATGGAAGGGTTCAGTGTGTGTGTGTGTGTGTGTGTGTGTGTGTGTGTGTGTGTGTGTGTGTG
>NW_020954546.1:2902159-2905871 GCF_900497805.2 Vombatus ursinus | reverse complement strand
GTGTGTGTGTGTGTGTGTGTGTGTGTGTGTGTGTGTGTGTGTGTGTGGAGGGGGAGTGTCTCTCACCTCGTCTCCAGGATCTGCTGGCGGATGGTCTTTACGTATTCGAAACTGTCAAAGCAGCAGATGTCGTAGACCAAGATGTAGGCATGGACACTCCGGAGCCCCCTGCAGCAGGCATCTGCCCACTCCTATAATGGCCCCACACCCCCAGGGCCATCATGAGAGTAGACAGTGAATCTCTTCATTCTCCATCCCCCGTGTTCCCTTTATTTATTGATAAGGATACCTGCCCCTGAGCCAAGCAGGATGGCCCATCCCCAAGCTATGAGTTTAGGCTACTGCTGCTTCTCCCAATCTCCCCTGGAAAAGGAAGGCTCCATCCCCGAAGACACTGTCTTTAGAGAGAGCCTAGACCTGGCCACCAATAAAGCTGAGACTTGGCAAGGACAGTAGTGTAAATGCAATGGAAGAATCTCTAAAACCTCTTCCTCCCAGTTCTATATTGGTGAGTTTATGGACCCCAAACCAGGAGTCAGGAGACTTGGATTCACAGAATCGCAGGATTTAAAGCTGGAAGAGATGTGAGAGATCATCTAGGCCCACTTTCACATTTTACTCAATGATGTTGTTGTTCAGTCATGTTCAACTCTCTGTGACCTCATTTGGGGTTTTCCTGGCAAAGATACTGGAGTGGTTTGCCATTTCCTTCTCCAGCTTATTTGACAGATGAGGAAACTGAGGCAGATGGATGCAGTGACTTGCCCAGGGTCACACAGCTAATAAGTGTCTGAGGCTGGATTTGAACTCAGGTCTTCCTGACTTCAGGCTCAGCATTTTATCCACCATGCCACATAGATGCTCCAATACTAAATATTCAAATACTGATAGATATGATCATCTATTTTGATCCTCTAGCCCTTCAACAATGCAGACTGAAATTCATCTATACCTGCCTATACTATGGGACTTTATTTATGTCCATCCTTCAACAAAAAGGATGACTCAAAGTGCTGATGTCCTCCCTCTATTTCTCTGGACATTAAGAAGTTACCAATGGAGCACTGTATATATCCACCTCTTGTCTCCTTCCCTCAACATTTTTCCTCTTTCTAATCTACAATTGCTTAATAACTTTTATTCTTATTCATATTTGAAGTTCCAAAGTGTGTATATTGTTGCAGCCTGATCACCCCCACCATCCTTCATTGTACCAGTGAGAAAGTTTGAAGGTCCAGAGAAAATAAATGATTTGCTCATTGTATGACTAGTACATGGAAGGGTAGAGATTTGAGTTCAGATTTGATTCCAAGTCCATTGCTCTTTCCCAACACAAACCGTCTCATTTTCTTGTCCAGTTCTGCTGCTGTGTGAGCTTGGGCAAATCACTTTCCTCTCTAGCCTCACTTTCCTCCTCTGTAAAATTAGGAGGTTGGGCTGGATGAGCCATAACTTCAATTCCAGTCTTTATGTATTAATATAAATCACTTTTCAGTCAATTTCCCTGGCTTCCCATCCCAAAAGCACAGTAAGAATCACTTGCTGTCCGTGGTCCTGAAATCAAGTTTTCCTGGTACCCAAAATCACGAATCTCACTTTTTCATCCCTTGCTGCAACCCTAATATTGGCCCTGGTGCTCCAGATTTCAACCCGACGACCCTGGGATGTTGGGAGGGATGACAGACATATTGTTATGCCTGGAGGTGGTGACAAAGCAGCAGAGAGGAGTGGTAAAGCTGGAAGAATTCTAGAATGCTGTAGAGGGCTAAAGTAGGTGTAAGGAAGACCCTGGGATAACCCCTGGGGATAAAGCTTAAGGAGTGTTACCTAGAGGAAAGATTAATGGGTGAATACATTAAGATGAATGGATCCCTGTAAAAGGCTGATTGGATTAAATAGCAAATCCATTAATAGATTAATTAACTAATTACTCGGTAAAGACAGATGGATTTGCTGATGTAGTTTGGTGGACAGAGCCTTGGGAAGGGGATGAGCTCACTGCAGAAGGTCTTAAAAGATGAGGTTATGAAGCAAAAAGCAGGTCTATAGGCTTCTTAAAGGGATCATCAATACCACAGGCTACTGTGTGTAGGAGGAAGTGGGGATACTTCTCTTGGTCACTTTTTGTGAAATTAGCCAGAAATTGGTGTGAGAAAAGTAGAGAAGACAAAGGACTATCTTGAAATTTGTTCTTCATCTCAGTTAAGGAAAGGACGAAGGTTTACTTTGCATTGGTTGTGGCAGGGATGGGGGGCTTTCAGAAAAATACACCCAACTTGAAATCAGGGTGAGATGTGAAGTACTTATTTCAGGCCACATCTAAACCTTGAGGCAGCTGTTCACTCTTCCTAGGCTGGATTAAGTTTCAGTGACCCAGAAGATTTTCAGGGATGGAGGAGGGTGGCAAAATGGAATGTGGCAAAATGACCCCAGTGAAATTCAGCCTGGGGAGCCAATCACACTTTTATGTGAGTTTATCCCCATCCCAGCCCTGCTGAGGCAAAAAAATCCTGGGGGTAGACCCAGACCCCCATTCGCCATAAATATAATCAGAAATTTCAGGCTGGAAGGGACATTGGGTTCCATGTAGTTCCATCTCTGAAGGTCACAGAGGGGTTCCAGACCCTATTCTCTGATTCCAAATCCAATGGTCTTTCCACTGCTCCTTGATACCTCTCCCATCCCCTCTTTGCTCTCACTCCCTGGGAGAGGAAGCAGCTGCCTGCCTTCCAGGGTGACAGCTCCACTTCTCCCTTGACTCTAGCTGCCTCCCTTGCCGGGGCCTTCCAGGCTTATTCCCACCCACCTCTCCCCAGGGGCGCCTCAGGGGAGAAGAGGAGGAGAAAACTTCTGTAGCCTCTTGATTGGCTAGGCTCTCCCCTCATGCCTCCCCCTTCCAGTAAAAACTAAAATGAGGGGCATAGAAGAAGAGATGGAAATCCCCGAGGAAGGTGATTTTCTTCAAACCCAATCCCTGTAGATGCCTCCAGTATTTATTTAGAGATTGCTCTGGGGTTGTGTTAGTATAAAAATAATGCTATGAGAGTGGGAGGCAAATAGGCAACCCAAGCTGGGCTTTGGGACCACTTACGACCTGCAAGGGAGACATGCTGGATTTCCCTGTCTTTGCTACTGGTTCCATTAGTTCACTGGCACTGTCTCTAAGTTGCCTAACCTCCCTGGCTTCCCTGCCTGTGGGAGGGAAGCCATTGGGAGAGGACTAAGTGAGGCCCCATCTTAGGCAATTCAGATCCAGAAGGTAACTCAGACATTACTCCAACCACATTTTACAGATGATGAACCTAAGGCCCAGGAAGTTTAAATGGCTTGCCCAATGTTCACAGATACTATCAGTGGTGAGATTTGAACCCAGGTGCTTAACCTCTAAGGTCACTTTCCGCTTTACCATGCTGCCTTTGAAAACAGATATTCTTGGGGCAGCTAGGTGGCACAGTGGATAGAGCACTGGCCCTAGATTCAGGAGGACCTGAATTCAAATGTGACTTCAGACACATAACACTTACTAGCTGTGTGACCCTGGGTAAGTCACTTAATCCCATTGCCTAACCAAAAAAAAAAAAGAGAGAGAAAGAAAACAGATATTCTTATCATTGGCTTGGACCTCCCTTGGCAGGGCTACTCTAATGGAGGAAAAAGCAGGTTTTAAACAGGAGAGAGAGAGAGAGAGAGAGAGAGAGAGAGAGAGAGAGAG
>NW_020954546.1:2827563-2902059 GCF_900497805.2 Vombatus ursinus | reverse complement strand
AGAGAGAGAGAGAGAGAGAGAGAGAGAGAGAGAGAGAGAGAGAGATTTGGGAAACCAGACCTGTAGATTTTTATTTTGGCTATGGAACTTTGACAGTGCATCTATGCCTCAGTTTCTTCTTAAAGGCTAATTCTCAACCAACCTCTAACCCTCTCCTGTTTTTGAAGAGAGGTAGCAAAAGATGTCTCCTCAAAGTCCAAAAATGAGGAAAGGTTCATGGTCCTGCTTGAGTAGCAAGACAATAAGAGGGCTCGAGAGCCTCAGAGTAAGATCAAGCTGGCCACTCTGACGATAGACAACAGTCTTCTTCAACCTCAAGAGGTGGACTAAAAGTTTTTGTTTACACACTCCTTATTTCAGCCGCTGACCACCACCATTCTTCAGGCTTTGCCCTGGTTGAAACTCTTTATCTACTCTGTCTTGTGTCCTTGGCACTGGCATCCTGGCTGATGGAAATGCAGAGATAATAGTGGTTATGAGACCAACCTGACTGCCATAAGCCCTGGTTACTGACTTGGGTGGATGGAATGAGTTCTGGGTACCTATCTCTTTGTTTCCCCATCCTAACCTCTGCAGTTTTAGTCAGAGAGGTTGCTGCTATGAGCCAGTCCTTCAGTCCTCTGCATGCTGGGTGACCCCACTGTGTCCTCATATTTTTCTCCAATGACTTCTAGAAACTGTCTGCAGAGCTGTAAGACTTCCCTAATGAACAAGCCTGCACCATAGCTCTGTCCCAATACTAATAATAGCTTACATATTATATAAAGGTCTACTTTCACATTCATTATCTCCCTTCCTGTGGGAGTTTGGTTGGGACAGGTATAACTTGTCCCAGAAGGGATGAGGGAAGTAGCAGAAAATGAGAGATCTGGACTCAAAACCCTGGAGGATGTTGTCACCAGAAGCCAGGGCTATGAAGTGAGGATTCCCTAACATCATTCTCAGTGGAGTCCAGGAGAGTGGGAAAGTGTCTGGGATAGGGCAAAAAGAAAAAGGACCAGGAAAGCAGTGTTATCAGGGTGGAAAGAGCACTGAATTTGAAATTAAATGACCTGGGTTTGAATCCAGGCTCCTCTACTGCTAACCATAGCCAGCTTGCTCTTACTCTGGAGCTCTTGACCCCTCTTACTGTCTTGCTGCTCAAGTGGAAGAATGAGGCTCTAAGCCTTTTCCTATTTTCCCGACTTTGAAGAAATGTCCATTGCTACCTCTCTTCAAAAACAGGAGAGGATTAGAAGTTGGTCAGGAATTAGCCTCTAAGAAGAAACTGAGATACCTTCAAAGTTCCATAGCCAAAATAAAATTCTAGAGTTCTGGTTTCCAAGGCTCACCTATTATTAACCTTCACTTATTACCATCAAATGAGGTAATAGGCAAATATGCAAATATGTAAAATACATATGTGCAAATATGTATTTCTATATATGTATACATATACAAGCAACTATACATATGTGTAAATTGCTTTGCAAACCTTAAGTCACTATAGAAATGATATTATTACAGAGGCAAGTCCCAGCTCAAATCTCACCTTCTAAAGGAAGTTTTTCCTGATCCCTCTTAATTCTAATACCTTTCCTCTGTTGATTATTTCCCATTTATCCTGTACATAGCTTGTTTGTAAATAGCTATGTGCATGTTTCTCTCTCATTAGACTGTGAGTTTTTTGAGAGCAGAAACTGTCTTTTATCTTTCTTTGCATCCCCAGCATTTAGCAGCATGCCTGGTGCATAGTATGCACTTGATAAATGTAGATTGACTTACTGATTACTTGGATTCAAGTCTCACTACTGACTTTTCAATCTTGGGCAAATCACAACCTCTAAGTGTTCCGGGCAACTCTGTAAGACATAAACTGCAGAGGTGAGGACCAGCATTGGGAGAGGGAGTTAGTTCCCTAGGTCAATGCAATTATAGGTCCAGTTCCTATCCCTGTTACTATTAGCTTAACTTGGTCAACTCACTCTAGGTTTCACTTTCCTCCCCTGTAAAATGAGGAGGTTGGACAAGGAAAGGCAATGTGGTGTAGTGATGAAAAATGCTAGTATTGGATGGAGTCTGAGGCCTGAGTTCAAATCCTGTTCCATTTACTACTTGTGCAATTTGGGGTAAGTCATTAATAATAGTTGCCCTTTACAGATCTTATTCATTGCACACAACAGCCCTCTCTATCTTTAAAAGGGGATTTAGACCAGACAAAAGTGGGTTTGCCCAACTCCTAACATGCAGTCTGGGGACTGGAACCCCAATTTTGGTGGACTCTAATGAAAGCAGTCAATGAAGTTAGGGTGGGGGTCGAGCACAATGGAAGGCGGAGTCTACATATCAGGCCCCCCCGCATAGACAAACTAGCCACTCTCGCTTCCTACCTGCAGCGTGTTGACAGGGAAGGCGCTGATGGGCGGGAAGTCTAGGATCTGGAGGTCGTGCACGTGACCGTTCATGACGACTGCGGGCAGGTAAAGGCGGCGGGCAGTGGTGGGCACGCAGACCTCGCTGAATTCGTTGTAAAGGAATTGGCGTACGATGGCGCTTTTGCCCACGCCTCGCGCCCCCAGCACAGCCACCCGATAGGTGGAGACCATGCCTTCGGCCCCGCTCCGCCTCCGCGTCCTCGCCGCTGCCTCCGGAGGACCTCCCGGGCTGCATATTCCAGGGGCTGGGGGCTCAGCCACCGTCAGCAATGACCATTGCTGTCCCTGCCGGCCTCTGCTCCACGGCTTCCGGCAGGCCTGCAGGGGCAAGATACCTGACTCAAATGCGTACTGGTTGTTATTCAGTCGTGTCCAACTCTTCGTGACTCCATTTGGGGTTTTCTTGGTGAAGATACTGGAGTGGTTTGCCATTTCCTTCTCCAGCTCATTTTACAGATGAGGAAACTGAGGCAAACAGGGTGAAGTGACTTGTCCAGGATCACATAGCTATTAAGTGTCTGAGGTTGGATTTGAACTCAGTGCTTCCTGACTCCAGGCCCTGGGCTCTATCCACTGTGCCACCTATCTGCCCCTATGTCCTGGTAAAATCCCCATCTTACCCATTCTGGGTTTAAAAAAAAAAACTCCCATTCCTTTCCTCTTCCTACTCTAAGCTTTACACAAGGAGAGAACCAGGGAGAACCTCAGATGAACTCCATCTAGGTCCTCCACATGTATTTTCCATGGCTACATCTGTTTCTATGCTTGGTGGTGCCTGGTTAGTGCAAGCACAGCAGCTCTTATAGATCCATATTGGATGTCCCCTTAGAGGATTCCTGAGAGTCAGTGCAAGCCTGCAGGGTATCCTGACTACTATGTGTGTTCTCAGTGGATGCCTATTCTCTTCACATACACATGGGTGCTTCAAACCTCATCCCACTCAAGTTGGAGGGGCCAACCAGCTGTTAAAATCTGCCCACATCATTCTCCTCCTCCAGAACAATTCCACATGTTTTCTCCAGACCCAGACACTCAAGGGCACTACAGCTTGGGCAGCGAGCAGCTTCTGTTAGGTTAATTACATAACAAACCATCCCCAGGACTGAAGGCAATCCTGTGAAAGGAGTGAATAACTGTGGCTGCAGAGGAGGCACTAAGGGCCCTGGCTGCTTTTGCCACACAGCACAGGACCTGAAGCTGGAGGGGAGACACTCAGACTGTCCCAGGACTGGCTATTCCTGGTTGGTTTCGAGATAGGCCCTGCCTGCTTTTGTGCCTTGATTACTATGTCCCCAATCCACACTGTCAGATCAGAAATGCAGGCATTCTCTTGGGGGCAGGGAAGGAAAGAGCCACTACAGCAGGGCAGAACTATGGGGCTGGGGGAAGAGGGGGAATGAAAAAGTCCCTAGGCCTTCTCCCAGGAAGCCCAGGTCTGATCTAGCCACAGTGCTTTGCCTCTTACTGCCATCACTATGCTGGACCCTGCTGGAGAGTGGGGAAGGCAATGCCCACCATCCTGCAATACCATGCCTTTCTACCCTCAAATAGTTCAATCCCAGCCCCCAGAAAGAGGAATGGGGGAGAAGACTGCAGTCTGAAAAAACAGGACTGAGACCTCAGCAAGCTCTCCCAAGGCCTGTGAAATGCAATCAGCCCTGGGAGAAAGAAAGAAATTGACCGAGTGGCTAGGATCTCTTTCCCTGAAGACCCGTAGCTTGAGCACCTAAGGAAGGTGAGGGCTAGACAGGGTGTGCCCCAGTCCGGCTATGCACGTTTGGGTGTAGGTAAACCTTGGCAGAGGCATTCACGTGCCCTGGTCCTGGCCTCAAGACCAGGGGCCCAGGCATGAGGGAGCCAGGTTCTAGTTCATATAGGCAGTAGCTCAGGAGATGGAGAAGTCCCTAGTTGCATCCTCTACCTCCCTATAGCGACATTCCCCATCACCTTTCCCAGGGCGATCAGCTTCCCCAATTCTGCTTCTCTACATCCCACAGACTCTCACCCCCCACCCCATCTCTCTTCCCCTCCACCCCAAACAACAACCCTCTCACGTGGCCCCAGCGCAGAGTTTCCCCAGCTCATCGCACCCCCCCCCCTCCGCCCCAGCGTCCTTGGCCCTCCCCCCCCAGTATGCCCACCCCCCCCCCCCACAACTGCTGGCTCACACCTGGTGCGCTCCCTCCCACAGCGGCATCCTCTCCCCCGCCCTCACCCCCACCCTCCGGCCAACTCGGCCGCTTACCCGGGGCCGTCTTAGATGCCCCCAGCCCCGTTGGGCCCGGGGCCGGGGTTCCCCGTGTATCCGGTGCTGTCCCCTCCCCGGCTCCCCCGCCTGGGGGGCGGGGGGGGTGGGACGCCCCCTACCTGCTGAAATAGGTCGGGGGAAAGGGTGGGGGAAAGGAGATGAGGAAGAAGGTTTGGAGATTGGAGGGGTTGTTTTCGGGGTTTCTTTGGTTTTTTTGTTTTTTTAAATCTCCTGCCCCTTCTCTCCCTCCGGAGCCCGCGTTGCTCGCAGTGGAGGGAGGGAGGAGAGCGGGGGCCCGGCAGGAAGGTTGGGGGGGGGGACCCTGATCTGGGATTCCGCTGGGTCCCTGAGCCTGACACATTCACTCATTCAACCTTTTTTTTTTTTCTTCGCCCTTTCTTTGGAAAAAAAATCTCTTTCCCAAGGCCCCCTCCCCATTCCTACCCATTCCCTCCTTCCAGAGGGTATTTTTAAGTATAACTGTAGGACCCCCCTGCCTCCACACACAGACTTGTAAGGACGGGGGCGGGGGGACAGTTCCAATAGGTTCTGGGATCAGGTCAGCCCAAGTCTGGGGGAGGTATAGGACAGGGCAAGGGAGGAGAGTAGGACTAAGGATGAGTCGGCTATTTTTAAGTCTTACTTCTGGCTTTCCTCTGTCCAAGCGGCCAGCAAGTATCGATCGACTGTACTCAAGACTGTCCTGGCCCCCGGTGTAAGTTTTCTACCATGGTCAGCACCCCGCTGGAGTATTGGGGTGAAGCAAGGTAACTTTGTTACATTTCTGATGAGGGGGAGACTAAGGAGGAAGACCCGCCTTCGAACAGCTGTGAGCGGATTTCTCGGCGGTCGTGCCTCTCCTTCCCCCCCCCCCCACCCCGCCCAGTCTACAGCTCAACGTCCTTTAATAAGCCAGAGTGTGTCAGGCACTGGCTGAATTTGGGGACTCCAGACAACAAAGCACCCGGTCCATCACGCTGACCTGCCCCGCCTTTCCCCGTTTTTACTCATTTTCTGAAAAAGGGTAGAGGAAGGAGAGGGAAACCAGGAGGCCAAAAGTCCATTTCTACATTTTTCTTTTTGGCTCTGAGTCCTGATTAGAGAAGCTCAGGATCTCGGGGGTTCACGTTCATATCTTTCCAGGGAAAACCAAGCTTTCCTGTCTCCCTTTCCCCCACCTTAGAAATGTGCAACATTCAGAACAGAGTGTCTTCCTCTTCCCTCCGGCTGGGCTCTTTTTGGCAACAAACTCAACCCAGAGAGAAAGGAGAGGAAGGCCGGATGGCAACCAGGGGCAAGGCACAGAGCTGAGATAGCATGCATCGGTCAATTACTAGGCTAGGTTGGGGATAAGTGGACTTATGTTATAATATGTATTGGGAAAACTTTGGATTGGATTGAACAAAGCCCCGCCTACAGCATCCTCCAGGGCCTTAACCTGTCTCCAATTCCACTCTGACAAGTCTACAGTCCTACTTCAGCCTGAACAGAGGTTGGCTGAAAATTAGAAAGTCACCTCTTTGAATACACACAAACACGCACCTGGGTCTGCCAATATGCCTTAGGCTGGGTTGGTGCGGACTATAAATGCCTGCTGCAAGGGGGCTGGAAAGGCACAGAACCTGTGAACCCATCTGCATTGTTAATAGCCCAGCTTTTTCCAGTGGGAGATAAAAGAGAAATGGTCTGGAAAGACAAGGGCCAAAGTCCTTGGCTCCTGCTTGTTTCTTAAACAGTATTAAAACATCCTGGATCCACATTTTGATTTGGAGGTTGCTTGATCAGTTACCTCAGGAGGGAAGAGGAAGGGTCAGAGATATCTGAACTCAGGGGTGTAGGAGTTTCCAGCCCACCCAGGGGCATCTAGGTGGTACAGTGGTTGGAGCTGTGGGCTTAGGATCAGGATGACCTGAGTTCAAATTTGAACTGATACTTATTAGCTGTATCACCCTGGGCAAGTCATTTAGTTTTTTTGCCTCGGTTTCCTCAACTGTAAAATAGGGATAATAGTAGCACCTACTTCCCAGGGTTACTGTGAGGATCAGATATGTTTAAAAAAAAAAAGTGCTTAGCATTGTGCCTGGCACATAGTAGGTGCTACATAAATGCTTATTACCTTCCCTTTCTCACCCAAATCGAGATGAAAAGTCTCAGACAGCACTATGGCCTTGAAAAGTTGCCCTAGACTAGGGATTCTTGTTTTTGTTTTTTTGGGTTTTGTTTTTTGTTGGTTTTTTTTTGGGCTAGACAATGGGGTTAAGTGATTTGCCCAGGGTCACACAGCCAGTAAGCATTACGAGTCTGAGGCCGGATTTGAACTCAGGTCCTCCTGAATCCAGGGCCAGTGCTCTATCTACTTTGCCACCTTGCTGCCCTAGACTAGGGATTCTTAAAGGATCTTTTGTCATGAACCCTTTTATTAATTTGGTAAAACCTATGGCCCCTTTCTCAGAATACGCTTTTAAAAATTCCAAATTGACAGAAATGTTAAAAAAAAAAAGTTTAGTGATTGGCTGGTGAAAATAAAGATGAAATTTTTTTTCCCATCCAAATTCTCAGACCCCTGAAATCTATGCATGGACCCCATGCAGGTTGGTGGACCCTAGGGTAAGGACCACTATTCTAACGTCTAGAAGGTTCCCAGGATTTAGACCTGAAAGCACTCTTGGAGATCATGCAGTACACTTTTACCCCCCATTTTACAGAAACAGAATCAAGGCCATCCAGGTAGTCAGTAGCAGAGCCAAAATGTTAATCTTGGCCTTCCGACTTCAACTTTCTTCCACCACACCATTGTTCTTTGTCAATAAAACCCCTGGAACCCCTATTTGCAGCCTAGAATCTCTTCCCTTTGTTGGCAGCCTTAGGGATGGCAGGTCGTAAGCTAAATGAGAAAACGAGATGAAGAGTTTGAAGCCAACTGGGAAACTTCTCAAGAAACATCCTTGCAGCTAATATCACTGCCTGGGGGTTGGCTGGGATTCTAGGATTAGCCTTTAGGAGCTAGAAATGGGTAACAACGGGGGAGGTGCTATCTTTTTCGAGTACCACACCAGGTATTAAAATAAACAGGCTCTTGCCTGCTGGAGCTGGGGGTGGTGGGGAAAAGAAATCCGGGCCCCTCAGTGAGCCAGAAAAGGCAATCATGGATGAGCTGGGGTGGAACTCCTCAGCTGCTTCCTGCCTGTTTATCTTTGATCCCAGGACTTTCCCCGATTACCATTCTGGGAAAGGAGGGGTGACAAACAACTGCTACCTTGAAGAGCGGGTGCCTGCCTAGCCCCAGACTTGCTTCCTGAGACAAGCAACTTTTAATTTTCCACGTATGGCCGAGGGGATTGGGGCAGACCGATTTCTATCAGTTTTCCCACGTAGTGGAAGAGGAGAAAGAGAGCCAACAGGTGAGAATCTTTACCCAAATGTCTCAAGAACTACTCATTTTTCAACGACACCAGACTGATACCTTCTCTCATGCAGTCCGAGTCGGAGGTCACAGGGATGAATTCCCCCAGTTTGGCCTCATCTTTAAACCACTGGTCCAGAGAACTCTACTAAGAACCAGACAGACCTTCTCATTCTCTTTGCCATCTCCACCAATACAACCAGGAAAACTGTACCATGTCCAGGGACTGAACTCATGGATTCTTTTCTTCCAGTGTCATCGTCCTCCTGCACGGTCGCCTTCATTTACATCAGGAGCTCTTCCCCTTTTTTTGTGTCATGAATGAGGTGAGCAGTCTGGTGAAACCTATAGACCCCTTCTCAGAATGTTTTTAAATGCATAAATATAGATGATTACAAAGGAAACCAATTACATTAAAGATAGTTATCAAAATACTGTTTTTTAAAAACAGACTTTAGTTAAAGAATCCCTGATTTACAGGGAGTCTGAATGGATATTTCCCCAGAGAATAGGGAATACAGACACAATGGGAACAGAGGTTAGATTAGCTAATTCAAAGGTTACTCTCTCTGAAATTCTACCCCAAATCCCCCAATACCACGAAGCTCATCAGATGCTAGGCTTGCAAACTGGCATTCCCATGTATTCTGAAATAAGGTAGGGGTTAAGGGCTGATTTGTGTGGTACATTAGTATGACCTACTTCAAAACCTGAGAAATCAGTGGGATGCCCAGGAAGGCAGGAAGCTGGAGCTCTGTCTCAGGGCAGAGCAACAGAAGGCCCCTCAAGTGTCGGGGGTTCCAGCCCCTGTGGCTCTCTCCACCCCTCTGCTTCCCTGGCTGCCTGCCGTGGAGCAGGAAGAAGCGGCTGCCTTTGTTTGGCAGATGCCCTTGGAGCAATCTGGGTGTGTTGGGGCTGGGGGGGCGAGGTTTGAGACTGGCAGGGAATAAGGACAGAGGAAGCGGATCAGGTACTCAGGGACTCATCCCTTAACTGCTCACTGCTTTGTGGGTGTATGCAGCAGGACTGGGGGAGGGGGGTCACAAGGGCTGTCAGGAGATGTTTTCACAAACCTGTGAATCCTCATCACTACAATTTCAGATATCATGTGTGAGCAACAGTTGAAGCCCAGGGACAGGGCCTAACAGGACACAGAATAAGGAGTTTTAAGAGGGCGATGTCAATGACCTTTCCAGGGCTGGGCTCAGATAGTTTCTCTACTTAGTTGTGTTTTCTGCAAGTGCTTCAGCTCAGGGAACAAAGCACATACCATACTTTTTATTTTGTGTAAATGAGTTTATTGACAAGGACAACAGGCCAAGAAGCCCTCCCCCCTCCCCCCCAAGATTCCAACAGGGAGTAACAGAATGACAAGCATTCACAGGGTGGTATATTCATCCCCATTCCCAACCCCCACCCTGCCTGTTTCCACAGCTTCATATTTTACAGAACAGACACATATAAAGTCCAGGCCCAGGAGGGGAGACACTTGGAAGAAACCTCTGGACAGCAAAATAATTCTGGATATTTGTTTTCCTTTATCCCCTGCATTCATGCCCAGAGACAGACAGACAGACAGACAGACAGACACACACACACACACACACACACACACCCCCCACAATCCGTTAAGTTAGGCATGGTCTAAAAGCACTAAAGGGAAAGAGTGTAGAGCTGGTTAACATCTGTTTCCCTCTGAAAGAGAGTTGGAGAGATTGTGCTCCATGTGTAAGGATGACTTAAAGAGTGCACAGTGACCAACTTTTCCAAAAGACCAAGATGTCCCAGACTGGCTCACTCCATTTGGCCAAGTGAGAACAATTTCTACCCCATGATTTACAGTGACTGTAAGCGCCTCTGGCCTTCCCATTTTAGGGCAGAGGCACACATCCTCACATGAAGGCAACTGTCTGACCCTTGCCCCTAATCATCTCCTCACTTTCCGGGGGCTAGCATTTCTCAGCAGAGATGCTGAATCATTGAGGGAGAATCTCTCCACTCTGGCTTTCCATGCTACACCAATAATGCCAATTTAGCAGACCTCATGGTCCTTCTTGTCCTCCTCTTTTTGACATACATGCAGACAATTGGGCTAACCCCCCCCCCCCACCTTTGTACATCTTTCAGAAACACTAGCAGTCACCAGTTGGTGTCAGGTGCCAGGAGGTATCCTCTCCATGACTCCTTGTTTGGGTTCTCAAAAGGCCTTAAAGCTGGTGCCACTCCACTTAAAGCTGGTGACCTACAAGTGGTCTAAGCCAGGCACACTTCACACAGTACAGAATCATGGCTGTTGGAATGCCTGTGGCACATACCAGGATGATGGCGGTCCTCCTACTTCCTGTCTGGTCACTAAAGCCAAGCTTGTTTTATCATGCACAACCAACAATATGGGCCATCTGGTGGGTCTCTTGCCCCATTTTCTGGAAACAAAACAAACGTCCTCTAGAGTACTCTTCTCTATGGACTCAGTCCATTGCTTGGGGTTGGTGGGAATCCCCAGAATTTGAGAACTGATAGGTTGAGACAGAGTGCTGGGGCCAGTGGTCTTGTCTTAAAGTACCTGAGGTCTGCTCAGGAGGATCAAAGAAAGAGCAACCCTTTTCTCAGCCTCCAACAGGGCCCTGGAGCTCAGGAAATAGCAGATAAGGTTGGAGGTGGCTAGTGGCACCCACAGATTCAGGCTGACATTGTAGGGATTAACTGCAAAAGGGCCATGCCAGGATGAGTCCCCAGAGAAGAAAATAAGAAAACAAAGTTGGTGTTTCAGATGCTGTAATATTTTTCAAAAAATCATGTCCAATCACAAAGGAGGGACTTGGGGAGCTCCTAGGATACTATGTGGTGATAAAAACTGGCAACCCCTTCCAAGCTAATCCTAACTGTTCACAGCAATTAGGTGCTGAAGGTAAGCAGGGCAAGGGATTTGTGGCAGTTCCAACCTGCATCATCACTGAGCTGAGCTTGCTGGGCCCAGGGCCTGTGGGAGTGGGGGCTGCTTCCTCAGTAGTATCTGTATTTTACAGCATGCTCCTTCATATGACTGGCAGGCATCAGGAAAGCTGCTGGACTGAAGGGGGTGCTAAGATCAGAAGAGAGAACACAGACAGGCACAAAGCACGAGACATAGAAGGCAGGGGAAGAGGTGAATGGCGTGCAAGAAGGGGGCCAGAAGGTCCAAATTTCAGCCCAAGCTATACCACGAAGTAGCCTGGAACCACAGGGAAGTCCCTTTCCTGTCTGGGCCTCAGCTTCTGCAGCTGCAAGATCACACCCCACCTGAATGGAGGACTTCAAGGAGTGGGACCTGGTCGGGGGCAGAGCAGAGAGCCTCTCCTTACTATCACTCAATGACCCCCAGGGCTGAGAGCTGCACCTCTGTCTCTCTCTGTTGCAAAGAGGAATCAGGGACCCCCTCCACATCTCCAGTATCCTGGAATCAACAAGTAAGGGAGACTGGCTTGTCCAAAAGCAGAGCAATTTGGGGAAAACAAAAATCAGGGAAAGCATACTGCCTAAAGGAGAAAGGGAAAGACAAGAAAAAAAAATCACTGGAAATTCAATTAACCAGGGATGAAGTAGTTTCTCCTGAAAACATGCTGCACAGAGAGCATGGTAACTGATTGGGCTCTATTCTTCCTCACACTTTGCTCAGTTACCAAGGGGCAGCTGCTTTTTACCTTTCCAACTTGTTACACTAACAAAAAAAATTTCAATATGTATAAAAAAATACAAAACAATAAAGTGCAATTCATGATTCAATGATACTTTTCCTTGCTTTAATAAACAGGTTTTTTCCCTTTTTTTTTTTCAGATTTTTGAAATGAGTTTTCAATTACAAAATAACAAACTAGGCTCTAAAGCAGTTTAGAAAACGCTAGCCATTGGCACAGGATGGAGAAGCTCATAGGTGGCGGAGGCAGGGAGTGGTCATAGCAGGGCTTACAGACTTTTGTGGGCAGGTAAAACTATCCAGAGGGTTGTGTCCTAACATTAGCACACATTAGTACACTAGTCACTACCTTGGTGGGTCAGGGTGGTTTGGACTCAAGAGTCTATACATCAACACAATTGCTTCCAGTTAGAGAGTCTTGGTTTGCACAGATGGCAGGGGCGGTAAGGCGCCTCCATTTCTAGTCTTTTAGTTTTTCAAAATTCCGTCATAGACCTGGTAGATGTACTGGGAGACTTCAGGAGCTCGACACTTCAGAGACAGCTGTTGAAGAAAACAGAAGGAAGACTAATTAGCACAGAGGTTGGTGATAATCTAACACATACATTTCCAACAAGGGAGTTGTCACCGAGTCTTCCAGGGGCAGCCTGCCTCATGGTAGTATCTGAACAATGATATCATTCCTATGAAATCAGTCTGGATTTTGGAAGTTTGTCTTAATTTATATGGTAGCAATACAACACTACCATAAACGTAGGGCAGCATGATGGAAAGCACAATGACCCTAGAGTCAGAGGATTGGGTTCAAATGTCAAGTTGGACACTTATGACCTTGTGACCTTGAACCATTCAGTCTCATCCATAAATGAGGATCCTATGTAGATCAAGTTGCATTGGAAGTCTATCTAGAATCTATGATAAACCTCTTAAGTCAGGAAGGAATTAATGCAATAGAAATCACAGTAAGTTACAAAATGAAGTGCTGATAATTTACTAAGAGATTAAAAAAGGAAAACAGGGCACGGTATACTAGTGAGTGTACTACACCAGAACGGGTGGGCTGAGACTATGAAATTGCTCATGGCCACATAATCATTAACAAGGAGATAAAAATTCTAGTCTTCTATTTCACAAGAATATTGTATGAGCTCCAAAGTATCTTTTTTTAAATCTTATTTTTTATTGATATATTTTGTTTTTAAATCACCTTCATTTCTGAGCACACCCTGAAGTTAGTCATTCTTGGTAACAAAGATTTAAAAAAAGAAAGCAAAGCAGTTCAGCAAAACTATACATCACAACCAGCATGTCTGATAGTCTACGCAATATTATACCCTCTGCAATGAGGAGAGGGAAGGACCCTTTCTCATCTCTTGGGTACCAGGCTTGTTCATTCTAATTACACAGCCTTCAGTTGTACTTTTTGTTCTGGTTTACATTACATGGAAACATCATTGTGTATAGACTTTTCCTCATTCTGTGGACTTCACTTTGTAATCAATCATTCATCTAAGTCTTCCCAGAATTCTTTATCCTTGTCACTGATTGTGTACAGCATTATTCCCTTACGATCATGTATCCACAGCTAGTTTAGCCATTTCCCACACAATGGGTATCTATGTATTTCCAGTTATTACAAAAAAAAAAAAGATGTTGTGAAACTGGTTTATGTGTTAACTGTCACCTTTCACTTCCTGGGGCTCATGGCCAGCAGGGACAGCGACCTATGGAGACGGACATCGAGGGGACTCAAGTCTAATTACAATTTTCCAGAATGACCAATTCAGAGCATTACCACAAGTGACTGGTGTGCCAGTCTTTCTGCAGCCCTGCCAACACTTTCCTCAGCTCTTGTCATCTTTGCCAATTTACTGGGTATGGGGTGACATGTTTGTTAAGAGTTTGCAATTTTTCTGAGTACTGCTTATTCCTGCCTTAAGACCCCTGGTCAATGACTCCTGGTCTCACATCTTTGTTATTCTACTGTGTTGCATATCCTGGATGTCAAATTCTTATCAGAAATCTGCTGCAAAGATGTTTTTCCCATCGATGCTTTCCCTCCTGCTACGTTCATGCAAAAAGTGTTTCTATTTCCCATGGTTTCTTTAAATATCAAATTCCTATAAAACTGTAGATCCATAGCAGTTTGAAGTTTTTCAACAGAAAGGTATTATTTAAGTCCAGGGACTTGTAAGTTTACTGAAGGAATGGGAGAAAAATAACAATTAATAAGGGATAATAACAGCTTAGGAAGAAATATTCATTTGCTTAGAATCAAAGCTTCAAAGTTAAAAGAAGCCAGCCATCGGAGTCAACCTAGCAATCTCTTCTGTAACACCCTGACAAAGGGTTATCCAGTGTCTGCTTGAATACTTCTGGCTATGGGGAGCTTACCACTTTACAGGAGAGTTAGCTTGCTTCTATGCTGGAGAGCTCTGAAAAGTTCTTTATATTGAACCAAAAGGTGCTTCCCTGTAATTTCTCTTCCACAGAACAGCTTTTCAAGCATTTGATGATAAGTCTCTTGTGCCCCTTCCCTATATTAAATTTTCTCCAGCCTGCTGACTGAGAAAGCACTGGATAAAGGGCATCACAGACACGGTGTAGTAGGGCAGAAAGTGGACTGCATTTGGAGTCAGGAGACCGGACTACAACACTTAGCAGTTGTGAAAATAACAATAATAATAACAGTAATAAAGACTTATATATGGCTTTAAAGTCTGCAAAATGTTCGACATCCATTCTACCTCATTTGACTTGTACAGCAACCGTTTGAGGTGGGCGCTATTACATCCCCATTTTACAGATGAGAAAAATGAAGCTCAGGGAGCCCAACATACCCATGGTCACACGGGTAGGTCATTTAATCTGAGCACTTGCATTACTGGGACAGTGAGCAAATCACTAAGCCTTTCAAAACACTGAAACCCCAGTGATACCAGTAGTCAATACCTCAAAGAGAACAGAAGGAAAGGGCCCATATGTACATAAATATTTATAGCAACACTTTTTGTTGTAGCAGAAGTGGAAATAAGATGAATGCCCATTAACTGAGGAATGGTTAGACAAATTATGATATATGAATTTAATGGAATATTATTATATTGTAAAAATGAAAAAAGGCTTGGATTCAGAAAAGCATAGGAAGACTTGTATGAACAGATATAGAATGACGTGAGCAAGACCAGGAGAACAATTTATACAGTTACTACATTGTAAAGAATAACAATTCTGAAAGACTCAAGAACTCAGATCAATGTAATGACTTCAGAAAACTGATTAGGAGGCAACTGACTTCTCAGCAAAGAAGTGACTGATAGTAGGTGCAGAATGAGATCTACATTTTCAGATAAAACGATGTGCAACACTGTTTTGCTTGTTTACTAATTTGGTACGAGGGAGAGCACTTATTTATCTATTTGCTTATTTATTCATCTGGAGAGGGTGCACAGGGAATGACAGCCATACAAAAGGAAAAGTGTCAACAAAACTTATAAATACAGGGAAGACAGTGAAAAGAAGTTCAGAAGGGGTCACAGACAAGCAAGGCATCGTTGGTACTACCATGTCAAGTTGAACATAAACTTTAATCGAGTCCCACAGGTTCATACATGAGCCTCTTTTTCTGTTACTTACATATAGAAATGACCATGTTTCCTAATATTTGTTAAGTCAATAATAAAAAAAAAATTGGGAAGGCAAGGGAGGGGGAAAGATCTTCCACAGGCTAAATACGTCATGAAGCCATTGTGTTAGTAGGGTTGGCCAAGGTGAGGTGTGTGTTTCTCTTCTTTCTTCCCCTCTCCTCTCCTCTTCTCTCTCATCCTCATCATGTATGCCAGCAGTTCTATTTTGAAAACTGCTGAATTTTGGTAGGGCTTATAGTGAAGTTTACACAACTGATTTTAAAATTACACAGAGAACCAGCCCCAGAAGAAATAGCCAAAGAAAGGAAGAGCTTCCTTTCTGGGTTACAGGCAGAACAGGAAACTCCAACGAGAGAAACTAGCTGGGCAGGGAGGCCAAGGAAGAATGCACATTTCTGGGAGAATCCTGAAACTCTCCAGTTTACAAATAACTAAGTAAAAGGTTCAAGGTCTGATGAGGTAGTCCAAGTTTTACTGAGAAGCACAGCTGCTCCAGCTGACTTAGAGTGAAGTGATAGGAAGCTACAGAGCCAGGACAATCAGCCCAAGACAAACAAGAGCCTATTTAGTGGCCACAGATAAAAAGAGCAAAAAGGAAGCTGTCATTTTATATGTGGTTCAGCACAATCAAAGTTTCATCACAACATTTATTTCCAAAGTGTGGGGTTTTCCACATAAAAGTCTCCCGGTGTGCTGCTGGTGGTCAGCCCTAACCTGCCTTATATTCAATGATAAAGGGACACACATTGGGGGTCACAGAGTTGCTAGAAAAGACTTGTGAATCTCCTTGCTCTTCTTGGTATATGAGCTCCTCCTGTGGGGTTAAACACACATCCTTTTGGAATCAACTGGGCCAAGAACCACTTCAGAAGTTATTACAGTAATATATATCCATATATATATATATATATTTAGAGGATGCTCACTCTCTCTGTAAGTATTCGATGGTACTAAGTATTAGACTGCCATAATTTGTGAACAGTATGTACTGAAAAGAGGAAAGGGCAGAGCCCCCTGAAAAATAACAAAAAACACCTTTCCCCCTCTTTGGTAGGGCTGGCAAGACTTACTGTGTAGTTGGGATTTCCTGGCTGGATACGCAGCTCTGCCAATATCCAAATGCCATTAGTGAGTTTCAGGGACTGGTACAGCATGTCCTGCCCTTCCACATTTCTCTTGGCAATAGTATAAACATTGTTGTTTTGCAGTTTGCTGGAAACAGTGTCTAGAAACAAACAGAAATTCCAACAGTCTTTTAAAACCTTTAAGGAAGTACACAGATCCTCCCCATTCCCTGCACTTCTTCATATCTAAAACACAACAAATGGAGAAGCAAATACCAGGTTTATATTTGTATGATCAGGCAGTCAATAAGCATTTGTTAAGCACCTACTATGTACCTAGCACTGTGCTAAGCAGGAGAGATACAAAGAAAGGCAAAAGACAGTCCCTGCCACCACGGGGCTCACAATCTAACTGGGGAGACAAAATGAAAACAACTAAGTACAAACAAGCTATATACAGGAGAAATAGGTAATAAATACCAGAGGGAAGGTACTGGAATTATGAGGGATCGTGTAGAAGATGTGGTTTTTAGCTGGGGTTTGATGGAAGCCAGGAAAGCCAGAAGACAGAGGTGAGGAGGGGAGCATTCCAGGTGGAGGGGGAAGAATAGAGAAAATGCTCAAAGTCCAGAGATGGTCTGTCTTGTCTGTGGAACAGTGAGTCCATGGATCAAAGTCTAAGTAGGGAGGTGAAAGACGTAGAAGATGGGACAGGCGAGGCAGGAGAATAACAGGCAATGAAGGGCTTTGAATGCTAAACAAACAACTCTGCGTTTGATCCTAGAGGTGACAGGGAGCCACTGGAGTTTACTGAGTAGGGGGTGTCACAGTCAGACCCGTGCTTTAGGAAAATTACTGTAGTGGTCGAATGGGGGATAGACTGGAATGGGGAGAAACTTGAAACAGGCAGAGCCTCTAACAGGCTGCTGCAATAGTCCACATGTGACATAATGAGGGTCTGCACCAGAGTGGTGACTGTATCAGAGGAGAGAAAGGGGTTATTTTGAGAAAGTGAAATCAGCAGGCCCTGGCACCATACTGGATATGGGGGGGGGGGGGATGAACTGAGAGATAGTGAGGAGCCCAGGATGACTCTGGGTTATGAGATTAGGGAGTGGGAGGATGGTGTTGCCCTCAACAGTAATAAGGAAGTTTGGAAGTGAGGAGGGTTTAGGAGGAAAGATAATGAGTTCTGTTTTAGACATGTTTAATTTTAAGATGTCCACTGGACATCCAGTTGGAGATGTCTGAAAGGCAGTTGGAGATACAAGATAGGAAGTCAGTAGAGAGACTGGGGCAGGAAAGGTAGATTTGAGAAGCATTGGCGCTGAGATGGTAATTAAATCCATGGCAGCTGATGAGATCACTAAGTGAATGAGTATAAAGGGAGAAGAGCAGAGGGCCCAGGACAGAACTCTGAAGGACACCTATGGTTAGAGAGTGTGATCTGGAGAAGAATCCAGCAAAGATGACAGAACAATCAGTCAGGTAGGATAACCAGGAGAGAGTGGTACCCCAAAAACCTAGAGGCATCTATTATAAAGAGCCTTTTCAAGGAGTTTAGCTACAAAGGGCAGAAGAAATATAGGGGTAATGGGGATCAAAGGGAAAAGTGAATGTTTTCTTCAGATTGGGGAAGATATGGACATGTTTATAGGCAGTAGGGAATAAACCAGTAGAGAGGGAGAGATGGAAAATGAGCGATAGAGTAGGGAATGACAGAGCAGACAACCTGTTGGAGGAGAGAGGGTGGAATGGGACTGCCTGAGCAGGTAGAGAGGGTGGCCTTGGTAAGGAGTAAAGCCACTTCTACATGGGCTGAAGGAATGTGAGTGATACGAAACAAGGATGCTGGAGGAAGAGGAGCTCATGATGAGCGGCCTACATTTTTTGTGTGAAATACGAGGTGAGGTTCTCAGCTGAGATGGCAAGAGGATGGGGAGCCATGGGAGGCTTAATGAAGGATGACAAGATTTGGAAGAGCTGCTGTGGAGAGGGCAACAGTGAGTTGGTACAGGAGGTGTAGGATTGCCTAGCAGCAGGGAGGGCCCAGTTGAAGTTATGTAATAATATAAACTGGTAGCGGACTCAACCAGAATGGTTGTGTCATTTTCTCCACTTTCTCTAGTGAAGGCCTCTAGTCTGAGGGCAGGTGCTGGGGAGGACAGAAAGATGGAGTTAGGTACTGAACTGGCTGAAGAACGAAGAGGAGTGTCCCGTAGGTCTGTAGACAACAGCTACCAGAATTTTGGCTGAATGGCAGATATGGATTGTACGGAACTCAGGAGAGGATAGAGGTAGTGGGGAAACCCTGAAAACAGCAAGGGAACAAGGAGTATTCCAACTCCCTCACCTCAACCATGAGTCAAGGGAATGTACAGCTAGTACTGGGAAGGATGCTCAGGGAGGCTGTGTATTCTGATTGCCAGAAGATGGAAGGAATGGGAGAAGAAAAGATTGAAGACATGAAGATTCAACAAACTTCAAAATCTCTTTTCTCACTAATAGCAACATGGAGGGAGTAGGCAGGCTCTCTGACTGTGTCTGATTCTAATACAGAGCACAGAACGAGGTTCATCCTGAGACATCACTGCACAAATCAGCCCTATGGACTGAGCACAAGATGACCACAGGGATTTGTGGGGAAAGGTCCTACCAGTCAAACCTCTCTGGACCTCAGGCCTCTTTGTAAAATGAGGATGTTGGACTAGAGGAATCAGTGAATGAAAAGCAAGTGCTTACTGAGTGCCAAGCACTGTGCTAAATGCTGGGGATACAAGTACAAAAGCAAAGACAGTGTCCCATCTTCAAGGAACTTACACTTGAAGAGAGAGAGAGAGAGAGACAATGCACATAATACACACAGGGTAGTGGACTAGTATCACATACTGATCTGCTGCTGGTCACCATTGTGACATCAGCAGAGCCATGGCCACTGTACCTGGAGCCATCCCTCCTTAATCCACACAGGTAAGATGACGGCATGACTTGGAGTTGTACATTTGCCTTGAAATTTTTCTTTTAAGTTTTAGTGGTTTAGAAGGTGCAAGACTTAGAGACTCCCCATGGAGTGAGGGTTTTAGGAACAGGCAAAAGGTCCCTTTAGAACACCAGAGCATCAAATTAAAACTGAGATAAGCTATGTGGAAGAAAGGCTCCAAGAGGAAGCCTGATACTGTGATAAGTAGTTCACTATGAAATTCTGGAACAGTTGTTGCCAAAGGCTGTTGGGGGAAGGCTTTGGTCGCTAACCCAGGAATAAGGAATAGATGGTGTCTGTGCACCTTCTAGGTCACTGGAACAGCTCCAAAGTACCAGAGGGTAAGGACAGTGACTTTCTCTCTAATTTGAAGCCTTTCACAGCTTGGTTCCAAACAACTTTTCCAGTTTTCTTCTATGTCCTGGCCTTGTGGCTGCTCCTTCCCACACCACCAGCCATCCCTCACATCTGAGACAAACTTCTTCCTGACCTCAGCCTCTCAGACTCCGATGCTTCTTTCAAAGTTCAGTTCAAAGGCCACCCCCCCCCCAATATAGAGTGCAAGCTCTCCAAGGGAAGAAGATGGTTTCATTTTTGTCTTTGTATCTCAGTATCTGGCAAAGAGTAGACACTTAATGAACGCTTGCTGTTTGATGAACTCTTGATGCCTGTCTGCTGAAAGGAGAGAAATCTATAGATGAGCCCATTGACAGCCAAGGAAGAATCCTCAAACTTCAGAGCAAGAAAGATGAGAAAAGGATGATCTCTGTTGATGATTATTACCTGTGCACACTGGTGATGGGGGAGAGAATGGTGACTGCAGGTCCTAGATTACTTCTTGAAGTCGAATTGAATTGCTTCCAAATGGAAAAGCTGCCCCATCCCCTAGGCCAGGTCCTGTCCTCTGACTGTGCTCAGCCACAGGCTTCAGGCTGTGCTGGCTCAGACACCGAGAACCCGGAAAGCACTGGGCTCAAGAAACCCAAAGTCAGCGCACTTTATCTTAGAAAGCCCTGCTTCTGATAAGATCTTGAGTCAGCCACCAAGCTTCTCCAAAAAGAAGAACAGCATGACTGACCTAAAATAGAAAACTACAAAGTTCAATACTGGAGAAATGCTGACCACCAATTGGAATTACTGTGACATTATCATGCCAGGAAGGAGAACAGAAAGTTTCTGCCCACCAAGAAAAAAGTAAGTGGTTCTTGATGTCAGGCTGTCTGATGATCAAAAGATCTGGAAGGCAGTCACGTCCAACAGGTTTATGGCATCACCATTCTGCCCTGGTTAAGCCCATTCTATTGAGTCTTGTGTTTAGCTCTTGTAGGAGGCTGGCCAAAAACTTTCATGACATTTTCTTTCTAATACATTAGAAAGTAAACTTTCTGAGGACAGGTCTTTGCATTGCTTAGCACATGAGAAGGCTTCAGTAAATATTGCTGAATGAATTTTTTTAAAAAATTCTTATTGGTGCAAGATTGATGCCCAAATGTGCATTCTGCGTAGTGTACATTAAACACCTAGTATGTTGCGGGAGGCAGCTAGGTGGCTCAGTGAATACAGCACTGGGCCTAGAGTCAGGAAGACGAGTTCAAATCTAGCCTCAGACATTTCTTAGCTGTGTGACTCTGGGCAAGTCACTTAACCTATGATTGCCTGACAAAATAGATCCACCAGAGAAGGAAAGGGCAAACCACTCCAGTATCTTTGCCAAGTCGGACACAACTGAATAACAACAACAACAGTGCAGTTATCTGTTCTGCAGTTGGTGCTGTCACAAGTACACATGCACTCAAATGTCGTTTGATCAGCACAGGAGTCCGGGTTCATGTTATAGTTTCCTCATATAGAGTTCCTACACAAATTTTCTCCTTTACATCCAGGGCTTTTATTAATGCTAAAAGCAGTACCTTTAAGAATAAAGAAGTCCTATTTCAGAAGGCAAAGTTAGAAGTTATAAGCACTACTGGTGTTACTTCTCTTCTATTTTGGGGGGGGAGGTGGGGTGGGGGAGGAATAGAAGCTATCACCTTAACTATCCCCACCCCACTCCCCATGTACACTTTAAGCCATATTATGAACACATCTTTCCAAATATATACATAATCTAGGATAAAAGCATGGGAAAAATTCAAAACACTGCCTATTCCTAGTCATCCAATGTCAAGCCTGGCTCATAATAGGATCATTCTTTTAGCATTCATTGTTTAGGACTTCAGAATCTATATCTTAGATAAGAGTCATTTTAAATGATCTTCTAGGGGTGAGGTAGCTGCTCTGGCCAGCATTCTGTTAACTGATCCAGCCAGGTTGCAAGACACTACTGTCAGCTGGGGTTTGGCTTAAGGCACGATCCCCAACGCTTTACTTTTCTTAAAAAAAAAAAAACTTCTTTTTTATTGCTATAAACTTTGTCATCAACAAAGATTAATATTTCCTTATGCTAGGAACATAATAAAAAGAGAATTACATCTAATACTATGAATCTTAGTTATATACAACTTGGCTTTTTTTAAAAGTATCTATTAAATATAACATAGTGACATGGTATCCACACTGCCCTGCTTGACAGTGTCCTAGGCTGCACTTTCCTCTGCTCTCTTTGGTGTATTTTTAGATGTTTCATTAATGCTACTTTCTTTTCTTCCACCTTTTGACAGGGTTTATTTGAAGCTGTGAAAAACTATTCCTAACTTTCAAGACTCCTGTTCATTTCCCAGGGAAATAGAGAAAAATGAACAAGAGATCTTCCACTCATCTCACAAGCAGAAAGTCTGCTTCATAGGAAGAGTCTGCAGATTTCTCATGACTTGCCTACTGAAACACACACACACACACACACACACACACACACACACACACACACACACACTCACTCTCTCTCTCTCTCTCTCTCTCTCACCTCCCCCCAAACTGGAAAATGTGGCCAATAGCTATGTAGGACAGGCAAAAGTTGAATGGATCTAAGTTTGCAGCATTTGGAATTTCTCCACCTCGGAAGCTGGCCCTGCGTCCAGATACAGCTGTGTATCGTGGTTTCGGCAGAGAGAAACAAAGCAAGGTAGATGGCTAAAACAGGGCCACTAACACTAGCTTTTTAGAATTTCTTCCCCATTTATTCATACCTCTGTTGACAACAATTAAGGTAGAGTGTAGGATCGCTTATTTTAGAGAAAAGGGCCTGACAATTTACATTTTCCATCTAGTGCAATGTACATCAGGAAGTACAAAACACAGTACCATGACCTGATAAAAAGAATGCCTCTTACTATTTGAATTACTAATCTAAATTAAGTTTTGACTACAGAGTAGAGTTTCCATTTTAGAAATGGATCTAACTGAAGGGTAGGATAAGCTATAGGGGGGACAAAGAAATAAAACTACCTTTCCCCCCACTACTCTGGGCCACAACAAATGCTTTCATAAAGTGCATTCAAGTCAAGCTAACTAGATTATCATTTAATCTCTACACTTTCAAAAGGGAATAAACCACTAGGACAAAGGAGGTTAGTAAAATGGCTTACAGTAAAGGCTTCCTTCCTTCTTGACATATAGCTAGGGGGCAGCTAGGTGGCACAGTGGATAGAGCACTGGCCTTGGAGTCAGGAGGACCTAAGTTCAAATCCGGTCTCAGACCAGACGCTTGACACTTACTAGCTGTGTGACCCTGGGTAAGTCACTTAACCCCAACTGCCTCACCAAAAAAAAAAAAAAAGACATATACCTGGATATTTATGTGTAAGAGAAAAAAGGGCCGGAGACCTCCCAAAGAGAGGTATATCAGGGGACAAGGAACATGGAAATCAATTTCTTCAAACTGTGCAAAGGACTCCTATGGAAGATATAACTGAAAAACAGAAAGAAATGCAAACTTACCTAAAGAGGGATCTACTCTTTACATCCCTTTATGTGACTACTAAACTGAAATACTACATGCTGCCTTGGGCAAGTGGACTCTGGTTTATTTATTCTTCCGGATGAAGTAAGCTAGTCAAAGCCAAGGTCCAGGCCTGGTCTATGGCCCCCTGAAGTCCTCGGTATGTTGACTCCATCTGTCAGACTTCAACCCTGGCATGGCTGCTCTATTTAAAGAACTGCTACTGCTGTGATTAGGGCAGATCAGCTGGGCAGAATGGTATTTTTAGCTCACAGCTAGACTCTGAGTGTTGAATTCAGATACTGCAAAAACTGGGGACTTACAATGCCTTCTTGAACAGAGAGCTCCTCTGTCTGGCAGGGAGCATGCAGGTCAGCTCCCTCTGGGCCGCAGGGGATAGGCGCAGGCAGGCCACCTACTCAGGAATAGGCTTTAAGAAGCAGTCTTCCAGCAGCATCAGTGACTTAATGAACAAGAAAAGATGGTCGATGTCCTTAAGGGAACATAAGGAGATTCTGTCATCCAAGATTTATGTTGCCACTAGCCAAAGAGCAGTTACAATGGAAAAGAGTTCATGGAGTGCGTGGAACAGCCAAGGCAAGGGGGCGACCTAGAGACAAAGGAGCAACAATGAAACACCTCTGTCTGAAAGGCAGCTTCAGTCTTCAGCATAGACTGCACCTCCTCCTGGCAGAGCCGAGACGCCTCCTCTCTGAGGGGCACTCCAAACAGGCACTGTCAGAGGCAACATGTTCCCAGGCACACGCAGCACAGGGTCACTTCTCATGATGGCTTTTGGTTTTCCTCTCGCAAGTCAAGCGGCCTCTTCTTACCTGGCAATCCACACCGGATCTTTCTGACTTCCACTTCACTCACAGAGATTACCACTGATTACTGTTGTTCAGTGGTTTCAGTAAGGTCCAACTCTTCATGACCCACTTTGGGGTTTTCTTGGCAGAGATGCTGGAGTGGTTTGCCATTTCTGTCTCCAGCTCATTTTACAAATGAGGAAACTGAGGCAAACAGGGTGAAGTGACTTGCCCAAGGATCACACAGCTAGTAAGTGTCTGAGGCTGAATTTGAACTCAGGTCTTCTTGACTCCAGGCCAGTGCTCTATCCTCTGTGCCACCCAGCTGCCCCATTTATGGAGGAAAAAACAAAAACAAAGCAAATCTTGCTCTTTCATTTCCCTTTTGCCCTGGATCCCCTGACAGCTTTACTGCCACCACTATTCTCAGATCTGCAAAGCACCCAGAACGTAGCCAAGTAATCCAGAATTCAGGTTCTTCTGCAGCTGAGCACGACGACTTGTTGGCCATGACCCACTTCATTTCCCACTTCGAGCAGACTTCAGAGGCGCTGACATTTGCAAGTGGGGGCCCTCTCTTCCTCAGTCACTGAAAGAGGACTCATTAAACAACAATGCAACAGAGAACCACCATCATCCTAGTTAGTGTGAACTACAGGAAAAGGGGCTAAAAGCCTGAACTCTTCACGAAGGATTTCAAGCTCTGTTCTTGTCTGCCAAGGGATAAACTGACATTAGAAAACTAGGCTAAAGATTTACTTGAAGAACAGGTTGACACCTGGCAATTCTGAAGAGAATGAAAAAACAGGGCTATCAAAATACAACAGGAATTCCATCTACTACAATAGTTATTAGTGGGAAAATACACCTGGAGCTAAGACAGTGGTTGACGGTCTTCTGAAGGTACTAGAATCAAAAGTAACTAGACCATATCTGTTTGGAAAAAACCAAAAATTTTAAGTTTCCTGAAAAACTCAGAGCCTCTAACTCCAGTAGCATTTTATCAGAAGAGATTACATAGAATTCAATCAACATTTGAAAGTACTGAGGATTTAGCACGGACCTCAATAATGACCCTCAAGAAATAGGCTACATATGAGAAACAAAAGCCTAGCCTTTCATTTCTTTTCTTCCCTGAACTGTCACATTCCCTCTCTCAGTGGCGTGTGCCAGAAGCACTGGGACTAGCAGGGTACGGAAAGAGCCAGCACTGTGCAAAGGAGGGAGTGAACAAACACAAGGCGGAATCTCAGTCAGACTTCAAAGGAGCAGACCAACCTCAAGCCAGAAAAGAAATTAAGGAACAGAGGGCAGAGCCTGGAACTGCCATTAGCTGTAACCCAGGAGGGCAGCAGGTCGGCCAGTCACTCACCAGCATTCAAGTGGCATTCCTTAATCTGGAACTGCAGCTCGTTCTCGTTGGGAATGTCCTTCCACGTTGCAAGGAAGACTTGGCGCTCTAAATTTAGGAACAGAGGGGGAGAAAAATGCTTGTAATCTGGTAGTGTTCCAAAGCCACACACTCAACACTATTACCAATTAAGTGTTTTCTACACTATGGAGGCACTTTAGAACTAGGTGGTGCAGTGGATAGAGTGTTGGTCTTAGAGTCAGAAAGATCTGAGTTCAATTCTGGTCTCACACACTTCCTAGATAAGTGACTCCAGGCAAGTCCCTTAATCTCTACTTGCCTCAGTTTCCTCATCTGTAAAATGGGGATAATAACAGCACCTCCCAGGGTTGCTGTGAGGATCAAATGAGTTAATAATTTGAAGTGCTTAGCACAGTGCCTGGCACACAGTAAGTGCTATAGGAATGTTAGCTATTATTATCATTACCAGTGGACTCTAAACTTTTTTGACCACACTTCTATCAGTAAAGAATTTTTGAGTACACACCCCAATAGGTTTATTTTTAATTTCTTTTGAAGTTATGTAGTACTCCTGCACTAATAATTATGTACATTATAAACTTCCACACTCAAGTCTTGTCCTATCCAAAACAAAGAGAGCGGAGGTAAAGCTCTTGTTCACTGCATACTGCCCCGGACCACAGGGCCTGCCCTCTAAGAGGCAACCTGAGTGCAAAGGATAGATGTGCTGAGGGTGGCTAGGTGGGGGAGGCTAGAGGCACCTAAACAGCCCCTGCTGCCGATGTCGGGGTAGTGGTTAGATTCTAACTGCCCTAAAGGACTAACTCCCGGCTCAGAAGGTTAAAGGGAGGGGGCAGGGTGGAGAAGACTAAGTGTGGCTACTGTGGAGACAACGCCCCTGCCTGCGTACCGTGGTGAGGGTAGGCATGAGCTCTCTTTTTGCTCTGTGACTACTTCTTCAAATTCCTCCTGAAAGTCAGGCCTCACTTGGAAGGCCGCTGCTTGCCACCAGGGCTGAAGCCTGGGCTCTGACCCAACCTGATGCCATGCTATGAAGCTGCTTTAATAGCCCAGATCCAGATGAAGCTTACAGAACACAACATCTCTTGGACATGCTCTCCATTCCCACACCCACCGCCCTAGTTCAGGCCCTCATCATCTCTCACCTGGCTGCCTTCTAACCAGCCTCCCTGCTCCAAGTCTCTCCCTCCTGCAATACATCTTCCACTTGGATGCCAAGGAGATTTTTCAAAAGGATGGGTCTGATCACATCACACTGTGCTCAATAAGCTACATCGTCTCTCTCCTCCCTTCACATCTATACCAGCATACTCCAAGTTCTTTAAGAACATGACTCTCCATCTCCCATCTCCATGTCTTTGCACTGGCTGTGCCAATGCCTGCCCTGCTCCCTCACTGTGACCTCTGGGTTTCCCTTGGTTTCTTCAAGACTCTGCCCAAGGCCTCCTCCTGCGGAAGGCCTTCCTGGCTTCCCCAGCTACTAGCGCTCCCTTTGCTCAGACCACCTTCTTTATAGGTCGTCTCCCCTCTGGGCTGTGATCCTTGAGGCTACGGACAGTTTTTGCTTCCTGTTGTATCCCTAGCACAATGCCTGGCACAGAGCAAGGCCTTAATAAATCCCAGCTGACTGGTTGACTCTGGAGTGACATACGGGCCCAATGGGCACAGCGGGCAGCTGCTTGTGTCATCAATCACAGAAAACTGTGGTTTCAGATGAGGATGGGGCTTCTTGGTCAGAGACCACAAAGCACGTAGGGACCACAATCTCTGAGGCCATTTACTAACAGGCACAGCACAGCTGGAAGACAGTCACAAGCCCTGGATTTGCTCTGAAATAACTTGTGGCACTGAAGAAGCTGTCATCTTCACAGGGATGTCGATGGCACAGAAACACTTGGGAGAATGAAGCCGCACTCACCCATTTTTCCATCCTCTACAAAGAGCACATTGAGTGGGATGAGGCAGCTGAAGTAGAAGACGTCAATGTTATTTTTTACAGCCACCTGCCAGGGAAGCAAAAAGGGAGAATCAGGACACCTGATAGAGCCAAGGGGAGGAAAGGAAAGCCTGTGTCTGGAAATGTGTAACCTGGTTTCCTTTCCTCTTCCAGGTGGCACAGGGTTTTTATGCACCATGACACACACAGATACTCGGCGCTCACACACATCCTCCTTCGCCATCTCTAACTTTCCCCAGATAACCAGTATCTCTCCATTTATCCCAGGGTGACTTTCTGTAAGACCCCATTACACCACTGGGAAAAATCCTTACCATCCAGCTTCCTCTTCCTATCAAAAGATTGCCCCATGATGCACTTCTTTCAAAAAATCTAAATTATCAGAGGCAGAGTCAGTGAATAAAAAATGGAAAATGGCCAGGGTCAAAGAAGAGATTATCTTTTCATAGCCTACACCTTTGCCTCTTTTTGTCAAGCTTTCTAGAAATTTGGGTGATTTATTTTTCCACATTCTATATAATTAATAACTCGCTGTTGGTATCAGGAAGTTAATGGATAGCCTAGTCTAGAGAAAAGCATTGATGGGTATCTACTTGAATAGGAGATGCCAGTACAGCTGATTCTAAGAACACAGAGCAGTATGAGAAAAAAAGAGAATTGATCTCAAAGCATTACTTCCCACTTCATTTCCATAAGCAGGGAGGGCAGCAGGGCATCTATGCTCCTGACATTACTAGAACACTCAGACATTGTCAGAGGAAGCTGGAGCCTCCCTTCTTGTTTTCCATCTCTATGATGGTCATTCCCTCCTTTATTCAAAGGCCTCTGTCATCGCTTTTTTTTTCATCCTTTGGAAACGGCTCCATTTCTGGGATTTCAACAAGCATTTATTAAGTGCCTACTATGTGCTAAGGACTGCGAACCCATTTTTTCTGATGACCTCTTGAACCAGGAGTGCTAAATGTTTAATCTTTTCATCACCTGTCTTTTTCCATAAGTTTTTTCTATTTACTCATCTTCCCATCTCTTTCCTAAAGCCCACATCTTCACTCTATGACATTCAACTTGCCTTAACTTCCTAGTTTCTGCTCAAAGAAACTTGTTATAGTTCCCACAGGTAACTAGATTTAAGTCTATTATTTAGACTTTATTTCACTAACCCATATATCTCTTTTTTCTTTCTCACACAAGAATCCATCCAAACACTCCTGCTTCACAATTGCCTCTGCTTTCAACTCTCCTATCACTAAGTTACATGCCCTTACATCAGGAGGTCCTTACATGGATTCCACAGCAGGATACTCAAGCTGCTGTTGTGCGGTGATCTGAAATAGGGCACCACAAGCAAGGACGACAGAGGAAGGACTTAAAAGACAGTGAAACAAAACCTCAGAAGACCTGGCATTAGACAGTGGCTGCTGGAAAACGGCTACTGCAGATCAACTATCCTGGGATACAGCCATCAGAGGGGCACCACACAGCCCCAGAAGCACAGTCACAGCTGAGCACCAGACTCTAGCTAACAAGCATTTAAGGGATTACTAGGTGCCAGGCACTGTGCTAAGTTCTTCGAATGCAAATATAAGCAAATGAAACAAAACTGCAAGACACAATCTTATCCTTTCCCAATGGGAAAAGGGAAAGGACAAAAGATACTTAGATTACTGTTCCCTTTTCTGATTTTCTGCTTCAATGTGCGTCTGGAAAAAAAAAAGGCTATAGGACACAAGAACACAAACTACTGGGGGAAAGGACTCCCTTCTGCAAAAGAAAATAGTCCCTGCCCTCAAGAAGCTTACATTCTCACGAGCGAAGACAAAGCATAAAAGGGAGCTAAAAAGCAGGAGATGGAAAGATGGGATGTGATGGCACAAATGAGAGAGGCGGAAGTGGAGACAAGAGGATGAAAGACAGGTGGCTTTCCAAATCGAGGTTCTGGGAGTAACCTGCCAATGGGCAAAGGGGGCCAGAAGGACCTTCCAGAGTTAGAAGGCGTGCGCCCATGTGTTGGTGGGGGCAGAATGAAAAGGCATCTGAGAAATGGTGGCAAAGTTCAGAGAGTCGGGAACCAAATTTCTACAAGCAGTTAAAAACCAATAAACAGTCTTTTGAGGAAAGATATAAACTGTTTTCAGCTGTGGATCAGAGGAGGGTCAAAAAGCATATATTCAGAGATGTAAATGATCTTAGAGATCATCTGGTCTAAACTTCTGAGGCCCCGAAGAGGCGGATTACCCAAAGTCATAGAAGCAATAAACGACAGGAAGGACTCAAATCCAGGTCTTCCGACTCTAAATGCAGTCTTCTTTTCTGTTGTCCTCGGCCTCTGGATATGTGCAATAGAGCTCTCATTGTCAGAGGAGTATTTTCATAGCTGCTCAGAGATAACAATTCGCGTTATCATCTCTGGATATGAAAGGTCCAGTCTTGTGGGTAGTAAGAGTGCCATTAAGTCTTCCAGGTGACCAAGGGCTGGTTAGTTTAGCTTCTATCATCACATGAGGCTACAAGAGAAACAGTTTAGGCCTCCTTCCTAATTCTCACTGTCTTTCCGCAATTCCCATTCAACAACCTGCAAAGGTACAAGGCACACCACCTCTACGAACAGTTGACCACACGAACAGATGTCGCATTACACAATAGCTGGCAACTTGAAACAAAACTAAAAATAGTGCTTACAAAAAAACGAAACAAATCTGCAAGACACAATCTCATCCTTTCCCAATGGGAAAAGGGAAAGGACAAAAGATACTTAAATTACTGTTTCCTTTTCTGATTTTCTGCTTCAATGTGCGTCTGGGGGAAAAAAAAAAGGCTACAGGACACAGGAACACAAACTACTGAGGGAAAGGACTCCTTATCTGTCAAGAATTTCTGGAGAAAACAGAAAGAAGTTAGGCAGAAAATAGGTTTAGACAAGCATCTTTCACCATATACCATAAGCATCAAATGGATAAGCAACCTAAAGGTTACAAAATATAATAAAACAATTACAGGAAAAAAGGAGGTATCTTTCAAACAATTGTTAGAGTGAGAATTCAAAACCAAACAAGGGATGATGGAAATCACAAAAAATAAAACGGACAAATTCAATTATATAAAATTCAAGTTTTTGCACCAACAAAATCAATGTGACCAGAATAAGAGAAGCTGGTGAGTAGGAAAACAAAAAACAAACAAACAAAAAACCTTATGCATTAAACATCTGACAAGTTTGATACCTAAGATACAGAATTCATATAAATATCTTAAACTAGGAGCTATTTCCCAATACATAAACAATGAAAGGATATTCCACTGAAAACTGCCTATTCATATCCTCTGACCACTTATCAACTGGGGAATGATTTGTATTCTTATAAATTTGACTCAATTCTCTATATATTTTAGAAATGAGGCCTTCTATCAGAGACACGGTAATAAAAATTCTTTCCCAGTTTTCTGTTTCCCTCCTAATCTTGGATGCATTGGCTTTGTGCAAAAATTTTTCAATTTTATGGAATCAAAATTATCCATTTTGCACTTCAAAATGTTCTCTATCTCTTGTTTGGTCATAAATTCTTCCCTTCTCCATAGATCTGAAAAGGTAAACTTTCCTTGCTCTCTTAGTTTGCTTATAGTATCAGCCTTGATATCTAAATCCTGTACCCATTTTGACTTTATCTTGGTATAGGGTGTAAGATGTTGGTCTACGCCCAATTTCTACCATACTATTTTCCAGTTTTCCCAGAAGTTTTTGTTAAATAGTGATTTCTTATCCCAGAAGCTGCAGTCTTTGGATTTATCAAATAGCAGATTAATATATTCATAGACTGTTGTGTCTCAAATACCTAACCTATTCCACTGATCCACCATTCTATCGTTTAGTCAGTACCAAGGAGTTTTAACAATTTCCAAAAGAAGAAATGAAGGGTATAGATAGTGCCCATCTAGATCAGTATTTTTTACATGTGTTGCCTATGTTAATCACCAATTTTATTTATTTATGGTCCACAAAGGATGTGTTCAACACTTCTGCCTTTTTACATTTATTTTTTCTCTGTGCTCCGTTGTTCAGTTGTTTCAGTCGTGTCTGATTTTTCGTAACCACATTTAGGATTTTCTTAAGCAAAGATACTGGAGGGGTTTGCCATTTCCTTCTCCAGCTCACTGTACAGAAGAGGAAACTGAGGCAAACAGGGTTAAGTGACTTGCCCAAGGATCACACAGGTAGTAGATACCTGAGGTCAAATTTGAACTCAGGGGGCAGCTAGGTGGCACGGTGGATACAGCACCGGCCTTGAAGTCAGGAGGACCTGAGTTCAAATCCGGCCTCTGACCAAACACTTGACACGTACTAGCTGTGTGACCCTGGGCAACTCACTTAACCCCAATTGCCCCCCCCCAAAAAAAAAAATTTGAACTCAGGTCTTCCTGACTTGAAGCCTGGCACTCAATCCACTGCAGCACCTACCTGCTCTTCTCTGTTGCTCTAGCACATTTTTTTGTAAAGGTATCATGGCGGGGTATATCCCATTCCTATTCAGAAGATAAAACTTTTTATGTCCAATTTTTCCAACATTTCGTTCAGCTCTCTGGTTCTCTTTTTGTTTAACTTTATGTTAAATATATCTAGCTCTGTGTCTTTTTGCAATGTGGTTAGTTTTTATGAATTTAGAAGTTAGGCTATTTGGTACATATGTGTTTAATAGTGAAAGAATTTTTATTACCATTGTGTTGAATAGTGATACTATTTCACTGTGCCTGGCAAATTGAATCCTAAGGACAACTATTTATTCCTGCCCTGTCAGAAATCATGATTATACCTTTCTAGTTTCTTATAAATTCCTGACACAAAATTCCTTGAATTTTGATCAAACTGCTCATTTTAATTCTATTAATTCATTTAATTTAAAGGTATGTTTTTTATATACAATGGATGGTTTTTTTTTTCTTTTTAGAGCTCCTGATGCTTTTTGTTTTTATAACACAGTCATTTCCAGATACATTCCTTCACCAATACAGACCCACTGGGCTTTCCTTATATCAAAGAATAACAATGAAACATTCCCTCTTTCTCCAGCAAAATAAAGGAGCTGTATCTCCTTGCCCCGGAGGAGTTGGAGTGGGTAGAAGAGGGAGGCCTCCTGCCAACACTGGTCATTAAGATGCCTTGGGCTCTGTTTCGGCACTCTTTTCTAAATTCCTCTAGTTCTATTTCCCTAAGTTTTACTTACTTATCTCGTTCTTCTGCCATTCTCTTTCACTGGATTTGTGTTTTCTTCCACTTCATTCATTCTTTTGTATCGATTTCCTCTTTCCTCTTCTAAGACCCTGTTTGATTAAGTTGTGCTCATATCAAATCTATCCTCAGCTTCCCTCCCATTATCTGCCCTAGGGCAAGATTCTTGAGTTTACTTAAATTATCATGTGGTTAAAGGATATGAACAAGCACTTTCAAAAGAACTACAATTATCAACAACTATGAAACATGCTCCAAATCACTAATAGTAAGAAACTGCAAACCAAAACATATCTGAAATATCTCCTCACATCCTTCTAACTAGCAAAAATAATAAGACTACAAGAACTTCAAGATTTGCATGAAGTCATGCAAAGCAAAATAAGCAGAACAAGGAAAACAATATATAGGATACTTAATTAATCATAATGACCAAACTCAGTCCCAGAAAAATGCTGATGAAATATATGTATGCATGTATGTATATATGTATACGTTCTCTCAGAACTCAAAGGCACCAAGAAGAGCCCCATTTATATCAAGATATTTTAGCAACACTTTCTGTGGGAGCATAAAAACTGGAAACAAAGTCAGTACCCATCATTTGGAAAATGGATGAACAAATTATGATTTGTGAATGGAATGGAATATTATTACATCACAGAAAATTATGACTACAAGAACTTCAAGATCTGTGTGAAGTCATGCAGAGTAAAATAAGCAGAACAAGGAAAACAATATATAGGATACTTAATTAATCATAATGACCAAACTCAGTCCCAGAAAAATGCTGATGAAATACATGGTACTCGTCTCAAAAGAGGAGATAAAAACTATGAGTGAGGAGTGTGGTGTAAATGTCAGATGTGGGCATTTTGGGGGGGGGGGGCTGGTTTTTACTTTTTTTGGAGGGGGTGCAAGAGGTAGGATAAAATGGAAATGATTAAGGTGTAAAAAAGCAACAATAAAACTTTTAAGAGAAATATAAACTATCAACTACCTTATGAAAAATATTCTAAATGACAACAAAGAGAAATGCAAAATAAAATCTGAGGTTCCTCCTTGTATCCCCTGAATTAACAAGTCTGAGTCAAAAAGCATTTATTAGTGGCTTGCTTTATGCTAGGCACTACACTAAGCTCTAGGGATACAAAGAAAAGCAAAAAAACAAACAACAACAACAAAAACCGAGAAAAAAAAATCCCTGTCCTCAAAGAGCTCACAGTCTAAGGCGGGACAACTTGTAAACAACTATGTATGTACAAGATATGTCCAGAGTAGATGGAAGGTAATCTCGGGGAAGGTACTGACAACAGGGGGAACCAGAAAAGGTCTCCTGCAAAGGGTACAATTCCACTTTGGTCTTGAAGGAAGCTGGGGGAACTGAGAGGTGGAACTGGGACAGCATGAGGGGACAAGAAGTGAAAAAGCACTGAGCCGGGATTCAGGAAATGCAAGATAATGGTGGAAAGGTTATAGAAAGACAAGTACACTAATAGCTGATAGAGTTACGAATTGGCACAACTATCCTAGAAAATGACGTGGAATTATTTGGAATAAGGAAAAGGGCCTCAACTGTTCATCCTCTTGACCCATAAGTTTCCACAACTGAGCATGCAACCCCAAAAAGTCAGACAGTAAGGCCCAATTCGAAAATTTGTGGTAGCCAAAAATTAGAAACAAAGTCAGTACCCACTAACTGGGGAATGGTCAAAAATTTTTGCAAATTAACATAATAAAATATTTACTGTTAGACCTTAAGAAATAACCAATGAGAAATTTAGAGAGAATATATGTATATGAACTAAGTCAGAGTGAAGAAAAGAGAAGCAAAAGACTAATCTATACAATGATATAATTGCAAACACGATGATATGTGAGTTCAAACTGAGCACAAATACTCTGGGTAGACAGGAAGAGATCACGGGCTGAAAGTTAGTGCACTGGCTTGGTTTTGTTGGACTGCTTTTCTTCATCTCTATGTGGTGAGGAAACTACATACAGTGAAGCAAACAGAAACAAAAGGCACCAATAAAACAAAACAATATATAGAACCAATAGTGTAAACTGCCCTTCTGAATGTTAGCTTCTCAACTCTATCCTTGGTAGCTGCTTCACAAATACTTACTGACTTACTGAACAAAATGTCTTTTGCTCTTGGCTATGCTGACTGACGTGACTAATCCAACCAGGAAGCCAAAGAAGGACGCTGGGCAGACGGCCCTCGAGTAAGGAACAAGGACAGGGCTTTGCACGTTACAATCCAGGGAATACTAGAAATCTCCAAGTTTATGTCAACTGGCAAAGAAAATGAAAAAAGCATTGGGGGAAGTCGCTTACAGCAATTACTGAGTGTATATGCCTGAGACAGTGAGAAAAGAGGCCTGTTACTCCCAGCAAATACCCTGCCCTTCAATCAGTTCAATATTGATTCCCTTGGCTTTACAAAAGCAGAGTCTCAAGCTCTTCTTTGCTGAAACTCACTGTATTAACTGGCACTGAAGGAAAAAAAAAAGCTGTGATCACATTGTCTGGGGAAATAGTTTTCAAAGGTCTTCTCACAGAAGACTGAGAATCAAATGAGAATTACATAAAGTGCTCTGCAAACCTTAAAACATAATGTAAATGCCAGTTGTTACTGTCTATTAAAACGAAGGCAATACAAGGATGCACGAGGTTTCATTAGATAAATGCTTTGTGGGTTCCTAAGTCTTGAAACAAGTTTGTGCTTGGGCCAAATGGGCAGACAGATCTTTGTCCTATGTTATTCCTGGATCCTCCGCACTCCCACTATTCGAGGTCTTCATGCTTAAGACTCTTTGTTTCTTGAGTCTCATTCCCTACGTCTCAAGGAGCTTTCTAGGCTGGTGATTAAGCCTTGGGGTTACTCCTCCCTTCATTTCAGAGACTCAACATTCCCCTGTTCCTTCAGTGCATCTACAACCACTCGCCCTTACTGGCTCCTAGTCCTCCTTCCTGGTCTTTTAGTATGGACATTCTCAACAGTCCTCTTCTCTCTTTAGACACTCTCCACTGGCGATCTCACCCATTCTACTACATCAACTACCAACTCTAACACAGATCTCCAGCCCTAACCTCTTTCCTTTACTAACTCTAGCTCCATGTTTCTGATTGCCTTCAGGACATGAGTGAGAGACTGGCAACCTTGAGCTTATTTTTGATTCTTCCTTCTCCCTCCCATTTTGGATCCAATCAATTACCAAATTCTTTCAACTCCACTCCTGTAACATTCTTGCTCTTTGCACTCGTCCCTTCCTCTCCGTCCCGACTGCCACTATTCTTAGTAAAGGTCCTCATCATCACCCACTCGGGATGACTGCAAACCCCCTGCCCCTCCACTCGCCCCCAGTGCCTCCTATGCAACATTCAAATTCTTCTGGCTGGCATTCGAGGCCCTCCACAATCTGCTGCCACTTCATTATTATTGTAAGTCACTCTTCTCAGCTCCAGGCATTCTCTCTGGCTGCCCCCCAGGCCTAGAATGCTCTCACTCCTCTCATTTCTGCCTCCCTGACTTCCGTCAAGTTCCAACTCAAATCCCCTCTTCTACAGGAAATCTTTCCAAATCCCTCTTAATTCTAGTCCCTTCCCTCTTTTAATTACTTCCTATTTATTCTGTATATAACTTTTGATGCATATTTATTTATTTATTTACCATCTGCCCCATTAGACTGTGAGGTCCTTTGAGGTCAGGACCTGTCTTTTGACTCTTTTTGCATCCCCAGTACCTGCAGTGTGTGGCATGTAGTGGGTACTTAATAAATGTTTATTGACTATTTTCCAATAATCAAGCACTTGAGGTTGTTTCCTCTTCTACTTTCCTTCACAGGAAGGAAGAAAAAAGGGTGTGAGGGAGGAAGACAGGAAGAAAAAGAAAAAAGGAAAGAAGAAAGAAGAGAGGAAAAGAGAAATGGAAGGAGGGAGGATCTTTTATCACATAAGTGCAGACAACAAAGCATACTAGTCACATCCAGACGTGCATATTATTAAACTATCGTCAGTAATGAAGTGAAAGTGTTCCTTCTTTATCAGTGTTCCAGAATTAAGGTGGATCATTGCATTGATCAGAGTTCTCAAGTCCTTTAGAATTGTTCATTTTTACAGTACTGATGTCATAGCATCAAAGTGTTCACTCTTCTTTCTCCTCAATTTTTTTGGCATAAGAGGATTCCATTTCATTCATATCCCCCGGTTTATTCAGTCATTTCCCACAAATAATGAGCATCCCCTTTGTTTCCAGTCCTTTTTGTGCCATCCCAAAAATCTTTTATGAACATTTTTGTAAATATGGATGCTTTTCCTCTTTATTTGAGGCATAAAGCCTAGCAGTGGGGTAGCTGGGTCAGAGGATACTTTTAGCAACTTTTTGTGCATAATTGCAAATTGCTTTTCAGAATGGGTTGGACCAGTCATTCACAGCTCCACTAACAATGCCAACCTACTTTTCTAGACTTCTCATATTACTACCTTCCAGACAAACTGTTCTACTCCCATCACACCAAATGCACAATTACCCTCACACATCCATGCCTTTGTTTCACCCTTTCCCTAGAATACTATCCCTCCCCTCTGTACCTATTAATTTTTAACCATTTTAAAACTTAAATTTCATTTCTTATACAAAATCTTCCCTGATCCCCTAGTTGGTAACAATTTGCTTTTTCAAGCTTCTCATTGCACTGTTCTGCAATTCTCTAATGCATTTATTTTACGATGTATTATATTGTGGTTATTTGTCATTATGTCTAAACCCCCTATTAGATTAAAAACTACAGATCAAGTGTGAATTATCTGAAGTTTGTATCTCCTCTAATACCTAGTGCAGAGCTCTGTAGACAATATAAAATGTTTACTGAATTAAATCAATCCCAGTAAGCTAACAATATTTAATTTCCAAGCAAAGACATGAAATCATTGGTTCTTCTATACTTGCCAAGGTTTGTGAACATGGTTGAGAAAGAAACAAGACACAAGAATCAGACTTTGACCACCAATCCACCAAAGGGAAAGGAAAAGGGCCCCCCCTCCCGCCAGTCAGTGGGCTACTCAACAGAATGGACATCTTGTTGCACAGCATAAAACCACACACATTTGGTGAAAAGTGCCTTCAATATCAATTTGTGGAGAGGATAGCATGCTATGTGCTACACAACCCTATAAGGCCATGGTCTAAATCTCTATGTAGCACGGGTCTACAACCCGTCTAGAGGTCTACAGACCTCTTGGGGACGTCATGAAAGGTAATAAGTAAATATGATTATAAAGCACCTTGCAACTAGAAGAGCTTGCTACACATGCTTAATAATAACGATTTTTTAAACATTACTTGCAGTAGCTGTTCAGCAAAGAGCAGCCTGTCAACCTGGTTCTGTAACTGGCAATTACTTCCATTCTCTAGGATGGGAGGCCTGAAACGTCGGCAGCCTCTTTATCATGGCACAGTAGGAGATGAACAGGCTAAATTAACATGCAAACCTTATTCCAATGCACTCAAGAGTACTATAAAAAGGAACGTGATGAACTCAGTCTGAACTCTGGTGAGCCATGCCGAAGGAGCAGCTCTCACTGCAGGTAACTAAGAGGAGCAATGGTCAGTGATGGAACCCTTTTCTCTGCTAATTATGGTTACATTCTATTTTTATATGTGTTTTGTCACCCATGGTCCCTTCTTAGTTTCCAGGGAAAATGGCCTTCCCTAATTAATTTTTGGTAAAAGTAGTTACAAGCTGATCCAAACCAGGAGTGGACACCAATACTGGCTAGCCTTCAATCTCAGAGACAAGATGAGCTGAATGTAATTTTAAACACCACAGAGTCTCATCAACTGACCCCAGGGCTGGCTGAGTGGCAGGGCTTTGGTCAGAACCAACGCCAACTGTGTGATGGATGACAGCTGAGAAAAATAACACCTTCCTTTGGATGCCACAATTAAAACACTGTCTAGTTCAATTTTCACTCAATGCCATGAAATGATCCACTTCCTACTTGTTCTGCATGCTCTTCCTGACCAAACCTATTTGTCCCAAAAGTTCTCTGTCCCCTCTCCAAGTGGACCTGAATTGTCCACGAGCAAAACTAGGGAAAGCTCCATCCAAAACAATCCAAACCCTGTGAGTGCTGCTGGAAAACACAAACAGATAAAAAGGCAGTAGATATACTTCAAGTCAACTAGACTAAATGTAAACAGGTAATTAAATTTAATTCAAATGTAACTATAAAATTCATCTCATCTCCATGATGCTTCCCAGGCTAGACTTTCACATCCTTCTTGTATAGAGAGAGCACATCCTCTCTCCAAGTCTGAAACAACAATGGATCCTGGGTGAAAAAGGCATAATTGCCTACTACCAGGGAAGTCAGGCCAGGGCTCTGCTCAGAAGAATTGGGGAGAGTCAGATGCTCCATCTGGAAAAATCTGACAACCCCCATCTACCCTTAACAAAAGCAACAGCTCTATATCACCAAGCAAATTTCTCCTCTTGAGCAACTGTGGGCATGCCCGTGCACATCTGAAGCTTTTGTATTATAACTGCTCTGAGACATCGCCAATCAAGTGTCCCCCTACCTGAACCATAAGCCTTCAGTTTGCAAGTCCACAGAGGCAGCTTTAAAAAGGCAGAATAAGCATGGTGGCCATTATCTCTCAACATTTTCTTTCCTAGTTCCCTAGTTCCAGCCTCAGGCTTTGTTGAAGTTTTTATGTGACTCAGACCATGACTGGAGGCATGAACAAACATTTAAGCACTGAACAGGGACGGTTCAAAGCACTGGGAAAATACAGAGAAAGGGGAGGCAGTCCTTGCAAGGAGCTTAGATTCTAATGGGAGAGATAATGCATAGAAGGCAGTGGGAGCCAGGGAGGGGAAGTCACAAGGATAGTGAGCTGGCAGCTGATTGGCATGCCCTCTGTAGAAGCAATGGTCATGATGATTTGACTCCTACGTGTCCACAACCAGAAGAATAAAGGTGATGGGTAAGGACAGAGGGTAGATGTGTCCCAAGGCAAATGGCAAGTGGGAGCAAGGGCAGCTAGATTCTCAAGATGAGAATCATTTCAATTATTTCTGCAATGCTTCAGAAAAATAATGTCTCCTCCTCCCAGGTTAATGGGAGAAAGGGAGAATTTGGTGAAGAATGTGAAACTGTTGTGACTGGTCCACTGTATGCTAATACAGTAGCTGTTGTGGAAGGAATAAGTTGCCACTGACCAAAGTGAGGGTGATACTCCCCTCTCAAGTGCCTTTTGCCAGTTTCAGCTGTAGACAACACTGTTTGCTAAGGGATCACCCCCAGATTTAAAAAGTACAGAAATTCAGTTTCTTATGAAATCCTTTCCTGTTCTTTGTGTCTTGAAATGTTTATGTTTGTTGATGGTTAAGTTCACAATAAGAAAGAAAAAAAAATTTTTAATGAAGGACTGTTACAAGGAAGGATTAGACTTAATTGGATCTATAAATCACAATTAGCTCAATTACACTCAACAGTTTATTCTGGAGAGAACAAAGAAAAAAGTTTCTGCCCTCAAGGAGCTTATATTCTGGGAGGTGGGAGTTTTGAGAGAAAAAAGGAACCTCAGTTTTCTCATTCAAGCAAAAAATGAGGTACTCAACTGGGAGAGAGGCAGGAGGTAGAGGAGACTTGAGGAAGGAAGAGAAAGTTTGGAAAATCTTGTGTGCGGAATTAAATTAGGAATCAATTACTGAAAAATAAAAGATTGCCTTCCTGCATAGAGGACCCACTTGAAGTTAGATAACAGAAATTTATAATGCCAGCACAACTTCATGACTTTTCTCCACCTCTCTTCAACATCATCTGAGTACGAATGGTGGAAGTAACCCAAAGATGAGGTTTGACCAAGAATGAGCAGCATCAGAAGGACAAAAGGAGATGCGAGTAAAAGCAGGTATACAATTCAATTGGTTAACTAAAGGATAAAGATTCAAAGATAAGGAAGTGAAATCAGAATAGCTGTAATAGCCTGAGAAAGGCCTGAGGGGTAAAGGGATGGAGATCTCTATGAAGCAAAAGAATAAGTTTAGGAGGAATGAGGCACAAGGAGAGAAGGAATAACTGGAGTCCATGATCAGAAAGAAGGACAGAGTGTGTAATTAGAGAAGCAGAGCACCTGTGGGTAATGGTGAAAACCAGTGTGTAATTATCCTTATACGTGATGGAAACAGAGTGAAGGAGCATAGTACCTAGCACATAGTAGGTTTTTAATAGATGTTTACTGATTGACTGAATGGGTCATGGAATTTAAGGAGACTGAGGAATGGAGAAGTTAAGGAGTTTGAGAGCTAGTGCAAAGAGTTGGGGAAAAGAGGAAGATACTGGAAAAAGAAGGGAGAATGACCTGAGGACCAGTATATAAGAGCTCCAATCATCAGGACTGGGTGTAAAGCTGACGCCATGAACTTTAGAGCAGATGTTACTGAGTAAGTGGTTAAGGAAGGGTCCAGAAGCAGCAGGGGAAGTGAGGAGTATTTTGATTTCCCCTTTAAGACCAGTGTGTTGAGGGGTGTGGGGGAAGGTACAGCCCACAGCGGAGAGGAGGACCAGTGGGATAGGACAGGCAGGGCTCAGTGAAGGCTAATAGATGGAAGAAATGTGAGAGAAAGAAGTCCAGGACAAAGAGAAATTCATTCAGAGAGATTCTCTTTCCTGGGGAGACTTTCTAGCAGATATCTACATTCTACTGTAAATGTAAATATCTCAGTAATGAGAGCAGATGAACTTCCACTCCAAAATAGGACTGACCTGTAGACTGTTATATGACCCTCTGAACATCTTCAGGTTGGAAATAAATCTATGCAAGTCTATGTAAAGTCTCATCCATGTGTCTGCACAATGACAACAGTCTCCTTTTCTCCTCAATCAAGTAATACAACACCTCACACTGGCAGAAGCCCTGGGAGAGCTGTGAAGGCTGGCTTAGGCGCCTTTGACCCACAACCTACCTGGGGTAGCTGTTCATCTCCACCAGGATGGAAGGGGCAGGTTCTTCACTCACTAAGTGGGATGAGATAACCGACAGGAGCAGAAACGGCATGACAAGCCTGGTCCCTGAGCATGGGGCAGCAGAGTTTAGACAAAGGTCCTCATCTCCCCCCAAAAGTCTTTTCATTTATGCTGTAGTCAATATCAATACAAACATGGAGTTCCAATTGGACTTCCACATGGCCACAAAGTAAGTTTCTCCACACAAAATTTTTTTTTTAAATCATTAAGCTGCAGCGATTCTCTTAAATTGTCTTCCCATGAATTTGGATTCGAAACAAAAGAGAACAGAAATAATAAACAGAATAGAGGATTATAGGATCAGATTGTGAACAGGAAAGGCCCTCAGAGATCATATAGTCCAATCCCAACATTGTGCAGAAGAGGTAACTAAGGCCCAGAAAAGTTATATAAGTCAGTCAGTTAATAAAAGTTTAATAAGAGCCTACTATACTCCAAGCATTGTGCTAAGCAGTGAGGATACAAAGAAAAGAAACAGAAAGGCCCTGCCCTCAAGGAGTTCACAGTCTAACGATAGAAACAATCTGCAAACAAGGTATGTGCAGGATAAATCAGAAATAATCAACAGAAACAAAGGACTAGAATGAAGGGGGAATAAGAAAGGATTCTTGTAGATGGTAAGATTTTAGTTGGGGCTTGAAGAAAGCCTAGAAATCCAAGAAGCAGGGATGAGAAGGGAGAGAGAGGTTAAGACACAGCAGATAACCAGCGAAAACGCCGAGGGCTGGGAGATGGAGTGTCTTGTTGGAGGAATAGCAAAAAGGCCAGTGTCACTGGATTACAGTGTAAGCAGAAGGAATAAGGAATAAGAAGACTAGAAAGATAGAATGGGGACAGGTTATGAAGGGCACAGAATGCCAGATGATTTTGTATTCAATCCTGGAGGAGGTAGGCAGAGTAGGTCGGGGGTGGGGGGGTGGGGGGGTGGTCAGACCTACACATCAGAAAAATCGTTCAGACAGCTGAGTGAAGGATGGCCTGGCACGGGGAGAGATTTGTGGCAGGCAGACCACCAAGAAGGCTAGATCGCTGTCGACCAGGTCTGAGTTGATGAAGGGCTATGCTAGCACAGAGGCAATTTCAGAGCAGGGCAAATATGTAACAGATGTTACAAAAGGAAAACTGACAGCCCCTGCAACAGACTGGAAACATGGGGATGAGAGACAGTGAATTGTTGAGGATAACAACTTAGACTGCAAGCCTGGGTGACTGGGAGGCTGGTGGGTATTCTTGAAAGTAGTAAGAAAGTTTGGTAGAAGGAAGGACTTTCGAGGTAGGGAAGCAGGACATAATGACTTCAGTTTTGGACAGGCTGAATTTAAGATGTCTACGGGATATCCAGTTTGAGATGGTCAACAGGCAGTTGCAGATGAGAGACTGGAGGTCAGCAGAAAGGTTAGAGCTGGATGAGTAGTTTTGATAATCATCAGTAGAGAGATGATAATTAAATCCATGGGAGCTGATGAAATCACCAAGTGCAACAATCAAGAGGGAAAAGAAAAGAAAGACCATGATAGAGGCCCATGGGACACAGGGAGTGACCTGGCAGGCATGACCCAGAAGATCCAGCAAAGGAGACTGAGAAGGAACAATCAGATAATAGGTAGGAGAACCAGGTGAGTACCACAAAAACTTAGAGACAGAGAGTAACAAGGAAAGGAGGGTAATTAGCAATGTCAAAGGCTGAGGACTGAGAAAAGGCCACTAAATTTGGCCAGATGATCAAGCGATCGCTATTATCTTTGTAGAAGCAATTTTGGTTGAATGATGAGGTCAGAAGCCAGCGTGCAGAGTTAAGAAGACAGTGAGAACAAAGGCAGCGAAGGAGGTTAGCCACCAAATGGAGGACAGCTATGGTGCCACGGCCAGCAGGAACGAATGGCTAGCAAGAGCTGGACTGGAGACCAAATCCTAACTGGGAATCCCGTATTCTTTTGACTGCACGACATGCCTTTTTTTTTTTTTGTTGGTCTGCTGAGTGATTTTCATTAGCTTTACCCTGAATTTTTTTGCCCCCTTAGCACATGGGACAATACCTATTTTCATGGTTGATTCACACATATGGACACAATAATGACAATGATATTTTTCCAAAGTGTGCACTGGCTTCACAAAAGTAATGGCCAACCACCACAAAAAGAATTTATACACAAACTTTGAAAACAAGGCATATTTTCACTTCTTATCCCATTATATCAACACATGAAATTATGAGGATGCGAAAGAATACGTCATGTAATTTTTCAGAGAGACCATAATCACATGCATATAAACCTAAACCAGTGGTTTTTACCTTCAACCTAGAATATATTTGGGCTTTATAAAGAGACTGTCAAAAATGCCCCAGATACATCAAAATATTCATAGTATATTTTTCATGGTAGCAAAAACCTAGAAATAAAATAATGCCAATCAACTGAAGAATGGTTGAGTCTAATATAACATTAATGGGCCCTAAGAAAAGATGAACAAGGGAATCCAGAGAAACATGGAAAAACTGGTATGAGTCGATGCAAAGTAGAATAAGCCTAATGCACACACAATCCTCACTTATGAAGTAAATGAAAAGGATACTCAAAGGAAGCTAAATGTCGAGTAACTGTCATTAACCACCTTGATCCTAAAGAACCTAAGAGAATCCATCTCTCCTCCTCCTCCTCTCTTGTTAGAGGTGAAAGACTGCTTACAAAGTATTGCATGAGCAGTCAGTTTCAGACACTGGTTTTATTCAGCTGCATAGATGATGCACATTTTCCTGAAGAGATTAAGGTTTATGCTGTGATACACAAGTATCTGGAGAAAAAAACCAGCGTTGCCAGGGTGGCTGTAACAGGCCATCTGGTACGAAGGCAAACTCTTAGAAGGCAGTCGTCTTCCCTGTAGAACAACAAAGACTTTCAACTTTTTTTCATCTTTTTTTTTTTTACTGGGGGGGAGGGGGGCAATCGGGATTAGATGACTTGCCCAGAGTAACACAGCTAATAAGTGTCTAAGGCAGGATTTGAACTCAGACCCTCTTGATTCCAGGGCCAGTGCTTTTCCCAATGAGCCACCTAGCTGCCCCTTTTTTCATCTTCCATTATATACCAATTGTTAATGGATCTGCCAGGAGCACTTGGTGCCATCCCGACCTAAGCACTGCTTGGGTTATAGGTTTGGTTTGTCTGTCTATCGTGGGAGTGTATGTTTGGTTCCCAGAAGCAGGCCCTACCACTACAGCCATTGAGGATCTATTTAGACAGCTCTGCACAGGACCAGGCAAGTCAAGCAGGTAACTTTGAGCTGCTGAACTTATCAGGCCTACAATACAAACTCAACAGGTCTGGTGAAGCAAGCAGTTTGGCATCTGCTGCCAAAAAGATCTTCTGCTGGGAAACATTTAATCATTCTTCTGGTACAAATGTCTCAGCTGTAAGCCTTCTGAGTGAGAATGGACATATGCAAGACACGAAATATCAGAGACTGTGACCATCTGCAACTCTGACACTCTCATAGGCTAAGATAGTAGCGTAGGAGTTGCAGGGGACAGAAATTTTAATGAAGGCCCTCTGTTCACAGGCTCCTTTATTAAGCCGGCATGGCACTCTTCCCACACTGACATGGACTCAAGACAAGTCTCAACGGGATGGGAGGACAATAACCTCTGTAGTTATTTCAGGGCAACCTGTTCTTTCTTGAAAAGACAGAACCAATTAAAACATGCCGTCAACCCAAGCTGCAGGAGATAAGTCAAAGAAATGACATTCAGATTTAAGAAGGCATTAGAACCACTTCTTCCCTCTTGTAAGTATTTCATTGATGCCTTTTGTTTTTGCATCTTATGCATTTTTCTGAATCCTTTCCTCTCCCTCTCCTCTATACAGAGCCTTTTCTTCTAACAGAGACTTTAAAGACTTTAAAGAAAATCAGTTCAGCAAAACCATCAGTTTTGACAGGACATGCACCATCCCATACCCACAGTCCTCACTTCCACCATGAAGGGAAGAAGGTCCATTTTCTTAACTCTTTTCCAGGACCAAGCTTGGTTATTATAACGACAAAATATTCAGTCTCATTTTATGGTTCTTTTAAGATCTTAAATGTTCACTGTTATAGGAGATCAGCTCCTCAGTGGTTACTAAATACTGGTTTTCAAGAAAAGCAAAAAGCAATTAAGAAATCCTGAACACTCTGCCCGCAGGCCTCTCACCAAAGCTGCCAGTGCAAGGTGCTTACTTGGCAATGAGGCACTCTAATGCTCTCTCTTCCATGGCTTCCTGGACACAGAGAACACCCAAAGTCCACAGGAATCTGCACAAAGACAACACAGCCTAGAAGCTGGCACTGGCAGTTCACCGACCCAGGGCTCCCAAATCACACTGTCCTTCAAAGCCAATGATCTCCTGTAAGGAGACAGAAGCTTCTGCAGGTGGCAAGACTGACAATGTACATGTAAGAAATATTTCTTAGTTGATCAAATTAAAACAAGGCCAACTGAGTCAGAGAAAACTCAGTTACCAACAGATCATTTTAAAGGTTTTTGTATTAGCTGAATAGTCAACTTTCTTTTGGGGGTATGTAATCAAAAACGATATAAAGAAACTCATGAGGGCCTAAGTTGGGGGTGGGAAAGGGAAGAGGGTAAGCCTTGCATTTTATTTTATGGAACATTTATAGTCTTCCCTCTCTAAGCTGTCCTACAGATCTGATCCTGTTACTCTCCTAGTTAATAAACTCTAGTGACTCCCCATTGCTCTGTGGATCAAATAACATCTTGTTTGTAAAGCCCTCACAACCTGGCTTCCTTCCTTCAGACTAGCCCAAACGGCATTCTGGAGGATCTTCCCCCACAGTCCTCTGTTCTCCCACGCTAACTCGATGCCTCGACTCTGACAACACCCCACATCCCACACTTCCCTTATCGCTTCCATGTCAAAGAATCCCTCACTTCTTTTTTCTACCTGAAGCCTTTCATGACTACTCCCAACTGACAGGCCCTCCCCCGCCACCCCCCACCTCCGTTGTATTTATCGCTTTTATTTTCTGTATACACGAGTCTCTGTATTTTGTGTCTCTGGAAAGAATGAATAGACACTCTTTGAGAACAAGATTTGTTTTCTTTCTTTTTTTTTTTTTTTTTGGTCTCTGTATCCTCAGAGGAACACAAGAACCATTTAATAGTTGGTGGCTTTATTGCATTCATAAAACCTTCTGCAGCCACCTTCAGTACAGTGGCTAAGGTCTGCTAAGATGTTAGTATAGATTCAGAATAACCAAATGTAGACTTTTTTTTTATTATAGCCCAATTAACATGATTTTTCTATTTTAAGAGAGAAGAGACCTACACCCTGAAGTTACCTCAACTCCTGAAAATTACCTCTGTGTACACATTTCCTTGGCCAACTCCAACCATCAGCCTACGAGAAAGTCACCACCAAGTCCGGACTCTCCTTATCCACGTGAGGTAGTCTGGCCTCCTTGTTGTCATCTGTTTCCATCTTCTCTCTTTTAATTTCATCAACCTGGCTTCCCTTTTCTCCTCCCTCTGGGGCTGCCTGTGCTACAAGCTTCTCCCCAACCTCCTGGTCGCCTTGGCCAGAGACCACATCATGGAGGAGTCTGCCCTGAGGCCTCGCTCTCCTGCCTGACGAGAGCATTTACTAGAACACTATTTCCGGAAAGCTCATTTTACTCCCTCTTTTCTGGACATCTCCCCTTCCCACTGCCCACAACCCTCCCCTGAAAAAAATATCATCAAATCAACTATGTCATTATTCTTACCTAGGGTGTGTCATTTCTACTCCCCTATACCTCTACTCCCATCTCAGTATTTTTCCAGACCAAAGTGACCTTCCCTGGCCATTGTTTCCCCCATTAAAACATAAGCTTCTTGAGACCAGAGACTGTCTGCTTTCAGATTTGTCTCCCCAGCACTCAGTACATACTTAATATACAATCATTTATTCATTTATTCATCAGGGTTGCTGGCACGCTAAGAAAAGTTTAATGATCTGCTCTCATTTCTGCTGGGAGATGCTAATTAGTGGAGGAATGGCTGTGGGTGCAGATAATCCACAAACAAGACAGACCAGAGTCATTCAAAGTTAGCCATAAATGAGGAATTAGGGATTTGCTTCCTGCAATTTTCAGTATTTATGAAAAGCCATCTAGTATCATATCTTCATCTTTTTTCAGGGGATAATCTTATGCTAAGATTCAACTTCTTATTTTTTATTCAGTTCATTCTTTTACAGATCCATAGGAAAGTGAACTAGGTTTTGATGAACTGTTTTCTTTCCTCACTCTTTCTGAATCCTTATTAGAAATGGTTCACTAGGGAGGTGGACAGAGAGAGAGATAATATCAGAAATAAATGTAATAGAAAATACAAAAGGCATCAGTCATTTGCTTTTTGTTATTGTTTTTTAAAGACAAGTAAGCTCCTAAGGCACTTGTCCATAACTTGTCTCTTGATCTGTCCTGTTCTCTTTGGCCCTGCTTTCTCTTCTTGTCTCCGAGATAATACGTGGTGCATGCTTGTTGACTACTCCTAAATCCGGGCCAAAGAAAGAGGATGGAGCAGATGTGAACCAGAGAATTCCTTTAGGACCCTGCGCTGAAGGCCCCCATAAGAAATTGCTCTCATCATAGTAACAGTCAGTTCTGGCTGCACAGTAATAGTTGTGCTGTCTTTCCCAACCCGAGCCAAACTACTATCATGACTCACACTTTCTTAACTCAAAACGATTACTCCCTCGGCTAACAAGAGACAGCCAACTGCTGCGACAACGAGGTTGTTGGTGAAAGGGCAAATAGGCCTCGTGAGTGGGTATGGAAATGACTGTTTTTCTCCAAATAATGCCACTATGGCAGCTCTCATAAACACTTCATTGTTGGCGTCTTCAGATGGCATCCTCCATCATCTGTAAAAAAGATGGCTCCAACAAGAAGCTGGTATCCAATTCCTCACTGCCGCACTGTGCTGGCAACTAAGCAGAGTCCCTCCTTCAGGGCAAACGAAAGCTGAAAGAATGCCACTTGGCACCTCTAAGTTCATAAAAACTCCTGACTTCCCAGAGAACCTCGAGAGCCATACACACAGGCTAACTTGCTCTGCATCCCATTTTTCAAGGGCAGGTGCCAATGACGAGCCCTTGGAACAGAGAGTTTGGGTGCTTCTGATCACTCACGCTGAAGTCAAAACATCATTTTGCAGGATGTGAAACTTTCTGATCGTCACTGTGATGCAGAGCATGTACAGGGTTGTGGAAATTATGGCCAAGAGCACAAGTTTGAGTCACTGGACTATGCACAGTGTGCAGTACAACAGTAATATCACTGCCTGACCCACAATCACATAACATCTTAGTTTTCACATCCATTATCTCATCCCATCCTCTCAACAATTCTGAAAAGGGTAGAGCTGGTATTTTATCCATGGTTTACCGCTGAGGAAACAGAGACCCTGAGAGAACACAGGACTTGTTCAAAGTCACACAGCATAACAAGTTAGTGGTAAAACCTAGGCCTAGAGCTCAGGCCATCTGACCCAAAGTCTGTGCTCTTAGTGACACAGTCCTATGGCATACAAAACAGGCAACCAATCAATTTTATCCATATGCCAGATTCATATACATCACTACAGAAAATAGTTATAATCCAGCACCCAACTTACGCAAGATGATGCTCAGAAAGTAATTTTAAATTGTTTGAAAATTGGGAATATATTTTCCCACTAGAACGATGCCAATTTAACCCATAAAATATTTTAAGCCTACTAATGTACTTAAAAGATCTAAGCCACCATGTGCAACCTTGTTTTTTTGCGAGAAAATGAATTTCAACTCGAGAAGACAGAATTATATGTCCCTCTCCGGCAGTGGGATGAAGAATTTGCTACTACCTCCCCCCAGAGGGCAACACAGGCAGGAACTTCCCTCCACCTGAGTCACTGCTTGCAGCCTGAGGTAGGGCAGGCAGCAGGGCCAGTTTAGCAGGAGTTGAGAGGGCAAGGATTATGGACCCCTAGAGGCACTGAGATTGGGGAGGCAGGACCTTATGTTCATGCAAACTCCTTAGGAATACTTCTTGGTCCCAGGCCAGCTCCCTGGCTACTTCCCGTCCACTGCTACCACTTATTGCTCCCAAACAACCTGTCATCTCCAGACTACTGTGAGAACAGGCCGAGAGGCCAGTGTCTCTACAGCAAGTTCTTAGGAACAAGGGCAGATATGGAGGGATCTCCTTCCCACTCCCCCTAACCCCCTGAAGGAAAACACGAGACAAGACAGGAAAAGAATACAAGGGAGAAAGAGATATTTACAGATGTTTACCTATGGATTCATTTCAATTAATCCACATCAATGCCTTGTGGTCTATGAACAAACAGAAAGTAACTTGAGGGAAGGTGAGGTAGAGTTGGGGGAACATGGGCACATGGAGGAAGCGATAAACAGAGACAGGATGGAGCCAGTAAGAAATCAAGGGAGACAAACCACAGTGACAGAAGCAGAGAGACAGAGAAAAATAGACAGAGGAGGAGGCAGTTACTAGACAGACACGGAGATAGAGAGAGGGAGAAAGGTCTGGAAGGGCACAGAGACCCCAGGGACCAACACAGGCAGATGCGAAGACTGCTCACGTCTTCCCGTTTCTGTATTTGTCCATGGAGAAGAATGTCTACGACCTGTGCCTCGCCTTTCCTTATCCCCTCTCTCTTCTTAACACTCAGCAGTCAGCAATGACCTCACCCTCTAGCTCTTCTACTTGACTCTCCTATTCCTGTTGAGGGGCTCACCACCCAAGAGTCCCCCTGGATTCCTCACCCTCTCTCACCGCTCATATCCAAGGTGTTGCCGGGCTGATGCCCCCTTCTCTCCTCTGACCCTCCCATCACTCAGGTGCCAGCCTGGAGTACTACACCTGCCTACCTATCTATCTTCCTAACTCGGGTATATCCCACGCCAGTTTATCCTCTGCTCAGCTGCCAAAGTGTCCTTCCTAAGTGCAAGTCTAACCACGTCACCCTACTTACTCAATACACTCCAGTTTTCCCTATCAATTCCAGGATCGAACAGAAAATCCTCTGCCATTCAAAGCCATTTATAACCTCCCCCCACTCCTATCCCGTCCGCCCTCCCCTATACACACCATATATTCTGTAAATCAGGGACACCGACCTCCTTGTTGTCCCTTTATCAAAAACACCATGTCCTGACTCTGGGCATTTCCACGGCTGCCTCCCACGCCTAGATCCTCTCCCTCCTACTCTCCTTCCAGATCCAGATGAAATCCGACCCTCTCCTGAGTCTCTTAACCCTGGCACCTTCTCTTGACTGAGGATCTCCCATTTATTCTGTGCATAGTTTGTTTGCACGCAGCTGTCTGAATGTTGTGTCCCCCATTAAAGTGCATGTTCACTGACAGCAGGCACTGGGAGTATCTGGTTTTTTGCCTTTCTCTGTATTCCCAGTGCTGAGCACAGTCCCTGGCATACATTAAGTGCCTAATAAATGCTTCTTGATTTGACTTAAGATCTATCTAGGAATCACTGGAAAACTAAACTCAACTTGTTTACAACTTTTCGCTACAGGAGGTAGGTAGAAAATTAAGATCTTAATTAAGACAAGTTCAACCTGGATCAGACAAAGGTTTAAAAATGGAGAGTCGGTGAGGGGAGATGAAGAGAAAAGACGCAATATGAGGGGGAAGGGAGGGAAGGAAAGATGTCTAAAGTTGGGCCAGGAACCCGAGACTTAGACAATTGAGAACCATGCTTGTGAGGTCTTTAATTTTCTCCAAAAGTCCTACATCAGATTAAAAATAGAACAAATGTTCCTTAGACATGAGCCCAAGGTGGGGGGCGGGAGGGGGGGGACTCTCCCGCAGTCAGCAAGGTCTCCCAGGTTTCACTATACCCAGTCCAAGACTCCTAGACACATCTCAACAGCTGCATAATGAAACCTGCACTGAAAGAAGCAGGCATGAAAACCAAGGGCTTTTGCAATTCTCAGAGAAGAGTTCCCTTCCACTTGGGAAAAAATTTCTTGGAGGGTGTCTTGTTCATCTGCATAGTAGGACAGAGCCTTTCCCTAGAATTTATCCTCCAAAAAACTTCTCCCACCACCACCACCACCACCACCACCACCCAGATCCTTTTGTTAAATCACGAAAATCTCATATAATCTGTTCTTAACTTGGCCTAAGTACTTGCCAGATAGAGAAATCACTGCAAGCACACAAGTTTTCCTCTGCCTGGCCTAGCTCCAGCTACCAAACATCTAAAAACTTGCAGGCAAATTTTTTGATTAAAAACTGTGTAAATGTACACAGATTTGCAAATTGCATTTCAGATCTGAGATAGAATAAGAAGGTTCAGGCTGGGTTGCATGGTGGGCCCTTAGAGCAGTCAGCCACCTTTAAGGGCTTGCTCAGGGCGCTGTGTGACACTGGCAAATACAGGGAGTCAATGCTGCAAACTCTCATTGCTATCAGCTCTAACAGTTATCAGATTCAACTCGTTTCAATTCAATTCAAAAATTCAGTTATTAATGGCTTCATATGTGATGGTCAATGTTCCGAGGGAAACAAAATTGGGGAATGGTGTAAGAACTATGACAGCCTCTGCTCAAAGCCTTCACCGTGAACCAGGAGGACCCGTATCACATCACACGGATGACAGAGGGAAGTGTAGGGAGGAAGAGAACACCATCAGCGCAGGGGAACAGTGGGCTGGCCAGGAAGGCTTCCTGGAGGGGGTATGTCACGTATCAAATCTTCAGGAAAATAAACATTTCAACAGGCAAAGAAGAGGAGAAAGTACACAACCTGGCAAGAGACAGAGAACCAGACTGAGCAACAGCAAGCTCACCTGGAACACAGACAGCATGAAGGGGAATGAAGTGAAATGAGAATCAGTTACAAGAACCCCCAACTTCCAATGCCAAGAAGTCGGTTAATTCCCTTGTTCTATGCCTTAATTTCCTTCCACTAATATCAGAACGAGAAACCAGGACACAAACCAGAGCTGAGGTCCCAGCTGCACAAGCACTTGATAAAGGCCACAACTCCACACAGGACGATTTCCAGGCCTGCATCGGGATCTAGTCTAACATCAGCCACAGGCAGGACCTCTTGCTGCTAATGGCAGACGCTTACAGAACCAGGAGACGAGACCGATGTGGCAACAATCTCCTCCTACTTGCTGGGGAGGAGGCTTTCCTACCTGTAGGTTATTGAGAGGTTCCATCTTCATGACGGGCCCCAAGGTGTTGAGGGGAAGGGACACATCGATGCTCTGGTTTGGCATCAGCGGGGTATGGATGGCCAAAGGAGTGCTAGGGATGACACCAAAGCTAGGAAAGAAAAGAAACGGAGGAGATGTAAAAGCAGCAGCATCTCTGGGGCTCTGAATGGTGCTGTGTCCAATAAGCATCTCCTTGGATAATGGGAGAAAGACCCGTTCCTCCACCCACCAAACGCAGCTTCTCCGAGCCCTTCTCACCCCTGCTTCTTTCCATCCAAAGTCCCATCCTGCCCTCAATCTATTATCCTATGGTTCCTAAGTCATCTTTGGCAGAGAGAGAAGAATTATCGTTTCCTTCAAAGCAAAGTAACAGGGATGATTCTGTTGGGTCACAGTGACCCCACTGCAGCCCTGTCCAGAGGATAGAATTATGCATTTGCAAATCTTACTTTCATTCCTACTCACTCTTTTTTGTTCAAAGATTATCCAATGACTCAAGGGGAAACAGCCAATCTAAGCAAAATGGAGTTGATTGACTTGTATATCCTAAATGACTAAAAGGAAACCGAGGCTAAACGTGGTCAGGCAAGTCTACAACAGGCAGCACATACCATCCAGCTAGTTTTCTTGGGTGAAGATAGGACAGTGTAGAAGGTGAGAAGAAACTGACAAAGAAAACTGATGTTTACAAAAACAAAACCAAAGACCCAATCCTTTCGTCTAAAGAACAGCCATGAATAAAAAGGATTTTGCAAAAGCAGATCAGGAAAACTGGCATAAAGAACGAAATGGGCAGTTTGATGTACGTTTTCTATTTCCTCCAATTAAGACATCATCATGATAGCACTTATATACAGTGTTAAAGTCTGCAAAATGTTCAAAATTATTGTCTCATTTTGTCCTCGCAACTCTGGAAGGAAGGTGCCATTTTCATCCCTGTAGTACAGATGAGGAAACTGAGGCATGGAAATTTAGTTAAGCAATTTGCCCGGGATCACACAGCTAGTAAGTACGTGACACTGGATTTGAACTCAGGTGTTCCTAATCTAGGCATGCTGTGCCACCTAGGGACCTAACCATTTTCATGTTTCATTTAGTTTTAGAAATGACGTCAAGTAAACAAACACTTCACTAAGGTGAAACAACTAAGTAATTTACATAGAAAATCTACCTCTCAGCTGGACAAGGGATTTTTCCTTGTCAAGTACACTGAAACAGGCATTTTAAGTCAGGGATGAGGAACTCTCCCTGATGACTCACTAGGCCAAAAGGTTCTCGATTTGTCCTGTGATTCTAACCTCAGAAGCAGCAGAAATCAGAGGACACTTACCCTGAGCCATCAGAGCTGTGCCTTTTTCATTAGAACGTGCCTTCCACCTGTGACACACTACTGCTCTGAAACAGACTGTACCTTCAGGAGAAATTTCCTGGACAGCTCACTGGTCAGGGCAGAATAAAGTACCAGCCAGCCAGACATACTGATGGTTGCTGATGTGCCAATTCAAAAAATATTCCAGAAGGTGAAAACATTTGCAAATGGTTTAGAGTGAATTAAAACAACTGATGACACAAGCCCGAATTTCAGAAATGTAGCCTCTTGGCTAACAGAAACAGATCTGATGATTCAAGAATCAATTACTCCTATTTTATAAGCAGAGTTGAATCTTTCACAACTACCAAAAAAAAAAAAAAAAAAAGATCCCACAATTGAATCTTGAAGCTAGAACATTTTCTCCCCCTTTCTTTTTTTATTTTTGTTACAAAGGATGGCTTGTTATGTGGGGGAAGGGGAAGGGGAAGGGAATGTTTGGAAATGAAGGTGATTTTAAAAAAAAAAGTTATTTTTTATGGGATCTTGCAGCCAATTCCTTAAGCCATGAAAACTTAACAGGGACCACGGTGCTTCAGAACTCTTAGACCTGGGCCTTCAACTTCCTCCTTCCTAGCAAGAAGCTAGGGCAAAAAAAAAAAAAGTCATGCCAAAAGTCGGCTGCCAGCCTGTAATATGTAGTTCACTGTCTTGTGTCCTCAGTAACAAGCTACGGGGTATGGGGAGGCACTGTAAAGGGCTATCTATGCCAAGTGTTATTGCTGTAACCAATGAAAGCTCACTCTTTGAAGACAATTTTAGATCAATCAACAAACACTTATTAAGTGTGGTTTGTTGTTGTGACCCACATGGGGTCACCGAGTCAGACATACCTGAAACAACTGAACAAAAGCACTGAGCATACAAAGAAAGGCAAAAAACTGCTCCATTCTCACACTCAGGTTACAGTATTTCAACAAAAAACACACTCTAAGAAAGGTCTCATGTATAGAAAAATATTCACAGCAGAATTTTTTGGAAAACCAAAGACAACTTATATGAACTGATACAGAACAAAGCAATTAACCCTCAGTAACTTAAAGGAAAGCAACAATTAATGCCATTAGAACGATAATCAATGCAGAATCTAATCATGGCGTCATAGGACCGAGGAGGAAGCATGTTTTTGCCTTTCAGCAGTGGTGGTGGACTGCAGGAGGGGAATGATATATACATTTTTAGACATAGTCGATATGTTGCTTTATTTCTTTGTTTTGCCTAACTAATTTGTCAATCTGTTATACAAGAGAGTTCTATGACAAGGTAGGGAAAGGAGAATACACTGAAAATGACAGTGATGTGAAAAAAGAGCATTAATAAAACATTTAGACATAAGAAGTCCGCATTCTCCAGGATTTCTAGTCAGAGAGTGCTGTCTCATGGCAGTAGGTATAAGGGCTTTTGTTTCATGATTCCAAATGTGATGGCAGAGCCATCACATACAATATCTGGATAGATAGCTACTGAGCTGAAGATGACCTGGACCTCATCCTGAGTCCAGAGCCTACCAAGAGGAAAGATTTCCCATGATTTAATGGCCCATTCTCTGCTTAAGCCTGAGGCAAACGCCCACCACAATGCCAACTTGAATGGTTCAGGCTTCTCACCTGTTCTTGTTAAACTGAATAGCAAAATCTGTCATGTGCTGCAATGCTTTGTTGGTGAAGTTCATGTCCATGTAGATGTGGCCCTGCCGGTGAGTGAACGTTCCTGAAATCTCCAGGCCTTTTGCTTTCACTGCAGGAAGCCAAACCTAAAAGGCAGCATAAAAGCCATTTGGATCAGGCAATGCCTAGAGAGATAATGTGCCATCATTCAGATTTCACAGGAAAGAATACAAAGCTAAAATGTCCCTTCAGGAAGTTTGTTGTAGGAGCAGAGCAAAGGTCTCTCTGCAGTGCCAGCTGTTCTGATTAGCCACCATAGTTCATTCTTAATTATTCAGAGACTGATGATCAAGCCTGCTCCTCTCCACTGACCAACCTGGTCACTGCTTTTTGTGCCTCTAGTAAGCAGAACAAATAAGAGAAGATGAGGAACTTCAGGCAGCTCTTGACAGGTGTTAACAGTTTTGGTTCAAAATTTAGTAGTAACTGAAAGTAAATGCTAAAATGCCATACTGGGGTTCTCAGGATTTTATCATCACCATCTTCAATCAGATATTGAACTTTATTACATTCAAAACACTGCTTTAATCCTGCCCCAAACTACAATGGAGTCTAAAATTGATCATATGTCATGTGGTTTGTCCTAACTTTCTAAGACAAAATGATAGTTTCTGGGAGGTTTTATAATTCTATTCATAGTTAGGCAAAGTCCTGGGTAAGGCTCATTTAGCCAAGGCCAACTTGACGGCCTGCTCTCAGCTAAATTATGCTAGAACAACTTTGCAGAAAGAGCAATCAACAGAGCAGACTGCATGTGCAACACACACATTCCCTGGATAGGACAACCTGAGATCCTCTGTAAGGAACTAGATAAATAAGCAAACAATTCGATAAGAAATAAAATAGCATGGTTTCCCAGAAGGCATTGAAACATGTCAAGCCCAGTCACACTAGGAGCTCTGGCCTAGTGATACACCCCTAGATGATGAAGGGACTGTCACCCCGAAGGAAGCTTCTCCAAAATAATAAGACCTTATTTTTCACATTCTTGTTAATTCCACAAACATTTATGCTTCATTACATCAAGAACCTGTAAATTCTGCCAGTGGGAGCACTCCCTTTATCCACTCTGACAGCAATTTCACTCTACCATAGTCAACGGTTTTTAAGAGCTGCTGTGGTAAATAAAAATCCATCATTCTGTGCTCATCTGGTGATGAGTCTCTTCAAAGTTAATTAAACTGGGCCCCAGACAACAGTCCAAAACTAGGTCAATCCTTAAAGACTTTCTACTTGGTAGGTCTGACTGAATTTATATACCCCTATGTTCAAAAATAAATCTGCTTTACACTAATACCATGTGACAGAAAATGGAAAAAGAGATTCTATGTTACAAATGTTATTATAAGACTAAGGGGAAGAAGACGCTGTAGAGAAAACAGTGATCAGACTGGAAGTCAGCAGCCCAGGGCTAATGCCTCAGACCTTGACTACCTCTCTACACAACCCTGCACAAGTCATGATCCCTCTGGTTCTTAGTTTTCTCATCAGTAAAATAAAAGGACTGTATTAGATGAAATCCGAGGGCCCTTTCAGTTCTCATAATTGATGATTCTCAGTCACAGAATAGCATGTTATCTTGGTAAACTTTATGTTTTTCTTCTACTAAACAGTATATCAAAAGATTTTTTAAAAAACAAAATAGTATTAGATTTCCCCTGAACTGACTTCAGGGTTGACAGACTGAATGATACGGCATACGTACAGGAAAAGAGTTCACCTCCTTAAGATTTTAGGCCCCATGGACCTATTACAAATAACAGCTAATGTGGCGAGAATAGCAGTGGTCTCTGGTTGGTGAGTCTGAGCCCTGCTATCTCCTCCTGCCCCTTGGAACAAGGGGGCAAAAGTCTCAGGTCAAACAAACAGCAGAAGTCAGGTCTAACACCAAAATCACAAGATTCCCAAGCCCTATCCATCAAGAAGGTGCCATCATGAGTTTTTCTTGACTTACAGCTTTGGGAGCCACAAACCCTCCAGGTGCCAGTCCTATCCCAGTGGAGAGTTCAAAGAGGTCATTGAGTCCACTGCTAACCACAGCAGGAGTAGGTGAAGGGGCAAAAGTTGCAGGCACAGAAGATGGAATGAAGGACTGTCCCACCTACAGGGAAAAAAAAACCAATTTAAGTCAAGAAGAAAGGGGAAAGGATCACAGTGCAAACCGAACATATCTAGGCATCACCAAGGGCCGAAGGACATCACAGGCACTTGAGCATAACTGACAAGTCAATAAGGAAGCACTCGGTGAAACAAAGCAATCCCAGCAATTAGGGGAGACTAATCCACACACACTCTCTCTCTTTTCAATACCAAATGAGCTATGTCGCCCAAAAGGGCTTCACTTTCACAGGAACGCACGCTCTAGGCTATTTTTGAGAGAGCACAAAAGCACAGAATGAGGACACAGGGACTCAAGGTTGGCTGCTTTTTTTTTTTCTTTCCAATTTTAGCTTCCATGATTCTTTGCAAGAGGCCTCTGGGCATCATAAAATGGGAGGGGAAGGGACTGCTTGGGCAGGAAGGGGCAGCAGCTCCATCTCCACTGGGGTCTAGCCATCTCTTTAGTCATGTCTCGTTCTCTCATTCCAAGAATAAACATTTAGAGGGTCCCTCCCCCAGAAAGGTGGGTATTTTCTCTCTCAAACACACTCTCTCAGGAACCTCTCACTCTTACAGAGTCCAAATCACTCCCTCAATTTCATGCTAGATGACACCAGGGCATAAGAGCTCTTCCTAACCAAGAGAGGAGGTTCAATTTCTTTTTAACTATTAACGACAGGAAGCCAGAGAAATTCCTGAAGAGACCAACACTCCAAGCCCTGAGAATATGGCCTAACAGAGAGTTGGGCACCAGCCTGACAACTCAATGACCACTTCTCACTCTGCTACTCTTCTAATACCGCTATCTTGGTCTGCACATACAATGTATGACAGCAGCAATGGCTGCTTTGAGAGAATTAGTGGACAAAAAAAAAGTTACATCAAATCAGGGTAGGGAAGGGACACTACTTTCCCACTGTGAAAAAAAGTGATGGCACTTACTGCCGGACTTCCTCCAATGCCCCCGCCAAGGTCACTGCCAAGCTGAAAGAGAGAAAGGAGAGAGAGGAGAGAAAGGTAGAGTTCATTTAGCTACATACTAGAAGCCAGAACAGAATTTGCAGTTTGGACTACTGAGAAGTTGGGGAATACATGCTGTCAAATAACTTTGTCTCTCCTGGGACAAGAAGGTCTAGGTTGTAATGTCCTGGGAAGGACATCTAAGAAAAACCCTTAGAAAGAAGATGGAGCTGAGATCTCTCAGGGATACTTCAGATCCAATCTTTCCACAGCAGTGTTTGGACAAATTCAAACAGGATTTAGAAGAGTTTGCAAAAGCCCAAGAAATCCCGTCCCCCAAACACTATTATGCTTCAAATGTCCTTTTAAAAAATAAAAATCAAACCTTGCCCCTTTCTCATCTATGCCACCTGCTCCTTGGCACTTTTGAACAGCCTTTAAATTAGTAAATAAACAAGCAAAGGAGGCATAAATGAAATTGAAAATTGCACTTTCAGATCTGTGCCAGCAGTCACAAACCAAAAAATGGGATTTAAAACTTAACAAAATGCTAAAAGAGAAAACAGTTGGGACAGGAAGAAACCACACCACCTGTGGACTCCAGCTTCACAACTCTCCTTCCTACCAACTCCATTTAAATTATTCTGAGAAGAGAATCTACTAGGGATAGCTCTTTTGGAAGGAGGCTAAAAAGCTGAAAAGCTGGACTGAAGTCCTGGCCTTGCTGCTAAATAACCAGATTGTGAACCTGGGAAAACCATGAAACCTTTCTAGGCTTTTTTCTCTCTGTAAAACAAGGAGATCCCCCAGAAAACTTCTAAGTTCCCTTCCAGCTTTGAAATCCTGTAATCTGAAAGGACTCAAGGAACTGGCAAGAGACGGACCCATTAATTAGCCTTTCACCCATTTCCCACTCTGAGTTGAAGATGCCATGATAAAGGTCTTATGAAAAGAGTTAGCCATGGTTAAAAAAAAAACAAAAAAAAACTGGCCATGAGTTAGCTCTAACAGTACAACATGCCCCCCCCACCAAAAAAAAGACACTAAAAACCCATCTTTTTTGTAAACATTACCCCTATCTACTAGGTAGGTTACTATTTCCTAAGATTTTTACTCATTCATCTGCTGTGGAAAGGAGGTGAGTGAGAGCAAAGGACAAAAGACGGACAATCCAAGGGCTGTTTGCACTTCTATGCATGAAATACTAAAGGCCAACAGATTCTCTACAGAAGAGTTATGGAAGCCCATGGACAAGAACCAGAGGCATTGATGGGCTGTAATCCAAGCCAGGGAGACCAATTATCCACATCTACGAGATCGTAGGCCCACAGAAATATCAAAGTACCTTGTCCTCGGCTTTTGACTGACATAAGCAGATCTCTCACCATGGGGTACAACATACTCAACATTCTCTACGAGACAACAGTGCACCCTTTGCCTTCTGCCAGTGGAAGTGGGCGGAATCACCATCCTGTGAAGACTTACTTTGTGTGTCCCCTTGCATCTTACAGAAGACACTTTAGATCATCACCTGATGGACTGAACAGAGAATTTAAAACCAATGTGTGCTAGATAATGGTTTCCCTCTGACAGCTGATTTCTATTGTCCATGGATGTCATAGGTACTATGAACTTATATTAATAGGTGTGTTCAACATAAAATAGAGAGACAGAAATCCTACTTACATAGCTTTTAAAAGTCCTTTCAGTACAAGACTTCAAAACCACGTATTCAAACAAGTCATCAATGACAAAGAACTTATAGTAGATGAGGGATTATGGAAAAGACTTTCATATAGCACTTTTCTCTCAAGTTCTGCAATAGCATCTACCTCATTTAAGATAGGCTTCCTGGAAAGCATAAAATTCCATTAATTCAACATTAAAAAATATATATATATGAGTCCCTACCATGTACAAAGCCCTATATTAGGGGTGGGGTGCCGTGTGTTTAAATAAGAGATGGAAAATAAAACAAATGCACAAATTAACTACAAGTAAAGTCTGTTAAAAGTCACAAGAAACAAGGGGCAGCTAAGTGGCGCAGTGGATAGAGCATCATAAGAAACAGAATAAAGTGCAGTTGGAATCCCAAAGAGGTAAAGACTGGTTTTTGCTAGAGGACCAGGAAAGATTAAATATGGACATGGCTTCTTGACTGAGCCTAGAAGACTCTGAAAAAGCTAGGACAATAGAAGAAAGGGGGGTAGGGGAGGAGGGAAAAAGGAGGAAGGAAAAAGGGCTAGATTCTAGGAAAAAGGAACACCGCAAACCCAATGTATGAAAGAGGACAATCTCAGGGCTGGCTTGAGAAATAACGGTAGTTCTGTTTAGAGAGAATAGGTTACCTGAATGAGATAATAAAAGAAATAAGGTTTAAAAGGGTCAAATGGTAGAAGGTCTTAAATACTTTTCCTATGGAAAGCATGAAAAAGAGTCCAGTTCAATACAATCAGAGTTAATTATTATAACAATGATGATGAAGGTAGAGAAAACTTAATTAAACCGTCCCAGGCACTCACTCCAGAGACACACTAGGAGAATTCCATGCCTTCTAATGGGTCTTCATTTTTCTGGTAAATAGATGGGTCAAATTAATCAAATAATATTTTCCTATAAGGTAACCAGAAGCTTTTATAAAATATATTATAAAATATATCAATACGAAAAACTGGAGAAGATTCAACTGTTTGTCAGTACCTTTACAGAAAGAAATGTTTTTCCAATTGTTTTCACTACTACATGAAAGACATCTGTATGACAGTCAAGTGAGAACTGAGAGAAACCCCTAATGGAAGAGAGAAAAGACTAAACCAAAGGTCATGAGAGATTCAGAAAAATTTTGTCTCACTTATCCAGATGTTATCATCACACCCACAGGCTAGCAGCTATAACACAGAAAGAGACAGGATTCTGTATGGCTCTGGTATTCAAGGATAAGGAAAAAGAAAACACTTGAGGGCAAGCAGGCTTATGAATGATGAACAAAAGCTCTCTGGGTTCTGATGGTTCTCAGCTACACAGAAGTAGGGCACCCAGACAATTTTCATTTCCAAGGTGTTGGTCTTTTTACCCTTGTTAGTATCTCAGTTGGAGGAAGACTAAATATATTCTCCCTCTATGCTGTTTGTCAATATTAGCTGTAAAACAAAGTTATTGAAGAGCAATTCCAATCATTGTTTTAGTTTTGCTTGGTTTAGCAGACAAAACCCCACTAGGCTCTCAAGCTTTGAGATCCTGTGGTGAACAAGCCCAGGATGCACCAGAGCAGAATAATCAAAACAGCTCACATTTATACAGCACTCGAAAGATCTTAAAATAATTTCCACATGTTAACTTCATTGGCTTTTTCACAACCAACCCACTAGGTCAATACTACAGGTGTAATTAGCCCCATTTAAAGATGAGAAACCTTAGGCTCTAAAAGGTGAAAGAACGTGCCCTTGGTCACTTAGCTATTAGATGAAGAAAATATTCAGACTTGCCACAATTTCACGCTGCTCCTCTAAAAAAACCTCATCCCCTTCATTTTTGCTATCTCTTCAGCACCAAAAAGGAAAAGCAGAGCAGCATATTGAAAGCCTTTAAAGCCCTGAGATCCTGACCTGAGACCCATCTCTTCCAGTTACCAAGTGTGCCCCCTCCTCCACATTTAACCCTTGGAGGAATTCTCTAACTACTGTAAATCCACTTTGAAGCTCCTTAGACAATGCAATCTCAGGTCCATTTCCGACCTCCCAACCCATGTTGTCATTTTTTCAGTCATATCTGACTCTCAGTGACCCCATTTGGGGTTTTCTTGGCAAAGATACTAGAGTGGTTTGCCAATTTCCTTCTTCAGCTCATTTTACAGATGAGGAACTGAGGCAAACAGGGTGAGGTGACATGCTCAGGGTCACACAGCTAGTGTCTGAGACCAGATTTGAACTCAGGAAGATGAGTCTTTCTCTCCAGGCCAGGCACTCTATCCACTGCAATATCTAGCTGCCTTGTCCCAACTCTTCCCACCCTCAGCCCCCTGCAAAAATCCCTATCTTTTCTAAGGCTTATTCAGACATAGTTATACTTGGCCTCTGTCCACTACAATGTAACAAAGCTGTGGGACTGCTCTCCACCCTGTTGTGGTCAGCAGGATAAAAAAGGACCAAATACACCTCAGCTCACAGCACAGGCAGAGACACCTTTCTGTCCTGGTCCTTCATTAACCATGCTGATCTTGTGCCCACTTTCCTCATGTGAAGGATGTCATCTACTAGTTAAATTCTGGTGTCAAACAGCCTTCTGACAAGGAAGAGAGGAGATAAACACAGCCACTTCAGCCACCATGGGACTGAACACACTCACTCCAGGACGCACTCCTCTCACTTCACTGTAGCAGCCCCTTTTCATTGTCCCAGGGCCCTATTACCAAAGCTGCTTTTTTCCATTTTTGCCACAAAGAAAAAAATGCTGCTGCCAAGGTCGCCACCTCAGTAAAAGGGAAAAGGTTAGAAAAGAGATCAAGTAATAAGCAATGGATCATTTCAAATGCTGAAATTTAAGTGGGGGGGAGGCCTGGGGACTAGCTCTCCCCACACCCAGTTACTCTACACTTCAATTGCTAGTGATGTAACTTCTCCCCTCCCACTCCGACCAGGGCATAACGTGGAAGTTAATGGGCTGTGTGCCAGTGGCCGAGTTCCCCTCTCCCTCCCACTCACACAGTCTGGAATTGGGGTCACGATGCACTCACTACCTACCAGCATCTGTATTGCTTGCTCCGTGGGTTACGGCTGGAGAGCACCGGCAGCTGTGCAGTTAGTTACTGGTCATTTCGAGGGCAAAGCTTTCTGTGGCACATTATGTGAGTCCTGAAGCAGAGCGTGTGGGGGCTGACAAGTCCTGCCCGAGAGCACAGGGCTCTGCACAGAGTAAACAGAGGCTGCCCATCAAGTGTCCCGAGGACAGCTTCACACTCAAAAAAGTGAAAATAAGGGAAGAACAGGAGATGAAAGCACATTGTGCAGCAGACCCAAGTCTGTTTAACGGTAACGAAAGGATCAAGATTTTCTACAGATAATCAGAGACTAAATAGACACAAGAAGACCCTTCCGCTATAAGGACAGATCCGGGTTAGATACATTAAAGCAGGTGGGCACCGTGTGTTTGCTACCTGTGATTCTAAAAACCTCCGCTGGAACACAGGTCTGTCTTCGATTGTCTCATGCTCAGACACTGCTCCTGGGTAGGATTCTACCCTCACTGAGCTGGGGGTCTGAAATGATGAGAAGCCAAAGTATAACCCAAATTTACATGACAGGTTAAGACAGCTTTGTCCCTAGGCTCAGAAAAGAATATTCTTTAAAACAGTATGTGCCATCCCACCCAAAACAATGGAATTCAGATTAGAATCCTATGTATATCATAAATGTTTAAGCCCTTAAATTACTGTGTATTAATTTTTGCTATTCCTTTTCTCATTTTAGAAGGTCGATGTCTCCTAAGGGAAAGCAGGGTATTTCAGTTATCAAGGTGTAATCTATTTAATCCCTAACGAGTGGTTCAGAAATGGACTACAGAACACAACCGAAGTGATTGCTAAAGGGGGTGTGATCCACACTTTCAAACACAACTTGGTTCGGTGAGGATAAACACATGTCCGCAGCATAATCAGGTACATTGTTGTTATTCAGTCACATCCAATTCTCCGGGACCCCACAGACCACCTCAAACCCTCCTCTCCTTCACTGTCTCCCAAAGTCTGTCCAAGCTCATGTTTGTTGCTTCTGTGACACTATCTATCCAGCTCATCCTCTACCATCCCCTTCTCCTTTTGCTTTCAATCTTTCCCAATCTTTCAATTTTTCAATCTTTCTCCCCAGAAACCACAAGGCAAGTGGTAGAAATAAGGAAAAAAAGGGCAGCTAGGTGGCGCAGTAGATAGAGCACTGGCCCTGGAGTCAGGAGGACCTAAGTTCATGATCCTGCCTCAGACACTTACTAGCTGAGTGACCCTAGGCAAGTCACTTATCTCAGATTGCCTCAAAAAAAAAAAAAGGAAAAAATAAATAAGGGGGAAAAATGAATAGCATCCAATGGAAGGAACAACCTTCCATTGTTGTTGGGGAAGGGAGGAAATGGGAGGGAATAAGTATTTTTATAGTGCCTACTTTGTGCCCAGCACTGAGCTAATAATACATCATTCACTTTCTACATCCTACCTTGGTATACAAGAATCAGAAATATAAAAATATGCAAGCAAATACACTGGAACAAAAGAGAAGTGCAGTGGTTTTGGTACCTGGACTGGCAATGCAAAAGCCAAAACTTCTAAGTAACTAAGGACTCGGTCCCTGTCCTTAAAAGGCATAGACTCTGATGAGGATGGTGGAAGGGCAAAGAGATGTGAGATCCAAGGGGAAATGGAGACAAGGGGCCCTCAGAAAGAGGAGGATCCAAAAGCTTCACAGGAGAGGTGGTGCCTGACTATCTAGACAACAGTCAGCCAACTCCTGCCTTTCTGTATGAGTGTCAGTGAACTAAGAACGGTTTCCACAATAAAACTTTTTTTTAATAAATGCAAAACCACTGTAGAAAAACAGAATGCCCCATCTGCCCACACCTGTACATAATGCTGAGATTCACAGCAAGACCATTTGTTTGTAGAGAATACTTCTCATTTCTTATCACACTTTGACATCGTGTGTATGAGTACATACATCCACATGCACTGCTGTGTCTTAATTCACCTGTTAATATTATAAGCTCAGTGAGGGCAGTTTATGACTAAATAAACCCAGTGGCTTCTCGTAGCTTTTAGGACAGAATAGGAACATTTCTGACCTTCAAAGTGGCTCATAACTTGGTTCCCAGGCTAGTCATCTCTTTGTTTCCCATCCTGCTACACCCCTTGGACTTCTCTATCAACCCACCAAGATCTTTATCCTCTTGCAATATCACATCAGCTTTGGTCTTCATTACTCATCAGAGCCCTCTGAATGGAAGGTAGAGGGGAAGTTTCTCCTCAAACCTCCATCTAGGGAGGGCCTCCAGGCCAGCCATCATCTCTTTACTTCCCAACTCTGCATAAGCTCTTAGAAAGCAGGGATTTTTTTTTTCTTCTTATTTTTGGCTCTGTATTTCCAGTGCCTGGCACATAATCAGTGCTAGATAAATGCTTAGTTGACATAACTCTCAAAATATCTCCTGGATAATATTCTACTGGATCTTCAAACTCAAAACATCTCAAATGTTTTTTATCTTCCCAGGCAGGTAAGAATGCCCTGTTCCAGCCCAATCTCTCCTCATCTCTTAACTCACCTCCAGGAGGAGAAGGTGCAAAGAAAGCACCAACCTGCCCTGCTCAAGGAAGATACTAAAAGATGCCTACATTAGGGAAACCACAGGCCCAATCCCTAGACCCTCTGAACTCCAATGCAGTCTATCCCACAGCTTCCTGTGCCTCTTTCAAAGGACCAACCAAACCAAGAGCACTTATTTTTAGAGCATCCTACTCCTAATTTCTTATCCCACATTCACATTACACCACGTGCTCAGATCTCACCTGTGCAGACTCAAGTTTTGTGGGGGCAGAGATCATGGTGTCCTCTTCTTTGTAACACCATGGCACCAAGTTCAGTACCTTACGTACAGGAGCAAGTCAAATACTTGTTGAAATGGATAAAAAGTGCTCCAAGGCATAAGACAGAATTATTCCCTTGGAGAAAAATAAAATGACATCTAAGCCTTTCAACGTCAACTGAACATTATATGTATGTACACTCTGACTCCCTCTTACAAAAAACTGAATAAAAATGGATTCTAGAGAGGAAAGAACAAAAGAAAATAAGAGAGGTCAGCAAAGTACCACTTGTATCTGCCACATGAAGCCCAACATACATGTCACAGGGAGACAAGCTTACAAGGAAATACATGTTCTGCAGAAGTCATTGCTGCCAAAAGCATCTTTAACATGCCTTTGCTCCAAGTTTGAAGTTTTTTTCAAAAGCCAAAGTCAAGGGTCAAATTGCTGATGCAAAGCACTTCATTAGAAGTGTACCATTCTAAAATTTTTTTTCAAGGTGATTATAAAATGTGAAAACTTAAATCATGACATATTCTTTATTACTTTTAATAATGATTTGAAATGCTATTCCTAATTACTTCCATAAATTATATGCTTATAGTCAGAGGTAATGCAGTATAATGACCATACACTTAAGTACTAAAAGAACCTCTACTATCTACCTAATATTGTGCTGACTTTTGCATTTCATTTCTTCAACTTCGATGAGACCAGAAAATTCTTTAAGATTAAGGAAATGGTATCTTAAAGTAGAAGTAAAAATCAGTAGTTGCCTGTATATACCTCACTTATTTCATTTTAAGTTGATATTATTAATGTTCTTTTAAACATAAAGATGTGCTTTTATGAAAAAGTACTTTTATTTCCTATTATTTGAAGGGATTTAAAAAGTAAGTGAAGTTATATGCTTGCACAGTTTGATAATATCTGACTATACAGCATTTCTCTACAAAATGGCTTTCCAATTCATGGACACTTACCGTAATTATTAATTATTTTCCTAATATGTTATATTTAAACTTACTACTAGCTTATGTCTCTGTATATTATTACCTGCTTTATACAAATTTTGTATATTTACTGTCTAGCTTTTGTATATATTTCATCTAGCATTTGTAAAATAGAATCTATAATAAACATTGTTAAAAATGTAAACAACAAAAAAAAAAGTGTACCATCCTATGAGTTAACTTCAATTAGAAGCTGAATGTGTAAACTGATGACTTTGACTTAGTCCTGAAGTTGCACCAGGTTCCTTTCCCGAACAGGGTCAATGAATTACCACCTCAATTCAGCCAATACTCAGGACTAAGTTAAAGAAAACATCATTTAAGGGATCAAGGCAAAACCCTGGCTAGTGTGAGCAAGCTGCTGGAGAGTGAATTAAGCACAACCAGAAAGAACAATTTATAATAAGACAATGCCTTTGTAAGGAAAAAACAACTTCCAAAGACAAAAGGACTTTGACCAAAGCCAGATCTCCAGAGGATCTATCATGAAACATGTTACTCACCTCCTGGTGAGACTGGATGGACTCAAGGAACAGAAAAAAACAGCTGCTTTGTGGACTTGTTTTGCTTGACTATGCTCATTTATTACAAGGGTTATTTTCTTATCCCTCAGTTATTAATAAAGGAAAGGAGGAGCGGCAATAATGATGTCAAAAAATGTCACTGAAACTTCTTTTTTGATGAATGGAGGAGAACAGAAGAGAGTACAAAAGGAAACATAGACAAATAAGGTAGCTCTGAAAGTAATGTGGAATTATACACTTTTTTTAAAAAAGCAAGCAGCTGGGAATGGAGATTCATGGTTTCATATACAATCCTCTTTCTGTGTTCAACTGCGTCAATGGAAATGATCATTGCTTGGCTCAGAATAAATTGTTAAAAAACCTAATGCCTACACCACAAGGCAATGTTTGCCACAACAAACATTCTTCTTTTCTAAATCAGAGATAACTTTTACAAAAAGACATTTGCACAAGGGCAATGGAAACTTTAAGTTGCACCATATACTACTGCATCCTTACAAACGTGTACATCTTGCTGCCAGCAGCCCATGCAGTCAAGTTTATGCCTTCCTGATGTTCTCTAAAAACCAAGACAATGATCAAGCATGTTCAGGACATACACACAGATGTAAAGAGGGATTATCCCTTACTCTTTTCATTTCAGCTTGTCTTTTTGTTAACCATGAGAAACCGACGGAAATTACATACAAAAACTTCTAGAGCTGAAATACTAAGGAGGCCAGGTTACCATAAAATCAGGAAGAGCTCAAGCGTAGAGTCTTCATTACTGTACCTACAACATTATTGTACCTACAAAATGCAGAAATAGAAGAGATGCTTCTAAGGAGTTGTTTGAATGTGGCACTGGAGCTATTTAAATCTTCACTCAGTATTTGTAAAGGAGATAAGCTAGAAGCCTTCCCACAAGATCAGGAGTGAAACAAGAATGCCCACTGTCACCAATATTATTCAATATTGTATTAGAAATGCTAGCAACAACAATAAGAAAAGGAAAAAAAATTGCAGGAATTAGAATGGGCAATGAGGTAATAAAACTATCTCTTTTTGCAGGTGATTTGATATACTTGGAAAATTCTAGAAATTCCACTAAAAAGCTAGGTGAAACAATAAAAATTTTAGCAAAGTAGCAGGATGTAAAATAAACCCACATAAATCATCACATTTCTATATATCACCAACAAACCTCTGCATGAAGAGATAGTAAGAGATACCCCATTTAAAATACCATAGATATAGAATAAAATACCTGGGAGTATACCTGCCAAAACAAACCCAGGAGGAACTACAGGTACATAATTATAAAACATGTTTTATACAAATGACGCCAGATTTAAATAACTGAAGAAATATTAATCGGGCATGTGCAGGCAGAGCCAATATGATATAAACGCCAATTCTGCCTAGTCTACATATTCAATGCCATCTCAATTAAATTACCAAAAAATTATTTCATTGAGCTAGAAAAAAATAAAAAAATTCATTTGGAAGAACAAAAGGTCAAGAATACCAAAAGAATTGATAGAAAAAAATGTAAATTTCTGGGATATGAATTCAGTATTTGGTAAAAATTGTTGGGAAAACTGGAAAACAGTCTGATAGAAATTGGGTATAGACCAATATCTCATACCATTTACCAAAATAAGGTCAAAATGGATACATGACCTAGATATAAGGGGAGATATTATAAGTAAATTAGAAAAGCATGGGACATATTACCTATCAGACTTATTAACAGGAGAAGAATTTATGAATAAACAAGAGACAGAGCACTGTGGGATGTAAAATGAATAATTTAGATTACATTAAATTAAAAAGGCTTTGTACAAATAAAACCAATGTAGCCAAGATCAGAAGGAAGGCAGAAAATTGGGGGAGGGAGGGGGGGATTTCATAGACAGTTTCTTGGATAAAGGTCTCATATCTCAAATACACAAAGAAGTTTGTAAAATTTATAAGGATATGAGTATTCTCCAATTGATAAATGGTCAAAGGATATGAACAGGCACTTTTCCCATGAAGAAATCAAAGCTATATGTAGATATGAAAAACTGCTCTAAGTCATTATTGATTAGAGAAATGCAAATTAAAACAACTCTGAGATATCATTTCACATGTACCAGACTGGCTAAAACGACAGAAGAAAAAAACAACAAATGCTGGACGGGATGTGGAAAAACTGAGACACTAATGCATCGTTGGTGGAACTGCGAACTGATCCAACCATTATGGAGAGTAATCTGGAATTATGCCCAAAGAGTTATATAAACTGTATATACCCTTTGATCCAGTGATATCACTACTAGGTCCGTTTTCCTAAGTGATCAGAGAAAAAAAGAAAAAGAACCTATATGTTCTAAAATATTTATAGCAGCTTTGTGCTGACAAAGAACTAGAAACTGAGGGGATACCCATCAACTGGGGAATGGCTAACAAGTTGTGGCACATGAGGTGTGGTCTAGAGTAACTGTCAATCGAATACTTTTTCTTGGGGCATAAAGAGGATGGAAAGGAGTATGTTGCCATCTCTTGAAAAAATTTTGCTTCTTTCCTATTTGAATGATCATAAAAGCTATTTACTAAAACTGGAAGGTGACTATGCAAAATAGAGGAGGAATTTGGTTACAGGTTATACTGTAGGAGTGACCACGTGGAGTTGGATTTGTTTTGCCTTTTATGGGATTATTCACAAGGGCTACTAGTGAATTCCCTTAAAATTTTATGCAGAAAGTTAAAATGTAGCTCCCAAAAAAAGACATGAAATTGCTTATGTGTTTGTATAACTACTGTCTGGAGTCAGAGCCTGGTCAAGGGCAGTCTTTGGAAGCAATGCCTGCTCATTAGAATGTGTCACTGCCATCATGCAGGCCTCTTTCCTTAGTCTACCTGTCAGAAAGCAAAACTATCCACTGGGTTGGCATTAATTTCAAGACATCTTATTGTTTCCAATGGGAGAAAGAAGTGAGTCCAGTGTAGATGCCACAGAGAACCACTGTCTTAGTTATAGGTCTCTGGAAGCACACACTTATTTCAGGAACATCTGCCTTTACATTTCTAATACTGGGAAATGAATCAAATGGACAAAACATCTTATTTGCAAACAAATGTGATTTGCTCCAAGCGTCCAGCTGCCAAGAGCTGCTTTCAGCCTATGCCAAGAAGCCCTTATATTACTCCACCTTTCTGTCGATGTGAGATCCATTTCTAGCTCATCTCATTTCTCTTTAACTATACAACCTGAGATACTTTTGACTCCTCAACCCAAAAGTGGCACTGTTTACAAAAAATGCTGATCATAATAAGCCTTTTAGTATCAGAATCCTGGAAGCTAATTTAATTGGAAGGAGGACCAGAAGGGAGAAAAAAGAAAATGGAAAGTAGCCAAGCAATTTCCACTCTAACCAACTCCAGAAAGAGCGCTCAAGTATTCCAGATCGAGAAGCAACAAATCCCTGAAACACCAAAGTGCTTTCTGTTTGGAAGCTGGGAAGAAAATCCATCCCATAAATCTGCAGAACCATCTCAAGCCAAAGAAGAACAGTCTATCACTGGTCAGGATAATTGTTCCTGTCTTCCATCAAAGGACATTACTGCTTAGGAGGGAGATGTCCAGACCACTGCTCACATACAATAGCATAGTCCAAGGTCTCATTAGCAAAGCAAGGACTGCATGTGACCAAAGAAAAGATGGGGAGAGAGACTTACCAGGCTGTCCAACCCTCCTCCCAAGAGGTCCACAGCCCCCATCTGCATGGAGGAAACCTGGGGCACATTGACAGGGGGACCCAAGTCGAGGTTCAAAAGGTCGCCCAGCAGGTCACCCTGAGAGGGGATGACTTGAGGCTGTTCCAGATTGGTTGTGGTGGTGGTGCCAACAGGACTATCTCCAGCATCGGTACTGTAAAAATGGAGAGAAAAATAGAATATGGAAAAGTCAATTCCACCTAGAACATAATTTTAAAAAACAAAAAAGGTGACTAACATATATATTAGGAAAACACAACAGACACGAAAAGACACTCAATTTATACCCACTTCTTCAAACACCTGTTTGTATTGTCCCCTAGAAGGCTTCCTGTTGTCTTTGATGTGACTCCACCCACAAATGTCCCATAACTTTTGATTGACCAGACAACATGACCCTCATCACTTGATTTTTGTTCTCTCCTGGAGCAGATTTTGAGACAAAGAACAAGACGTTTCTGTCCTTAACTTTTGGGTCACCTGCAATTCTGTTGCTTTGGAAATTATGGTGTTCCATGATCCCTCCCTCTTTCCCAATACAGCATTACCTAGAAAATATCCTTAAAAACAATGGATTTTTTTTGGCCAGCGATCAGTTTCAAGCCCTCTGAAATTTCCTAAGTGCCACCTAGCCCACTCTATTCCCTCAATTCAATTCTAGGCCTAACTCGGTATCTATAATGTTTATCCCAGATGTGTGTACAGATACAGCTATTCAACAGATGGCCTGACAACCACACACCACAGACAGAGCAGCAGAGCTTTCTTCATGAGGCGACTCTTCATTTATCTCACTTTCCCTAGCTGGATGATTAGATTTCTTCTGACTAATTTCATTGAGGAGGCCCTGTGATATTTTGGCACTTGTCCCCTCCAAGAGAACTTAAGTCCTTTTCTGTCCCGTATGTTGAGAAATGAAGTTGATGAGATGAAAAGGGTCCTGAAGGAAAAGGGGGAAAAGATTCTGTGAAGAGCCTGGAGTACAAGTTTGGGCAGTTTAGATTTGATGCGATAGGCAATGATGAGCCACTGTGGGTTCTTGAATACTTGAATGATAGGATGAAAATTACAAGGAAGCAGCCAATTGTAGGATGAATGCACAGGAAGAAAATGAAGGTTGAGAGATTAGCTGCTAAAATACCTCAGGTGAAAAGTGAGGTGATTAAGTCCAGAACTGGGAGGGGTAGTTGTGAAAATTCAAAAGGAAGAGACAAGTCCAAAGAATATTTGAAGAAGTAAAACTGACAGAATTTAGTAATGGATGAGATGTGGGCAGGGGGGAGGAAAAAAATGTAGAGAGAATTGAAATGACTGAGAGAAGAAAAGACAAAGAAGACAAATTCAGAGAATAACAAGAAGTCAGTCTTGTATCAACTGATACAGGGTGAAAAAGAACAAGAAAACAATCTATATAATCACTACAATAATGTAAATGAAAAACAAAAAGGCAGTTCAATTCAGATCAGATGCAATGGTCAATACCATTCCCAAAGAACAGATGCTGAAACATGGTCAGAGACTCCAGGTGCAGAATATTGCAGATGCTGACACATACAGTAATTGTTTGTGCTGGTTTTGTTTATTTGTTTTCCTTTAATACAAGGAATGATTAGGGAAGCCGAGCATAACACTGAGAAAACACTATAGTGTCAAAAAGGTATCAACACAATTTTTAAAAGATATAGTTTAAAAAAAAAGAAGAAAAAGAAAGAAAGTGACAGAAGCACCAGGAAACCAGTGGCACTACAAATGTTTTTTTTAAAAAACAAAAAGGGATACTGAAAGAAATGAGATCAATTTTCAAGCTTAATTTTTTAGTAATGGTGCCACATGCAAATGGTAGGTAAAGGAAGAGAAAGATCTGGGCTAGAGAAACAAACTAGTCAACAGATTTTGTATAGACAACAATGGAAACCACAACAATTGCTAAATTCTACTAAGAGATCAAGTAATTAAAAGGGAAGGAACAAAGGGCTTTGACATCATACCCACAGTTAATGTACAGGTAGAAGGGAAGGATAAAGAACAGTCATATAGGGTACAAAAGAACAATCCAACAAAAGAGTAAAGGGGGAACCCAGTCATGGAAGCCAAAGAACCCTCAAACTTCAAGAAGGTAATCAGTGTCAAGTACAGCAGGAAGATGAAAAAAAATTGGCCAGGAGCACCCCAAAATTTCACCACATCCATACCTTATGTCCAAGGCCCTGTCTTTTGTATCTGACACTGAGTAATGTGTAAGAATATATGGGTTACCAACATCAACAGGTGGCAGATCGAGTAACAAGAGAGAAAGTATACACAAATCCTACAGATCTGAAATGGAAAACTCAGAATTTAAGTATGGAGGTCTATGGTAGAAACTACTTCCAGATACAAAAATTTCTTTTAAAAAACCACACACAAAGGGGCAGCTAGGTGGCGCAGTGGATAGAGCACCGGCCCTGAAGTCAGGAGGACCTGAGTTCAATTCCGGCCTCAGACCAAACACTTGTCACTAACTAGCTGTGTGACCCTGGGCAAGTCACTTAACCTCAATTGCCTAAAAAACAAAACAACAACAAAACACACACACACACACACACACACACACACACACACACACACACACA